>NC_044038.1:210036221-210639331 GCF_901765095.1 Microcaecilia unicolor | reverse complement strand
ATTCATACCACACTCACACACTATCTAAACTAAAGAGATGTATATTATGTAAAGCAGAATTATAGCAGTATTTAATAAAGCATTTTTAATAGATTTGAAGAGTGAATGGTAGTTACTAGCAGTGCAATATTATTTACTAGTAAAAAAAGGCCCGTTTCTGGAGCCAATGAAATGGGCGCTAGCAAGGCTTTCCTGTGGCTCCCCCCCCCCCCCCACCCGTCGTTGATGTGGGTGAATTGCTGTGCCTCTGCCCTCAATGTCATAACGTTTGATGCGAGGGCGGGGCGCAGAGACTGTGATTTTCGAGGCTTCAGAGCTTCGAACATACGAACCTTGGCTTCAGTGACATCAGCAGCCAATAGAACGTTGAGGGTGAGTTTTATATATATAGATGTGTAACTAGATTGCAATCAGGATGCTCATTTGTGTTGGGATGCATATTCATTGTGGATATCCTAATAACCTGACTGACTAGGTGTATCCCTAGAACCGGGTTGAGAACCCAGGCTTAGGTCTATGTTTCCTAGCTGTTTGGAGCGTCCTGCAGTGAAATCCTGTGGCTGCCCCAACACTAAACCCACCGCCAAGAACCCTGAAGCAGCAGCGCGAAACGCTGGCCATCGTCGGCTTGGAGGCAGAAGGGTGAAGAGGGCAAGTTGCATCACAGGAGTCATTCAGTGCTAAAGATTTAGAGAGAACAGCACTGCAGCTGGAAATGACACAGGAAATAATACGAAACAAAGATTTTCTAGCTGCCCCTTCCGTAATATTTGCTCAACCCTGTCTTCTTACAGGCATGAGTTTGACAACACATCAGACCTTAAGAGGAAAATCAAGCCTCCCCTGCTGCAACACCCTTTTTACTCGTATTGCATCGCATAACATCTACATGACGTAGCTATCGTTCCCTATATTTAAGAATTGGCTACACTTCTCCAAGCAAAATTAATGTATCAATGGCTGAAGATGCTTCCCCCACTGGGGATCATGGCACTCAGTTTTTAAAAATTGCTTTGCCTTATAAAAGCTAGAATTTTATTTAATCTACAACATACAAATCTACTTTTTGTTATATCCTCATCTTCACTCCCTCTTTCATATGTGCTTGCATACCCTTATTACATAGCTCTCAATATTTTGGGGATTAAGGAGCATATGGGGAAGACCCCTCTGAGCAGTGGTGTGCTGGTAAATTTTTTACAACAGGCTCTCCCCCCGGATATAGCCAGCCCTGCAATTCTTTTTTGCTGGGGGGGAGGGGGAGCGCAGAGGTCCTAGTCTACCTCTGCACCCCCCCCCCCCCCAAATTGCAAGGCTAGCTAAACCCAGAGAGAAAGCCTGGGCGGGGGCAATGCATTACTCTCGCCAGAAAAAAGAAAGATTTTAAATGCTCCCAGGTTCTAATCTAATTCATGTGGGATAAAATGCCAAAAATACGTAAATAGATAGAATTTCTGAATATTGAGCACCTGATTCTCATAATATGATGTCTCTTTTAGTGGACCTTTTACCGGGAGAAAAAAATCTCTGCAAGTATAGAACACATGCTAGGGTGTCCCTGTAACCGGCTCCTCCTCCAAATGACACATTAATTATGATTTATAACAAATTACTACTCTACCTATAAAAAGTTGTACTTTCTCTAGTACATTCGTATGCTGCAGCAGTTGGCTGGTATGTTTGAAAATATAAATAAGATTAAATAAAAATGCTGCCAACAATTAAACACGATGTGGTTACAGCAGCTCTTATCCAATCCGATCTGCTCCGGCTCCCTCCACCCTCCGTCCCCCATCCCAGCCTCACACTTTCTGTGGCTCCTCCGGCTTCATCCTCTCTGGTGGCGCTGCAGGTCCCTCTCTCCTGATAATCTGCTCTCTCTCTGACAATAAGAGCAGATCGGTAGGGGACCCGCCCACAGATACACCTTCCATCTGCCGTCTGTCGCCGCGCTGCAGCACAGCCAAGAGGACCAGGACCAGACCAGGCCAGGCCATGTGAAAAAGCTGCGATCAGGGGGGCACAGAGACAACTACTGGCAAAGTCAAGAAGGCGTGTGGCGCAAGCGAGCACACACGCGGCTGCGGCGTGATCAGTTTTTTTTTTAAAGCAGTGCTGGTATACGTCAGCAGGGAACAGACTACTTCAGCCAGTCCCAGGGGCCTTCCTTCAGCCTGTCCCACCCCGGAGGGCTGAAGAAAGGCCCCGGGATTGGCTGAAACAGCCTGTTCCCTGCCGACGTGTACCAGCACTGCTTTAAAAAAAATTAAGTGCTCCGCGACTGGAAGTACAAGAGGCAAGGAGGTGCAGGGGGGCAAAAATTGAGCGCAGAAAGGTATGGGGGTGGGGAAATGGAGAAACAATATGCCTAGCCCTAGCCTAAGCCACAGACATAGGGGAGGGGGACACCGATGCCAGGAGGGTATCCAAACCCAAATTTTGGGAGCCGGTTGTTAAAGTAGCTACATTAACAACCGGCTCCCAAAATTCTTAAAACTTTAACAAACGGCTCTTGCGAGCCGGTGCGAGCCAGCTCCAGCACACTACTGCCTCTGAGAATGAATCCTATAAGCCTCAGAAACCTCCCTCAGGGCTTTCCACTAGGTTCCACCACCCCAAACCCAGTTCACTCCACTCATCCCCTACTAATCTCAGTCCTCTCCACTAAGCTGGTTCTCTGCCCTCACCTTTTCCCGACCTGCACTGCCAGCCCCACCTCTGGGACAATTGTTTCCTTCTGGCATCACAGGATGCTCAGTATTTTCAGCTACTATACTGTGCCCACATTCCAGCATTCCACTCAGGATCTTGTGAGAACAGCCTGGGAATCAGGACACCACAAAAGTTAAAACTCAAAGAGAATGCCATCATAGCAGAACATGGGTGGGGACAACAGCACAATGAAACCCAGCCTGGAAATTCACTGCCTCACTTGCTGGAGAATAAATGAAGCCATTCGGGAACATTACCCTGAGAGAATCTATTCTAAGGGACACTGTTGTATCCAGAATACTTCAGCTAACATAAACATGATGTATTGTCACAGAACTGCAATACAAGATAACAATTTCATGAATGGTACTGCTTCACAGGAGCACTAACAGGTGCAATCTAATCACCAACTTCAGTAACTTCTTAATCAATCCTCACCAGTGTGTTTTTTCTAGTGAAAAAGGTGCCGGTACTCAAATGCCAGGCATCCCTTCAGGGGTGGAGTGATCACCGATGGACCCACCCCACAATAGCCAGGCCCCCTGCAACTAGTCACAAGGCAAAATTGGTGTGTAGAGCCTGAGCTCTTTCATTAGAACTTGGGGACCGTGGGTCAATTTTAGCAGACAATGGAAAAGGTGCCGGTACTCAATACCCCCAAGTACCCCCTCAAAAAAAGCCCTGATCCTCACAAACATTTTCAGCTATCATGCTTTATGCACAGAACATCTCTGCAAACTCTCCAGCACTGTTATCTAATACAAAAGATAAAAGGTAAATAAAATATACAATATTATGTCCAAGTAGATTAATATGGTAACCAACCTCATTTTCAAAGCACTTGGTCTTCCAAAGTTCCATAGGTTTCTATGGAACCTTGGAAGACTAAATGCTTTGAAAATATGCTATATGATCCTGTGCAAGTCCAAACTTGTGAATGTAGGAGTGGCCTAATGGTTGGTGCAGTGGGTTGCGGATCTGGGGAACTGGGTTCGATTTCTGCTGTTACCTAGCGGTCAGCAGTGGGTTGAGATCCTGAGGAACCAGGTTCAATTTCCTCTGCAGCTCCGTGTGACCCTTTAACCCTCCATTGTCCCAGGTACAATATGCTTAGATTGTGAGCCCATTAGGTACAGTGCCAGTACCTGTAAAAGAAATTGTAAACCACTTAGGTCTAGGTGGTATATAAATACTTAAAATAATAATAATTAACATAGTAGATGATGGCAGATAAAGACTTGCACGTTCCATCCAGTCTGCCCAACAGTCACATTCATTATCAATTCATGATCAAACCAACAGTAACGAACAACATTGTACTCACTAAATTCAACTTTAAGATGTCCTCCAATGAGTTACATAGCACATGATATGAGTATGATATAAAATAAAATATGTATGTTTGATGCTGATCTGTCTTTGCCACTTTCAGGACACAGGCCATAGAAGTCCACTTGGCGTTGGCCTTTCCTAGATGGGAGTCTCTTCTTCGCTCTCCAAGTGACCTTGACACTTAACCTCTGTGAGCCCAGACATAGGGCCCTGTTTACTAAGCTTTTTTTTTTCCCCATAGACACAGGATAGGATTAAAAGCATTAAGACATGGGATTCTGATGTAGTTAGAAGGTCTTTCACTCAAACAGTTTTACAAGCCAAATCCTCTGCAGTCAATAATAAACTGGTGTTAACCTGAAAAATAAGTCTGAATCCCATGGGATATAAGCCTTAATAAATAAAGCAAGCTTTTGTCATTTTTATGTGCTGGCACTTTAGTGCCTATTAACAGACCATCTATATCTATCAATCTATTATACAGATATAGATATCTATGACATGATGTACTGCATCTTCACAAATGATTTTTGCTTCTGAAGACAGCATATACCATTTCATCCCTTACGTTGATCTGTCTTCCTTATGTACCTGTACAGTGCAAGTCTCATTTCACATGTACTTTCCAGGGAAGCCACACTTACCGCTTTTAACTTTTGCCTAGCTTGTTTGGAAACGACAGGGAATCGGTTCAGTATTCAAACACTCTTATAGGAGGTGGATGCTGGAGTCAAGAAGCTTAGCTGGTACCCTTCAGGGAACACAACCGATAGTGAACATTCATTTAACCTAGGATTGACCTCAAATAACCACCCACCTTCTGCCCTGGCTATTTGAAATCAAATAGTTGATTTCTCAGTGTCCAGTTCAAAGCCTTACTGACCATTTACAGAGACAGAATTGACCGGTTTGATTAACTCATTTTGGATTATCCAGGGAATAACTCACCCCAAAAAGATTGGAATTGGGTCCATATTTTACAGACATATCTCCTTGTCTTACTTGTATTGCTAATGTGCTCCTATCACTTTTGATCTCTGAATCAGATTAACTCTTTCACCAACCACTTGCCTCTGTTTTTTGTTTTTGATTCTTGCCCTTCCTTCTCTTGTTCTCCCCCCCCCCCCCCCCCCACCCTCGCCTTACTGGTATGTAGGTAGACATATTTATGCAATGCTACTGGTAAAACCACATAATTGTTTTTTTTCATGGAGCAGATTTAAAGTGTTCTATGGTTTCCGATATTAGAAACTGGAAAACTGAGCAGATGTTATCTCCGTGTTTCGTTTAATAAGAAAATGTTCATTCGGACAGATAGGGGCTATACAAATGCTGTTGGAATTTAGACTTATGGTATGAGAATTTACCACCCAAACCTGAGGAGATACGGTGTGACGCTGTTACATTTACAGATCCTGGTCTAAAAGCTTGTTCCCATGAATGCTTCCTGAGCAGTATGGTATCTCTAACATCACCTTGGGCCATGCTTTCAGGCTATCACTGAAGAATGAGTTATTCCCTAGCATGTCACTTAGGCCTCTGCTGGCAGCCTCTCAGATTCCCTGGAGGTATTTCATCCAAGGATTGATCAGACCTGATCCTGCTCAACCCCTAAGATCTCACAGGGTCAGAGCACATTATCATAGCCCCAGGTGCTTTGCAGTTCTCAGGATAGATTCTGAATGTGAAATTAACCTGTTTGTTTCCTCAGGCTTCCAAAATTGTGTTTAGAAATCTAGGGTGAAAATAAAAATATGAGCAAAGAGGTTAAATAAATAGCCACCATAAGTAGCAAATAATGTGAACTTCTCTTTAATTATCCCTTCCAAAGACTGTATTTGAAAACTTGCCAATTTCTGATTTTCTTCTGTAGAGGAGTGTGGTAGCCGTGTTAGTCCACTCTTAAGGTTATCAATAGAAATCAAACAAAATAAAACATGGAAAAGAAAATAAGATGATACCTTTTTTATTGGACATAACTTAATACATTTCTTGATTAGCTTTCGAAGGTTGCCCTTCTTCCTCAGATCGGAAATAAGCAAATGTGCTAGCTGACAGTGTATATAAGTGAAAACATTCAAGCATTACTATGACAGTAAAATAGATACCATTGGAGATTCTACATGGAATGTTGCTACTATTGGAGATTCTACATGGAATGTTGCTACTATTGAGATTCTGTTGCTTCTATTGGAGATTCTACATGGAATGTTGCTATTCCAGTAGCAACATTCCATGTAGAAGGCTGCGCAGGCTTCTGTTTCTGTGAGTCTGACATCCTGCACGTACGTGCAGGACGTCAGACTCACAGAAGCAGAAGCCTGCGCGGCCACGTTGGTGATCTACAAGGGCCGACTTCTACATGGAATGTTGCTAGTGGAATAGCAACATTCCATGTAGAATCTATAGAAATCAAACAAAATAAAACATGGAAAAGAAAATAAGATGATACCTTTTTTATTGGACATAACTTAATACATTTCTTGATTAGCTTTCGAAGGTTGCCCTTCTTCCTCAGATCGGAAATAAGCAAATGTGCTAGCTGACAGTGTATATAAGTGAAAACATTCAAGCATTACTATGCCAGTCTGATTTTCTTCTGTTAACTTGAATTGTATGCATTGTATAATAGTCTCTTGATCCCAATGCCACGATTGCACAAAAGCAAGAAATTGTTACCTTGGATTTAAAGTTTATTAAATAACAACAAAGCAAAATGAATATGACTCATGATACCTTTTTGTTGGACTAGCACCTGAATGCTAGCAAAAAAAAAAAAAAAAGTATTGTAAGTAAGTCAAGTCCAATACATAGAGGCATATTTTCAAAGCACTTTGGGAGGCTAAGTTCCATAGGTTTCTATGGAACTTTGGGAGGCTAAGTGCTTTGAAAATGAGCTTGATAGTAACATAGTAGATGACGGCAGAAAAAGACCTGCACGGTCCATCCAGTCTGCCCAACAAGACAACTCATGTGTGCTACTTTTGTGTATACCCTACTTTGATTTGTACCTGTGCTCTTCAGGGCACAGACCGTATAAGTCTGCCCAGCACTATCCCCGCCTCCCAACCACCGGCTCTGGCATAGACCGTATAAGTCTGCCCAGCACTATCCCTGCCTCCCAACCTCCAGTCCCGCCTCCCACCACTGGCTCTGGCACAGACCGTATAAGTCTGCCCCGCACTATCCCCGCCTCCCAACCTCCAGATAAAAGGTATCATCTTATATCTTCTTTGTTTTGTTTTTATTAATCTTTAAAGTAAATTACCTTTGGATTTAAAGTCTCAGAAACATGCATAGGTGGGACGGTACTGCATTCAGCTGCAGAGCTCATCTAGGTATTGTAATCCGTAGTGCATGAATATGTGCCATAAGGGTGAATGGCTGGTCTGGAGCCCAGCCTTTAATGACGGACAAGCTAATCCCCTTTTTCAGGGTTGGCATGGCAGGCTACTACTACTACTTATCATTTCTAAAGCGCTACTAGACGTACGCAGCGCTGTACACTTGAACATGAAGAGACAGTCCCTACTCGACAGAGCTTAAAATCTAATTAGGACAGACAAACAGGACAAACAAGAGATAAGGGAATATTAAAGTGAGGATGATAAAATAAGGGTTCTGAACAAAGTGAATAAGGGTTAGGAGTTAAAAGCAGCATCAAAAAGGTGGGCTTTTAGCTTAGATTTGAAGACGGCCAGAGATGGAGCTTGACGTACTGGCTCAGGAAGTCTATTCCAGGCATATGGTGCAGCAAGATAAATGGAACGGAGTCTGGAGTTAGCAGTGGAGGAGAAGGGTGCAGATAGGAGAGATTTACCCAGTGAATGGAGTTCCCAGAGAGGAATGTATTAAAGTTTAAATTCGTCTGCACCACAGCTCTGGTTGGGTCTTGCCCTCGCTTGGGTTGGGTCCTGATTGAGGGTCGATGGCTAGCCCTGATTGGGCTGCTGTTGTTCGAAATTAGCCCAGTGGGAATTGCCCTCCCATGGGGGAAGTTCTCAGGGGATGGAGGGATGGAGCAGCAGTGCTGATATAAGATCAGTCCCCCGCCCCAAGAACCAGGATCTTTCCTTCTCCAGTCGGAGACAGCTTGCTTACCTCAGTATGCTGTTCTGCAATGGTGAAAGGTGATCCTTAGGAGAATTCCTCGGCACTAGAGCTTTCCTTCAAGGCTAGCGACCCCTTCTCTGAAGCTTCCCTCAGCTGGGTAAGAGCCCCAGTCAATGTGTAGCTTACCCTGGAGCTACCTCCCCCCTCCCCCGCGGTGATCAAAGGAAGTGGCTCACACTGTAATTGCAGATGATACAGTACCTGTTAGGCCCACAAAAAATTCTAAAACAGTCATGGTTGCTGTGTTCCTACATACGGCTTCCAAATCCAAAAACAATTCTAGAAATATTATAAATTGGATTTGCTTCTTTCTGCACCTTGCAAGCATATGGGACCATGAGGATCCTGCCCCATATGGTCTCTCCTTCATTATGCTGATACTATCCTAGATGCTTATCAGCACTATGGTGGGTGGTGCTGGTTAAATTATGATGAAGAATGTAGGGATACAATGAAGAAGAACCCCCATATGTCATGGGGTATGCAGGATATTAACCTGTGGCTTACCCACATGCAAAAATCAAACATATCTGGCTCGATTCTACCAAGGTCATGGTGCCTCATAATTTTCATGCAGTCCAACATAGGCAAACTGCCCCAACAGGTGGAACGTCAACAGATTTGTGCTGGCATTTCAACAAGTCGACCTGCCCCTTCACAGACTGTAAAATTAAGCACGTCTGTGCCACCTGTGGGGCTGGTCACCTAGCCTCTAAACTCACCAAGAAGTCAGCCTCTGCCATTGTTGCACCCGAATAATTCTCTTTTCAATAGGGCACATACTCCAGTAAGCCTCCAAACCAAGCAACCTTGGCTGCTCAAGTATCCTGATGCTGTGGCAGCGAGGGTACTAATCCAAGGTTTTTCTCAAGGTTTTCCCATTCCCTTTTTGGGTGAGGTGATGAACAATGAGGTCCATAACTCCTCCTCTACTGTTTGGGTAAATGCCATTGTTCTTGCCAAAGTTAATGAAGAGATTGTTTTGGGCTGCATTGCTGGCCCTTTCGCATTCAGGCCCCTTCCAATGTTTGAGGCTTTCCCCTCTTGCTGTTATCCCCCAAAAAAGAGCCAGGAAGATTTCAGCTCATACACAATCTTTCTCATCCAGCTGGCAGTTCCATTAATGACGGGATTGTCCAGGAATACTGTGCTTCACTATGCATCATTTGATGTGGCTCTCTTAATGTAAGATGTGTCAAGGATGCGTTGATGGCTAAGGTGGACATTGAGTCGGCCTCTAGACTCCTGTTGGTTCATCCAAATTCCTTTCAATTTGCTGGGATTCAAGTTTCAGAGTCAGTATTACTTTGACAAGCGTATGCCCATGGGATCTCATGTGAATATTTCAAATGTTTCAGCACTTTTCTGCATTGGGTCGTCAAGCAATCAGCAGGCTTGTCCTCCATCATCCAGTATCTGGATGATTTCCTATATGTGACCAGAAGTGTGACCACTTAATGGGGCTTTTAAGATAAGGCTTGTGTCTTTGGTATTCCTTTATCAAAAGAAAAAAACTGAAGGACCAACTACGACCATAACCTTTCTTGGAATCGAGATTGACTTGGTCAGCATGGTGACTAGGTTGCCACTTGATAAGGTGGCGGGCCTGCTGGTGTCTATGGTTTGAGCAGCTAGTAAGATACCCTTGTGAGTCATTCAATCCCTTACTGGTAGCCTCAATTTTACATGTAGGTTATTCCTCTAGGCTGGACCTTCATCCGGCAGGTGTCAGCAATGGCAGCATAGATTTCCAAGTCACATCACTCTGTGCGACTGTCTGCTGACATCAAGAAGGACTTGGACATCTGGGAGTATTTCTTGTCTGAATTGAATGAGGTTAAGCCTTTGCAAGAAATGGAAGTTTCTAATGCAGACCAGAAATTTTTCTCAGATGTTGCAGGTGGCATTGGTTTTGGCCTTTTTTGTCAGGGCTTGTGGTGTGCTTCCACAAGGCCACTCAAGTGGATTGAGTCAGGACTGACCAAGAACACTACCTTTCTTGAACTTTTCCCTATACTTGTGGCTTGTGAAATGTGGCCTGATAGGTCTTGTAATAAGTGGCTCCTGTTCTGGTGTGACAACCAAGGGATGGTGGAGGGGGATGGTGGAGGTAATTAGCAGATAGGTGGCTCACTGCTTGCATCTGAATGTATCTGGGGCTAGTGAGTCTTTGGGTGGGTGGCTGGCCCAATACATCCTTTACACAAAATCCCTGGGTTTTCTGAAGGGTGCGGTGATGCAACATTTGGCAGAATTTGCCTTTCTACTTAAGGCTGCTGGCATGAAAGACCTGGTGGGTGGCTTTCTGGTACAGCAGATGATTAAGGCCTGGGGTAGAGTTGCACCATTGCTTCTCGCTTCCCGCTCACTCAATATGCAAGATGTCCTCTTAGCCTTGTGGTATGCCTGTCATCTGCTGCCTTTTTTCAGTTTAAAGCGGTTCTTTTTTTGAGCGGTCTTTTGTTTATCTTTATTTGCTGCTCTGTGGGTGGGAGAATTGGTTCCCCAGACCGTATGATCAAATGGAGGCCTTTTGTTGAGCCACGTTCAGCTTTCAGCAGACCTGGTTCATATTACGGTGGCTAGATGCAAAACAGATCGGCGTAGCCAAGGCCAAGTTTTAGTTCTTCGCCATATAGTTGGTTTTGTGACATGTCCTCATTTACTCTCTGGTGCTTTCCCTCTTAGATTAATGTAACTTAGTTCTCTCAGGCATTCCACAATATCAATTTCACCGACTTCAGGTTATTCAGAACACTGCTCTTAAACTTCTCTATGGATCTAAGAAATTTGATAGTGTGACATCCTTCTTTCTTGCTCAACATTGGTTGCCTATTCGTTTTCGCTTACTGTTTAAGTATTAACTATGTCTTTTCATATTTCTTACTATGGTTCCCTGTCTTTCTTGCATGGGTTTCTTCTCCCTTATCAACCGACACGTACTCTGCATTCTGCTAATCATCACCTTCTTGTTGTTCCCTCTCACCTTCAGATTTGCTTTGCTTGGTGTTGTTCCATCTGTTTTAGTGTTCTTGCTCTTACCCTATGGAATTCTCTACCTTTCTGAAATTCAAAACTCTGTTGAAAACTTATTTTCACTGTGCTTTTCCCTCTGCCACAGTTTGAGTCCATCCTGCCCTGTACTACCCTTCTTTTTGTAGACTGTCCAGTAGTCTTCCCTTAACCCTGTTTCACTGTGTCTCGTTGTTTTGCGCTCCCTCCCTTCCTTCCTTATTATTATTTGTAACCTTGCTTCCTTTTGTATCTTTCCTGACTCTTATGCATTACTTTTATTTTTTTTGTAAACCGCTTAGATGTACTTACTCTTTGCGGAATATGAAATAAAGATGAAATGCGAGTATCTTCGATGCAGACCCCAATCAGCTCAAGTTTCCTTTTTGCTGCATGAGGATGGTATACCGCTGACTAGATATCAATTAGCTCCTGAAATTGTTCAATTCCTGGGCCTTGACCCCTCCCATTTTACTACCCACTTCTTTCACATTGGTGCAGTGACCGGTGCAGAGGTGGAAGGCTTGAGGGAGGAAGTTATCAAGCACATGGGTAGATGAAGGTCTGCTGCCTTTAAAAGGTATGTCAGGAGTATGAAGTGAAATCTGGGGTGCCTTATTTCCCTCATTGTTTTGTAGTCACATAAGAAGCAGTGAAAACTATTTTCTGCTGCAAATGCTGCAGGCATCACCAGTGGGGTACTGAGAGTGGGGGCGCTCCATCCTGGGTGCACGCTGCAAGGGGGTGCAGGCAGCAGTCATGCAGCTGTCAGCTCTGCCGGTTCCCTGCTCCCTTTGATGTTACTTCCTGTTCTGGGGCAGGGAACCGACAGCCGCACAGCTGATCCCAGCACCCCCAGGAGGTAAGAGCGAGGCACCGGGTGGGAGAGGTGTATGTGTGCAGGTGATGTGCTGGGGGAGGGTGCACAGCAGTGATCCATCCTGAATGGCATCCAACTTTACCAATACCACTGGGCAACGCATATTCAATATGGATTCTGAGGCACTCTTTCATACATTGAGAGGCTTGCAGAGCGATGGAAAGGCCCTTTGGATGGCACTTGGGATTGGCTATGTGAGAAGCATGTATTTCCTGGTGGGGTGACCGAGGAGGATGCACTGGTAGGACCTGGTCCCTTTGATGTGGTGCTTCAAGAGGGAAGGAAAAGCCCCAGATCTTTTGATTGATTCTTCACGTTGGCGGGAATGATGTGTCTGCCATTAATACCATGCAACTCATCAATTTGGTCAATGACAACTTGAGAAATATATTACACTGGTTCCCTCATGCCACACTTTGCTGACTGGACGTTGTCCTCCGTCCTTGCTTGTGGGGGATCGGCGTTGGACCAGTCAGGAGATGGCTTACTGAACACAATAGCCATGAAATTAAACACTAATGGGCCAATATCATGAGTCCTGGTTTGTATGGGCATGGGCGTATTAAAAAAGGAGGACAGAAGACCAAACAACAGCCGGCGTGGTTAAATAGGTGAAGGAAGCTATTAGTGCTAAAAGAAAATCCTTCAGAAAATGGAAGAAGGAACCAACTGAAAATAATAAGAAATGGCATAAGGAATGTCAAGTCAAATGCAAAGCGCTGATAAGGAAAGCTAAGAGGGACTTCGAAAAAAAGATTGCGTTGGAGGCAAAAACACATAGTAAAACTTTTTTTTAGGTATATTAAAAGCAGGAAGCCGGCAAAAGAATCAGTTGGATCACTAGATGACCGAGGAGTAAAAGGGGCGATCAGGGAAGACAAAGCCATAGTAGAGAGATTAAATGAATTCTTTGCTTCGGTCTTTACCGAGGAAGATTTGGGTGGGATACCGGTGCCGGAAATGGTATTTGAAGCTGACGAGTTGGAGAAACTTAATGAATTCTCTGTAAACCTGGAGGATGTAATGGGGCAGTTCTACAAACTGAAGAGTAGCAAATCTCCTGGACCGGATGGTATTCATCCTAGAGTACTGATAGAACTGAAAAATGAGCTTGCAGAGCTGTTGTTAGAAATATGTAATTTATCCTTAAAATCGAGCATGGTACCGGAAGATTGGAGGGTGGCCAATGTAACGCCGATTTTTTAAAAAGGTTCTATAGGAGATCCGGGAAATTATGGACCGGTGAGTCTGACGTTGGTGCCGAGCAAAATGGTAGAGACTATTATTAAGAACAAAATTACAGAGCATATTCAAAAGCATGGATTAATGAGACAAAGTCAACATGGATTTAGTGAAGGGAAATCTTGTCTCAGCAATCTACTACATTTCTTTGAAGGGGTGAACAAACATGTGAATAAAGGTGAGCCGGTTGATATTGTGTATCTGGATTTTCAGAAGGCATTTGACAAAGTACCTCGTGAAAGACTCCAGAGAAAATTGGAGAGTCATGGGATAGGAGGTAGTGTTCTATTGTGGATTAAATACTGGTTAAAAGATAGAAAACAGAGAGTAGGGTTAAATGGTCAGTATTCTCAATGGAGAAGGGTAGTTAGTGGGGTTCCCCAGGGCTCTGTGCTGGGACCACTGCTTTTTAACATATTTATAAATGACCTAGAGAATCACTAGTGAGGTAATTAAATTTGCTGATGACACAAAGTTATTCAAAGTCATTAAATCGCGGGAGGATTGTGAAAAATTACAAGAGGACCTTACGAGACTGGGAGACTGGGCGTCTAAATGGCAGATGTTGTTTAATGTGAGCAAGTGCAAAGTGATGCATGTGGGAAAGAGGAACTCGAATTATAGCTACGTCATGCAAGGTTCCATGTTAGGAGTCACGGACCAAAAAAGGGATCTAGGTGTCGTCGTTGATGATACGTTGAAACCTTCTGCTCAGTGTGTTGCTGCGGCTAAGAAAGCAAATAGAATGTTAGGTATTATTAGGAAAGGAATGGAAAACAAAAATGAGGATGTTATAATGCCTTTGTATCGCTCCATGGTGCAACAACACCTCGAATATTATGTTCAATTCTGGTCGCCGCATCTCAAAAAAGATATAGTGGAATTAGAAAAGGTGCAGAGAAGGGCAATGAAAATTATAACGGGGTTGGGACGACTTCCCTATGAGGAAAGGCTAAAGCAGCTAGGGCTCTTCAGCTTGGAGAAAAGGCAGCTGAGGGGAGATATGATAGAGGTCTATAAAACAATGAGTGGAGTTGAACGGGTAGATGTGAAGTGTCTGTTCATGCTTTCCAAAAATACTAGGACTAGGGGGTATGCAATGAAGCTACAATGTAGTAAATTTAAAACGAATCAGAGAAAGGTTTTCTTCACTCAACATGTAATTAAACTCTGGAATTCATTGCCAGAGAATGTGATAAAGGCGGTTAGCTTAGCAGAGTTTAAAAAATGTTTGGACGGCTTCCTAAAGGAAAAGTCCATAGACCGTTATTAAATGGACTTGGGGAAAATCCACTATTTCAGGGATAAGCTGTATAAAATGTTTTGTACATTTTTGGGATCTTGCCGGGTATTTGTGACCTGGATTGGCCACTGTTGGAAACAGGATGCCGGGCTCGATGGACCTTTGGTCTTTCCCAGTATGGCAATACTTATGTACTTATGGGATCCACTTATCCAATGTTGGTCTGGAGCTCCTGTTGAACGATTTCTTAGAGGTGCTTTGGCCTGAAGCTTTGTTTTCTGGTGGGGGTGGAATTGCCCTTTGGGTGTTCCCCCTAATGGGGGATACCCAAGCTAGAACCTGTGCAGAAGGGAAGTCCTTCTGGACAGGGCCTCAATACTCACTAGGAGGTGAATATTGGGCTCCAGCTCAATACAGGCATGGAGGTCCACATCTAGAATTGTTAACCTTGCTAATATGGCGGGTAAAAAAATGGTGTTTACATTATTTGGCTATTGCTGTGAAATGGCGGGTAGTCAGGTTTTTGTTCTGAATAAATAAATGTCACTTTCTTTATTTTTTTAAAGCTCAGGTTCTAGAGTTATCACTAATAAACAAAGCTGCGGCCTGTATTATACCAAGCAAGTTTCTCTGATCTCCATAATTTACTTATCAATGCATAGTATCATAACGTTGTCTTATAATTATTTTTTGTTTCTTTGCGAGGGAGAAAAAGGGGGTGATTAGTCTCGTATCTCCCCATTAAAGGAGTAATGGAAGAATGTGTACATGCGTGTATGTGTGTGTTGGGGGGGGGGGGGGGGAAACAAATACAGAGATAGCAGAAGGAAATTGAGAGTGGAAAAGGTGCAAAGAAGACAAAGAAAGATGTAATAAGAAAGATAAGGGTGTGATAAGAGAGAATGGAGAAGGGACCAAGGAAGCAGACAGAGAATAGCACAGAAGCATAAATAATTAGGTTGGAGAGAAGACACCCCAGAGTTGCTTTTCCATCCTTTCATTCTATTTTTAATTGTGGATGGATTGGAGGAAAGAAGGTGGGGGGGGGGGGGGGGCGGAGGAGTGTTTATGAAGTTGGCCTTCATCCCTGCCTGCCACCCTGACCTGTGCATTGAAAACGGGAAAAGGAAAACAAATTCTAGAGTAGCCAGTAACACACAAATGTTTTTGTTTTACTTCCTGGCTGTTCTTCACTTTACAAACGGTAAAAGAGTTACTGAAATAGCTGAGGTTCGGAGTTTCATACAGGCAGGGAAAACTCTCACCAGGCTTGAATTTTCTGCCATTGGATGGTTCTTTCATGGCTGAGGATGTCTGGACTATCTTACAAAGTATGGGTCAATGTTAAACCTCTTTTTAATATTACTAAACCCTCTTGGTCAAATAGAAAACAATTATTTTTAAATTTCATTCCATGTACTGAACATGAATGACAGCACGACATGCCTAAAACCTACCTTAATTCATAAAGTTTTGATCCATTCATATCAGTATTTATTTAATCACTTTTTTTATTACCTTCCTGATCAGACAGAGCTAACAACTGAAATGTTATCCTAACTACGAAAAGAAGACATTTATGTATATTGGTGTCCTTTTGTGTGTAGCACCCTAAAATTTTTATTTTTTTGGTTTGAGTCAGGATTCCAGAGAGGATTCTAACCAGCATTCTCTCTCTCATTTTTTTTTGGGGGGGGGGGGGGGAGGGGGTAGACAAATGGGAAAGTCCAGCTTGCATATGCAGGTGTGTCCCGGAAAGAAATGGGCTCGATTACTTATTTGTCTACAATTTTCCTTTGCATGATTTTTTTTTTCTCTAATTGATGGAGCTGGAGATTTATAAAATATTTTGCAACAGGCGTTTTCCACTGTCCCTACCTTCCTTGCTCCGAAACCTCCGTTTTTTCTCTCTGTAATTAAAAGGCGAGAGATGGTTATTTGGCGGTTTAAGAATTTAGGTAGACCCTTTCCCCAAGATGACTGCACATTTGAGAGCCCCCCCAAAATAGTGCAAATGTAAAGAGGATATCCGGAGAGCGATAAAATGGGAATTTCTAGCGTTTGCTTAGGACTGTGGTGAAAAAGCAAACATATGCTCAAGGCACAGGTCTGGCCGAGTCAAACCCCTAATCAAAGTTAGTTATTACAGTACAGCACACCAAAACTCCAGCTCTTCCAAATTTATACATCATCATTATCGGAACATATCAAAAAAATCTACCAATGAAAGGAATCAAAATAATTTCATTAAAAAAATTAATAAATGCTACTTCCCCTGGCCTGCACCAACCCCTGGCCTGCACCTTCAAGAAAATGTCAGATTTGTAATTTTAATGAAATGGTGATTATATAATAACGTGGTAAGGACAATTACTAATTTTACCTTAGGGAAAACTATTCAACCATTCATCTGGTAACCCAGACCTACATAACTCAAGAAAGGAAGGCGCTGCGCCGGAAACGTTTGAGTGGATTGGATTCCTAAAATTATTGGAAACCTGCATCTCAGAGCACAGATCAGATTAGGATACGTCTCATAATAATACAAAATGTTCCCATCTTTAAAGCATGTCACGATGTTAAAGAGAAAAAAAATAGATAATGATAGCTCTTAATCACTGAAAACATATAACCGGCTACATTTTAGACGGTTTTCCCCCACATACATTTTTCCCTTCTGAAAATACCGAGTCGAATAATAAGGATTTGTAAAGTTTCAGGGATCTCCCAGATTTTAAAGAGAAGCTTCACATCGTTTAAACAATATTCTTACTATACGATTTCCAAAATATAAGCAGAACTATACAACTTTTCGGTTATGAAGGTTATTAAAAAAGCCAGGGTTTACACAGCTCTGAAATGAGGGGGAGGGGGGAGACAGTGTAGAAGGCATGATCCTCCTTCACAACCCAGTGCAAATTTAAACAGAAATTCACAAATGCAGCTACTTCGTAACAGTTCATTACAGTATTTGCACAAACGGCTATAATTCAATTTCTCAAACTCAGGTTGAAAACTCTTTGTGCAAAATTAGAAGGCTTCACCTCTGTATTTTACAGTTCCTAAAATACAATTTGCAATGTGGGATCTATGGGCCCACATCTTCGCCAAGATATTAAGATAGAAAGCTGCTTTAAAATCAGTGTTCAATTAAAATGGAACTATCCGTTTACATTAATTCACAATGCCAGGAGTCTCCCTGGTGATTCAACCTGTTAGTTTTAAAAAGTCAACGCATGCACTTAACTGTTTTAGATCACTCGCAGTCTATCAATCAATATTCCGGTTAATTCTATATGGAATATTAATTTGTTAAACTCAGCTCATCGGATATCACATCCCTGCAGCATTTCTAAGTGACACTGACCTCTTCTAAAAGGCGTTTGTATGAGATTTAACACCTCGGAGGGAATGAAAGCGTGGTCTTAAAAATCGCTCTATTATAAATGTAAAAAAAAAAAAAATGTTATATAGCTTTTAAAAGGGGTGGGGACTGGAATTAATTCCTCAGTGTAAACAGAGCACAGTTTCACCAGAGCAAAAAGTGAAAACCTTTTTGAAATGTTCATATTTGGCCAACCTAGGTTGAGAGGGTTGGAATTTGTCTCCTAAGGTGTATGTATTACTGATTTGTTGGAGGAGGAGCCGTGTGCGCATGCTCGTTGCCTAAAGCAGTCAGTACAGTAGCCCAGGTGTATCGCTCTATCTTTAGGTAACAGTTAAAGCAGGCAACCACTACTGTTAAAATCCCCTCAGTTTCGGAATCTTATGGCTTTACTGGGGAAGATCGACTGGCAGGTATGTACCTTTAAACGTCTGTTCATACAGAATTTCCAAGCAAAATAGCCAGAAAACGAGAAGAAATCAGCAGCTTGCCAAAACGTTAACTTCCAGACGTTTCCTGTGCAAGGTGCCTTCCATATCCAGCAGAGTAAATAGGAACCAGGACATGCAAACGTTAAGCAAGCATTAGAGATGCAATGGCTTTATTCTGACTAGAAAATCTCAGCAAGGGTCTTAGTACTTTACTGGAAAAAAAAAAAAAAAAAGAAACGTCTACTCAGCAAAATTTAACTCGCCTGGTATTCTGGATTAAAATTAACCTTTGCGCGCGATTATCAAAATGGTGAAGCGTTAATGCGCCCCACTTTTTTTCGGGGTAAACCTACAAAAGTGCTTCCAGAAGGTAGAGAAAGATCAAATTGATTTAAAAAATACATAAATAAATGAATAAAGTTTAAATAAACCGGATGATGCAGTTTTTCTATAGTACACCTGTAAGTTATTTTGCAAAACTAAGACCATAGGAAATCAGTGTGGACGAAACAACTTTTTGCTAAGTAACTTTTTAAAATACTGTTAACCTGGTTAATTTGTGTTTGTAAACTGAGTTTGCATTTGGATTGAAAAGATTCATATAAGTCAGAGTTCCCTTACCGGTTAAATCTTTCAAATACCCAGATGTCGGCGTAAATTAATTGTGGGTTGACTAGGTAAAACTTCTGAAGGAATATTTATGGATTTGAAAAGTTCTCTTGTTTTCCATCATGACGGTTTAAAAAAAATGTCATTATTCTTTTGCATTTGTTAAAGATTGTGGTGCATTTTTTTTCGTGGAATTTGATGTGTTGTCATAATTTATAATTCTAATCCGCCCCCGCAGAGCTTGTGGGTGAGAATGACAGGGTTTAGGGAACACTTGGAAACGTTGGCACATGAAGAAATATCTGGATAACGAGATGTCACTGAAGTATATACTGCTGCCTTAATGAACACTGTACTTTTAAATTAAAAATTTATTTCACACCACGAAAAAGCACCTAAGTGAAGGTATGGTATGAGGACAGAACTGCGCTTTTCAGATATCAATCAACTGTTCTCTGAAAAATCAATTCTTCCTCGCACATAACTAACAAAACTCTTGTATTCGCTTCTGTTAATAATCAAAATTAAATTGCTTTTCCCCAATAACCAGATTGTAATCAGTTGTCATTTGAATAAAAACGGTATATTCGGTGCAATATGCAAATATGGAATAAGGAAGATCTTGTAGTCTGAGACTGAAAGTTAGTCTGTATATTTGAGAGTTGAAAAAAATGTGTGTGTTGGGGGAGGGGGTGTTGCATAAAAAGATTTAACATACAGATGTTATGTACAAGGTTGAAGTCGGAAGATTCCAGAAACTTCAAAATACTTGTACTTCTAGGGGGGGGGGGGGGGGGGGGGGGGGGGGATGAGAATAACTAGCCAAGGACAATTTAAAAAAAAAAAACTGCTACATTTATCTGGTTAATTCTTTGCATACAATATCTTGCACTATTTTAAAGTATAAGATGCCCTTTCCATATGGCGTCTTGTGTTTCCAGTCTTGATACTATATCCAAAGAAAATTTCATATAGGAAGTGTGTTAAGTAAATAAAACAAGTGTAGTGATGTAAATATAAGGGCCTGACAGATCAATGCCATTAAAAAAACCTCAGTATAAATAAGAAACCAGTGTATGCAGTGTAAATATTGTCACGTGAAAGGGCAGCCAGTCACCAAAACCCATCACGCTAACTCTCGGTTGATATTTGAAGCATGGGAGAAAAGTATTCAAGTAGAGTTTCAAAGTTGAAAACACTAGCCCTTTTATTAATCTAAGAATATGCCCAGGTGGCATTTAGATTCTTTCATATCCACACAGTAGAGGAGTGTGGTAGCCGTGTTAGTCCACTCTTAAAGGTTACCAATAGAAATCAAACAAAATAAAACATGGAAAAGAAAATAATATGATACCTTTTTTATTGGACATAACTAAATACATTTCTTGATTAGCTTTCGAAGGTTGCCCTTCTTCCACATTTGCTTATTTCCGATCTGAGGAAGAAGGGCAACCTTCGAAAGCTAATCAAGAAATGTATTAAGTTATGTCCAATAAAAAAGGTATCATCTTATTTTCTTTTCCATGTTTTATTTTGTTTGATTTCTATTGATATCCATACAGGAGACCAGACTCGCTATCTGTCTATAATTCCGTGTTGGAGGGGGGAAAAAGCATAGTGAAATTTAGCTCCAATTCAAGTAGACTAATTTAGAAAAAAAAACAACCTTTATGCTTGTAAACTATTCTTTGGCTCTACCAAGGGTTTCAAGATCTTTATAAAACACTGAAGTAATCTGTATTAGGTTTTATATTGCATTGCAAAAAAGGAATAGACTTCGCATTTCTGCCAAGAGAAGTTATTATAATCGGAAAATGATCTCATTTGTGCTGTAAGTTTCAGAGCTTTATGATTCAAACTTCTTTTTTTTTCAGCCTAAGCAAGTTTTCGGCTCTGTCTTTGATTTAAATTTATTTATATTCCCAGTCTTAATGACGCCAAGTTCCTTTAGAAATGAGCATAAGCAAAACACTTGCTTTTACTGGCGTTTGCAGAAAAGGCAACCTGCATTTCAAAGACCTCGCCATCTCGAACAGCAGGGTCAATTTAAAATGAGACTCCACCAAAAATGGTAATGAAGATTAGCAGAGATTCCCCGGTGATTATGGGTTTAATTCAATTGATGTGACTCAGCACCTGGATGAAAAGAACACCTTCCAGTTGTTTCAAGCAGATAATTGCTCTCGGTAGTTTTCTTAGCTTCGTTTTTTTTTTTTTTTTCTTTCTTTAAGAGCGTGGAAAAAAAAAAACTTTCTTATCGGTGCTCTACCCATTGAAGGGCCTGGGCCTGTAACAATTTTTTTGGTTTCAAGAAAAGAGAAACGTGTAATATTTTGGTATTTCCAGCTGTCTCAATAAGTGAAAATACGTTTCTTAAATCCCAGTAAATACCGAGTAAAGCAGACTGATGATTTAACAACTTCCTTACCTTTTTAACTTCTTTTAAAACAATCATTTTTTTCTTCTTTTTAATTGAATTGCCCAGAAGACCATTATTATATATTAACCGATGGAGCTTTGAAAGTGCTTTGAAAATGACCCCCAAAATATATCGTGGCGTTACACGGCAATCCCTACTTAAAAGAAGAATAACGCTAAGGTTGTTTCTCCTACTTGAGTGGAACATTGGAATTAAAAAAAAAAAAAAAGCTGCTGAAAATAGTTATTTATTCACCAGGAAACCCATAAGAGTAATCTAATTTTCCCTTATACTAGTCTGTAGCTTGCAAGATGTAATTTGTAATGTAAGTACTGACAAATACCTCACATTAATTTTACACTTTAATTTTCTTTTTCCAAATAACTGATATTAGTGGAAGGGTCTCGGTAATATTCACTAAGATGGATGTTATCAAGCCTCCCCCATACATCCAGCCAGTACCTGCGTATCAGTTTTTCTGGTCCTGAAACTCGCCCTTATCTTTACGCGGGATAAATTGAAAAAAGGGGAGGAATTTATTCACTGACGTTTGTTTGCACTGCAGAATATACTTTTCGAGTACTTTCACTTTTGGCCAATTGTAACAAAATAATATCTAAAGCATTGTTTTCCTCTGCTCTTTGGGGAAAAGTCAGAAAATGTCTTTTTTTGACATTTTCAAATGCAGCTCTCTTCCAATCTGCAGGTTCTAAAAACAGGGGTTTTTATATGTGTGTGTGTGTGTTTTTCTTTAAGAAAGTGTAAATTTAGAGTGCTGCAGGCAGCCACGGTGCTGAATATTACCATTTAAACTGCTTTAATTCTTCCGAGCATACAGCTCGTATTAAAAGTGCATCGTGTTCTTTCGTTTTGGGGCCTTCTGAATGAATTTTTTCACCCCCCCCCCCCAATTCCTACTCAGCCGAGAATCACTGGATTACCCACCCTCTGGCACAGCTGGTTTTCAAAAGTGAATCTATCTGTGCGAACATATAGTCTTACATGTTAAAGCAACAGTAGAATTCATTAAACAGATGATGTTTTCTGTCATAAAGAAAGGGCTGATTTCCATTTCTCAACCCTTGCAAAATTATATGCGAAATTATTTCCAGCCCTTTTTGTCTAGTTCCCATTCATTTCTCTTTGTGCCAGCCAGGCTTAAGATCCCACGCTGATTCAGTGGAAATGTGCCAGGCTGCCAGTCCAGACAGGACCGGGCGGGTCTTCCATTCACTATTCCCCCCTGATTGGCTCAGTTCCCTGAAGGGTATAGCTAAATTTGCAACTACAAATCCGTCCTTAGGGAGGAGTCATGATGACAATCATATTAGCATTAAGGGCGGACTAGGAGAGCAGCAGAGTAAGGCGAAACCTCTGTCTGTGGCTATTACAGGGAGATCTGTTCAAGAGGAGCCCTTATGCCTGACAACTGAGATCCAAGAGCTGTTTTCATACATTTTGGGATTTACTTCATTTGTGTGGATTTTATTGGGCTTGGGGTGACTTTTGGGGGAGGGGGACGCTGGACGCCATGCTGTGGAAGCTAGCAGATAATGTGAAATATGAAGATGATTGTGAGGTAAGCTTAGCACAATTCTCTGGACCTTGGGATGCTTTGAGTGATTCCTGCACGTGTGATTCCCTCACCCCCTTCTTATTTTGGGTTTCATGTTAATTTGCCGCTTTCCCATGGACCCGATAATGTGTTTTGTCCTAAACGTAACATAGCCCACTGTTGCAGGA
The DNA here is from genome assembly GCF_901765095.1 of Microcaecilia unicolor. Lineage (NCBI taxonomy): Eukaryota > Metazoa > Chordata > Amphibia > Gymnophiona > Siphonopidae > Microcaecilia > Microcaecilia unicolor. Next base: position 210,616,210 of record NC_044038.1, on the reverse strand, counting down.
TATATGCTCCGATTATCGCCTCTTTGTATAGAGTGTGCTTCTGGCAAGCTTCGCTAATTGTTTTTATATAAACCCGATAGCTAAAGATCGCTAATAACGTTTGTAACCGTTGCATGCTTAACTCTTCCTGCTGCCTACACCTAACGTGGGTTTTGTCCGGCCTGCGATTTGGAATAGATGGAGAAATGCTATTTGTAAGGGTGTATCTTAAATAAAACATCTTAAAAACACAAGCGAAATAACTTTTGGAGAGTTGTGTTGACCGCTACGAAGAAGAACCATTTACGTGACGGTCCGCAAAGAAAGCGAGTTAAAAAAACAGGCTTGGCTCTGCTAGGCTGGGGTGCTTCAGTCTGTCACAAGCACGTGGAAACTTCTTTTGCATTGTAGCTAAGCACCCCCCGGGGAAACCATTAAGCTTGTCTACTTTTCAGAAATGGGAACCTTTAGTCGCAAAAGCTGTGAGATATAAGTTCCAGGCGCCTTGGAAGTAGGAAGTGTGAAATCCACTCACGGGCAGAAAAGTTGATTCAAACCAGATGACTCGGCAAGGGCCTAAGCCCGTCCCGTCTAGTTGGAACAACAAAAAAAAAAAAGTCAAACACTGACAACTAGTAGGCGCTAGAGACGAGCAGAAAACTGAAAACTTCAGGAAAGGTTTCCTGTTCTTATGCAAAGAATGGGTGACATGTTTAAACAGTCTAAAGACTTTTAGACGATATGAAGGTTCCAGGGGGAATGTGAGGGGAGAAGAGTTCCAGAGGGATGGACTTTGAAAGCGGTCTTATCCCTCCCCCCCTCCCCGAGGATCAAAAGAATCCCAGCGCCCCATGTATTTAATTCACCTGGAATGACTAGGTTAACTGTTTAATGGCGGGCTGGGTTGCTAATAGTTTCTTCCGGATAAAAGTTCTCTGTAGAAATGAGGGCGCTGTGAGAAAATCACAAACCTGCGAATGAGTTACTTAACAAACTAGTTTTATAGCACAAAACTTCTGTGTAGCTTAAATCTCTTGGAACACGTTGGGATTAAAAAAAATCTAGATATGTAATCTAATATCTGCACAGTTTATTATTATATATATATTTTTGCTTGTAGAGGGTTTTTTTTTTTTTTAAGAAAAGCTGAATCACCTTTTTTTTTCCCTCAGTTGGTCATGGGCTCCTGTAGTCACTTGAAATCAATGGGAGGTATATAGCTGGGAGGAACGCTCGCCACTGGACGCCTTTCTCTTCTGATTAACTAGCCCTGTCGTTTTAATGACCGTGGAGCCGTAATCTGCCCAATCCACCGATCGACGAGACGCAGCACTCCAACCGCAAATAAAAAAAAAAATGGGCCAAACATTTGAGCATAATAAAGTAAACCTGGCACAAAAGGATGCATTTATTCTTCCTATAGCCGATTAAAGTTTTCCGTTGTGAACACTTGCACATGAAAAAATATCGAGGTAGAAAATCACTTTTTATGTTACATTAAAACAGCCATTTGGTTTAACCATTTCACAACGCTTTTATTTTGTTTCCATTGAATGCAAATGAGTCGAGCGATTTTATTTGAAAAAAAATTCACTTTTACCCCCAGGTTGGAAAGAAGGGGCCTTATTTAAAACTTTTTTTTTTTTAAACATGGCTTAATTTTCAGTTTAAAACCATTAAACTTTCTGCAAACTTCCATACGCTTGAAAATTTCAATTCCAAAGCTTGTTTGGAAGTAGTCGTATTTGAATATTGTGTATCTAGGCTTCTTAGTATGCCAGGCATTATATTATGACTGTTTATACCAACAAAAGAGCCACGATGAGGAATTTCGGTTTCTACTCAGATTTTAGACAAAACCCTGCAGAATGTTTACAGGAGGGTTCTCAAAATAGACGTTGATATGTCCTTGGTTACGTCTGCATTGGGAACAGTCACAAGAATATTAGCAATAAAAAGTGTTAAACGGTTATTTACAACTTGTTTCAATCAATGAAATTTACTAAAATCCAGCTCGATTTCAAGACAACCAGGAAAAAAAACCCGTGTATGTATCAATGCACACCTGCAATGTATACATCTCGAATACAATGCATTAAGATTCATTCAGAAAATCAATACTGTTTCTCAAACGCTGCTTACCAAGAGATTGCTCTTTTTTGTTAAATTACTGGAAATCGAAGACCATGACCTAAATGATTTATCCGTTTTCATTTGTTTTTTTCAGGATAGACATGATGGGAGTAGTAATGGAAACCCCCGGTTACCCCACCTGCCGGCAGTCAGTCAGCACCTGTACACCCCAGCCCCACCTCTTTCACATTCGGGGGCCTCTGACTTCCAGCCTCCCTACTTTCCACCACCTTACCAGCATTTGCCTTATTCCCAGGCCAACGACCCCTACTCTCACCTAGGAGACCCCTTTTCCATTAACCCTCTCCACCAACCTCCTCCTCCTCCGCCCAGTCAACAGCAGTCGTGGCCGAACAGACCAAACCATGAGCACTCCAGCCTTGCTCACCACGCTAGGCCAGGACTTGTCCCTCACATCTCTGCCCTGGAAGTTGGATCGGGGTTAAGGCGAGACACCTACAGACGATCAGAACTATTGCTACAGCACGCTCATGGACTTGATCCCTCAACTCTTCCAGATAATCTGGGCCTGCCTGACATGGGTCACCAAATGGAAGACGTTCAGGTAAAGCTGTTACTTGTTCTCGTATTGTGTTTCCATTTAAACGTCTGGTATTTTAATTTGTAACTTAAAACGTTTTGTTCGGTATAGGGTCCGTACAAAATTTACTAGGGATAAATGAGATTTTATTACATTTTCTGTTCGGTTGTATAATACTTCTGGCTGACTATATTGATTACTTTTAAAACAATTGTGTGTATAACACAGACAATACCATTGGTAATTTAAGTACAATGTTATTCTATTTTTTAATTTGAATTAATTAATTCTGGAAGGCCAACTATTATGAAATTTTTGCAGTATGCATTTTTTTTTATTCTGACGGAAAAATGAGTTGAGTACATTTTAAACAATTGTTTTTAAGGATATTCACTTTTTAACCAATATAGGCAGAGAAATATTGGCCCCTGTTTACCAGCGCATAGTGAGCCATAATTGGGTTATGATCTGCTATGACTATTAAATGAGGGCCATATTGCGCGAACATTTATTTAGGCAGGTGGGAAGTATTTGTGAATTAATCGTTTCGCTTTCTCTGAAAGGGACATTTTCTCCTTTTTTTTTCCAGAACGTGGACGATCAGAATTTAATAATGCATGACCAGACAGTCATTAAAAAAGGTTAGTTTTACATAAAATAAGGGATTTATTAAGTATTAGGTGGCATGTCGCAAGCTATCACTCGCATCTTTTCTCATCAAAGATTTTAAATTGGCTTCTCTATGAATTTTCCGTGACTTATCTACAGATTGGCTGTTTCCTATAACATTTCTGGTTGGAAAGTAAGAATAACACTATTAAAAAAAATTCTGAATAGAGTTCAAGCAAAAGCACATTGGAGGAACCAGAAGAGTTAAAATTTGAAAGGGGAATGTTAACAGATACCAGGCGATCTCATAACCGCAATGAAACAAACTCTCGCTTTTGGTTTCACATTGAATCCTGGCTGTTTTAATTGATTAGAGGTGTCCAAGATACAGCTGATGTGCAGCTAAGTCCCTGCCATACTATGGAAAGTCGATGCTGAAACGGTAGAAAATTTTGTATAGAAAAATTAAGTTTACTAAAAAAAAAAAAAAAAAAAAGTCCGTGTTCATTGGACAAAGTCAGATGCATTTTGGATTACCTTTTACATTACTGTTTGTGAATGAGCCTTTTCACCTTTTCTTTCTAGTTTGGTTTGGTTTTTGCTTTACACATTGGTAGCTTGAATTATGAAATGCATTTTACCCAGAACCTACTTTTTTTTTTTTTTTTTTGCAAACTGTACCCGTTTTTTGTAGAAGAAAATATTATGAAGGGTGTTAATAAAGTAGTTTTCAAATGGCTGAGGAAACTTTTTGCTTCGATCCATTCGTTTTCTTTTGAGAACGGGATCCCAATATATATATATTTTTCCCCCTCTTGAAGCAAGAAGGTGAAATAGAGGCTTGCCTCCCCATTAGAAGTATTCATTGTTTGCTTTGTTTAAATTTGAATAATGGATAACAGGGTTCACAAACTTAAGCTCCTCCCCCCAGCCATAAAAAGTGAAGTACATGGGGCCTATGGTTAGACGTCTCTGCTAGTTAACGGATCAATATTAAGAAATGTTAGTTTGCAAGGCAAATTATCGTTTCAGTATGAGGGATGCGCAACATTCTACTTCTCTTGGTCAGGGGAGAGGGAAAGAATTTTTCCCACTGCCATGCAGGCAGATGTGGTTCAGTTTCTTAGCTATTCTCCTTTCTATCAGCTGGAGAACAAATTCTTGTACTAGTCAAGGCATATTGTCTTGGCACCAAGTAAACCTTTGTTAGGCAATGTGAGAACTGATTACAACTTTACAGATAGGTTAGATAAGGGAGAGCTTTGCCCCAAGGAACTTTAATATAATGGCCATTAATGCTTATAAATACAGTGCTGGAGTTTGTTTATAAAGGAACACTAACTTTTCATAACAGTGCAAAACAAAGAGAAGTAAGTAAGATTTGTTAAACCTTCTCCCCTGGAAAACTAGTTGCAGGGTTTTAATCTTGATTTCCACATTTGAAAATGCCAATTTTGTTTTCAATAAGTATGGCACAGTTTATGCAGAACAATAAGCTACAGCAAAAATCTAATGGACCCCCCCTCCCCCCCCCCCCCCATTTCAGCTTTAACAAAAGCGGTATCAAGTGGGAAATATTTTTACTCTCTTCTGAGCTGCTCTTTGTAAAGATTAATATCTGAAGTTTTTGAGCTGGTGGAGCACATGGTTGGCACTGAAGAATGAAATGTTCTTGTTGGTAACCATTTTCTATTTTAGTTTTTAAGGGCTGTACTTTTTTTTTAAATTTATTTATTTTAATAATCTGGATCAAGTTTAGGATTTTTGGGAAGAGATTTTCACAATAACTGCAAAACCTTCCAAATTTCAGTTTAAAGAACTCAACAGGTTTTGAAACAACTTAATTTTTGTTTTAATTTTTTAATTAACAATGGGCTTGTCAGAGTAGTTGACATACATAAGCGCATGTGATTGTGTGTTATTTTGCAAGAACATTATTGGAGCAGTATGCAAAAAGGTTGATACTTGATGGAACACATTTTTTGAGGTACTCATTGTATTCTTTGCATATGTGCTAGAGATGCAATGTTTTTTTAATGATGGAAGGGAACTAAAACAGTGCCAAAAACTAAAAAGACCAGTTGGCCTTCATTCATTCTACACCTGATAAAATAAGTCCTTATATCGTTCAACTTGCTTTGACCAATGAAGTTACAGCTTAGGATGTTGGTTGATCATGAATCTGTGCTATCCGTGGGAAAAGTTCTTAATTAAACATTATTAATGACTGCATAGCACCCATAGAGAACAAAAGATATATATATATATAATATTTAAACGTACTTCACAGAAGTTTTGGTACCACATGTACTAGTTAAACTGCTTTTTATCAGCAGCAATACTTCTGTTGAGGGAAGTGGTCTATAGCAGCAAGATCTTACCTGTTACTATTAGATGCTAGAACCAAGGATTCCCTCCGTGATCTCAATGGAGAAAATGCCAGCACCTTGCATTACACTAGAAGCTTGAAGTTAATAGATTGTATTGCTAATTTTATGCCAAGGCAAAGCTAGCATTAACCCTTTCATTCTTCACTGCTATCCCCATGTGCTTCACACCATTCCTGGAATAAAAAAATGGTTCTTGGTGTTCAAGGCTACTTTAAGTTTCAAGACTTATTTGTTTTAATCTGCGTCTGTGGCTTTTGAGTTCAGAGAGGGCAGTACGTGAATGGAGCCTTCTACCAACATACTGGTTTTTGTGCTATAAAGATTGATGGTTGTGGGAGGTAGATAACTGAGCCCCCTCCCTTTTTTTGGTATCTTCAGTTTTGCAAGACTGTTTTTGGGACAAAGTGAAATAAAATCTATTAGATTTGTTTTATATGTGCGACTTGACTGTATTTTCTATTTAAGCTCACAACTTTGAATTTTTCATTTTAACAGGTCCTATTTCAATAACCAAACATAATGCATTGAACATCCCATACCAAAAGGATGGGTTACTGGGTGTGGTGATAAACCCCAATGAAGTATTTTGCTCTGTTCCTGGGAGACTTTCTCTACTGAGCTCCACGTCAAAGTATAAAGTAACGGTGGCAGAAGTTCAGAGAAGGCTTTCTCCTCCGGAATGCTTAAATGCCTCCTTACTTGGAGGAGTACTCAGAAGGTGAACCTGTTTTTTCATGTTGCCTACTACTGGATTAGGCAGTATTGCATGATGGGCTTTTGATTTAAAAAAAAAAAATCATTTTGTGCCCCTTTTGCAAAGTTGTGGTAAAGGGGACCCTGTGGTAGCATTGATGCATGGATTCGCCATGTACTGAGGCCCCCTTTTTACCATACACCAGTGGCGTAGGAAGGAGGGGTGGTGGGGTGGTCCGCCCCGGGTGCACGCCGCTGGGGGGTGTTGGCTCCGCTGGTTCACTGCTCTCTCTGCCCCGGAACAGGTTACTTCCTGTTCCGGGGCAGAAAGAGCAAGGAACCAGCGGAGCCGATGCAGCTCCCAGTGACGACGTGCAGTCTGGGCGGAGCGCCAGTGGTAAGAATGCACTCCGAGGGGGGGAGGGGGTGCGCACGCCAAGGGGGGGGGGTGCGCAGTGGTGACCCGCCTCGGGTGTCAGCCGCCCTCACTACGCCACTGCCACACACGTTAAGGTTGTGGCTTTTTAAAAAGGGAACTGGCCATGTGGTAAGTGAGCCACTTGCTGTGTGGCCATTTCCTAAGGGAGCCCTTAACTGCCACCCATTTAGGAGGTGGTAAGGGCTCCTACACTACCCCAGAGGTAACTATTACCAATGGGTAAGCCCCTGGTGCTAGAAAATAAAAATGCATTTTCCAGCACCGGAGTTGTCGTGTGGCAGAGACCGGTTTGCCATTCCCCAATGCAGCAGTAGCTCTATCAACCTTTAGTAAAAGGGCTCCTTTATATTTTGTCAAGATTCAGACCTTTCTGAAAATGCTGTTCCTTCTCGGTTTAACTGGGCAAACTAGATGGGTCAATTGCTGCTTATCGGCTCCTGTTCTACTGTATTCCATTCCTTTAAGTAGCATCATAGTATTTCAGTACTGATGACAAATCTAGACTCAAATCTTTTACGGTTGTATATCCACATGGCATTATCCCTAACGCATGCTATACTGACCTGAGTGAGGGAGCATATTTCTTAGAAGCCAGTCATAAAAATGTTAGCATCAAGGGGCTATCTTCTCTTGTGGAGCATGCTGTTCTTAGCTGGAGGATCTGATCGGCTAAGGTTATTCAAATACCCATATTGTGATCCTTTGCTAATAACTCTTAACTAAAATTACCTCCTATTTATTGTAAAGTCTTTTTGGTGATATCATTATTCTTTTATGAAAGGTCATATTAGCTACAAGACAGACTAGATGACCTAGGAAAATTTAGGTCCAGTAGTTTATTTTACAGGGATGGTGGCTAAAATAACTTTTTTTTTTTTTCAATTTTATTTATTTATTGGGATTTATTAAAAGCCTTTATGGAGAGATTCACCCAAGGTGGTGTTCAGCAGGTACAGTTTAACCTAAAACTTACAAATTTGACAACAGCATAACAATAGTACAATAACTAAGAACAAACATAAATATAGTAAATGAGGTAAATTTGAAAAAAAGTAGATTGAAACCTAAATAATAGAACTACCATGAAACAGTATAAAAATATACACTTTTAACAGCACTGGAATTCAAATACCAGAGATTTAATACAAGGTTAGCATAATACTAATGATACACCCAGTGTGTTTATTCTAGCAAAAAGGGTGCCGGTACTCAAATGCTAGGCCACTCTTTAGGGGTGGGGTGATCACTGAAGGACCCACCCCATAATAGCCAGGCCCCCTGCAACTAGTCATAGAATTTATGACAAGACAGAGTTGGTGTGTAGAGCCTGAGCTCTTTCATTAAAACTTGGGGACCATGGGTCAATTTTAGCAGACAATGGAAAAGGTGCCGGTACTCAGTACCCCCTCAAAGCCCTGGATACACCTAATAAGCATACTTATTTACCTGGGCAAATGGCTTTTAGAAGGTGCCTTATCTGTAATTCATGCTAAAGAATATGGTGTCACTTATAGGGTTGTTCTTGGCAAGGGAGATAGGGTAATAAGGGGAAAATTTGATAAAGTCATATCAGGGGGTTTGAAAGACAAATTGGGGAGGGGGGTGTAAGCTTGTAGGTTCATCTATGGCGCTGACAAAAGCATTATAGGTACCTCATTTCCTCAAATTTTAATCTGCAAATGTGCTTTTCTCTTAATACGTATGTTAAAGTATAAGTAATTGACCTCTGGTACCCTAGCACAAAGAATCAAGACACATTTTTATAGATGAAACTTGGCAAGCTGCATGCCATCTCTTAACGGCAGTTCCTTACATTATCGGCCCTTAAGATGAATTCATCATGTCCATTCAGAAGAGATTCTTTTGTAGACAAAATCGTGAGAATATAAAAGACTGTTTTAATGCATGACTTCCTTGTATGTCAAACAATTTAGTTCCTCTTTGGGGGAGGGGGGGTTCTCTTGGCTTTTATAAGTAAAAAAATTCCTTGTTTGGTTATATATCTTAAAAAAAAACATTCAAAGTTGTAATGACCTGAAGCAAGATCATGTCTCTTTCCGATTTATTACAGAGCAAAATCTAAAAATGGTGGAAGATCATTGCGTGAGAAATTGGATAAAATTGGTTTGAATCTTCCAGCTGGAAGGAGGAAAGCTGCTAACGTGACATTATTGACTTCCCTAGTTGAAGGTTAGTGTCCACGCGGCATAACGGCTTTGGATTTTTATGAAATTTTTTGCATGTTCATTTTAAAAACATATGTTGCCCGAGCGCCAGGTTACTAGAAAAGATAAAAATATTGTGCTCCTTGATGGTTCTAATGCTGGTGGTGGTTTTTTTTCTCTTGTATTACAAGCTTGGAATTTGAGCTTAAAATGAAGCAAGCATATATCTAACATACTTGGGACTCTTGTTACTAAGGTGTGCTAGCGTTTTTAGCATACGTTAATGATAGAGACACCCATATATTCCTATGGGTGTCTCTAGCACTAGCACAAGGTAATTTTTAGCGTGTGTTAAATGATAGCATGCCTACAGCTTGGCTTAGTAAATGGGGTCCTTTATTGCATTTTTATTTTCTAAGGCCTATGCTTTTGCACTCCAAAACAGTTTCATGGGAAAAGTGGACCTAGAGGTGGGGTTATTGTTTTTGAGCCGTAAAAGGTTTATTAGCTTGCATTTAGCTCGCACCCTTTTCAGTAGTAGTTCGAGGTGTTACATTCAAGTGCATTTAGATATTTTCCTATTCCCAGAGGATTTATAGTCTGTTTTCACCTGAGACAATAGGGGGTGAAGTGACTTGCCCAAGGTCACAAGGAGCAGCAGCAGAATTTGAATCGGGCTTCCTTGGTTGTCAACTGAGTGCTCTATCCACTAGACCAGTGCCAGTCAGGTTTTCAGGATGTCCACAATGAATATTCATGAGAGAGATTTGGATACAATGGAGGCAGTGCATGCAAATCTCTGTCATGAATATTCATTGTGGATATCCTGAAAACCTGACTGGCTGAGGTGTCTCCAGGAACAGGTTTGGGAACCGCTGCACTAGACTACTTCAGATGGCAGATGATTGAGCTTATGAGCAGTCAAGACCCCTTGCAAGTCCCCTCTTTTAAACCTGTGCTCTCAAAAAGCTCATCTTTGGGGAGGAATGGGGGGAGTTATCCTTTTAGTATTATAGTTTGCCTTGGTTGACATTTATGTTTTTGGGATATCCACAATAATTATTCATGGAAAGATTCTCGCGCGAAATCACTGCAGATGTTCTGAAACCCAACTGGCTGGATATGTCCCAGGACAGGTGCAGGAACTCTTGCTAAGAACAGTGCAGCCACCTACTAAGACTTGGCTTGATTTAGATGTACAGGTCTTTCTAATATCTTGTGCTTATTTGGAGAGAAATGTTGGGACTAAGCGCATGTTTTTAATGTAAAAGTTATGAGGATAACAGCAAACTTGTTTGATATTTAGTCGTGTAGTTTGAATTGGGTACTATAGAGCTGCTCAAAGAATTGTACTACTAAAACCAAAGGCAGCAGATGATGCAGGAAGTGGAACTGACACATTGAAAGAACTGTATGTTCTGCACTCACGTCTGTGCCTACCCTATGACAGAACGTTTGCCTGTAAAGCTCTTAGAAATTAATCAGATCCTGTAGATCACTAGGGGGTCTTTTACTAAAGCTTAACTCGAGCTATCTGCAGCAGGGCCCATAGGAATAAAATGGGCCTTGCTGCAGATAACTTGAGCTAAGATTTATGGGCGCTTTTACTAAGCCACGTGAGCGTCTAGCGTCCAGTGCATGCCAAAATAGAGTTGCCACATGGCTACCATGTGGCCCTTGTGGTAATTTCATTTTTGGCGCACATCTGCTACGTGCGCTCAAAAAAACTTTTAAAAAAACTTTCTGGTGCGCATCAGCTACGTGCGCCAAGTGGCATTTGGCGCATGTAGGTCATTACCGCCTGGTTACCACGTGAGACTATACCCACACGTCCATTTTTGGCAAAAATAAAAAAGGCATTTTTTTGCAGGTCTGCTGGAAAATGATTCTGCGTGCGCTCAAAACACGCATCTATACTACCGCAGGCCATTTTTGAGCGTACCTTAGTAAAAGACCCCCCAGGAGAGCTAGTTCACCGCTGCGTACGTCTAGTAGTGCTATAGAAATTAGTAGTAGTAGTCTTTTTCTTATTCTTGACTAGTAAAAAAGGCCCGTTTCTGACAAATGAAACGGGCGCTAGCAAGGTTTTCCTCGGCTCCCCTGCAGCCAACCATTTCCAGCGACCCTCATCGCCCACTGCAGCCACCCATGTCCAGCGAACCTCCTCTCTCCCGTGCCCCCCTCCTCTCCCCCTGCGCCCACTGCAGCCACCCATGTCCAGCGAACCTCCTCTCTCCCCTGCCCCCCCTCCAGCCACCCATGTCCAGCGACCCTCCTCTGGACATGGATCAGCTGTGAGGCATGTATTTTTTTTTTTTCCCCCGGGTTCTGAAGTTGACATCATAATGGCTACAGTGATGTCAGCCTGATCTACGGAGCCTAGCAAACCAACTCGGAATGAGCCACAGTCCCAGGCAAGTCAGAACATTGGAGGTGAGAATTATTATATAGGATAGCAAGTGACCTGACATTTCAAACTTTCTCAATCAACTCGGTGGTGGTTAGCATTCTGTAAATCATTGACTTGAATTCATAGTAGGCAAAATGGGTCATCCATGTGGTCTGGATTAGATAAGTTTAAAGTTCTTTAATGTGGAACATAATTTTGTTATTTGGCATGCATTGCTTCAAATACACATGCATATAATCATATTCTGAGTGGCAGATCGCTCTCTAAACTGTATAAACAAAAAGGGAGATCTTGCCTTTAAACGAATAAACTCTCTGACTTGAACCCCAGTGTCAGATTTGGCATCCTTAAGTCGCTCGGCTTTTGATTTATAATGTTGGGGGGGGGGGGGGGGGGGGTTCTTACACTTTTTTGTACTTCTGCCAGAAGACTTTTTTTTATGAATCAAGCCCTCTGTCAGTAATGGAAGAGGTTGGGAATACATTTAGGGGTAGTCCTTCACATCTCTAATGTAAAAAAAACCCTTAATTTTGATTTTTTTTTTTTTTTTTTGGGGGGGGGGGAGGGGGTGGCGGCATCAGCTTTAACTCGGTTGGAATCTACCTCTGCTGGGCTTTGTTGCAAGACATGTTCATGTAAAACTAATTGGAACTTTTCCCTTTCTCTGTATTGCCTCATAACTAACTTTTTTTCATGTCGTTATTATAGTGGCAGCCCTCAACTGGGCTGCTAGGCTTGTGACTACAGTGGGAAGATACATCTCCTGCAGTCTCTTTTTTTTTTTTTTTTTTTTTTTTTTTTTTTTTTTCATTCTTCTCCCCAGAGGCGTAGCCAGACACCTAATTTTGGGTGGGCCTGGGCCCAAGATGGGTGGGCAGAAGAACTCCGCCTTGTCCCACAAGTGATTTGGTCTCTCCCTCTCTTGCCTGCATGCCATATGGTCTCTTAAACATCCCTCGCCCCCGCATACCTTTTAAATAGTAGATTTTCACCAGCAGTGAGCAGCAACTAATACACACTGCTCATGTTGGACCCCCAGCCTTCCCTCTGATGCAACTTCCTGTTTCCGCATAGGTGGTAATACATCAGAGGCAAGGCTGTGGGACCAGTGCGAGCAGTATGCATCAGTCGCTGATTGCTGCGGGCAAAGATCTGCTATTTTCAAGGTATGCAGGAGGGACAGTTGTTGGGAGTTTTCGGCTGGTGGGGCTTGGGAATCCCTGTCAGCCACATCATAGGTATGCTGCTACTGGGTGGGCCTGAGCCCAGAGTGGATGGGCCTGGGCCCACCTGGGCCCACCCTTGGCTACGCCACTGCTTCTCCCCCCTCCCTCACCATGACTCCCTGGTGGCAGATAGCACCAGCACAGTCTGAGTCAACCCATGTTCACAATACCATTGGCCCCACCCACTAGACAGCTGTGTGTGTGAGCCTCTGATGCAGGGCCTGACTCATGGTTCAGTCTATTAACTGCTGCAGCTGAAGCCAAGAGGTCAGAAAATGGTGGTGATGGTAGGAGGAATTAAAAGCAGGGGAGTAGCCAGACAGCCAATCTTGGGTGGGCCTGAGCCAAAAATGGATGGGCACGGAATTCAGCTCCTCCTGGCCCACCCCCCTTGAACTCTGCTCTCCCCCTACCCTCAAACACAAAAATATTAAATACCCGAGCTGGTGGGGATTCCCAAACTGCACCAGCTGAAGATTTCCTCCTCCTCGGGCAGCCAGTGCTCTTCCAAACAGGCAGAAGCAAGACGCCGCTGCCAGTACTCTGTACATGCTCAGTGCTTCCGCCTGGTGAAAACTGAGCACGTGCAGAGGGGCTGGTGTTTGGCAGAGCACTGGCTGCCTAACAAGGAGGATATCTTTAGCTGGTGGGGTTTGAGGATTCCCACCAGCCACACATCAAGAGAGCCACAATTTTGGGTGGGCCACAGCCCACCCAGACCCACCTGTAGCTACGCCACTGATTAAAAGCCCATGAGGAGAGGTAAGAGGAAGTGATTTGAGGTTCACAGTGGGGAGGGGGAGGGAAGTGGTTTTACATGTGAAGGAAGGAAAGACATGATTTCAGGGTTTGCAAGGAGATGGCATAGAGCCAGAGTGCTTAGGGGTGTTGACTAAATCTGTCATGAAGTGCTATGTACCAAGGTTGCTGCTGCTTCTGGAACCCTGCAGCACCATATATGGGTCTTAAATCTAGCCACTAAGTATTGCCATTATGTAATGACTGGGCTTTCCCAAAACATTCTGAATTCCGGTTTGGGGCGTTCAAGATCTGAGCAGGGAGTGAAACCGAAGCCTTCTGCGTGACAATCAGGCCACTGTGCTAATAATTTAAATCGGTTTCTCTCAATCCTAGCTTGTTGGCTTTTATAGATATCCACAATGAAAACACAATTGGCTAGGTGCAGCTCCAGGAGAGGGTTGAGAAATACTGGTTTAGAATATGCAGCCTACACCATGGTATGATAAAAGAATAGCTGATACATGTGAGCAGGTAAGAATTGAACCCTTCAGTTTAAGCACGGTCTGCAACTTCTTTCCTTTTAGAATAAGGGTACACAACCTCTGCCCATGAGTAGGGTTACCATACGTCTGGATTTACCCGGACATGTCCTCTTTTTGAGGACATGTCTGGGCGGGTTTTGCCAATCTGCACGTTTGTCTGGATTTCTGGACAAATGGGTGGGCAGGCATCGGACCTATCCTAGCCTCCCCTTCCCTTACTTACTATCTACTGCCCTGGTGGTCTAGTGACCTCTTCGGGGCAGGAAAGAGGGGGCTCTTTTTTCCTGCCCCGAAGAGGTCACTAGACCAGGGCAGTAGATGGGAGGGGACTATGTGACAGGGGGCAGGGTGAGAATAAGAAGGGGCGAGGATGTGAAAGGGGCGTGGTATGGGCGGGGCAGGGGGGCGTGACGTCCTCTTTTTTTTTTTTTTTAGAGGAGAAAATATGGTAACCCTATCCATGAGGAGAGGTAAGAGGAAGTGATTTGAGGTTCACAGTGGGAAGTAGGGGAGGGTGAGGGAAGTGTTTTACATGTGAAGGAAGGAAAGACATGATTTCAGGGTTTGCAACTTTTGGCCAACTTTTCAGGGTTTTGGCTACAACTATGCATGAGATCCTCCTTTTTGCCAGGCTCCCCTTCTGTTGCTACCATCATGCAAGGTTTTGATTGCATTGTTAATATTATATTACTTTACTATAGGACCTTTTACAAAGTTTCGGTAAGCACTAACGTGTGCACTGAGGTGTCCCACAGTAATTTTAGGAGGGGTGTGTGTGCACGCGCTACACATGCTAAAAAAAGAGAATTTATTTTTTGGCATAGGGGCATGTTCTGTGGTAATTGGTTAGCAGAGCTACATTGCCGTGCACTAACATTATCACATGCTCAGCACATGAGCCCGTACCTCCTACGTAATGGGTAGCGGTAAGGGTTTGCATGCTAATCTGTTCTAATGGTCATGCACTAATGGTAAAATGAGCATGTGGTCATTAATACAAAAAAAAAAAAAAAATAGCAAATTCAGCCATTTTAACCCAGTGGTAAAAATGGCCTTAGCCTGCAGGAATAACTCGGATAAAGATGTGCTGTGGCCACTTTTATCACAGTTTGGTAAAAAAAGGCCCCTCTGTGTATTATGGTAGTGAGTGTGTGTTGCATTTTTGTTTTATTTTATAACAAGCAACAAAGCCCGTTTTGTGAAAAATGAAATGGGCCCTAGGAAGGCTCTCATCTAAATGATTTCTCCTCTCTCCCCTGCCCTCCTCTCCATGTGATTCTCCTGTACCCTGCCCTTCTCTCCCATCCAATCCATGTCCAGCGATTCTACCCTCCCCTCCATGGCCAGTGACTCTGTCCTTCCTGCCGTCATGCCTTTAAGCTGTTCATCTTACCTCGGGTTGCAGCGGCGGCAGGCTGGGCTCGTGTTGCCTCCAGCATTCCCTTGCCTTCCCTCTGTGTCCCGCCCTCCTCTGACATTTCGTCATTCCGCATTGGTGGGACACTGAGAGGGAAAGGAACGCTGGAGGCGAGCTGACGTCAGCATGCTGTTACCATAGGTGTAGTTTGACTGTTTCATTTGGGGGGGGCAAAGAATGGGCGGAGCATATTAGCATATTATTTGCATATATACATATACATATGCAAATGAATATGCTAATATGGAGGAAGAAATTGAAATTTACATGCAAAATATCACAGATGCACATTTCAAAAAGCTGACACATTTCAATTAATAAATTATAAATAAAATACTTTTATCTACCTTTGTTGTCTGATCATTTAGTTTTTCTATTCGCTTTGGTCCCAGTGTCTTCTTTCCAGTAGGCTTCCCTCTGCTCCCCACCCCTCCCAGTCCCATCCATCTTCTGCTCCTTCCCTCTGCTGTGCCTGATCTCTCCCAATCCCATCCATCTCTTGCTCCCCACCCCTCCCAGTACCATCCATCTTCTGTTTCTTCCTTATGCTCACCATCCCTCTGTCCCATCCATCTTTTGCTCCTTCCCTCTGCTGTGCCTGACCTCTCCCAATTCCATTCATCTCCTGGTCCATCCCTCTGCTTCCCACCCCTCCCAATCCCAACCAACTTCTGCTCCTTCCCTCTGCTGTGCCTGACCTCTCCCAATCCCATCCATCTCCTGGTCCTTCCCTCTGCTCCCCACCCCTCCCAGTTCCATCCATCTTCCTTCTACTGCCCCCCCCCCCCGCGAGGTCCAAGGTCGTGACTCCGTTTACCCCCTCTCTTCCTCCCTCCCTCCGGCGCAGGCAACAGTCTTCAGCTTTTTCAGCGTTCCTGGCAGCGGTAGCGATGTACACGCTGCCTTCGGTCTGCCCCGGAAGCCTTCCCTTCAAGTTCCTGTTCCCACCTATGTGGGAACAGGAACTTGAAGAGAAGGCTTTGGGGCAGAGCCGAAGGCAGCGTGTACATCACTACCGCTGCCAGGAACGCTGAAAAAGACTGCTGCCTGCGCCGGAGGGAGGGAAGAAGAGAGAGGGGTAGACGGACACGCTCCTCTCCGTCCGCTTGGCTTCCCTGCCCTCTCTGTCAGAGAGGGCAGGGAAGCCAAGCGGATGGAGAGGAGCGCGTGCCTGCATGTTTTTTTTTAACTAATGGCGCGGCGGCGCCTCGTCGTCGTTTGGGGGGCATTGCCCCCCTTCGCCCCCCCCAGTCTACGCCTATGGCTGTTACGAAGCCAGCCAGGGAAGCAGAGTGACCAATTATTATATAACATAGTAACATAGTAGATGACGGCAGAAAAATATCTGCACAGTCCATCCAGTCTGCCCAACAAGATGTATTTGTTTACCTCTTGGGACCCTGTTTAATAAGCTGCATTATAGGCGTGCTATCATTTTTAAGAACACACCAACGCTAGAGACCCATAGGAATAAATGGGTCTCTCTAGCATTAGTGCACGCTAACTTTTTTTTTTTTTTTTTTAGTGTGTGCTAAAAATGCTAGCACGCCTTCTTGGTTATACTACTCTTATTTCAGAAAGTTTTTTTTTGTGACAAGCTGGATTTCAACAATTTCGGTTCAGTGATATTTTTCTAACAAAATTTCCTGGTTCAGTGATATTTCCTCATTCAAGGCCCCCTCCCTCATTGAAAAAAAAAAAAAAAAAACCTATACAGTTCCATGCAGATCACAACTGCAAAAAACCAAAACACTAATCCAGGAATTACAAACTTAGTTTCACAATCAAAATGTAAATAAGCCCACACAAGTCTTAAAATAGACAAGTTTTTAGTTGTTTTCTAAATCTTAAATAGTCTCTTTTTAAAGAGCAGGCTGACATAGCAAGGGAATTCCAAACTAAAGCAGCTTTATAAGACAAGGATGCCAATAACTGTCTAACAGACTTAACAACTGAAGGAAGTTTTAAAACAGCCTGTCCCCATATTTAATGTTCTGTTTAAAAGAGAAAAGAACCCAGCCAAATAGGATGGAGCATCCCCATAAAAGAACTTAAAAAACCCCCCATAGAACCCAGTTTAAAGTGGGACTTTGATACCACAGGCAACCACCACAGACGTTTCTGAAGATACTAGCCGTTCAAAAAATGGGCTAGTATAGGGGGGGGGGGGTTGAAAGGCCCCCACCCCGCCGCCGCCGCCACCCACCTTCCACCCGGTCGGGCCCTCGCTCCGCTATTGAAACAGCGAGGGCACGCAGCACACAGCTGTACTGCTGAGCTGCCATGGCCTGCCTTCCTTCTCTGCCTGCCTGTGTCCCGCCCTCGTGTGACATAACGTCGTCGAGGGCGGGACACAGGCAGAGAAGAAGGAAGGCCGACGGCAGCTCAGCAGAGCTGTGTGCTGCGTGCCCTCGCTGTTTCAATAGCGGAGCGAGGGCCCAACCGGGTGGAAGGTGGGTGGCGGCGGCAACTCCGGGTGGGGGGAGCGTTAGCGACGGCGGTGTCCATCGCAAATGCGCAGTAGAGACCCTCTCTGTTTCGCCCTCGTCATCACGTATTGATGTGGGGGTGGGGCAGAGAGGGTCTCTACTGCGCATTTGCGAGTGAGTACGACACGCCATTTATATATATTGATTGGTTCATCCTGGTGTAATGAAAAGAGAGAACTAATCGCTAAATTTAACTGTCTGGAGCTTTTCAAGACTACACTTGTACAACCTACGTATACAATGTTGCAGTAATCTAACTTGGAAAGCAACAATGATTGTAATAGGGCAACTCAAAAATTTTTTTTTTGCATGGCTCTTAATTTCCTCAGTAGAAAAAAAGGAACTTTTTACCTCATGCTACCATGGTAAGCTGGCTATCCACCTCGACCCCTTGGGACATAGCTACTATGCCAGGTTAACATTGATGCAGTGTATGTGGGGACTGCACCTTACAGGTAATGTGGATTTGGTTCACATTAACTGCTGACATGGCAGATAATGTGGCATGGTGGAAGCCACGTAAAAAGCTGTAGCTAACCACATCGTATTGTCCTGTTGGTTAACAGTGGGGAAAGTGCGCAAACATTAAGCAGTTGCCATTTTTCAACTTTGCAAAGAGGGAACACAGCAGACAAAGGCAAAAATATTTCTTCTAAGCTAATTTGTTTAATAAAAACATAACTTGTGCAGATTTTTGTGTGTGTTAATTTTGGCGATCAGCGTATAACTGGAAACTTGTAGGGGCTGTAGTGTGTTCTGGATTTTCTAACTTGTCTTCTGGTACCTGTTTTTCCTTCTAGGTGAAGCTGTGCATCTTGCCAGGGACTTTGGTTATGTTTGTGAAACAGAGTTTCCTGCAAAAGCAGTAGCCGAATACTTAAGCAGACCTCATATGGAACGCAATGAAATGGCCAATAGGAAGAACATGCTTTTGGCTGCAAAGTTAGTATTGTTGCTTTTCCTTACTGCTCTTTAACCCCCCCCCCCCTCCCTCCCAACTTTTTTTTAGGCATGCCTGATAATCCAGTGCCATATATAAGGAAATGTAGATTACATTCCAAGGCCTGCTCTCTGCTCCACAGGCTGGCCTGCCTTAAAGATACAGTAGCAGTATTTTAATGACTTACAGAATAGGAAACAATATTTTATATAATTAGCGTAATCTTTATTAATGTCAAAAATAAACACTATACTTTTATACTTCTATAAATACACATCACAAATTTCATATAAATTTATATAAAAGACAAAAATTTGAAGGAAATTTTTTTTGCTAAGCACTAAAATTTTTTTTTTTATAATTTTAAATAAATAGCCTCACCAGCCCAGGGTACCAAGCATTTCTAGGACACCCTATTATATGGCTATCATCATTGGCCCCATCACCAACCAAACCAACCACTAAATAATTTTTTTAGTGCTTAGCAAAAAAAATTTTTCCTTCAAATTTTTCTCTTTTAGGTTAATCAAATATTAATTAAGTTTCTGATTTTTTATATTAGCTGATGCAGTATTGAATTTTTGATATAAATGTATATGAAATTTGTGATGTGTATTTATAGAAGCATAAAAGTATAGTGTTTATTTTTGACATTAATAAAGATTATGCTAATTATATAAAATATTGTTAGTTTCCTGATCTGTAAGTTATGATTTTGGGGGGAATTTAAGACTGTGAGTTTCCTACTTTATTTGAACTGTTGCAGTATTTTAATGGCCAGCTGGGATGCGAGAGGGCATCCCAGCTGTTCTTCAGTTATTGTATCAGCTAATGGTCTTGGGGGTGCCCGTGTCTGGTGTTCCAGAGAATGGCGATCTGTACCTCTCTGCCACAGAAGAATTGTTTGCAGCAAAACAGCGAAGATGACCCAACAGTGACTGGACGACATTCCAATCAGTAAAACAGTTTATTACAGATTGATCTGTACTCGACACAGCTGTGTTTCGGCTGACTAGGCCTGCATCAGGAGTCTATTAAAATAAGCATATAAAAAATATACAAATATCCAACACAATATAGTAGAAATAAAATTAAAAGAAACTTTGACATGGTCTCTAGATTTAACAATGATATTTAAAAAAAAATATGATGTATGAAAATAAAAGATGTATAAATACCTCGTATATCAAATAAGGTCATCCACTTGTTAAAATTTTGTTATACCTTCACATCAGATTTAACAAGTGGATGACCTTATCTGATATGAGGTATTTATACGTCTTTTGCTTTTGTACATGTATCATAGTTTTTAAATATCATTGTTAAATTTATTTTTTGTTTTATTTATATTACATTTGTACCCCGCACTTTCCTACTCATAGCAGGTTCAATGCGGCTTGCATATTATATACAGGTACTTATTTGTACCTGGGGCAATGGAGGGTTAAGTGACTTGCCCAGAGTCACAAGGAGCTGCCTGTGCCTGAAGTGGGAATCGAACTCAGTTCCCCAGGACCAAGTCCACCACCCTAACCACTAGGCCACTCCTCCACTGTTGCTACTATTTGAGATTCTACATGGAATGTTGCTATTCCACTAGCAACATTCCATGTAGAAGTCGGCCCTTGCAGATCACCAATGTGGCCGCGCAGGCTTCTGCTTCTGTGAGTCTGTACGTGCAGGACGTCAGACTCACAGAAACAGAAGCCTGCACAGCCTTCTACATGGAATGTTGCTAGTGGAATAGCAACATTCCATGTAGAATCTCCAATAGTATCTATTTTATTTTTGTTACATTTGTACCCTGTGCTTTCCCACTCATGGCAGGCTCAATGCGGCTTACATGGGGCAATGGAGGTTTAAGTGACTTGCCCAGAGTCACGAGGAGCTGCCTGTGCCTGCAGTGGGAATCGAACCCAGTTCCCCAGGACCAAAGTCCACCACTCTAACCACTAGGCTACTCCTCCAAATCTAGAGACAGTTTCTTCTTTTAATTTTATTTCTACTATATTTTATATTGTTGGATATTAGTATATTTTCTATATGCTTATTTTAATAGACTCTTGATGCAGGCCTAGTTGACTGAAACACAGCTGTGTTGAGTCCTGATCAATCTGTAATGGTACCTGGACAAAAAACCTCCTGACATAACAGCCACTGTCAAAATGGCCTGCCTGCAATATAGCCCTTGACAAATTAGCCCCCTGACAAAAGAGCCCGATCAGGCTGCTCAGAACATGGCACTGCATTTTTCTCTAGGGGTTATTTTGTGGGAGGGGCTATTTTGTTAGAGGCTGTTTTATCAGGGCTATTTTGTCAGGACTATTATGTCGGGATGCCCATCTGTAATAAACTCTTTTACTGATTGGAACGTTGCCCACTCATTCTTGGGTCATCTTTGCTATTTTGCTGCATACTGTTCATCCTGCAGAGGTTTGTTTCTTTTGTGTATACATCGACAGAAGAATTGTTGCCATGACTGGGATAGGTGGGGGAATGGGGAACAAAACAAGGTAGAACCCCCAAGGAGCTGCAAAAAGGCATATGGAGCTAGGTTCAGAAAATGGTGTTGAAGAAAATTGGTGCAGAGCATCAGTCCATAAATGACAGTGCTTAGAGCTGATTCCTACACTAAACTCTGGTCACGACGGTGGCGTAGCTAGGTGGGGCCACGGGGGCCTGGGCCCCCACAAATTTCTTCTGGGCCCCTGGTTTTGCTGGCGGGGATTCTCAACCCCTGCCAGTTGAAGCCTTCATCCAGCGCTGGTCTTCCTTCTCTGCTCCGCCCGCCCCCCCCCCCCATGTCCGGCACGCTCCTTTTAGTGAAACTGAGCATGCTGGCTTCCAATGGAACTAGCCCCCATACAGTAGTATTGATTTGAGTCATTGGCACCAGAGCCGTAGCGAGGGGAGCTGACACCCGGGGCGGGTCGCTGCTGCGCACCCCCCCAACCCGGGTGCAGCACGGCGCACCCTCCTCCCGCTGGAGCGCATACCTCCCCCCTGGAGCGCATACCTGCGGCGAGGGACGGGCGGGAGGGCCGATCCACCCCGACTGCACGTTGCTGGGGTGTGTTGGCTCCGCGATGGTTCACTGCTCTCTCTGTCCCGGAACAGGAAGTAACCTGTTCCGGGGCAGAGAGGGCAGTGCACCAGCGTGGAGCCGCCCCCCCACCCCCCCTTCCTACGCCACTGATTGTCACTGGCAGTGGGTATGGGGGAGGGGGTTGATAAATCCCATATGGAAATGAGGAATTTCATTTGTTTCATCTCCGTTTTTAGGTTTTTTTTGTATTCTTGTGTGGCAGGTAAAACTTGCTGGTAGCACTTGCGAGTATGATTTTTTTTTTTTGCAAATTTTGTTTGCAAGAGTTCTCGCACATCAGTGTGAAACTTGCTAAGTCTGCCTTAAGAGTTGCTTTTTCAAGTTTTCTGCCTGTGAATTGCAGTGAGGAACACCTGAGCAGAACTTGCAAATGCACTTTGTAGTGGAGCATGTCCTGAGACTGTGTGTACAGGGAAACGGCAAAACGTTTCACTGTAGCTTCTTTTATAAAGAAGGTTTACTGGCACAAATCCAGTTCATACAGTCCACCCACAAACCTGACAAAGCCTTCTCAGTCTGCAGGCCAAAACTTGGCAAATTCTTTTTTTTCACTTCTGAAACCCAACACTCTCACGTGTGCAGCTATTAACAAGTTTGATATTTTTTCCCCCCTTTTAAAAAAAAAAAAAAAAAAAATTGTTTTGTAGCAGGGCATTTGGCACTGTGTGAGCTCTTCCACATTAGCCAATTTCAACTGTAAATAAACACGAATTTAAGTGCTGAAACGCATCGCAGTGTAACTTGATTTCCATTAGTGAGCTTTCCAGCAGAAAGCATGTGCTGGAAGTTGAGCTAGTAAACACAATACCTTCCTTACAAACTGCCTTATATCAAATATATTTACAACTTGGTAATGCAACACCATTCTCTAAGTATACATTCTTGTTTTTAAATCATAACAAAGTAAGGAGCTGCATAGGCTTGGTTTATCTTATGGTGGTTTTCATAGTGGAATACTGCTTGTTGGTGGGATAGGTTGATCATCTTATATAGTGAGACAGTATGTCCCAAAACTCGGGGGCCCGAGTGCAATAAGCAGTTAGCACATGAATTGTTGTGCATTAACTATTAGTGCATGGCTGCAGTAACCACTACCATGCACGTGAATTAGTGCCCGCTTTCTGCATTTCCTGCAATGGGGTGGGGACTGGGTATATTCTTACAGATAGCACCACCTATTCAGGAGGCAGTAAGTTTTTAAGTATATCGGGACCGTTCTGTGTGCGAGTTGCAAAGTGCAGTGCACCCGGTCCCCACCCCATTGCAGGAACTATTCTTACTGCATTGTGGTAACTTTCTGTGTAGGAAATGCTGAGAATAATAAAAGTGGAAGAATGCACAAGTCCCTACCAGAGCAAAACAAAATAGCCCAAAAGAAGGTAGGGAGAAGGGATGGCTCTTCAGAAGCTCACCTTGGGGTGATACACATGCACTTTGAAGATGACACAGAACCACATTTCAGCAACAATGCCTGCTTCAGGAGTCTTAACGATTGCAGAAGTGTGAATTAAGTGTGGTCAACAAGTTTTGAGTAGTTTGAACAAAAAGGCAAAATAGTACCAAAGTCTATTTACATAATCTGACGATAGGGTGTTCTCCTGACGCAGGTAATGTTAAGTACATAAGTATTGCCATACTGGGACAGAGCAAAGGTCCATCAAGCCCAGCATCCTGTTTCCAACAGAGGCCAGTCCAGGTCACAAATACCTGGCAAGATCCCAAAACATTTCAACACATTTTATGCTGCTTATCCCAGAAATAAGCAGTGGATTTTCCCCAAGTCATTTTAATAATGGTCTATGCACTTTTCTTTTAGGAAGCCGTCCAAACCTTTTTTTTTTTTTAAACGCCACTAACCTAACCGCTTTTACCACATTCTCTGGCAATGAATTCCAGAGTTTAAATTATACGTTGAGTGAAGAAAAAGTTTTCTGATTTTGTTTTTAAATTTACTACTTTTGTTTCTTTATCGCATGCCCGCTAGGCCTAGTATTTTTGGAAAGAGTAAACAAACGATTCATGTCTAGCAGACTTGATGGAGCTGAGGGAGACAGAGAGGTACATAGAGGAGACCTACAGGGATGTTGTAGAGAAGTCCCACCTCCAGTCAGGTAGCCCCTGTGCTACCTTGGAGGAGGGAGGTCTCCTAGAAGGAGAGCATCACCCTGGTGAAGTAGGAAGTACTCCTGTAGCCAGGACCTGCCCACCAGGGGATGTATTATCCTTTCGCACCGAGGATATATCTCCAAATGTGCCCGGGAGGGAAAGGTTAGGACAGCTGTTGTACTTGGTGATTCGATCATTAGGCATATAGATAGCTGGGTGGCTGGTGGACGTGAGGATCGCCTGGTGACTTGCCTGCCTGGTGCGAAGGTGGCGGACCTCACGTGTCACCTAGATAGGATTCTAGATAGTGCTGGGGAGGAGTCCGCTGTCTTGGTACATGTGGGTACCAATGACATAGGAAAATGTGGGAGAGAGGTTCTGGAAGCATAAATTAGGCTCTTAGAGTAGAAAAGCTGAAATCCAGATCCTCCAGGGTAGCATTTTCTGAAATGCTACCTGTGCCACGCGCAGGGCCCAAGAGACAGGCAGAGCTCCAGAGTCTCAATGCGTGGATTGAGACGATGGTGCAGGGAGGAGGGCTTTAGATTTGTTAGGAACTGGGCAACATTCTGGGGAAGGGGGAGCCTATTCCGAAAGGATGGGCTCCATCTTAACAGAGTGGGACCAGGCTGCAGGCTGCTGGCATCGGCGTTTAAGAAGGAGATAGAGCAGCTTTTAAACTAGAAATGGGGGGAAGGCCGACAGTCGCTCAAAAGAGCATGGTTCGGGATAAGGTATCTTTCAAAGATATCACCCATAACAGGGAAGATAGAGTATCCTGATAGTGAGGTTGCAAAAGAGATTGTAGTAGATCGGGTATCTTTAAATAACAATAAAAATCAGACAAAAGATTGCCAATTAATACTGTCAAGTACTAAGCATGATGTACTTAGGAACAACAAACATAGTTTGAAATGTCATATATGCGAATGCCAGGAGCCTAAGAAATAAGATGGGGGAGTTAGATATATTGCACTAAATGAAAAATTAGATATAATAGCATCTCTGAGACCTGGTGGAGGAGGATAACCAGTGGGACACTGTCATACCGGGTACAAATTATATCGTAGTGATAGGGTGAATCGGATTGGTGGAGGGGTAGCATTGTATATTAACGAGAGCCTTGAATCAAATAGATTGAAAATTCTGCAGGAAGCAAAACACTCCTTGGAATCACTGTGGATTGAAATTCCATGTGCAAAGGGGAAAAGGATAGTGATAGGAGTGTACTACCGTCCGCCTGGCCAGGACGAACAGACGGATGCGGAAATGTTAAAGGAAATCAGGGACGCAAACAAACTGGGCAACACAATAATAATGGGGGATTTCAATTACCCGCATATAGACTGGGGTAATGTAACATCTGTACACGCAAGGGACATAAGATTTCTTGCTGAAATCAAGGACAGCTTCATGGAACCAGCTAGTTCAGGAGCCGACTAAGAGAAGGAAAATACTAGACTTAGTCCCTAGTGGTGCTCATGATCTAGTTGCAGGGGTAACGATACGAGGGCCGCTTGATAACAGTGATCATAATATGAGCGGTTTTTGATATTGGCATTGAAAGGAAGTGAAACTAGGAAATCAAGTCCGCTAGCGTTTAACTATAGAAAAGGTGATTACGATCACAAAATGAGAAAATGGTGAAAAAAAGACTGAAAGGAGCAGCTCGCAGAGGTAAAAACTTGCATCAGGCGTGGATGCTGTTTAAAAACACCATCCTGGAGGTTCAGGACAAATATTATCCACGTATTAGAAAAAAGGGAAAAAAGACCTAAACCGTCAGCCGGCGTGGCTTAAACGTAAGATAAAGGAAATCATTAGAGCCAAAAAACAATCCTCAGAAAGTGGAGAAGAGAACCAACTGAAAGTAACAGGATAGATCATAAGGAATGCCAAGCCAAATGCAAAGCGGAGATAAGGAGGGCAAAAAAAGGACTTTGAGAAGAAATTAGCGTTGGGAAGCAAAAATACATAGTAAAACTTTTTAGATACATTAAAAGCAGGAAACCGGCCAAGAGTCGGTTGGGCCGCTGGACGAAAATGGTGTTAAAGGGGCGATCAAGGAGGACAAAGCCGTAGCGGAGAAATAAATGAATTCTTTGCTTCGGTCTTCACCGAGGAGGATTTGGGGGGGACACCGGTGCCGGAAAGAATATTTGAAGCGGGGGGAGTCTGGAGAAACTAACAAATTCTCTGTAACCTTGGAGGATGTAATGGGTCAGTTCAGCAAGCTGAAGAGTAAGTAAATCACCGGGAACCTGATGGTATTCATCCCAGAGTATTAATAGAACTAAAAATGAACTTGCGGAGCTACTGTTAGAAATATGCAATCTGTCCCTAAAATCGAGTGTAATACCGGAAGACTGGAGGGTAGCCAATGTTACTCCGATTTTTAAGAAGGTTCCAGAGGCGATCCGGGAAATTATAGACCGGTGAGTCTGACGTCGGTGCCGGGCAAGATTGGTGGAGGCTATTATTAAGAATTAAAATTGCAGAGCATATACAAAAACATGGACTGATGAGACAAAGTCAGCCGGATTCGTGAAGGGAAGTCTTGCCTCACCAATCTAATGCATTTTTTTGAGGGGGTAAGCAAACATGTGGACAATGGGGAGCCGGTTGATATTGTATATCTGGATTTTCAGAAGGCGTTTGACAAGTGCCGCACGAAAGACTCCTGAAGAAATTGCAGAGTCATGGAATCGGAGGTAGGGTATTATTATGGTATTAAGAACTGGTTGAAAGATAGGAAGCAGAGAGTAGGATTGCGTGGCCAGTATTCTCAGTGGAGGAGGGTAGTTAGTGGGGGTCCCGCAGGGGTCTGTGCTGGGTCCGTGCTTTTAATGTATTTATAAATGACCTAGAGAGGGGAATAACTAGTGAGGTAATTCAAATTCGCCGATGACACAAAATTTATTTCAGGGGTGTCATAGTCGGCAGGAGAGGACATGTGAACGATTACCGGAGGACCTTTGCGAGACTGGGAGAATGGGCGTGTCAAGTGGCAGCTGCCGTTCCAGTGTTGGACAAGTGCAAGTGATGCTGTGGGTAAGAGGAACCCGAATTATAGCTACGTCTTGCAAGTGTTCCGCGTTAGGAGTTACGGATCAAGAAAGGGATCTGGGTGTGTCGTCGATGATACGCCTGAAACCTTCTGCTCAGTGTGCTGCTGCGGCTAGGAAAAGCGAATAGAATGTTGGGTGTTATTAAGAAGGTAATGGATGTCCAGGTGTGCGGATGTTATAATGCCGTTGTATCGCTCCATGGTGCGACCGCACCTGGAGTATTGTGTTCAGTACTGGTCTCCGTATCTCAAAAAGACTATAGTAGAATTGGAAAAGGTACAGCAAAGGGCGACGGATAATGATAGTGGGGATGGGACGACTTTCCTATGAGAGAGGCTGAGAAGGCTAGGGCTTTTCAAGCTTGGAGAGAGACGGTGAGGGGAAGATATGATAGAAGTGATAAATAATGAGTGGAATGGATCGGGGGAGTTGTTGAAGCGATGTTCACGCTATCCAAATACTTAGGTGACTAGAGGGCACTGCAGTTGAAGCTACAGTGTGGTAATTTTAAAACGAATCGGAGAGAAATTTTTCTTCACCCCTAACGTGTAATTAGACTCCTGGAATTCATTGCCTGGAGAACGTAGGTCCGGGCGGTTAGCCTTGACGGAGTTTTAAAAGGGGTGTTAGATATGGATTCCTAACGGACAAGTCCATAGACCGCTATTTAAATGGACTTTGGGAAAATTCCTCATTTTTAGGTATAACTTGTCTGGACTGTTTTTACGTTTGGTGAGCGCTGGAAGGTGCCCTTGACCTGGATTGGCACTACCTGTCGGTGACAGGATGGCTGGGCGTCGATGCCCTTTAGGTCTTCCCAGTATGGCACTACTTAATGTACTTATGATACTATGCTACTCCACTCTGTTATTTTATAGACCTCTATCATATCTCCCCTCAGCTGTCTTTTCTCCAGGCTGAAGAGCCCTTGTCATAGGAAAGTCATCCCATCCCCTTTATCATTTTTGTCGCCCTTCTCTATACCTTTTCTAATGCCACTCTATCTTTTTTTGAGATGCAGGGACCAGAATTGAACACTATTTGAGGTGCGGTTGCATGTTGCAAAATTTTTTTTTTTTGTCTTGTCTTCAAAATGTATGTATCAACGACCAATAAATATTGCATTGAATAGATTTTTATCCCATGGTTTTGCTTCTGAAGAGCCATAAGTATTGCCATACTGGGAAAGACCAAAGTCCATCAAGCCCAGCATCCTGTTTCCAACAGTGGCCAATCCAGGTCACAAATACCTGACAAGATCCCAAAAAAGTACAAAACATTTTATACTGCATATCCCAGAAATAGTGGATTTTCCCTTAGTCCGTTTAATAATGGTCTATGGACTTTTCCTTTAGGAAGCCGTCCAAACCTTTTTTTTTTTTTTAAAGTACGCTAAGCTAACCACCTTTACCACATTCTCTGTTAACGAATTCCACAGTTCAATTACACGTTGAATGAAGCCATGCCTTCTCTTTATCCTCTCATGGACTGTCTTCAAATTGCTGAGAATACCTCAACAGTCATTGCACAGGCTTCACAATTATCGAGCAATAACTTGGGCAGTTCCAGTGTGGAAAGCTCAAAACACTAGCAACAAGGCTTCTCCTCTCTTGATGGGCGTTCTGTAGTGGGGGTGGGGGATATGTCAGATTATCTTGGGACCACTGGAGCTATTTGGGCCCAGTGGCGTACCAAGGGAGGGGGGGGGGGGCGGTGGGGGCGGTCTGCCCTGGGTGCACGCCGCTGGGGGGTGCTGTGGCGTGCGCCTGTGGGCTCCGACTTCGCTAACTTTGCTCGTTCGCTGTAGCTCCCTCTGCCCCGGAACAGGAAGTAACCTGTTCTGGGGCAGAGGGAGCTGCAGTGAACTAGCGAAGTCGGAGCCCACAGGCGCGCGCCGCGGCACCCCCCCCTAGTGGCGTGCACCCGGGGGGGAGGTCATTTTGCAGGTGGGGGGGGGGGGTGCTGCGGCGTGCGCCTGTGGTTTCCGACTTCGCTAACTTCGCTCGTTCGCTGCAGCTCCCTCTGCCCTGGAACAGGAAGTAACCTGTTCCGGGGCAGAGGGAGCTGCAGTGAACGAGCGAAGTCTAAGCCCACAGGCGCGCGCCGCGGCACCCCCCCCCCTAGTGGCGTGCACCCGGGGGGGTGTCATTTCGCCGGGGGGGGGGGGGGGGGAGGTGTCATTTTGCAGGCGGGTGGGTGCTGCACCCGGGGGGGGGGGGGGGGGGAGGCGCATCGGTGATCCGCCCCGGGTGCCATCCAGGCTAGGAACGCCACTGTCTGGGCCTTCAGACAAAATGAGCCATAATGTTAGGGAGGAGCATAATCCCCGTCTTGTAAGCTGTACCAGTTTATGCTGTAATAGTGATAGCGAATGTGTATGAACACTCGGGCATGTTTGAGATATCACCACTGGTTTCCTGGGGATATGCTGTATTTTCATGCATGCTGACACTAGATTTGATTTTAAAATTTTTCAAAAAATGCTGCCGATTCCACAGGAATTGAAAGGTTGGCAAAGAACATACAGTGGAATACAGGCTGACTGAATTTTGGCTTCAGTTATGGCACTGAAACTGGGCCAAAATGCTTTTTCTGACTGGTTTGGCCCAAAATATGATTTTTTTTTTTTTGACAGTGGGTAAAAGGCTGTGTCTCTCTTCTCCTTTTTTTTTTTTTCTGGAAAAGAAATGACTGTGTGGTAAGTAAACCTCTTGCCACGTGGCCATTTCAGGGGGGCGCACTTACCGCCACCTTTTGAGGTGGCGGTAAGGGCTTCCGCCGGTGGTAGTTCCAGATTGGCGTGCAGTAAACCTGTTTGCTGTGCGCCAACCCTTTAGTAAAGAGGTCCCACAGTGACCTAAAATCCTTCACACTTTTCTGTAAGAAGTGCATAAAAGATGAAGTCAGATTTTGTAAATAGAGTTTATAAGAGGGATAACTAGGGTTACCATATTTTGTCCTCTCAAAAAGAGGACACATGCCCCGCCCCTTTTGCATCCTCACCCCGCCCCCTGTCACATATTCCGCTCCCCTTCCCTTACTTACTATCTACTGCCCTGGTGGTCTAGTGACCTCTTCGGGGCAGGAAAGAGCCCCCTCATTCCTGCCCGGAGCGCTGCTCTTGACCTGCATCCTGTTGCTGTGACGGTCTCTGGATTCAAAACGGCCGCTGCGAGTTGAAGTTGATTGGGTTTTCATATTTCTACTAATGGAAGTGTACTTTTTCTCATTATTTTCTTCTTATAACACTTTTCAATGTAGAATCCATATACTGACAACTTTTGTGCTGTGCAGTAACGCTTATCTTTTATAATCTGGATCCACTGATTGTTGAGGTCTTTTCCTCCTGCCTTACAGAATTTAAATGATTTGAAGAGTTTTTTTGTGACTTTTGGTTTACAATTTTTGGGTATATATTTTTTTTGAAGTGGACTATTTTGGCCATTGTGAGTTTTTTTGTAAAATTAGAGCATGGCCGTTATTGCTCTAACAGAAAAATTGTCCATTTCCCTGCGGCGCTGAAAGTGGCCTTAGAGCGGGAAAGACCCACGTTGGGGAAAGCGCAGGGAGGCGGGAAATACTGCTGGGCAGACTTATGGTCTGTGCCCTGAAAAGGACAGGTACAAATTCAAGGTAAGGTATACACATATGAGTTTGTCTTGGGCAGACTGGATGGACCATGCAGGTCTTTTTCTGCCGTCATCTACTATGTTACTATGCCTCTTCTTAGCAACGCTTAATAAAAGCACCCTTACGTTTGCTGTAGTTTAAAATTGAGGGACTGGTAGCAGGGGTCTGAAATAGATGCTGGTATCCTGTCATGTATTATTACTACTTGTGTGTTTTTTATACCAGCAAACATAGGGCCCTGTTTACTAACCACGCTAGAGGCGCGGTAGCATTTTTAGCACGTGCTAACAGTGTAGATGCCTGTAATATTCCTATGGGCGCATACACTCATTTTTAGCACGCACTAGTATACCTTAGTAAATGGGGCCCATAATTATCCAAACATCAGCTGTGTCAAAGCATTACGTAGGTTTGGGTGGAAGTCATCTACTGTGCGAATACTCATCAAATTGCTTCAACTCTTTTTGTCTTGTAGACAGATTTGCAAAGAATTTACAGACCTGTTGAGTCAAGACAGGACTCCTCTGGGGAACAGCAGGCCCAGCCCAATCTTGGAACCCGGCATCCAGAGCTGCTTGGCTCATTTTAGCCTGACCACACATGGCTTTGGGTGTGCCGCTATCTGCGCTGCCATGACATCTGTCCAAAATTACCTGAATGAAGCGTTAAAAGTAGCAGACAAAATATAT
Source organism: Microcaecilia unicolor (assembly GCF_901765095.1). Classification (NCBI taxonomy): domain Eukaryota; kingdom Metazoa; phylum Chordata; class Amphibia; order Gymnophiona; family Siphonopidae; genus Microcaecilia; species Microcaecilia unicolor. Next base: position 210,584,897 of record NC_044038.1, on the reverse strand, counting down.
ATGAACAGTGGTGACCAGAGCCCAGCAGAAACAAACAAAAGCCTTGAGAAACTGGATAAACACAGGAAGTGAATGAGCACGTCCAGAAAATGAACAGACTCCTAAAAAAAAAAACAAAAAAAACCATGTTCCTAGGCCTGGATTGAGATCTGATCGCCTAACGGAGACTACAGAAAATGCCAAACTTCTGTACTGCTGGCTATCCAAGATCTTGGGCAGAGAGGTCCGGAACTGCTCACCCTTCTCTGGACTCAGATACTGTATCTGTTTCAAAAGCTGGAGCATCTTTTCCATTTGGAATACTTTTTCTAAAAGATAAAGTCCATGTGTCCTGAATATTCATTTTAGGCCCTTGGCTCCAAGATTGGGTTTTTATATTGCTACTAACGGAAGTGTACACTTGTCTTCAAAACTGTGGAATTATTTAAAGTCCTATCAACAGCTAACTGGCCTTCCCCAAGTCAATTAATTTATCTGTCAGGGACAATTCTGTTTGGCGTGTAGGAAGGTGCTGGTCTTGGTCTGCATTCCTAGTTGCTTATGCAAACTAACCTCATCTCCTGTTCCTGATTTATACATTGTCCTATATATTGGTTTCAGGGAGCAGAAGAAACTAGCTGGATGCGATACACCCGGACAGGTTTCTATTATACTTGAGAATACATTCTTTCATATGTAGAGCACTAGACAAGCAAAAAAAATGTTCAGCCGTTCCTGAGATGAAATTAAGAAAACCATGTTATTTCTATTTTCCATTTGTTTTTTTTAAAGATACGTTAGTATGTCTCGACACTACACCCTTTAATACTTAGGGCAGATAGGATTGAATAAAGCATACTAGAGTTCTGAATGTTATCCGCTAAAACATGCGTGTTTTCCGAAGTAAGAAAATCATTTCACAGTATTAACCTACAGAATGTCGGTGAATGAGCAATGCAGAGAGAGGTTGATGGAGCAGAATGGATTTTATATCATGCTTTTCAAATGGCATCCAGTCCGAATAACGTGTATCCACATGGGTGAACAGGGGCCAGAGTGAGTTATCAGATGGCATTTGACCAGCCTGGTGCAATAACATTGGTCTATGTATATTAGAAATTGTGTTTTTGTGTATGGCATGTGGATATGTATATATGTTTTCCATATTTTATGGAAAGATTCTTTTCCAAGCTGAAATGGATGTTTTTTAAAATGGTGTCATGCGCTTTTCTTGTACACACAAAAAAAATGTTTTTACTGTTGAACTGTTCACACACAAGACTAGAAGTAACCCTGCACTCTTGGCTAGCATGCAACGTTTTCCTATGGATAAAGAATTTGTGCAGTAAAACTTTTATAGAAGTACAACAGCTCAAAACTGGATGCACATAATCTCTAATTTTCCATTTCATGTATCTTAAACGCCTGCACCAACCCATCTTCAAAAATAAAATGTTTTATATGTATTAAGGGAGACAGGTGTTTCTTGAATGTATATATTTATTTATGTGTAATTTAAAGGGATTTGTAAATAATGGTCAACATTTAAATTTAAACAGATGGATTTTAAATTTTACTTTTTTTTAATTAAGTATTTCAAAGGTAACGGGTAAGGGGAACAGTAATCTCTAGGATAGTGAACAGGTTATGATATACAAAGTACTTACACTGATTTTTTTTATTTTTTTGAGGGAAAGACCCCTGCATTGTGCCCAATAAAACTGATTTTTTAAAAAAAATCTGTTTATTGTATGATTACAGAGCAATAATCTTTTGGGATCCTCTACCTGATAACCAATAGCTCCCCCCCCCCCCCATTCCTCACAATGAAATATAGTGAAGTCTGTCTGTGAATAAATGGAGTTTATAAACTTATTTCCTTATTTGTAAAAGCTCTTGATTGTAACTGTTGTATTATAATCAAATAAAACTATTCTGGCTAGAAGCATTGCATGGGTCAGTTTACCTGGGTGTAGGAATGCCATAGTGCCTCATGGGAGTCGGCTCTGTGGGTGCTGGGCACCATCAGTATTGAGCAAGCTCCTTAACTTTGGCCAGGAAGGAAGAGGTAATTTGTATTGCGTAGGGCACCTCCACTTTGGCCAGGAAGGAAGAGGTAATTTGTATTGCGTAGGGCACCTCCAATCACTTTGAAATGCTGGCACCTATGTGCTGGTTTAGACCATTGAGCTCAGTGCTCAACAGATCTTAAAGGGTGGGGGGGGGGGGGGCAGTCATCCATTCCCTGCGCAGTTCTGGAAGTAAGAGACGATTACGTTGGCATGTAGAAAGTTGTCAGACCTTTTTAAAATTTGCTATAGAGATGATGTTGATCACATCATTTAGCAACATTTTCCACTTCGTATTTGTGCATTGACTGAAAATTTCTATTTGTACCAGTGAAAATAGCATTAGATGTTAAGAACTCCACCCAGTAGGGGTTAGTGCGCTACAAATTTGTGCAGAATAGCAAGGGAGGAAACAATGGGACAATTTTTTCGGCAGAGAGATTTAGGTTTTGGCATCTAAGCCCAAATGGCTTGGTATTTAGAGACTGATCACTTACTAAGATATCTACTGATGTCGATGTTATTGGAGGAAAAGCCTCAAACAAATGCTGGGAAACTCCTTTGTCAATTCTTCGATCAACTTTAGGGAGGCCCATACATTCATCAGTGGCACAAAAACCTCCTGTCTTTAATACTCTTTGAATGTTTATACAAACTTTTTCAAGGGGCTCTTAAACCAAAATATGAAGAGAAACTTATCTTTCCAGCTGTCCAGTCTTCTGCTCAGTCCCTAAAGTTGATCGAAGAATTGACAAAGGAGTTTCCCAGCATTTGTTTGAGGCTTTTCCTCCGATAACAGTAACATTGACGTCAGTAGATATCTTAGTAAGTGATCAGTTTATGAACGAAGCGATATTCTATAAGCTCTAGTTAATGATTTGGTAATTAGAGAGACATGTTCTGCATGTGCTGAAAAATGTTTAGGCTGCCTCTGAAAATACTAGTTTGGGCCGCTGGAGATTTGCTGATACACATATTTTGTGCACCTCCTGAATTTCTTGGCAAGAGGGCCAGTGGGTGTGTGTACCATCTGTGTTTGTATTTAACTGCCTCCACAGACTAAGCTAATCTCCCATGCTAGCTGGCCTGAGTAGATGCTGTGTTCTGGGCTGGCTAAGAGGTTTATACATATGTAAAGAGGTTTGGTTAGGCTGGAACATATTTCTTTATTTAACAGTCGCTTTACATGACCAATACGTCTATGCAAGTTTGGTTCTTCTATAAATTAATCATGTTTCTATACCATTATAAAAATTATTTATAACTCACATTATCATAAAATTCTAAGCAAGGAACAGAATTAGATGTAATAAAATAGCGCATATAAACAATGTGCCATGGTCCATATCATGCTACATAAGTTCATAAGTATTGCCATACTGGGAAAGACCAAAGGTCCATCAAGCCCAGCATCCTGTTTCCAACAGTGGCCAATCCAGGTCACAAGTACCTGGCAGAAACCTAAATAGTAGCAACGTTGTATATAGAACCCCAAAGAGTACCTGGCAAGATTCCAAAAAGTAGAAAACATTTTACACTGCTTATCCCACAAATAGTGGATTTTCCCCAAGTCCATTTAATAACGGTCTATGGACTTTTCCTTTAGGAAGCCGTCCAAACCTTTTTTAAACTCCTCTAAGCTCTTGTTGCTCTTCAAGGGGTGCTTTTTTTTTTTTTTTTAGATGTCTCTCAATTAGTACTGGGCCATGGTCAATGGGAGGTAAACCCTAACCCCCTTTAGATATAGAACGATATATGATCACCATAGTTCCATAGTCTTCATTCCTTAGTCCTCAAGGGCTACAACCAGGTCAGGTTTTCAGGAAACCCCTAATGAATATGCATGAAAGATCTCCATACATTGGAGGTAGTACACATGTGAATCTCCTTCATGCATTTTCATTAGAAGTACCCTGAAAATCTGACTTGTTGGCAGTCCTGGGGATGGGGTATGATGATCACTGTCCTAGTGTCATTTACAGTATTTGTCACACTTCTTCACCCAAAAAGCTTGAGGCAAGTTACAGAGAAAAATTTCACTCATACATCTTTTATATTTAGGAGCTGGAAGAATTGGAATGGTAATGGAGGAACTGTTCTCCTCAACCCTCTCCTATGCTCTGTGTACTTGAAGGAGTAAATGTTTTTAAAAAATAGCCCCTGTGGGCTGCAGTTTAAGCTGTCTTCTAAGAGTTAATGTGCCTCAAAAGCAGACCATTTGATTTTCTTTTAGCGTCTCCTGGGAAATCCTTTGCAAAGGCAAGATTCCCAAGTCCATATGCCTCCAGCTTCCAGGAACCCATATGTTACTACTTTGCTTTGTGTGGCAGCAAAGCTATTTGTCTACAAAATCCAATACAACTGAAACCTTTTGATCATGACTTCATCCAGGGCTGCCGACTGATCTTGTAATTTGTACTGTGCCGTCTGAAACAAGAATGCCTAAGTTGCAACTGTATTGCTTGCAGGGGAAAATGAACCTGTACATGGTTTATACAGTCTTGGGCTGCCCTGTTGACTGAGCACCAGTCCACCATGTGTAAGGTCCAGTTTTTGACCCCTGCGTTGGGTTTCCCTCGCCGTTGTAAAGCTGGGTATCCTATTCTGACAACTTTCATAGCTGTGCAGTGGAAAGAAATCTGCCATTGTATAATAGTGACACTGGTTGGATTCAGCATCTATTTAGGCAGGGATCCTTTGTGTGTCCCTACGCTATGCTGGCATCAGTAGACTAGGGGTGTAGTGAGGGGGAGGGCATTCACAGGTCATCGCCCATAAAGGCACACAGCTTTAGTTCCTATGGGTTTGGAAAACCAAAGAAACAGTTGGAAGTTGCTGGTTTAAAAATCAAAATCGCTTGGGAAATGTTTTTTTTTAATGGTTAAGGATTTCCTTTAGAAAAGGGGCCCTTTTCCCACACACCCCGAAAAGCTAACTGGGTGCAAAATGGGCGGTTAGTAGGGCCTAGCACCATTAAAGTGAATTAAAGTGAAACTGTTCTGTTTTCACTAGTGCTACAAACCATCAAAGATATAATGGATCACGTGGAAACAAGTGGAGAAACAAAATGCATGCTAGTTACTAGTACATTGCTTGACTCTGTTACAAAACTAAGTTCCAGATCCCTGCAATCATCACAACAAATACCAAAATCTGCATTCAAGGGGTAAGCCTATAGCCAAGAACCTTTTAAGAACTGGATGTGTGAAGGTTCAGGGACTTGATCTGGCAAATCCAGCCGGCAGTGGTGTGGCAGTGCAGGGAAATGAAGTCCTGGCTTTATTTTTCCATCAAGGGTTTCCAACCCTGTCCTCGGAACACATCAAGCCAGTTTGGGTTTCAAGATATCCACAATGAATGTGCACGAGTTAAATCTGTATGTACTACCTGATGCGTGTTCATTGTGGGTGTCCTGAAAACCTGCCTGGCTTGGTGTGTCCTGAGAATCCATGCCTTACACACAAAGAAGCATGTGCTGACCTAGTAAACACTGGAAGTAACAGATACTACCAGGAAACAACGTAGTCCAAAAGAGGAGTTCCAAAGCTTTTGACTAAGTTTCAGTGGTGGTGGTCTTCTGCCCCTTTATCTATAAAACAGTGGTTCCCAAATCTGGTCCTGGAGCTACCCCATCCAGTCAGGTTTTCAGGATATCCACAATGAATATTCATGCAAGAGATTTGCATGGGAACCACTGGTGAAAGACAGTCATACAGCAACACCTGATGCATCCTTATTACACAGAGCTTGGCCCCATCGGGCATATTTTTATGAATAAAAGTGGAGCTCCTATTTTGCACTACTTTTGTTTCCTGGTGTTCTTTGCAGTATATTATTTGCCATTCAGATTTTGCAGTTATGTGTTAATTTTGGAGTTACTGCATGGAAGTAGTTCGGTATATAGGTGGCCGGTTCAAATCCCACTGCTGCTCCTTGTAACCTTGGGCAAATCACTTAATCCTCCATTGCCTCAGGTACAGACTTAGACTGTGAGCTCTCCTGAGACAGAGAAATATCCAGAGTACCTGAATGTAACTCACCTTAAGCTACTACTGAAAAAGGTGTGAGCAAAGCTAAATAAATAGGGTCCTTATGTAAAAAAAAAGATGCCCCATTGCAAAGAATGGAGCTTGCACCAAAGCACATGCATGGAATCACAGTGCAACATTACATAGTAATAATTCTAGCTCTTAGCTATGAGGTCCTATATGACAGTCTACTTGCTTTTATGCAGAATGCTAAAACCTCAGTAGTCATTACATTTCTGAAAATGATGGGCTAGAGCAGGGGTTCTCAACTCAATCCTCACGACGCTCCTAGCCAGTCAGGTTTTCAGGGTACCCGAAATGAATATGCATGAAATAAATTTGCATACAATGGAGGTATAGCATGCAGGTTTCTCTCGTGCATATTCAGTTTGGGTATCCTGAAAACCTGACTGGTTAGGTGTGTTCCAAGTGTGAATATCTTGAAATCCAGACCGGCTTGGTGTTAGATTTAGTACAACACGTTGAAAAATTGGTGTGGAAAAAAAATTATGCACTGAGTGCTATTCTATAAAAGTTAGTCGCACTTTATAGAATAGTGCCTGCTGAAATCAGATGTATATGCTAGTACCTGAATTAGGTGTGGATTGAGCATCCTATATAATAATTCTCACCTCCAACGTTCTATGCTTGGGACCGTGGCTCCCTGGCTGCAAGTGGTCTGTGAGGCAGACACGCACGGACGTCACTGACATCAACACAGCTGATTCCAAGGCAAGGGGAGGAGTAGGGAAACACGCGCAGCGTGTTTCCCTACTCCTCCTACTGCCTCGGAATCAGCTGTCACCCTTCCCCCCCGCGCTATGGCCCCCTCGAAACCCACCCCCTCCCGCGAACCTGTCGATCCCCCCCCGGAACGCCGAAAACTGCCGCCACTGCCGCCGCCATTGTTGTGCTACCTTCCCTTCCCGTAGGTTCTTCAATCATCTTCTTAGAAAGTTTAACTCCGTGCGTCTGATGTCAGACGCACGGAGTTAAACTTTCTAAGAAGATGATTGAAGAACCTACTGGAAGGGAAGGTAGCACAACAACGGCGGCGGTGGCGGCAGTTTTCACTGGCACGGGGGGGGGGGGAACGACAGGTTCGCGGAAGGGGGGGTTCGAGGGGGCCGTAGCACGGGGGGGGGGGGGGGGGGGAAATTGCCTGCCTAAGGCCCGTTTCCTTGCCTACAGAAACGGGCCTTTTTTACTAGTATTCTATAAAAATGCAAGTAACTCATAGGAACACCCCTGAAATGCCCCCTTGAAACTTTGTGCTACAGGAGTTGCGCACACATCCTATATAATAAAACGCACCTCCAACATTCTGAAGCCGAGAAAGTGAAGCCTTCAAGCCTTGAAGCATTCCTGGAACGTTCCGGAACTACGTGTCGTCAATTGAGGAGATGGAGCCTTACAGAGCGCACGAATGCTTCAAAGCATGAAGGTTTCTCTGTCTCTCACATACACTCTCTCTCACACACAGACTCACACACACACTCTGTCTCTTTCACACACTCTCTATCTCTGACACAAACACACTCTGTCTCTCTCTCTCATTCATTCTCTCTCACATACACACTCCATCTCTCACCCACACACTCTCTCTCAAACATACACACTCCGAGGAAAGGGGGGCATGGAACACACTGGGGAGGAAAGGGAGGGAGGCATGGAACTCGGAGGGAAGGGGGGGCCAAGAACTCGGAGGGGAGGAGAGAGAGGGAGGGAGGAGAGAGAGGGAGAGGGAGAGGAGAGGGAGCCTGCACCTCGGATGGAAGGGGGGCCTGGAACTCGGAGGGGAGGAGAGGGAGGGAGGGAAGGAGGGGGTCATGGAACTCAGAGCCCCACGCACACACACTCATTCTCTGTCTCACACACACTCTCTCTCACACACAAACACACACACACTCTGTCTCTCTCTCACTCACACACACACACACTCCATCTCTCTCTCACTCACACACACACTCCATCTCTCACACACACTTTCTCTCTCACACACACACACTCTCTCTCTCAAACATACACACTCCGAGGAAAACCTTGCTAGAGCCCGTTTCATTTGTGTCAGAAATGGGCCTGTTTTACTAGTATTATATAATGTTGAGTGCATAGCACCAAATTAAGGCCAATAATTTGTTAGCGTCCAATTATTGGTGCTAATTGGTCCATTGATCAATTAAGAGCTATGTGCATTGTCTTGCACATACAACTTTAGTTGCCATATATATAGAATCTAGGGGTAATAGCACAGTTTTTATATAATGACCAGAAAACTGATACAGAATCTTCAAGTACCTGGTACAGCAGAAAATTAAAAAATATAAAATCTTTTTTGCGTGCTGCCCCTATTTATTTTTTAATACAGAGATGGTAAACACCTCATAGACAGCAAAAAGGTCTGAATTTCAGCACACTTGAAATAGGAAAATGAACTGGATTCATATAGGACCAGATTTAGCATGGGTGGCACCCTATTTGGATAGGAAGAACCAGGCCCATAACTAGGGATGATGAGAGGTGCAACTGCCCAGGATGCAAAGGCCTTTGGTGTGGAAAAATGGCTGAAATGAAAGCATGGACTGGAAGTAGACAAAAAGCCAGAAATTGTATTGCTTTTCTCGTACCATTGGGATGCAGGGTGTATGTGTGGCTGTGGAGGGGGTAGGGGAAGAAGGAGAAAGGCAATATAAGTAAAGGAGGTGGAGGAAGAGATGAGTGGGAATTAGGGTAAGCGGAAGATGGAACACAAATGGTGCTAAAATGCTTAATTATGTTTCTGAGAAGAACAATGCTCGGGGGAGGGGGAACGTCCTATGAGCATGGTGATCAAGTGGTGTTGCCCTTGAAGAACCCGTTTACGGTAGAAAGGAGAGAGGATCTCCGCGTATGTGGCTGGTTGTGCTCTTGAAACCGCAACTGCGCAGCTTGCGTACCTCTGAAGTTGGTCCTGGGTTTGTAGACTGTAAACAAGCAGAGACATCTCATGAATATTCATCATGGCTTCCCTGAAACACACAGTCATTTCTTCCCTGCACAGAATGACGTTGGCTATCCCTACATGAAGGCAGTTGTATTTCTATCATGTTCCACAATATTTATTATTGATTGAAGTAGACAACATGTCAACGTCTCTGGAGACTGCCAATGATGTAGACAAGTGCTTTTGTTGTTTTGAAATGGGTAAGCTTATTGGACAAATACCAAAGGGACCCCATCTATAATTCAAAAAGAATTCAAACGAACAATGATTCTACAGCCGAACCCAAATGTGATCATTTGAGTAGTCAATCTGAGACCTGCAGTATCTTCATCCAGGGTGTTCTAGTAAATTATAGTTCCTGGCATCATGAGCCAGACCATTCATTCTTATTCTAAAATTCCTGCCTTTAATGAGTGGCCTTATATTTCCCTAAGAAAGCTTTCCAGGGAGCAGATGAATTCTCATCTGTTTTTAATAGGAAGACGCATGCCAGATCTCATCTTTACTTATGTTTCATGTTTATTAAGAGGGAGGGAGAAAAAGCTTTCCTTTTCCCTTTGCTCTGTTTCTCATCCTGATTAGAACTCCTGTGAAGTTCCCACCAGCTTCATCTGCACCAGTGATACAATGTGTCACTGCTCAGATAAAAACATTCTAAAGTTTTTCTACAACACCAAAGAAAAACAAGGTTCTGTGATGGTTATCTTGTGTCCATTTCTTAAATGAACTTCTATTTAGCAGGAGCTAAGTGTTTCTGCATTAACATAACGTCATCCAATTAGCAATAATGTGATCACACTAGCCGGTTAATACTTCCATGCCCACTCTCTGTCCATGACAAGCCCCCCTCTGGAAAATTAGTTTTGAAAAATAGTTAACACGTGCTTGGTGCATGCAAACAGCCTGTTGTTCACTTGCTAGTGCATTACATCTTAACTAGAGAATGACAAGGGGAGGAGGTGGGGACGGAGACAGACCCCATGGGGATGGGGACAGAGCCCTTGGGGACAGGGATGAACTTTGTCCCAATGTCATTTTCTACTCTGAAGCCTGTTAATGAACTGGACTGATATCTGAGTGATGCAGAGAACGATATTTTGATTTTTTTTAGAAAAACAAGCAAACATACTGGCCACAACTAGCAAAATCTGCATGGGGAGTCCTGAACATCCTGCTACCAGCATATCTTCTAGGAAGACATCTTCTAGTACAGGAAGGACTGTGGAAGACAGGAGGACTAGTCTGAATCCTGAGATTGTTGATGATTTCTTATTCATCCACAAATTAAAAAATCATAACAGTGCTATATAGGGCATATTTCTCCCCTCTAGGGCATACAGAACGGGTTGTATTTTGTACCCCTGGACATTTTAACAGGGTGGATTAGGTTTCCTTGGGGTAGTAGAAATCAGCTATTGTTGGGGTTGGAAGGGTATAGGGTGGTGGTGAGGGGGGTTATTATAGCTGCTTGCTGTTATTATTGTTTTCTATTTGTAATTTATATACAATAGTTGCACAGCATATTGTTCCTTTTTATACTTTAATAAAAAGATTTAAATATAAAATCATAATTGTTTGAGGCTTCTGCAGATGAGGACAGAGCCCATGGGGATGGAGGTGAGACGGGGACAGAAACTGCGGAGATGGAGATGGGGCGGGGACGGAGACAGGGCCTGCGGGGACAGGGTGGGGATGGAAACAGAACCCATGGGGATGGGGTGGGGATGGGGACAAACTTTGTCCCCGTGTCATTCTCTATGAAGTGAACATTGATATAGAATAATACCACATAAGAGACTTGGCAGTCCTGCAAGACTCTTATGGGGTATTATTCAAAATCATCAACGTTGGCACTTTATTGTTTTGTTTTGTTTTTTTAAGGGACGTTGTTTATGAGTTGTTAATAAATGTATTCCTTGCCTTTCAAACGATTCAGTGTAACCCAGTAGTGCTCATCTGGACTGTATGCGTCCTTTGACCATTCGAGTAAGTCTTTTGCATTCTCATCCGTCAGTACAAACTCTGCAAACTTCCTAGTGAGTGCATAATTTAATTTGCTGTTCTCAGGTTTATCTCATTTATGTTTATGTTTGGTCATAAATATTCAGCCGAGGGTGCCAAACAGGTTTTTAAATGCCAGCTCCATGAGCTCTTAATACCCAGATCCCAGCACTGAATACCTAAGATTAGATCAGTCCCTAGATAAAGTTAGGATGGCCTTTTAGTTGACTTAATTTTATCTGGATAGTTACCTAATTAAAGGTGAATTCTATCAATGGTGCTTTAAAAATCATCACTGAAAAAACTCTCTTAAGCACTGTTCTATAAGCTGCACCTAAAGTTAGGCATGGTTTATAGAATAAAGCTTAAATCCAGGGGGTTGTGCTTAAATTAAGGCACATCCATTTGCACCAATGAAAATGCGGTACAAATAACTGCACCTAAATTTAGGTGCAGAGCTCCCTAATTCTATAATTGCATATGTAATCAAAAACCACACCCATGATCTGCCCCAAACTGCCCATGACCCTCCTAATTCCATACTCCTTTTATCGGGACGTGTAAAATTTAGGTGTGGATCCCGTGCCTTAATTTATGTGCGTAAATTCCAATTAAATCTAATTGATACCTATAATTGTTTGTTAAAATGACAATTGTTGGTGCTAATTGGCTCATTAATTAAATTGCAAGTGCAAATTGGGTGCGTGCCCAGATTTGTGCGCACAGTTTTTGGTGACTTTGATAGAACTAGGTGGCTAGTGGACTGAATATCATTGCTAACTGAGTAGTCCTGTCTCCACTTAGTTCTGCCCCCAGACCACTCTGGCACCACCTAAAAAGTGCAGAAGCGGTCTGACAGGATATTCAGCATCATTATCTGGAGCGTGCCGCTGAAAATCCTGGTGTGGATCCAGTTAGCAGGATTTATCCAGGTAGCAGCCATTCTCACCCCAATAAGTCGTGAAGGAATCTCAGCCCCTAGGTTTTATCCAGGGTGGCTCCAGATACTGTCTCTCCAGAAATGGTTTAAATCTTTTATTAAAAAGAAAAAAAAGACAATTTCAGCAAATTTCTGTTTCAATTATAAAATGACAGTGACTGTGGCAGAGGTTCAGTTGTTTTGCTTTTATTTTCTGATCAGGGCCGGCTCGAGGGACAGTGGTGCCCTCAACCAACTTGCTTTGGTGGCACTCCCCACCTCCCCATTGCATTGCTTCTGGTGCCCCACCCGGTGGATTGGTATCTCTCCCTGTCCTGGGCTGGCATCTCTCCATCCTCCACCCCCAGGACAGTCTCTATTTCCTCTTCCTCTGTCCCCCCCCTCCTGCTCCCTCATCTCTCTCACTCCCTCACGATCCTGCAAATTTTACATTGGTTGCTGGCAGCAGCAGCATTAGCATAACATTAGCATACCTCTTTCACTCCCCTGCAATCCTGTAAAGTTTACTTCAGTCACCAATAGCAGTAGCATGAGAGTCTGCCTTCAGCTAGCCATTGGGTTTTCCCTCTGCCACGTCCCGCCCACAGGAATTGCATCAGAGGAGGCTGTACGTGGCAGAGGGAAGACCCAATGGCTGGCTGAAGGCAGCCTCTCGTGCTGCTGTTGCTGTTGGTGACTGAAGTCGACTTTACAGGATCGCAGGGGAGTGAAAGAGGTAAGGGAACAGTGCCGGACCCACAGGGAGGGGGAAAAGAGAAGGGGAGACACTGCACCAGGGTGGGGGATGGATGAAGAAAAGGCTTAATCTGATTTGTTATCAAATATTCTATTTTTTTTTAATTTTTTATTTATTTATTTATTTATTTATTTATTAACTTTTCATAACTTTACAAGCATTATACTTGCAACATGAAACACAGATATGATTAATACACAACATCCAAATAGGAATAAAATTATTCTAAAGAAAAACATTAATGTTTCATCATATCTTCCTTTGACCACAATTAAAGAGGAAGGAGTCAAAATTGTTCAGGGGAACATAAAAAAGAAAAATTATAGGAAAAGGCCTAGCCTTAAATACCACCATAGAATACTTTATGTTGGTTTTATCATTTGACAAGCTTTTTCATATTTATAAATTCTCTCAATTGTGTTGGTACAAAAAACACATACTTTATGTTTAGATATTTTATAACACACTTGCAAGGATAAGCAAGTAAAAAAGTTGCCCCTAAAGACCTGGTTTCCTCTCTCATTTCCAGAAACTGTTTTCTTCTTTCTTGAGTGATTTTAGTCACATCAGGAAATATCCACAATTTCTGTCCACAAAATTGTTGCTGTGTATTCTTAAAATAAAGTTTTAATACAGCATCAAAGTCTTGTTCAAATACAAAAGATACTAAGAGGGTAGCTCTGGTTACAACCTCGGTCAAGGAGTCCTCCAATATCTGTGAAATGTCCTTCAATTCTTCAGCTTCCTCCAAAACCCCTTCTCGATCTTTTTTTGTAGGTAAAAAATAAATCTTATTTATCGGCGGGATATTTTGAGCTGAAAATTTTAAATTCTCCAGAAGAAACTTTTTGAACAAATCATATGGTAACATTCCTACTGGTTTGGGGAAATTAAGAATTCGCATATTCAATCGCCTATTATAGTTTTCTATTTGTTCAATCCTTTGACGCATAGACATATTATCTTTCATCACTGCAATAAATTTTTCATTTGTTTTTACAGCTTCTTCCTGAGAGTGTTTTTCCTGATCTTTTAAATCCTGCTTCAGCTTATCCAAAGATTGGGATAGCTGGCCTACAGTGTTGGCAAGTTTTTTAGTCTCTTGAGTAGAATTTATAATTAAATCTTGCATTTTTTGCATTGACTGCCAAAGCATGTCAAGCGTTACCACTCTGGGCGGGTTCTCCCGCGTTGTTTTACCTTCAACAGCCGACTCCAACTCTGGGATGGGGCCCTCTCCGCCGACCGCATCGCCTCCGACTTCCGGGGCTTGTAGTTCGGCAATCCCTTCCCGAATCGCGGCTGGACAGAGTGGAGTACCAACAATCGGGGGAGATAAAGAGGTCTCAACTTCCAACGACGTCCGAGCCCCTGCACTGGCGTCTAGCAGATTTCCTCCTCCCGAATCAGCTGGTGGACACCGAATTGCAAATCCGTCCAGCGTTCGCTGCATCGGGGAAGACGTAAGAGCCTGAGAAGGTAAGGCTCTCACCGACCCTTTTCACTTATGGGGCATTATTTTTTGAGGAAAATCAGGTTCAGCAGCGAATTGTTCTGAGCAGGTTTACAGCGTTCAGCGTGTTGGCGCCATCTTGACTCCTCCCTAAATCCGAAATATTCTATTTTTAATGTGAGCCACATTGAACCCAAATTTGTTTGGGATAATTGTGGGATACAAATGTGATAAATAAATAAATAAATAAGTCAGAAACTGGGTATTTTGGCATTCGTAATCACTAGTGCCCTGGGCCAGAGCCGCACCTGGTCCAATGGTTAAGCCGACCTTGTTTCTGATTATTCCTCCAGCTCTTCATGCTGGGATATTCTGGGAAATGGGTTAAACTATAATGTCAATGACACATTTCTCTGTTGTTCATGAATCATTATCTGCAACTGTATATGTATAAAAGATGGATTCAAGGGCCAGGAAGAAAGTTGTGTAGATAGGAGTGAATTCTATGTATGGTGCTGAAAAAAGCGCTATTCTATAAGCTGCGCTTAAAGTTAGGCATGGTTTATAGAACAGCACTTACGTCTGGGAATTGTGCCTTACCTTAGGAGTGGTGCAAATGTACATGCCGTCCCCCCTCATTCTATAACAATCTGCGTAAAATGTAAGGAATTCCCCCATTCTACCCATGACACTCTCATTTCCATGTCCCCTTTTTCAACTCATGCACAAAATTTAGACATAGATCCTGTGCCTAAATTTACCTGCGTATATTCCAATTAAATCTAATTGGTGCCAATAATTGCTTGTTAAAAGTCAATTATTGGAGCTAATTAGCTCATTATTTAATTAAATTACATGCACAGATTGGGCACATGTCCAAATCTGCACGCATAATTTTTGGTGATTTTTATTGAATTAGAGGGATAATGTTTTCATTCTCTACATGAGATTTTTACCAGAACTCAACAGTAACGTCTAATCTTCAGTCAGTCTGTGAGAAAAGATGGTGTTCAAGACAGGCATCCATATTCTTCATTTATACCAGGGCTTCCCAAACTGTGGGTTGCAAAACTCATATTTGGGGCCTTGACCTGGAGGTGCTGTGAATACAAATGATATTGGCCTGCACCGCTGCATTCTTTCAGGAATGGTATCATAGCCACAGAGTTTGAGAACTGCTGATTGGTACAATAGTGATGTGCATAATTTATTTAGATTTTGCTCACACCTTTTTCAGTAGTAGCTCAAGGTGAGTTACATTCAGGTACTCTGGATATTTCTCTGTCCCAGGAGGGCTCACAATCTAAGTTTGTACCTGAGGCAATGGAGGGTTAAGTGACTTGCCCAAGATCACAAGGAACAGCAGTGGGATTTGAACTGGCCACCTCGGGATTATAAGACCAGTGCTCTAACCACTAGGCCACTCCTCCACTCTGTTGGTTTGAAACAACATGAAAGGTGTGGTTGACATTTCTCATGTTGTTTTTAGACCAAAATGATGGTAACCCGCCCCTCCCCCCCAACATTTCAGATTTTGCCTTGCTCTTGCTCACTCTTTGAGGCACTTTTACCATACAGCGATAAAAGGGGGCATAGCCAGACCTCAAAGTTTGGGGGGGGGGGGTCTGAAGTCCAAAGTGTGTGTGTGTGTGTGTGGGGGGGACCTAGGGGAGGTACAGTTTGACCTGCCTCCCTGCCGCAACTCCACATACATTGACTGGCGGGGGTCCCCAACCCCCATCTGCAAAACCAGGGGCACTGGATCAAATTTGGGGGGGGGGGGGTTCCAGGCCCCAAAGGCCCAGGGCCGCTGAGAGGGGGGGGCAAAATTACCTGGGCCTAGGCCTCCAAGGGGAGCCTGGGGTCTCTCTCCCTCTCCTGCTTCCAGGCCGCCGGCGCCGCAGTCCCCACTCTCTACCTGCCTACTCTCAGCTCCCTCAACAGCCCCCTTCTGTCTGCCACCGGGCCTCCTGCATTAAAAAAAAAATCTCTAAATTGTCAGTGCAGCGCCTCGCATCTGTGTGAAAGTAGCAGATCGACTCGGGCCTTCCCTCACTGTGTCCCGCCTTCGTCTGATGCAGGGGGCCCAGTGGCAGGCGGAAGGGGGCTGTTGAGGGAGCTGAGGGTAGGCAGGTGGAGACTGGGGACTGCGACGCCAGCGGCATAGGAGCAGGAGAAGGAGGCAACAGCAGTAGCGATCAGAAGGGGGGGGGGACGCGGTAGGCCTTGCCTTGCCCTGGGCCCGTCTCAGTCTCTTGGCAGCACCGCCAAGGCCCCCTGTAGCTACATCACTGCTTTGTGCACCCTTCACATGTTAAGGCCATTTTTACCGCTGGGGTAAAATGGCTGAATTGTCTAATTTCTCTATTAATGACCATGCATTAATTTTGCCATTAGCATGTGGTCAGTAAAACAGATTAGTACATGAGCCCCTACCCATTATGTAGGAGGTAAGCACGCAGCAGTGTAGCTGCAGTAACCGATTAGCAAGGAGCATGCCCATTCACCATGCATAGTCGTGCCCCTCTGCCAAAAAATACATTTTATTGTTTAGTGCTGGGTAGCACATGCACATCCCCAAATTATCGCGGGACACCTTAGCTCATGCTGAAGTACGAATTTTTTTGCTGCGGTAAGCATACATTAGCTCTTACCTCCAACATAAATCCCCACACCCAGCAACACAACATAATCAAAGATCGTACTGGACAATCTACTTCCTCGACCCCCATGACACCTGATATACTTCTATCTCATGTGACCACAACACAATCTTGTATTTGTTACCAAACGTAATGGCAAACGCCTTTACGATGTTTTGTAAGCCACATTGAGCCTGCAAATAGGTGGGAAAATGTGGGGTATAAATGTAGCAAATAATAATTTAAAAAAAAACAATAAATACCTCAGCTTTGTAAATGGGCCTCTTTGTGACTAGTGCACAGTATTAACGACATTGAATGCTGAAATTAAAATTAACAAAGCAAAACTAAATGAAAAGTGCTGAAAATGACATGGAAAACTAAAGAGAATGAAAATTTTGCTCTGCACACCCCTTAGTATTCAATTCTGCACGAAGCAGGGTCCCATTTGTTTCTATTATCGAACACATGCAAACAGTTAGACAGCTCTTCTAGAATGAGAATTAGAAAAGCATTTGGGCATCAGATATCTGAGCCAAAAAAGACACATCTCTGGAACAGATTTAGGAACAGCTTCATAATGTACATGTTATACTTGTGATCTTGAGTCTTGTTCAATGAACATATTGGGAGCAGATCACACCAATGTGCCATTTTTGTATACATCATTTAAAGAGTGTTTCCTAATGGTTAGTGCAGTGGGTTTTGATCCAGACAAGCAACCTGGGTTTGATTCCCACTGCAGCTCCTTGTGATCTTGGGTAAGTCACTTAACCCCCCCCCCTCCCAATTGTCTCAGGTATAAAAAAACTTAGGGGTCCTTTTACAAAGGCGAGCTGAAAAATGGCTTGCGGAAGTGTAGGCGCGGGTTTTGGGCATGCACTGATCAATTTTTCAGCGCATCTGTAAAAAAAAAAGCCATTTAAAATTTTTGCTGAAAATGGACGAGCTGCAAAATCAAAATTGCCGCGCGTCCATTTTGGGTCTGTGACCTTACCGCCAGCCATTGACCGAGCGGTAAAGTCTCATGCGGTAACCGGGTGGTAATGACCTACAGGTGCCAAATGCAACTTGGCGCGAGTCCAATATGCGCGTCTGAAAATAAAAATGATTTTTTTAGGCTGTGTGTATCGGACACGCACCAAAAATGAAATTACTGCAAGAGCCACATGGTAGCCGGGCAGTAACTCCATTTTTGGTGCATGTTGGGTGTACATAGCGCCTTACATGGCTTAGTAAAAGGGCCCCGTAACCCTCCATTGCCCCAGGTACCAAAAACTTAGATTGTGATGTGAGCCCTCTAGGGACAGAGAAAGCAGGGGCATAGCTACGTGGGGACATGGGGGAATGGGCCCCCCACAGATTGCACCCTGGCCCCCTCTACATTTGACTCCCCCCACCATCGCCGCCCCGCCGCATCAGGTACCTTGTTTGCTGGCAGGGGTCCCCAATCCCCCAGCAGAAGAGTTTTCTTCAGCGCCGGTCGACTCTGGCGCCTTTGTTGTGGGATCATCTGTTTCTGACGCCTTACGTCCTGCACCGTGCATGTAGCCCTGTGCAGGACATAAGGCGTCAGAAACAGATGATTACACAACGAAGGCGCTGGAGTCGACTGGCGCTGAAGAAGACTTCAGCTGGCGGGGATTGGGGACCCCCGCCAGCAAGCAAGGTACCTGATGCAGCGGCGGGGCAGGGGGCGGGCGGCAGTGGGGGGTATTTGCGGTTGCGGCGGCGGGGGGGGGGGGGGTCCAAGGTGGCGGGGGGGGGGGGGGGTCGGTGGCAGGGGTGCAGCTAAACAGTGCCCCCACCTCGGGGTCTGGCCCCCCCTCCCGCCGAGGTCTGGCTACGCCCCTGAGAGAAAGTACCTGCATATAATGTGTACAGCACTACATATGTCTAGTAGCGCTATAGAAATGAGTAATAGTACCTTTTTCATCTAGATTTAATTACTTGCTTTTTCCAATCCAAGGTTAAAGTGAGTCATAATTGGGGCAGCAGGTAGCTCCCTGCTCTAGAGGCTTACCTTTTCCTAAAATGTGTTAAGCCTCCTAAAATGTGTTAAGAAATGGGTTTAACACATTTTAACGCAGGACTTTTCCCCCATGCTAAGCCCATTTTTAACACAACCTAAAAATAGGGCTTTTTTTCTTTTTGCAGGTCTCATGCTAATTTTTCCATTAGCACGTGAGACCTGCAAAAATATTAATATGGGACACTTAAAGCTTCCTAATTAGGAGATGTGAAGTGCTCCTGCATTAAATGTGTGTTACCCAGTTAGCACGCACTAAAGCGAACGCACCAGTTGGATAACGCTGCCATGCCCATAACATTGTCCCATAAAAAAAAAAAAATAAATAAAAATAAAAAGCAAGAAATTAGCATGTGATGACAGGCAAATTACCTTAAATCATGTTAACCTCCCCCCCCCCCCCCCCCCCCGGTCCTCTGATATTCAAAACCATTTAACTGGCCTGGAACGGCACCTGGCTGGTTAAATATCACTTAGGAGCCCTTTTATTAAGCTGCATAGGCATGTCAATTTTGAACTACTGCCCGGCTACCACGTGGCCCAGATGGTAACTTCATTTTTTTACGTGTATCTGCTACGCTTGCCGGAAACTTTTCTAGCACTTGGCTCTAACTGGGCGGTAATCGGCATTCTATGCGCGCTGACAGTTACCACCCGGTTAAAGCGTGAGACCTTAGCACTAAGCCAATGGGTGGCAGTAAGATCTCAGGCCCAAAATGGATGCGCGCCAATTTTACTTTTGCCGCACGTCCATTTTCGGCAACAAAAGAGGCATTTTTGCAGGTACGCTGAAAAATGGACCTGCGCGCGTCCAATACATGAATCTATACCAGCGCAGGCCATTTTTTGGCACACCTTAGTAAAAGGACCCCTTAGCTGACTATCTGCGAATAGTCAGTGGGAGATAGCAGGTTATCTTTTGCTGAATATCCCCAGTCAGCGGATAGTGCCAAGCTGGTTATATCGCATGATTTATATCTGGGAATATTCAAAACCAGTTGAGTGACCAAATGTGGCCATGTGAATAGCTGGCATATCTTTGGTGGGGGGTGGGGGGACAGCAGTGGTGGCCGGGGGGGGGACGACGACGATGGCGGGGGGGGGGGGCTATAACATGCCCCCTCACTCTGGCCTTGCCCCCCCCCTACCGCCATATTTCAGATACGCCTCTGTTCCTCACCATGATTACTGCAACTAGCTATTTACTGTAGCCGTCTTTCAGGCTGTCTTTCCAGTCACAAGAGACCTTTTCTTCCAAATGAGATTTCAAAGCAGGATCTTTTTCTTAGAACAGTCAAATGGCTGTCTAAGGTTCAGAGCTGGATAACGGCAATGAATTATTGTGGTTTTTCAGATCTGAACACTGAGTCCTACTTGCTTGGAGATCTGCACGGAATGGGCCAGATTCTATAAATGGTGCCAGGAAAAACTGATGCTCAACACTATTTAATAAAGGGCACTAGGATGAGCACCTTTTAATGAAAAGCGCTTAGCACAGATTTCCGTGAACAACTTTGGCACTTAGCACAGATTTCTGTGCCCAGCTTTGGGAGTGAGGACTTAAGCCTGTTGAAACCTGGTGTAAAGCCTGGCATGGAGGTTCGGCACAGATCTCTGTTATTCTATAATACTGTGCCTAAATCTCATGCCCCTGACCCGTTGCGCCCCTCCCATAGCCACGCTCCTTTTTGAGTTGTGTGCGTTCCAATTTAGGTGCCCGTTGGCACAGGATAGCCATGCTCAGATCATAATTAGTTCCAGTTAAGTACTTGTTAACCCCAATAATTAAATCGCGGGAGGTAATTAGTTAATTATTATGCATGCCCAGATCTGGGATCCATGCTCAATTTTGGACACCCAAATTTGAGTGACCTTTATAGAATCCAGGGGAATATGCCTATTTAATCTTAAACTATTAATGAGGTGGTAAGTATACCTGCACTTTCAGGGCCACTGAGAGAGGTCGGCAGGGAGGGGGCAAAATTCACCAGGCCCTGACCTCCAAGGGGGGCCCAGTGCTAGGGTCTCTCTCTCTCTCCTGCTCCTTATGGGACCCAGGTGATCGCGTCCCAACAGGACAGCAGGAGAGAGAAAACTCCGGCGCCAGGCCCCCCCATGCATTGCCTGCCAAGCAGCTGCTGGGCCCTCAGGCCACGCATGCTCAGTTTTGAAACCGAGCATGCGGGACCTGAGAGAAAAGCAGCAATGCAGCAGCCGGCAGAAGAAAGAACAGCGGTGCCTGGAAGAAGAATTTTGCTGGACGGGCCTCGGGATCCCTGCCAGCCCAGGTACTTGCAGTTCAGTCGGTCGGGCAGGTGGTGGCGATTCTAGGGAATGGCTGAGTGGCGCTGCCCTGGGCCCTGCGGCTTCGGCCCTGCCCCGGGCCCTGCTCAGTCTCTCGGTGGCCCTGTGCACTTTCATTTTACTACTGTGTAGTAAAGGTGTTTTCTGTGCAGTAACTTTGGGGGAAGATGCTGGGCACACCCACAAGAGTTTGCATACAGGATTTGTGCTTACTACATAGTAGAGAATGACACGGGGACGGGGTCTTGCAGTAACCATGGGGACGGGGAAAGAGCTTGCGGGGATGGGGCGAGGACAGATCCCATGGGGATGGAGTGGGGTTGGAGACAGATCCACGGGGACAGGATGGGGATGGGAACACAGCCCACGGGGAAAGGGACAAACTTTGTGCCCATGTCATTTTCTACTGTGAAGCCTGTTAACGAACTGGACTGTTATTTATGTTTGAGTGATGTAGACAACAATGTTTTGATTTTTTTTTGGAAAAACAAGCAAACATGCTGGCCACAACTAGCAAAATTTGCATGGGAGATCCTGTACATCCTGCTATCAGCACATCTTCTAAGAAGACATCTTCTATTGCAGAAAGGACTGTGGAAGACAGGAGAGCTAGACTGAATCTTATTCATCCACAGATTTAAAAATCATAATAGTGCTTCATAGGGCATATTTCTCCCCTCTAGGGCATACAGAATGGGTTGTATTTTATACCCCTGGACAATTTAACAAGGTGGATTAGGATTCATTGGGGTAGCAGAAGTCAGCTATTGTTGGGGTTGGAAGGGTAGAGGGTGATGGTGAGGAGGGTTATTATAGCTGCTCGATGTTATTATTATTTTCTATTTGTAATTTATACACAATAGTTGCACAACATATTGTTCCTTTTTATACTTTAATTAAAAGATTTAAACATAAAATCATAACTGTTTGAGTATTCAACAGAGCCCATGGGGCTGGGGCGGGGACGGAGATAGGGCCTGCGGGGATGAAGTGGGGATGGAGACAGAACCCATGGGGATGGGGCGAGGATGGGGACAAACTTTGTCCCCATGTAATTCTCTACTACATGGTAAAAGGGCACCCAAATTTTTTAGTACTTTGAAGAGCAAAAGACATATACCTGGTGATGAACAGAGAAGATAGTTTGAGTCCTGGGCTGTACTGTTCCCTCTAAGCTGATCAGGAGTTCTCCAATGGTATTGCTGCCATTTTTTTTGGGGGGGGGGGGGAAAGAGGGAGGGTGGTGCTTTAATATTGTGTTTTCAGTTGCTAGATACAGGCAGGTTCCCTGGAGTCCTGCAGAACCTGTCTGTCCCTCACTATTGAAAATGTGACAGTGAAACAACACCCCCTCCCCCAATGGTAGAACTGTAGTTGGGGTCTCTCTCTCAGTTTAGAGGGAACAGTGCTGGGCTGATTTTGCTTAGGTGTTTATTCTATTTTTTTTATATAGCTATAACATCCTACTTACCCCAATACCAAAAAACACCAAGAACAAAACCAAATGACATCACCAACTATCGTCCAGTAGCATCCATTAGTCAAACTAATGGAAGGCTTGGTAACCAAACAACTTAAAGACTACATAGACAAATTCACAATATTACACAAATCACAATCAGGATTCCGCCCCTTACACAGTACCGAAACAGTACTACTCACCCTCTTAACTAAATTCAAGCAGGAATAGCAATAGGAAAAAGCATACTTCTACTACAATTTGACATGTCCAGTGCATTCGACATGGTCAATCATAATATACTACTAAGACTCCTAGAGTACTTCGGAATTAGCGGAAACATACTCAAATGGATCAAGGGCTTCCTAACCACTAGAACATATCAAGTGAAAGCTAGCACAAACATATCATCACCCTGGCAACCAGAATGCAGAGTACCACAAAGAATCACCATTATCACCGATGATGACCCCACTAGCCAAGGCCTTAGCCAGTCAAGGCCTCAACCCATTCATATATGCCGACGACATCACAATATATATCCCCTACAAACATGACCTGGCAGAAATCACCAATGAAATCAAGCTCAGTTTGAACATCATGAACTCATGGGCAAACGCATTCCAACTAAAACTCAACACAGAAAAAACACACTGTCTCATAATCTCATCCCAATACAACACATATAAACCCCAAAACATAAACACCCCAGGTTACACCCTTCCTATCGCAGACAGTTTGAAAATCCTCGGAGTAACAATCAACCGGAATCTCTCACTCGAGAATCAAGTGAAATCCACCATAAAGAAAATGTTCCACTCAATGTGGAAACTCAAACATGTGAAACCATTCTTCCCAAGGGAAATATTAATACAATCAATGGTGATAAGCCATGAAGATTACTGCAACGGAATCTATGCGGGCTGTAAAGAACAAATTATAAAGAAACTCCAGACCGCTCAAAACACAGCAGCCAGGCTTATATTTGGCAAATCGCGTTTTGAAAGTGCCAAACCCCTCCGAGAAAAACTCCCAATCAAAGAACATATTACTGGCTCCCAATCAAAGAACGTATTACTTTCAAAATCTGCTCCCTGGTCCATAAAATTATCTACGGCGAAGCCCCTGTATACATGAAAGACCTCATAGACCTACCAACCAGAAACACAACAAGATCAAGTCGAACATACCTGAATCTCCACTACCCAAACAACAAAGGCCTCAAATACAAATCAACATACAGTGGTGGAAATAAGTATTTGATCCCTTGCTGATTTTGTAAGTTTGCCCACTGACAAAGACATGAGCAGCCCATAATTGAAGGGTAGGTTATTGGTAACAGTGAGAGATAGCACATCACAAATTAAATCCGGAAAATCACATTGTGGAAAGTATATGAATTTATTTGCATTCTGCAGAGGGAAATAAGTATTTAATCCCTCTGGCAAACAAGACCTAATACTTGGTGGCAAAACCCTTGTTGGCAAGCACAGCGGTCAGACGTCTTCTGTAGTTGATGATGAGGTTTGCACACATGTCAGGAGGAATTTTGGTCCACTCCTCTTTGCAGATCATCTCTAAATCATTAAGAGTTCTGGGCTGTCGCTTGGCAACTCGCAGCTTCAGCTCCCTCCATAAGTTTTCAATGGGATTAAGGTCTGGTGACTGGCTAGGCCACTCCATGACCCTAATGTGCTTCTTCCTGAGCCACTCCTTTGTTGCCTTGGCTGTATGTTTTGGGTCATTGTCGTGCTGGAAGACCCAGCCACGACCCATTTTAAGGCCCTGGCGGAGGGAAGGAGGTTGTCACTCAGAATTGTACGGTACATGGCCCCATCCATTCTCCCATTGATGCGGTGAAGTAGTCCTGTGCCCTTAGCAGAGAAACACCCCCAAAACATAACATTTCCACCTCCATGCTTGACAGTGGGGACGGTGTTCTTTGGGTCATAGGCAGCATTTCTCTTCCTCCAAACACGGCGAGTTGAGTTCATGCCAAAGAGCTCAATTTTTGTCTCATCTGACCACAGCACCTTCTCCCAATCACTCTCGGCATCATCCAGGTGTTCACTGGCAAACTTCAGACGGGCCGTCACATGTGCCTTCCGGAGCAGGGGGACCTTGCGGGCACTGCAGGATTGCAATCCGTTATGTCGTAATGTGTTACCAATGGTTTTCGTGGTGACAGTGGTCCCAGCTGCCTTGAGATCATTGACAAGTTCCCCCCTTGTAGTTGTAGGCTGATTTCTAACCTTCCTCATGATCAAGGATACCCCACGAGGTGAGATTTTGCGTGGAGCCCCAGATCTTTGTCGATTGACAGTCATTTTGTACTTCTTCCATTTTCTTACTATGGCACCAACAGTTGTCTCCTTCTCGCCCAGCGTCTTACTGATGGTTTTGTAGCCCATTCCAGCCTTGTGCAGGTGTATGATCTTGTCCCTGACATCCTTAGACAGCTCCTTGCTCTTGGCCATTTTGTAGAGGTTAGAGTCTGACTGATTCACTGAGTCTGTGGACAGGTGTCTTTCATACAGGTGACCATTGCCGACAGCTGTCTGTCATGCAGGTAACGAGTTGATTTGGAGCATCTACCTGGTCTGTAGGGGCCAGATCTCTTACTGGTTGGTGGGGGATCAAATACTTATTTCCCTCTGCAGAATGCAAATAAATTCATATACTTTCCACAATGTGATTTTCCGGATTTAATTTGTGATGTGCTATCTCTCACTGTTACCAATAACCTACCCTTCAATTATGGGCTGCTCATGTCTTTGTCAGTGGGCAAACTTACAAAATCAGCAAGGGATCAAATACTTATTTCCACCACTGTATGCATCCTGCTTCTCCTATTTAAGCACACAACTATGGAACGCAAAAATAGTAAAAACAACGTACGACCACCTAAAGTTCCGGAAAAAACTAAAAACGAACCTGTTCCAAAAAGCATACCCCACCGACCCAACATAAGAACAAGAACACCAACTACACAACAAAACCAAGAACGCAGTGAATTCACCCCAACTCTTCCTCTTCCTATCTAATGTTCCCCTAATGTATCTACTATATACGATCCGCACTCTACCACAACCACACCTTGTCCTAAATGTGGGATACAAATGTAAAAAATAAATAAATAAATAATGCTTCACCAACATTTTATTTCTGTCTATATGTCTACCTTTATCTATGTTTGTCTTTAATCTATCTTTTCATTTTTGCCTAACTGTACATCTTCCTATCTAATTATTTCTATTCATCCATCTATTCATTATTACTGTCATTTTGTCATCTGGCTAAAAGGATAAGGATTAAGACAAGTCCATGTACTTATTTTTTTTAGCATAAAGTTTCATGGGGTTTTTATTGCTAATTTTTTATTGTGTTAATTTTTACTGTCTTAGTGGCTTTTAATATTTATATTTTCTTTTCATTCATTTTTTGTTATGAATGTTCTTGTATTGGTAATGTTAAAATAAATAAATAAATTCATTCATTTTAATTGTACCTCTAGGGAATTAAAAATACAATGCTATAGACATTAATCTGGGTTAACCACTGTTTGAAGACTTAAGAGTAAAGGTCTTATCAGGTCATTAATGAAGAAATAATATGTGAGCTATAAATGATGAGTTTTATTTTTTTTTAAACTAAAGAATTAATTTCCTCCCCAGAAAATGTGCTGGCATGGCCAAACCATTGTTTGGGAACACACTGGGCTTGCAAAAAGATGTTCACTAATCCAGTTTGAATGAGGAAGTTCACAGAGCCAACTGGACAGAACGGAGTTTGAATATTTCACCTGACAGGGCCTAACAATGGCTTCTTTGTGAAAGGCAGCCAGGAAAATGCACAGATTTAGAAGCTTATTAACTGAAAGTTCTCTGGCATCTGGTCCCTCTACTGTATTTCGTATTTTTTTTTTTATTATTAATTGCATGTGGATGTACCTCAGCCCACACATCAACTGCATGATTCCCGTCATCTTGTTGAAGGTCTTATCCTTTTCTCATGCTGTTTCCTCTTTTCTATCATCTCACCGCTTTGCCTATCGATATCAGATTCTCCCATTACATTCAGGGACCCTTTCATTAAGTTGCACCTAGGCACCTACATGTGCCCAACACAAGTCAAATTGGAGTTACCACCTGGTTACCATGCGGCCCTTGCGGTAATTTCAATTTTGGTGTGCATCCGCTATGCGTGTCTGAATAATATTTTAATTTTCTGGCGGACAGCAGCTACGCGTGTAGACCATTACCGTGTGAGACCTTACCGCTAGATCAATGGCCTGCAGTAAGGTGTCAGACCCAAAATGGACGCGCAGCAATTTTCATTTTGCTGCACATCCGTTTTTGATAAAAAGGCATTCTTTTGTAGATGCGCTAAAAAATAATTCTGTGCGGGCCCAAAACACGCGTCTACAGTACTGCAGGCCATTTTTCAGGGCACCTTAGTAAAAGGACCCCTCGATTGTTCCTTTCACCTGCATTTTCCTCAGTGTTCTATTTT
Source organism: Microcaecilia unicolor (assembly GCF_901765095.1). Taxonomy (NCBI): domain Eukaryota; kingdom Metazoa; phylum Chordata; class Amphibia; order Gymnophiona; family Siphonopidae; genus Microcaecilia; species Microcaecilia unicolor. The sequence continues at coordinate 210,557,762 of NC_044038.1, read as the reverse complement.
GTAGGCAGGGTCAGTGGAACATCTTTTTTGTTGGAGGGGGACCAAACAAATTAATTTCAGGCCATGCTCCCATGGTCTCTAGTCACTGGTGCTGTGTTGGGCCAAACATTAGCAGGGCTGTGAACCCAATGGCCCACCCCAGTTTGATGCCTATGCTCATAGATCAGTAAAAGAATGCATGTCGTGGAACATTTCAATGGAATTCCCAGGGCAGGGTTAGGCCGGGGGTGGGAGCAACAGTGATGCATTTCTACATGTTCAAATCTATTCCCCCAATTCTATAAACTTGCACACTCAAATTTCCAACTAGTGTGCAAATTTGCACGCGCAAGTTACAGAATAAGGTCAGTTGTATGCATAACAATTCATTAAGTGGAGTTAACAACATATTTGTGGCTATAATTGACATTAATTGGCACCAATTAGCAATTATGCATGTAACTATCCTTAGTCGCAATTCTAGAAACTGCACTATATGGGGCCCTTTTACTAAGCTGTGGTAAAGACGTCTTTGAATCCCTAGTCCGAATATCTATGCAGATAAGTGTTTAAATCATACATAAAGTATAATATAAAGCTGAGGAAGAAATGGGGTGCTAAAGGTATTGCCACAGAAATAATGACTGGGCAGTAAACACCACTGAGGCAATTTGAAAATTAAGAAATAATTGAAAAGCATTGTGAAGGTGGTGGAGGGAAATATTTATCTAGGACCGAGCAAGTTGATGTGTTAATATAAGGTTCCTAGCAAGACTGATATAAGAAAAAGTGCCTACTATATCTGAAAATAGACATGGCCATGTGGTAAGATTGCTCTTACCGCGTGGCCATGCGAGGGGGGGGGGAGGGAGCACTTACTACAACCTATTGAAGTGGCGGTAAGGGTTCCCGTGCTAACCTGGCGGTAACCAGGTAGCACATGGTGCTGCCCAATTACTGCCGCATAACCCCCTGTGGAAATATTTTTTGAATATTTCTGTTAGCACCGGAAATGCCACATGCTGGGGGTGTTGGGCTGGTGATAGCTTCAAATTGGCGTGTGTTAAGCCCGTGGTGGGCTTACCGCTGCTTAGTAAAAGGGCCCCTTAAATTCAAGATCATGCAACTTTAAGGGGGCGTGGACCTGGGAGGGGCATGAGTATGTTAGGGTCATGCCAGGCAGTTACATGTGCAAGTTATAGAATACTATCATTTGTGCGCCTAACTGCCGACAGTTATGCATGAGCATTTACATCAGCCATTGAACTGGTGTAAGCACTCACGCCTAAATTTAGGCACATTTTTTTATTTATTGGGATTTATTAACCACCTTTATGAAGAGATTCACTGAAGTACAGTTTAACATAAAATTTACAACTTTGTTAACAGCATAGCAATACTAAAATTATGACCAGGTATAAACATCTATATATATAAAGCTGATACACATGTTTGTTTCTTTGTTCGTGTCTGAACTCCTCCAGCCCCCGAAGAGCTGTGGCCACTAAGCCCGGCATGCAAATTCTACCCATTGTTACCGAGGTTATTGTGTAGTTTGAAGTGATTCGGTTCACGGGGGCAATCAGGGGAGGGGAATAATTCCTTTTTCTTGCTGTTGGGACAGGGCAGTGGTGTACCAAGGGGGGGGGGGGGGGGCGGTGGGGGCGGTCCGCCCCAGGTGCACGCTGCTGGGGGGGTGCTGCGGCGCACGCTTGTTGCCCTGTTTCAGTCCGATTTCGCAATTCGCATGTGTTCACTGCTCCCTCTGAGTCTGCCCCGGAACAGGTTACTTCCTGACGGGACTTTTTTTTATCCCTACAGATTTTTTTGCTAGTCATCCTTCTTGGATGTGTTTTTTCTTACGACCACCACTGGAGAGAATTGGGATGTGTGAGGACTATTTGGACATCCCTTTTGATTATGCCCCTCCTCCAGATCTCTCTCAGTCAATCACAGCGCATTTAGCTGTCACTGGTGTCAACTAAACACGCTGTGAATGGCTGAGAGGCCTTGGGGGGGGGGGGGGGGGGCTCACAATTGTCCATTAGCCTTCTCAAGGAGCTTCAGCTGGCGATGAGGAAAGGGGACAAATCTAAGCTCCTTCGTTCAACTTTTAAAGCAATGATTAAAATAAGTAGTAGCCCTTCACTTGGAGAAAGCTGCAAACGTCCAAGTGCTCGTCAGGGACGTCCTTTTTTGTTTTTGTGAGTGAAGGACGTCCATGTTAGGCACTTTAGAAGGACATGCCTGACAAGCACTTGGACGTTTTTTTTTCCAGATTGTCGTCCTTCTCAGACGTTTTTGGAGCTCGCTATAGGTGTTGTTCAGCTCTGTAAGGTTTGTATGTTTTTTTCTCCTTCCGATTCCCTCACAGCAGCCTCAACGAGAGGTGCAGACCTCCCGTTAGGTTTTCCAAGGTAAGGGGATCGGAAAACGGTAGTGCATTGCATCACATACACATTATAATACTAATTTGCTCATCTGAATTCCGTTTTCGTTAGCTGCTACTGTGACAGGACAATGCCCTTTTGTGCATGTCCCGGTTTACTAATTGCGCGTTAAACTGGCTAGAACTAGTTTAAAAACCACGTTGCTGGCTCGTTAAGTTTACTGCATCTGGCCCTCAGTCTGCTAACCAACTAAGTAACCGCATAGTGGGGTCCTTTTACTAAAGGCACGGTAGGTGCTAGTGCAGAGATTTTCAACCCTTTTCATCTCACAGCACACTTACATGGTGCCAAAATTGTCAAGGCACACCCCCCACACATGGTCTAACATTTTACCTTCTTCCCCCCACCCCCACCTGCACCTCCACACATAATCATAACACAGCACCACTTTACCTATATTCTGACTGCCTACTCTCTATATCCGATTGCGTAACTCTCTATCTTGTCATCCTTATTCTCTTGTAACACCAACTGTATCTCCACTCTGGAATGGCAAATGCCATAACGGAACACTGTAAGCCACATTGAGCCTGCAAATAGGAGGGAAAATGTGGGATACAAATGCAATAAATAAATAAATAAATGGTCCAGCATTTGACCTTCTTCCCCTCCCACTCCTAGTGCATCATTTTACCTTCTCCCCTCCCTCACAAAGAGTCCAGCATTTACCTTCTCTTCCCCTCACCCTCACTAATAGTCCAGCATTTACCATCTCTCCCCACCCCCACCCTCACAAATAGTCCAGCATTTACCTTTTCTTCCTCCCACAACCACAAAAATAGTCCAGCATCTCTCCCTCCTGTCCCCTCTCCAGCTGGCGACCAGGCATCTCCCCTTGTCTTTCTTGATTCCCCTCTTCCTCGCACCTTTTACAAGTTTTCTTCTCTCTAGCAATTGGTGGCAGTGAGCAGCGATTTTATACAGCTTGCTTGTGCCAACCCCGGAGCCTTCTCTCTGACGCTTCCCAATTTTCAGGAAACAGAAAGTTACATCAGAGAGAAGGCTCCGGGGTTGGCGCGAGCAGGCTGTACGATTCGCTGAACCTTGACACCAACTGCTAGTGACAAAAAAAACTTAGTCCATTCTGGCACAGTTAAGCTGGACCCAACTCCCGCGGCACACCTGGGGAGCGGCTGCGGCACATCAATGTGCCATGTTACACTGGTTGAAAAACACGTGCTAGTGGTTGCCTAGTATGTGGCAATAAAGCACTGCTGCGCATAGCCGCCGAGAAGGGGGGGCAGGGGGGACAAAATTCCCCGGGCCGCCAAGGGGGGCCCAGCGCCGCAGTCCCACCCGCCCTCCGTCATCGACCGTCTGCCCCCTGCATTGAAATCGCAGTCTCACCTCCTTGAAAGCAGCGCTGCAGGCAGCAGAACGTCTCCCTTTGGCCCTCCTTCCCTCTCTGTGTCCCGCCCTCGTCTGACGTAACTTCCGCGAGGGCGGGACACAAGGAGGGAAGGAGGGCCGAAGGGAGGCATTCTGCTGCCTGCAGCGCTGCTTTCATGGAGGTGAGACTGCGATTTCAATGCAGGGGGCCCGGCCCGGTGGCGGACGGAGGGGGGAGCGGCAGCGGCGACCTCGGTGGGGGGTGGAGGAGGGAGTAGTGGCTGCGGTGACCTCGGGGGGGGGGGGTGGAGGGGGGAGTGGTGGTGACCTCGGGGAGGGTGGAGGGGGGAGCGGCGGCAGCAGCAGTGGCGGTGACCTTGGGGGTGGGGTGGGGCGGCGAGGGCGGCAGGGGTGGGGCCCAGTCTCTCGGCGGCCCTGCTGCTGCGGGATGGACTATTAGAGTAGGGGCACTTTTCTCTTTTCTTTTGTTTACTGAAACTTTAGCAATTTACATCTCAAGTTCCTGAAGAAGATTCATCGAAACCCTGCAGAGTCGGACTCGCTATGATACTGCTAAAGAAGGCAACACATCGAGTCATGTAGCGTAGGGAGGTTGGGACGCTGAAACACAGAGAAAACCAAGATCAATGTCGAGGAACGCAGTACCGGTGCTCTGCCGAATGAAATAGAAAGACGTGGATATGAATTGGAAATCATCCGGGTGTGTGCACACACCTGATAAAATCAAGTTAAGCGCGCCCATAATTAAGGTTTATTGTTATGTAGAAATTATTAAGTATATTATGAGAGGTTGATATAGAAATAGCACACAAGCGTGATAGAGAGTGTATGAAACGTTGTATATCTGCAACTACATTGCAAGTTGTCAGTGTACACAGTGTGGATGAGGTTGGTGGAGTAAATGACAGGATTGACCTAGTAATTAAGTTAATAACACTAATATTTCTTTTAGGTGAAATGTTTATTATTATTTAAAGAATTGCACTGGTGTGTATTTGCTCACATAAGAATTCAAAAAATCTTTTGGAAAAATTCTATGATTGAGAAACTTGTCCACCCTTAGAGGCGGAATCTACTTTGTAGTGCAACTTCACTTGGGTGCGTGAACACTCTGAGAACTTCTCCTTCATTTACAAAAATTTCTTTATATGTTTTCTGGGTCAATCCTTCCACTGTTTGTCTCCTCAAGGTTATACTCTGGTTCTTTGTAAGCGATTGTTGTGGGTTGCACTGAGGCATTCCATTGTAGCGTGTCCATTAGTGTGTGCTAAGCCCGTGCTGAAATCAGGGGCATAACTACGGGGGGGGGGGGGGGGGGGGCCACGGGGGCCTGGGCCTCCGCAAATTTCGTCTGGGCCCCTGGTTTGGCTGGCGGGGGTCCCCAACCCCCACCAGCTGAAGTCTTCTTCAGCGCCCGTCTCCGGCGCAACCGTGTTCGCTGCCCTGTTCTTCTTGCTCCTCCTGTGCACGCTGACGCTCCTTTATGTGAAACTGAGAAGGAGCGTCAGCGTGCACAGGAAGAGCAAGAAGAGAAAAGAGCAGGGCAGCGAACGCAGCTGCGCCTGAGACCGGCGCTGAAGAAGGCTTCGGCTGGTGGGGTTTCGGGACCCCCGCCAGCATAGGTATTTGTTTTTGCGGGGGGAGTGAAGAGGCGGTGAGGGGAAGCTTCAAGGAGGCGATGTGGTGGGGGGGGGGGGCGGAGGGGCGGCACTCAAAATGTGCCTCCAACCTCGGGCTCTGGCCCCCTCCCATCGTGAGGTCTGGCTATGCCTGAAATATATTTTTTATTTTTCAGTGCAGGAGGCGAGGTTATGGGCGGAGAGTAGGCATGCCCTATGCTAATCAGGTAGTGTGGGCACATAGCTGTGCGCTGCATGATTACTGCAGGGTTTATGCCAACAAAATAGGTGTTGGTAAGGGCTTCCGCAGTAACAACTGTGTGCTAATTGGGAAATTAGTGCATGCCCATTAAAGAAATATATGGAAATGTGGCCATTTTACCTCTGCACTAAAAGTGACTGCAGTGGGCAGAAAGCCCACGTGCTGACAACAGTGCCAGCCACTTTTAGTGTGCCCCAAAGTTAGGGCAGCAAAACAGGGCTGAATATTGGGCCAGGTGCCAGGTTAACTTTCAGGTCAGCAGTCATGTCCAGGCAAGGAGATTTTATGACAGGAGACGGCATGAGCCCATCTGGCCCATTCTGTGGGCTGAAGCCAGTGGGTGGAGCTTGCTGCCATATTGATTGACCCAAACATTCACAGATTCTACTGAAAACAACAGCAAACTTGTGACGTTTATGACTGCCTATGTTATGTTTAAAAAAAAAATTGACAGCTTTTTTTATGCTCCGGAGCTGCAGAAAGCTTGATTGTTGTAGGGGGCAGCATTAGGAGAGGCCCTGGCTCTGCCTGAGCCTTGGGGCCGAGTTGTGGGGTTCCACCCCAGACCTCCCCAGAGGTAAAAATAAAATTATCTTGGGTTACACATGGGAACCTTAAAAGCTAAAACCACTTGTCAATCAACTGGTGTAATATATGTCATTCAATGCCCCTGTGGATTACTATATATCAGGCAAACCACAAGAAGTCTGAAGGTGAGATTGATGGAACATCGATCATGCATGAAATTGGGGAAACGTGAGGCACCGATGGTGACACATAATGAAAGACAACAGCATAAATTTGATGAATTATCATGCATGGTATTAGAACAAATTAAACCATCACAGAGGCGGGGTGATTTGGGCAGAATTCTCTGTCAGAAAGAACAAAAATGGATCTTCTTTTTCAACACTGTGGAACCAGAAGGGTTAAACGTTAGAGTTGAATGGTCGGCATTCTTTTGATGGGAAGTAGCTGTACTGATTGAGATCTGTGAATGATACATCTAAGGAATCTTGGAATGAGGAGCGTATACACAGCTGGAGGAAGTGACATATTCTGAGTTTGTGGACGAGATGGGAGGAGCCTATGCTCCTGTTAAAATGGCGTTTGAGTTACTACCGACCTGTAGTAACTCTAAGCAGGAAACGGAGTGGAACAACTGTGGATGTAATTTTGTGTGGAAAACTTTGGAAACAACCCCTGACGCAGCACCAGCGAAACGGGGGCTCCCTGTCGGGTTATGAAGTGGAGAGTGCCGCCTGGAGAGGAACACTAGAGCGACAGTACCGAGCTAAGTGGTTTCGGGTGACACCTTCTCGATAGACTTGTTATTGATTGATTTAAGATTTCCACTAGTAGCATACAGTACATTGATATACAGTGGTGGAAATAAGTATTTGATCCCTTGCTGATTTTGTAAGTTTGCCCACTGACAAAGACATGAGCAGCCCATAATTGAAGGGTAGGTTATTGGTAACAGTGAGAGATAGCACATCACAAATTAAATCCGGAAAATCACATTGTGGAAAGTATATGAATTTATTTGCATTCTGCAGAGGGAAATAAGTATTTAATCCCTCTGGCAAACAAGACCTAATACTTGGTGGCAAAACCCTTGTTGGCAAGCACAGCGGTCAGACGTCTTCTGTAGTTGATGATGAGGTTTGCACACATGTCAGGAGGAATTTTGGTCCACTCCTCTTTGCAGATCATCTCTAAATCATTAAGAGTTCTGGGCTGTCGCTTGGCAACTCGCAGCTTCAGCTCCCTCCATAAGTTTTCAATGGGATTAAGGTCTGGTGACTGGCTAGGCCACTCCATGACCCTAATGTGCTTCTTCCTGAGCCACTCCTTTGTTGCCTTGGCTGTATGTTTTGGGTCATTGTCGTGCTGGAAGACCCAGCCACGACCCATTGTTAAGGCCCTGGCGGAGGGAAGGAGGTTGTCACTCAGAATTGTACGGTACATGGCCCCATCCATTCTCCCATTGATGCGGTGAAGTAGTCCTGTGCCCTTAGCAGAGAAACACCCCCAAAACATAACATTTCCACCTCCATGCTTGACAGTGGGGACGGTGTTCTTTGGGTCATAGGCAGCATTTCTCTTCCTCCAAACACGGCGAGTTGAGTTCATGCCAAAGAGCTCAATTTTTGTCTCATCTGACCACAGCACCTTCTCCCAATCACTCTCGGCATCATCCAGGTGTTCACTGGCAAACTTCAGACGGGCCGTCACATGTGCCTTCCGGAGCAGGGGGACCTTGCGGGCACTGCAGGATTGCAATCCGTTATGTCGTAATGTGTTACCAATGGTTTTCGTGGTGACAGTGGTCCCAGCTGCCTTGAGATCATTGACAAGTTCCCCCCTTGTAGTTGTAGGCTGATTTCTAACCTTCCTCATGATCAAGGATACCCCACGAGGTGAGATTTTGCGTGGAGCCCCAGATCTTTGTCGATTGACAGTCATTTTGTACTTCTTCCATTTTCTTACTATGGCACCAACAGTTGTCTCCTTCTCGCCCAGCGTCTTACTGATGGTTTTGTAGCCCATTCCAGCCTTGTGCAGGTGTATGATCTTGTCCCTGACATCCTTAGACAGCTCCTTGCTCTTGGCCATTTTGTAGAGGTTAGAGTCTGACTGATTCACTGAGTCTGTGGACAGGTGTCTTTCATACAGGTGACCATTGCCGACAGCTGTCTGTCATGCAGGTAACGAGTTGATTTGGAGCATCTACCTGGTCTGTAGGGGCCAGATCTCTTACTGGTTGGTGGGGGATCAAATACTTATTTCCCTCTGCAGAATGCAAATAAATTCATATACTTTCCACAATGTGATTTTCCGGATTTAATTTGTGATGTGCTATCTCTCACTGTTACCAATAACCTACCCTTCAATTATGGGCTGCTCATGTCTTTGTCAGTGGGCAAACTTACAAAATCAGCAAGGGATCAAATACTTATTTCCACCACTGTAAGTTATAGTGGACACACAAAGCAGACAGATGTGCACAAAGTGTATTTGGTGATTTGAAATTTAACACACATGTAGGAGTGGAGTTTTTTTTAACGCTATATGATGGCACGCCGAGCTCAAGCCTTAAAGTCTGCTTAGTTGGACTGGCTGGGTGGCGACTCTGAAGCTTTTTTTCCTCCACTTTTAAAACACTGGATTAAGCTGCTAACTGGGTGGGGGTTTCACATTATAATTACACAGGGAGTGTGAGCCTGTGTTAAGAATTTCATTTATTACATTGAGCTTGCGTGTATTAATATTCGTTAGAAGATAAAAAAAAGCTGTCAGATTAAAAAAAAAACCACATATAGACAGTCATAAACCTCACAAGTTTGTTATTGTTTTCAATAGCGTTTGTGAATGTTTGGGGTCACGCAATATGGTGGCTGCGTGGGGGAGATGGCTTCAACTTATTGATGTCATGCCATCTCCTGTCTCCCAGATATTTAATGCTGGAAGTTATGCATGCTCTGGCTGTATATTGGCTCTTGTTTTTGCTCATAAGATACAATATTGCAGAAAATGAAATGCTGGCCATAAAAACATTTCATCTGTATTTACTGATTCTTTCCGCTGCTTTTGACACTGTCGATCACAGCATACTTCTCGATACCCTGTCCTCACTTGGATTCCAGGGCTCTGTCCTTTCCTGGTTCTCTTCCTACCTCTCCCTCCGCACCTTCAGTGTTCACTCTGGTGGATCCTCTTCTACTTCTATCCCTCTGCCTGTCGGCGTACCTCAGGGTTCTGTTCTTGGTCCCCTCCTCTTTTCTATCTACACTTCTTCCCTTGGTTCATTAATCTCATCCCATGGCTTTTCCTACCATCTCTATGCTGATGACTCCCAAATCTACCTTTGTACCCCTGATATCTCACCTTGCATCCAAACCAAAGTTTCAGCGTGCTTGTCTGACATTGCTGTCTGGATGTCTCAACGCCACCTGAAATTAAATATGACCAAAACCGAGCTTCTCATTCCCCCCCCCCCCCAAACCCACCTCCCCGCTCCCCCCGTTTTCTATTTCTGTTGATGGCTCTCTCATTCTCCCTGTCTCCTCAGCTCGAAACCTTGGGGTCATCTTTGACTCTTCTCTCTCCTTCTCTGCTCACATCCAGCAGATCGCCAAGACCTGTCATTTCTTTCTTTACAACATCCGTAAAATCCGCCCCTTTCTTTCCGAGCACTCTACCAAAACCCTCATCCACACCCTTGACACCTCTCGTTCAGACAACTGCAATCTGCTTCTTGCTGGCCTCCCACTTAGTCACCTCTCCCCTCTCCAATCGGTTCAAAACTCTGCTGCCCGTCTCATCTTCCGCCAGGGTCGCTTTACTCATACTACCCTTCTCCTCAAGTCGCTTCACTGGCTCCCTATCCGTTTTCGCATCCTGTTCAAACTTCTTCTACTAACCTATAAATGTACTCACTCTGCTGCTCCCCAGTATCTCTCCACACTCGTCCTTCCCTACACCCCTTCCCGTGCACTCCGCTCCATGGATAAATCCTTCTTATCTGTTCCCTTCTCCACTACTGCCAACTCCAGACTTCGCGCCTTCTGTCTCGCTGCACCCTACGCCTGGAATAAACTTCCTGAGCCCCTACGTCTTGCCCCTTCCTTGGCCACCTTTAAATCTAGACTGAAAGCCCACCTCTTTAACATTGCTTTTGACTCGTAACCACTTGTAACCACCTGCCTCCACCTACCCTCCTCCTTCCTGTACACAATAATTGATTTGATTTGCTTACTTTATTTTTTGTCTATTAGATTGTAAGCTCTTTGAGCAGGGACTGTCTTTCTTCTATGTTTGTTCAGCGCTGCGTATGCCTTGTAGCGCTATAGAAATGCTAAATAGTAGTAGTAGTAATAATAATAATAATAATAAAACATACAAGGTGAAAAAATATTTTTCGATATGCTTTTATGCAGATTTTTTAATACTACCTGTTTGCACATTGTGAGTTGTATCTATTTTTTTTTCAGTCTTCATAAAACTATTTTGTGGGAAAATAATTCTTGTTCTGTGGTTGTTACATACAGTGTTTCCTACATAAGAACATAAGTTAAGCCATGTCGAGTCAGACCAAGGTCCATTGAGAACTGCATCCTGTGTCTGACAGCACTATTCTGGGTCATAAGTATCTGGTAGATCCCAGACAGTAGATCAATTTCTAATAGCTCATTTCCAGGGGAAAGCAATAGCTGTTCCAAGTTTACCTCACTAATACCTTTGTATGGGCTTTTCCTCCAGGAACTTGTTCAAACCTCATTTGAACCCCATTAGACTGATTGCCTTGTCCACATCCACCAGCAACAGATTCCACAGTTTAATTATGAACTAATGGCTTCTTTTACAAAGCCACGCTAGCGATTCCCATGCGGCAAATCAGAGGAAGCCCATAGGACTTGAATGGGCTTCCTCTCATTTGCCGCACTGTATTAGAGGCCCTGAGTAAAAAAACAAATCCTTTCTATCATTTGTTTTCAATCTGTTGGTATTATTTTCTTAGAATGCCCTCTCCTGCTCACTTAAACCACATTGAATATTCACCTCCATAAATTCTATTATTATTATTGTTGTTATTATTTAGCATGAGAGTCCCTGCTAATAAATGTAGGAGCGAAATTTTATTACAGAGGTAAATCTGAAAGAAAAATTAATGGTAGCCCATGTCTACACCATACAGAAAAAGGAGAAAATATGTTCACTGATGGAAAAAAATATTACAACATTACTCCCCCCCCCCCCCCCACTCTCCCCAAATAATCCTGCAATACTGGATCTAAAACAATGCACACAAACTGCAGAAGTACATTGCGTTAAAAATATAAGAATAATGGTTAGAAGAACATAAGAACATAAGCGTTATCATACAAGGACAGACTGACAGTCCATCAAGCCCAGTATCCTGTTTCCAACAGTGGCCAGTCCAGGTCACAAGTATCTGGCAAGATCCCAAAGAGTTAAATAGATTTTATGCTGCTTATCCAAGAAATAAGAAATGGATTTTCCTAAGTCCATCTTAATAATGACGTATAGACTTTTCTTTTAGGAAATTAGCAAAACCATTTTTAAACCCTGCTAAGCTAACTGCTTTTACCATATTCTCTGGCAACGAATTCTAGAGTTTAATTACACATTGAGGGGTCCTTTTACTAAGCTGTGGTAAAAGGGGGCATGAACTAGCATCGACATGTGTTTTTAATGCGCGCTGCGGCCCTTTTTACCGCAGCAGGTAAAAGGCTGTCTTTTTTGATGGAAAAGAAATTGCTATGCGGTAAGTGAACCACTTGCCGCATGGCCATTTTGGGGAGGAGCACTTACCGCCACCCCTGAGGTGGCGGTAAGGGCTCCCAAACAAACCCAGTGGTAACTACTACTACTACTACTATTAAGCATTTCTTTAGCGCTACAAGGCGTACGCAGCGCTGCACAAACATAGAAGAAAGATAGTCCCTGCTCAAAGAGCTTACAATCTAATAGACAAAAAATAAATAAAGTAATCAAATCAATTAATGTGAACTGGTTAGTGTGCGGTGCTGCTCGATTACCGCCATGTAAATCCCTGCGGAATATGTTTTGAATATTTCCACTAGCGCCGGAAATGCTGCATGCTAGGGGTGAGACTGCTGCCAGGCTCCAGCGGTAGTTCCGGACTGGCATGCGGCAAGCCTGTTGCTGCGCACCAACCCTTTAGTAAAAGTGCCCCTGAGTGAAGAAATATTTTCTCCAACTTCTTTTAAATTTACTACTCAGTAGCTTCATTGCCTGCCCCCTAGTCCTTGTAGTGCTTATCTAATAAGGCATGATGTTGCCATTTATAAACATTAAGGCAACACCTTTCCAAATATAGGGATCCTTTTACTAAGTTGGGTTAGGTACTAACATGCGCTTAATATAGCAAAAATGGCCTAACGCTGAACACGCTAAATGACTCCAAGTTAGTTTTGATATTTACGTGCTAAGCACATGGTATTTGATTTAAAAAAAACTATTTTGAAGAGGTGTGTCAGGGGTGGGGGAATGGGACCTATATACTGCCTTTACCTGCTACATTCAAAGTGGTTTACATATATTCAGGTACTTATTTTGTACCAGGAACAATGGATAGTTAAGTGACTTGCCCAGAGTCACAAGGAGCTGCAGTGGGACTTGAACCCAGTTCCCCAGGCTCAGAGTCTGCTGTACTAACCACTAGGCTACTTCTCCACTGGATGGATGCCCTAATCAGCTAGTGCACTGATGTCACTGGTGTGATAACCGGTTAAAGTGGCATACCGAGGGCAGGACGGTGGGGGTGGTCCGCTCCGGGTGCACGCTGCGGGGTGTGTGTGTGCAGGGAGCAGCCATGTGGCTGTTGGCTTTGCCGGTTCCCTGCTCCCTCTCATGTTACTTCCTGCTCCGGGGCAGAGGGAGCAGGGAACCAGCAGAGCCAACAGCCGTGCGGCTGCTCCCAGCACCCCAGGAGGTAAGAGCAATGCGGGGGGGGGGGGGGGGGTGTTGGAGGTGATGCGCCAAGAGGGCGGGAATGACACTGTGCTAGGGGGGTGGGGACAACGCTACACTTGGGGGCACAATGACGCTGCTGCACCCGGGATTCGGGGTGTGTGCAGCACTAATCTACCCCGGGTGGCAGCCGACCAAGGAACCCCACTGACTGGTTAGCATGTCCGTAACACGAGAGCCCTAAGTGCTTCATAAATAGGAGGTTGTAAGTGCTCCCGCTGTAATTTTTTAAAAAAATGGCTGCGTATTAATGCTAATGTTAGCGCACAGCCAGAAATAAAACAAATGGGAAAAAGCCCTTTTTTGCTGGGCTTAACAAGTGGGAAAGGCCCACGGAAAGATATACTAAGCACTGTTCCCTTTAAGCTAAGCAGGAGCCCTCCACAAGTTCTGCAGGACTCCAGGAAGCCTGCCTGTCCCTAGAGATTGAAAACACAATATTGAAGCATCGCCCCCTACTGGTAGCAATGCAGTTGGAGGACTCCCAGTCAGCTTCGAGGGAACACTGGTGCTAAGCCCATTTCTTTGCTCAGCTTGGTCAAAGAACCCCATAATAATCACACTGCAGATATGCACAATGCTCAATCATTGTGTCTGAAAATATAATACAAAAGAAAGAAACTCGTTAGTTATGCACATTTGTAAATAAGGTAAGTTATGAGTTTTCCTCTTTTGTATTATATTTTTAAACACTGTGATTGAACATTGCACATACCTGTGGTGTGATGATTATATTTGGAAAGGTGTTACCTTAATGTTTCTAAATGGCAACCTCATGTCTTGCTTGCTATGAGCACTGCAATCATTATTATTATATTTTTTAAAGCAAAACACTTCTGGATCTAACACTGCAGGTTCGTTTTGCTAATATAACCCATGTCTATACGCAGATTTCTTTCGATATATTTATATAGATATGATTTTGTTCTTGCACTAAAAAAGACCATATGTTGGTGAGTTAGAAAGTGAAGATAAAGTGCCCTGCTGAGAGGCTGGCCATCAAAAGCAGGAGCAGGTGTTCGTTTTCTTACACTCGATGACTAAGAACTCATTACAGGAGGCCAACAGCAAGCTGTGGACACAGGTTGCCATTGTAGAGATTGGCCCCTGAATGTGATTATTCGTTTTCAGTTTTCTAAGCGACAGACCGTTTGTACACCGGTCTCCCCGCCACATCCATCCCTTGTGCCAACGTCTTTGCCATGGAGGGGATGAAAAACTCTCCTCAGAACGCATTTTTTTCCCTTCCTCCCCAAACTGACACAGTGTAAATTATCTTCCACGCTGTTGCTCGCTTTCAGAATGGCTTTATTTATGCAACGCGTAAAAAGTTTTGCTTTCCATAAACTCGTTGCCGAATGAGCCCAGCTAATCCCACTAATTGCATTTTATTCTCCCTTTGTGGTTTCTGTGCTATGCCTCTTCATCTAGGAGTGGCAGCATTCTTGAAAAATCTGCTCTTGGCAAATGCCCTTCCTTTTGCCAATTTGTTTTTAACATGGTAAAAACAAACAAAACAACAACAAAAAAAATCCCTTCAGTAAGAAAGATTTCAATGAAGGTTTTCAAATAGCTCTGATTAGATGCTCCCCATTCTTTCTATGAAGTAGCAGAAGACCATGAGCTTGTGTTTTAGGTAGTGCATGGAAATGATTGGCAAGTATTCTAAAGGCTTGTCACAGATGGCACGCTCCCAGGTAGCAATGGCAAGATGACTTAATTGGTTATGATGGATGCTGGAATCATGTTTTGACCTTTATTCAGAAAGGAATTTTCAAGCTTTAGGTAAAACTCATTAATCAGTAAGTGAAAGGTCCATTCTGAATCTTTAAGAAAAAGAAAGTCAGAATCCAGATGTACAATTCAGCAACAAAGGGCTGGAGTTGACGTGAGTAATAATGAAGAAAAAGAGGGAATTGGAGTTTTATCTTAGCAACATGTTCTTTCCCCTCCTAAAAGCATGTTGAATATTCATTTCATAACAAAAGAACCGTCATACATGAATCTACCGTGGCATGCTTTGAACACAAGTACCTAGGCTCAAGCCTTTAATTTTAGTTATCTCATGCCCATTCAACAGTAGTTCAAGGCAAGTTGCTTTCAGATTCATTGGATATATTCCTGCACCTGGAGGCTTGCAGTGTAAGGATCAATTTGTTGTTTAAATAATCCTAGTGTGTCTTTGGGTTTTGTTTCATTAACTAGGATGTTATTGTCGTGCCATTGCCTAGCCTTTCCATGCATACTCAGTTGATAGTGTGTTTTCAATACTTTTGTGTCATTTTTATATGGTTTTACAGTTTTTCTGTTTTTTTTATTATAAACCACATTAATTTTGCTACTGGAAAGGCAATATAATAAGTACTACTAAATAAATTATTTTAAAAAATTATTACTGAACAGTAGGAATTGGTTGTCATTTGCAATGACATGGGAAATGTCAACAGCATATCCCATGATATTACATGTCATTATCAAATCATACCTTACCCAAACTGCAAAGGGCTAAAATACAAAACAACTTATGCATCTAGCTTCTCCTACATAAGCGTACAACTATGGAATGGACTCCCGCATGCTGAGAAAACAATACATGACCACCTAAACTTCAGGAAGTCATTAAAAACCCACCTCTTCAAAAAAGCCTATCCCAACGATCCAACGCCAATCCCCACACCCTGCAACACAACATAATCAAAGATGGAACTGGACAATCTACCATCCTCTTTCCCTCGACCCATGACGCCTGATTCACCTCTATCTCATTTGACCACAACACAATCTTGCATTTGTTATCAACCGGAATGGCAAACGCCTTTACGGTACTTTGTAAGCCACATTGAGCCTGCAAATAGGTGGGAAAATGTGGGGTATAAATGTAACAAATAAATAAATAAAAATGCAAGCAAGCAGGAAAAACTGCAACATTTTGTGTTATAAAGTTTGCCAATAATAGTGCACACTCTTTGCAAAAACTGTGCAGTATTTGCAAAGAGGATACAATCTTTTGGAAAGAATGTGTACTTTTTCTCAATAGTGCACACATGTTCGAGTCATTGCGCAAGTGCAAATCATCACACGTGCAAGCTCATGCATCCAGTATTGGGAAAGAATGCGCATTTTTTTTCCAAAATAGTGTGCAGTCTGCAAAGAAAGCACATGCTTAATGACATCGTTCTTGTAATGACAAAATGGCCAAGAAAACCCAAATAAGAAGAAATTTCCCAGAAACAACACAGGAAATGGCACAAAATGAAACATTTCCAGCTGCTCATCCCTAACACATAGGTCCCATTGCTTTGTTACAGCAAAATTGATGGACTCTATTATCTTTAATTATCTTTTTATTATCTCTGTTGTTTTATACGCTGCATATTCGATTGCTATCTTATTACATTGTTTAATTGTATTTTACTAACTGTGGCCTGCACTACGGTATTGTGTAAGCTACATTGAGCCTACAACTAGTGGGGAAATGTGGGGTATAAATGTGTTAAATAAATAAATAAATAAAAATAAAGTGGTCCATGCAGTAAATAATGTGGACTTATACGCTAGCAGCAGAAAAGAAAAGTAGACCCACGTGGTAAAATAAAACAAAATTTATTTGATGCAGATACATAAAATTAGCATATAACTTTCCTCTAACCTCCCACCATGGCCATATTTCACCCTCTCAAGGGCTGCGTCAGGGGCTTAACATTAAACTGTAAGAGAAATACATAAAAGGCCATCAGATAATATGATATTAAAAAAAAAAACCTACACCTGAATACACCTTAATGAGGAGATTCTATGTATGGCGCCTAAAAAAAATCGGCGCTGAAATCAGTATTCTATAATCAGCGCCTAGATTTAGGGGACAATTATAGAATATGTTTAGTTGATATCTTAGCGCCTAACCTACATACATCCATTGACACTAACAAAAATGTGGTGTAATTCCCGGTGCAGAGATTTACGCGCACTGGGCCATATTCTATAACTACGCGAGGAAATTTCAGAACGCCCATGAAATGCCCATTTCTCCATCCATAACAACAAGTACCCATTTTTGCCTGTTCATGTTAAAAGTTTGGCGCACTTCGTTACAGAATATGCTTAAGAAGTTGCGCACCTATATTTTAATTAGTGCTAATTAGTGTTTAATGTTGCTTAAGTCTTGTTATCAGCACTCATTAGGTTATTAAGCCAATTAAGTTGCACGCATTGTTATAGATTCCGTGTCAATTTTGGTGTGGATCTGTAGATGCACTATATGGAATCGGGGTATAAATGCGTAAAACAACTACAAGCAACAGCTTATAGTTATTTTACACATTTAAGGTGTATTAAGTTGTAGCTTTTTATATCATACTAGTAAGAAATGCCCGTTTCGGAAAAAAATGAAATGGGAACTAGCAAGGTAATTTCCCGGCCACCATCCTCCCTCCCTCTCTCCCTTCCGAGTTCCAGACCCCCCCTTCCGTCCCTCCCTTCTGAGTTCCACACACCCTCTCCCTCCCTCCGTCCCTCAGTCACTTGGTTGCGAGTTTGTGATTAAAGTTCGCAGCGCTGTCCCCGCTGCTGTCACTGAATCTGTGGAACTTGTGCGTTGTGCAGGGTTGCCAGATTTAAATAATTTTTCCCATCCCAAACCATTTCTAAACCTGTCCAAAACCGCACACCCCCGCCCCCGACGTTCACAGCTCCACCCCCGCCGTTCACAGCTCCACCCCCACGTTCACAGCTCCACCCCTTCATCATCAGCTCCACCCCCTTCATCACCAGCTCCACCCCCTACGCCATTAACCATGCCCCCGCGCCACGAAAACCGCAGCCAAAGAACAAAACAAAACCCGCCCAACCGAATGCGAAGCCGCCCAAAAAACCGTGACCCGCAGCGGTCAAAAATTTCTCGCAGCGCGTCACGGAAAGCCGCCCAATTGGGCGGGAAAACTGCCCATCTGGCAACCTTGGCGTTGTGCGTTCTCCACCCCACCCTCTACATCATCACGTTTTGACGCAAGGGCAGAGTTACACTGACTGCAGGCCAAACCGGATATCTCGGGCGCCTCAAGTTTCCGGCTTGAGGCTTCATTGGAACGTTGGAAGTGCCTTTTATATATATAGATTATCTGATGGTCTTTTATGTATTTAGCTTACAATTTCATATTAAGCCCCTGACGCAGCCCTTGAGAGAGCGAAACACGGTCATGATGGGTGGTTAGAGGAAAGTTATATGCTGATTTTATATATCTGCGTTGAATAATATAAAAGGTCACCCATGTGTGAAGGCAAATTAGGCACCTATTTATATCTTTTTTAAAAAGTCACCTTGGGCCAGATTCAGCAAACAGCAGTCAAAGTTAGGTGCCAGAAAGAGCCATGCTAAACTCATATTCTATAAAGGGTGATGATAAAGGGTGATTTGCACCAAGGACCCTTTATAGAATAGTGATTAGTGCCGATTCCAGCGCCCAGTTTAGGACACAAGGACTTATGCCTGCTGAATCCTCATGCCTAACTGATGGCCCCAACAGGTCCATGCCCCTCCCATGGCCCCTCCCCCATTTTAGTCACATGTGAGATAATTTAGATATGTTGTGATATAGAATAGCGCACAAACATATCTGCGCACAAATTTATTTACTTATTTGGTCCACTTGTATCCCACATTTTCCCAGCTTACGTGGGCTCAATGTGGCTAACAAAGTTACAAGAAAATTACATAATACAACAGGAGAAGATTGTTCCAGTAATAGGATACAAAGAAGTACAGAGGAGCTAGAATAAGAGAATACAGGTGGGAAAACAGGAGCAACCAAAGAGAAGCTGACAGAGGGTAAATCCTAATTGGTGCCAATTAACATCAATAATTGATGGTTAATGGCTTATTAACTGGTTAGTTTTTGTGAGGATCTGAGATCCATAGGAAAATTTGGTCGCTATTTACAGAGTCCAGGGCTTGTGACTTTATACAAGACTAGAGCCAAAGGAGGAAAAATGTGCCTAGATTAAAGTCACACACATTTATACCTACTTAGGAGCAGGGATCTATGTTCAGATATAAGCCACTGGATTCTATATATTGCAGCCAGCGTTCCAGGCAGAAATCCAAGCATATTCTATAATAACGCATGTAACTTAATTGGCTTCACAAGCCAATCAGTGTTTCTAACAGTACTTAACAAGCAATAATGAGCACTAATTGGCATGGTAATAATTCGAATTTACATGCATAACTTGCTAAGTATATTCTGTAGCACAGAGCGCCTAAATTCTAATGTGTAGAGCCAAAAAGGGGCGTGGTTATGGGTGAGGAAATGGGTGTTTCATTGGCATTCCAAAATTTACATGTACTGTTATAGTAAATCTATGCACCAGTGTTTACACCACATTTCCCTTGGTGTAAATGGATGCGCGTAGTTCTAGGCTCTGGGATATCAACTAAGCATAATTGATATACCATGCCTAAATTTAGGTGCTGCTTATAGAATACACTTAGGTGGAAATTTATTCCATGCAAATTTTTCAGGTGCCATATTACTATTACTAACCATTTCTATAGTGCTCCTAGGCATATGCAGTGCTGTACACATTATATGCAGGTACCTTTTTCAGTCCCTAGAGGGCTCACAATCTAAGTTTTGGTACCTGGGGTAATGGAGGGTTAAGTGACTTGTCCAAGGTCAAAAGGCACCACAGTGGGAATTGAGCCGAGGTTGCCAGGACCAAAGCCCACTGCTCTAACCATTAGGCTACTCCTCCACTCCTACAAGCTAGTCCAAAGTTCATACATATTTTATAATAAAAGGTGTGAATCACTTCTCCACCTGTGCTCTAGCAAAGCTCCACTCAACCTGCCTACATGTGGCTTACATAAAAGTGTGCTTTTTCTTAGCATCATGAATATTTTTTCATGTAAAACACCTGGGGTAATTTTATAAAATCTCTGTTACACATGCAAAATCCTTTAGAAAATTATCCCCTATAGGGGCAATTCTTTAAGTACCTTTTAGGCACCCTAATGCCGCAGAGTGAAAACCTATTCTATAGCAGCATCTGAGCACTCAAAATCCTGAGTGGCGCAGAACGAGTGGTGTAAATTGATTTTTTACTCATTACATGGAAATACTTTTAAAACAAATAGGAGGAAATATATTTTCTCTCAACAAATAGTTAAGCTCTGGAACTCTTTGCAGGAGGATGTGGTAACAGCGGTTAGCGTATCTGGGTTTTAAAAGGGTATGGACAAATTCCTAGAGGAAAAGTCCATAGTCTGCTATTGAGGCAGACATGGGAAGCAACTGCTTGCCCTGGGATTTGTAGTATGGAGTGTTGCCACGATTTGGGTTTCTGCCAGGTACTCGTGATCTGGCTTGGTCACTATTTGGAAAACAGTATACTGGGCTAGATGGACCATTGGTCTGACCCAGTATGGCTACTCTTATGTTCCACTATAGGACTCACCGACCAAAAAAGGGATCTAGGTGTCGTCGTTGATGATACGTTGAAACCTTCTGCTCAGTGTGCTGCTGCGGCTAAGAAAGCAAATAGAATGTTAGGTATTATTAGGAAAGGAATGGAAAACAAAAATGAGGACGTTATAATGCATTTGTATCGCTCCATGGTGTGATCGCACCTCGAATATTGTGTTCAATTCTGATCACCGCATCTCAAAAAAGATATAGTAGAATTAGAAAAGGTGCAGAGAAGGGCTATGAAAATGATAAAGGGGATGGGATGACTTCCCCTTGAGGAAAGGCTAAAGGGGATAAAGGGGCTCTTCAGCTTGGAGAAAAGATGGCTGAGGGGAGATATAATAGAGGTCTATAAAATAATGAGTGGAGTGGAACGGGTAGATGTGAAGCAACTGTTTATGCTTTCCAAAAATACTAGGACTAGGGGGCATGCGATGAAGCTACAAAGTAGTACATTTAAAACGAATCTGAGAAAATGTTTCTTCACTCAATGTATAATTCAACTCTGGAATCGTTGCCAGAAAATGTGGTAAAGGCAGTTAGCTTAGCAGAGTTTAAAAAAGCTTTGGATGACTTCCTAATGGAAAAGACCATTATTAAAGTGGAGTTGGGGAAAATATTTCTTGGACAAGCAGCATAAAATGTTTGTACTTTTTTGGGGATCTTGCCAGGTATTTGTGACCTGGATTGGTCACTGTTGGAAACAAGATGCTGGGCTTGATGGACCTTTGGTCTGTCCCAGTATGGTAATACTTATGTACTTATGTTCTGGTATTGGTGTGCCTTATTTATTTATGTATTGGGATTTATTAGCTGCCTTTATGAAGAGATTCACCCAAGGCTGTGTACAGCAGGTACAGTTTAACATAAAACTTACGATATTGTTATCAGCATAACAACAGTAAAAATGGTCAGCTATAAACATGGATACCCTTTTACTAAAGGGTTGCCGCGTGGCAACCTGGAACTACCACCGGCCCAATGCGTGTTGTGACAGTAGTTCCACACCATTTCCAGTGCTAGTGGAAATATTGAAAGAATATTTCCGCAGGAGTTTACCCGGCAGTAATCGGGATAGTGTTGTGTGCTGCCCGGTTACCTCCAGGTTAGCGCGGGAGCCCTTACCACTACCTCAACGGATGATGGTAAGTGCTCTCCCCTGAAATGTCCGCATGGCATGTGCAAACTTACAGCATGAGCATGTCATTTTTGGTTATTTTTAACCACTGTGGTAAAAGGGGCCCTGGTGTGTGGCAAAAGCAGCCATCACCACTAGGACAGGGCATCTTTAACCAAAAATTATTTACTACTACTACTACTACTTGACATTTCTAGAGCGCTACTAGGGTTACGCAGCGCTGTACAATTTAACAAAGAGAGACAGTCCCTGCTCAAAGAGCTTACAATCTAATAGACAAGTGAACGGTCGGTCCGATAGGGGCAGTCAAATTGGGGCCCCTAAGTGAGGTAAACTTGAGAACAGTAAATTAAAACCTAATGATAGGACTTCCATGAAACAGGATCAAAACTATACACATTTAACAGCACTGAAACTCAGATAACAGAGATATAACATGATGTCAGCATCATAATGTAGCATCTAATAAACCTTACACTTACGAGCCCACTGTTAAAAACCAGACCTAGATCTGGTGTAACAGTGGTGAAGTAAATGCAGCAGGGGCATGAATAACTGCCAATATTCTGTAAGTTACAAGTGTAAGTGGCATCCCTGCCCATGTCCCGCCATGCTCCGCACATTTGAATGTCCTCTTGCATTTATGCACCCTTCCACTTGTACACACCTTTCCGGAATAGCTTCTGTCACCCTGCTGCCACTGATTTGCATAAGTGTACACTTACCCACCAAAGTGCTGGTATTCTGCACATTTGCATATTCAAAAGAAGCATAAATACAGGTGTCCACTTACTGAATTGTTCTTTATATGTAAACTTTGAGAAACAGGTATTTTGTTGATATAATAGTCTGCACATACTGGAGCAGGACTTGCCTATCCACTCCTACCCTAGTCATGCCCCTTTCAGACTTCATGTCTCCTTATTTTCTTACTCCTGTTACTCTATCTTATCTGTCTATCCACCTTATAATTGAAAGAGAAAAACGCCTAGATTTCGACCCAAATTGGGAGATAGAGGTTTATCTCACAAAAACGAATAAATCGATATAATGGAAAGCCGATTTTGGATGTTTTCAACTACGGAAGCGTACAAAGTTGACGGGGTGTGTCGGAGGCGTGGCGAAGGTGGAACTGGGGCGTGGTTATCGGCCGAGGAGAGATGGGCGCCTTTCGCCGATAATGGACAAAAAGTATGCGTTTGTAGCTCGAATTTAGGGCACTTTTCCTGGACCCTGTTTTTTCACGAATAAGGCCCCAAAAAGTGCCCTAAATGACCAGATTACCACCAGAGGGAATCGGGGATGACCTCCCCTGACTCCCCCAGTGGTCACTAACCCCTCCCACCACAAAAAATGATGTTTCACAACTTTTTATTTTCACCCTCAAATGTCATACCCACCTCCCTGGCAGCAGTATGCAGGTCCCTGGAGCAGTTGTTAGGGGGTGCAGTGGACTTCAGGCAGGTGGACCCAGGCCCATCCCCCCCTACCTGTTACAATTGTGCTGCTTAATGCTTAGTCGTCCAACCCCCCCAAACCCACTGTACCCACATGTAGGTGTCCCCCTTCACCCCTTAGGGCTATAGCAATGGTGTAGACTTGTGGGCAGTGGGTTTTGAGGGGGATTTGGGGGGCTCAACACACAAGGGAAGGGTGCTATGCACCTGGGAGCTCTTTTACCTTTTTTTTTGTTTTTCTAAAAGTGCCCCCTAGGGTGCCCGGTTGGTGTCCTGGCATGTGAGGGGGACCAGTGCACTACGACTCCTGGCCCCTCCCACGAACAAATGCCTTGGATGTATTCGTTTTTGAGCTGGGCGCTTTCATTTTCCATTATCACTGAAAAACAAAAACGCCCAGCTCACAAATTGTCGAATAAAACATGGACGTCTATTTTTTTTTTCGAAAATACGGTTCGGTCCGCCCCTTCACGGACCCGTTCTTGGAGATAAACGCCCACGGAGATAGACGTTTTCGTTCAATTATGCTCCTCTATGTGTTCCACATTTGCTTACATCCCGCGCTGTCTGTTATGATATATTATTGCTTATTGTGTTGACATTGTAAGTAGCATGTTATGCTAAACTATGTACTATCATTTGAATATTTTTACTGCTGTAATTGTCTATTGCCTATGTCCATCTTATTCTTGCTGTACATTGCCTTGGGTGAATTTCTTCAAAAAAGTGGTAAATAAATCCTACCGAATAGCACACGGTATCTGGAAAATAACCCATAAGTATCCTATTGCAGCAGAAATTTCTGCCTGAACTTCGAGACATTTCTGAATACATTATTTTTTTCAACAGGATGGAGCTCCAGTGCATCGAGCTTGCAAAACAGTCGAGTTATTAATTAATGATACCCCAGAATTCATTGAGCCAACAGCTCTGTGGCATCGAAGACTTCATGAATATGTTAAGGTTGAAGGAGCAAATTATGAATTAACTAAGACTCCGTCCCATTATACTAATATATTTTCAAAGGTCATACTAAATGTTAAAACAATTGCAGAGCATTTTGAAATTATGTAAAGGGTCTCATTTTTTTCTAGACACCATAGTAAAATAAAATAAATAAATAAATAGTTAAAATTGTCAAAAGAATTTCTACTCTGCTTGTTAGCCATACTAGTTTCCATAATTACGTAACATTTTACTGTTGCTTGAGCAAAGAGTAAAGATATGCCATGGGCTTCAGTGTGGTTCTGCTAGGTCCCCTGAGTCTAGTTAAATTTTTATATTTAATGACTGCACATTGAAGGCTGGGGTTCCACAATGGCTCCATTGCTGTGGAAAATCCAATGTCATTTGGCTATTGGCTGTGCAATCTCTAAGCCATCAAGACGTTTTGCCTGAAGGCTGAAAGACCCAAAGAGCTAGAGGCAAAACCTTCTGGACATAATGAGCGATCATCTATGCAGAATTAAAAAGCGGAACAGCTGAGCATCAGCAGGGTTCATGAAGGACTAGCATGCTTCTAAGCAACAACAACAACAAAAAAAAAACCACTGCTCCGGAATAAAAGGTTTGATAGTTGTTCTGACATCTTGTACGTTGTGATTGTGACATGTTGTAATGTTCTGCCTGATCTTACACTCCCCAAGAGACAATAACAAAATAAGTAAAAACAATAGAGGGATTTACTCTGTTGCCACTGGTTATGCCTTAAAATGTTCGAACTTGACATCTTCTGTCTAGATTTTCAAGAAAAGACATTCGATTTTGGTCACTGGGAAGTAAACCCTTTCTTTCTCTCAGCCCACTCCGTATGTTGTTATCATTTCCCAGATTTATTTTCTGGAATCCCAGTTTTATGACTTCAGTGACTGAGAAATGCCAAATGATGGAAGAGAGGGAGGAAAATCAGTCCTATGCTCCAATTAATATGTTTGGAATCAATCTGTAAATAGGCTAGTATTATGCCTGGTGTTACATTTTCACCAAACAATGATCGCTCTGGGTATTTATTTTTCTGCCCCCAAGGGGCCCTTTTCCTAAATCATGTTAAACAGTAAGGGGTCCTTTTACTAAGGTGTGCTGAAAAATGGCTTGCAGTATTGTAGGCGCAGGTTTTGGGCGTGCGCCGATCCATTTTTTAGCACGCCTCTAAAAAAGGCCTATTTTTTTTTTGCCGAAAATGGACATGCGGCAAAATGAAAATTGCCGCGCGTCCATTTTGGGTCTGAGACCTTACAACAAGTCATTGACCTGACAGTAAAGACTCACGTGGTAACCGCGTGGTAATGACCTATTTTTTGGACGCGTGTATCGGGGCAAAAAATGAAATTACCATAACAGCCACGCGGTAGTCTGGCGGTAACTCCATTTTGGTGCTCATTGGGCCCCCATACATTTGGCCCTGGCCCCCGCTACCGCCGCCAACCCCCCCGTGCCGCCAATGGAAGCCTATGGGGGGGGGGGGGTGAAAAACGGCCCATGCACTTCGGGCTCTGGTCCCCCCTACCAGGGAAAGTCAGATATGCCCCTGGCGTACACGCTTACGTGGCTTAGCAAAAGGGCCCCTAACACATGCTTAGGATTCAATTCGATATATGGCACAAAAAAAGATCCTGCTTAGCACTATTTTGTAAACCACACTTTTGGGGGCCCTTTTACGAAGCGGCGGTAAGCCCAATACGGGCTTACCACTTGCTAAAAGGGAAGTACCCGGCGGTAGTTCCCTCCCCCAGAACGTGCCATTTCCAGCGCTGCAAAAATATTTCAATTTTTTGTAGCACCGGTGTGTACCCGGCGGTAATTGGGCAGTGTCATGCGCTGCCTGGTTACCTTGGGGTTAGCACGGGAGCCCTTACCACCACCTCAGATCCTATCCTAAATTTACATGCATACATTTTAATTAATTCTAATTAGTGCCAATAATTGCTTGTTAAAAAGCCAATTATTGGCACTAATTAGCTCTTTATTCAATTATGTTATGGGTCTTGCTTACATTTCAGCACAATGCTGGAATTCATTGCTTTTAGAACTAAGGTTAACTCAAAATCATCTTTATTTTCATAAGCCATTAAAAACTCATTTGTCTGGATTGTACCTACACGCACATTAATGAATTGAGATATTTTAGTGGTAATGATTATTTGTCAGAATGATGCTGTTTCCTAGGGTTGCCTAGTTTCTTTTAATGTTGTAATCCGCATGGATCCCCCATTCTCTATTTCTGTGGATAACACTCTCATCCTCCCTGTCTCATCAGCTTGTAACCTTGGGGTCATCTTTGACTCCTCTCTCTCCTTCTCTGCACATATTCAGCAGACTGCTAAAACCTGTCGCTCCTTTCTCTATAATATCACCAAGATTCGCCCTTTCCTTTCTGAACACACTACCAGAACCCTTATCCACACTCTTATCACCTCTCGCTTAAACTATTGTAACTTGCTTCTCACAGGTCTCCCACTTAGCCATCTCTCTCCTCTTCAATTTGTTCAAAATTCTGCTGCACGACTTATATTCCGCCAGTACCGCTATGCTCATATTAGCTCTCTCCTCAAGTCACTTCACTGGCTCCCTATTTGTTTGTGCATACAGTTTAAACTCTTCTTATTGACTTGCATGTGCATTCACTCTGCAGCTCCTCAGTACCTCTCCACTCTCATCTCTCCCTACACTCCTCCCCGGGAACTCCGTTCACTGGGTAAATCTTATCTGCACCTTTCTCCTCCACTGCGAACTCCAGACTCCATTCCTTTTACTTTGCTGCACCATATGCCTGGAATAGGCTTCCTGAGCTGGTACGTCAAGCTCCATCTCTGGCTGTCTTCAAATCTAGGCTAAAAGCCCACCTTTTTGAGGCTGCTTTTAACTCCTAACCCTTATTCACTTGTTCAGAACCTTTATTTTATCATCCTCACCTTAGTAATTCATTTATCTCTTATTTGTCCTGTTTGTCTGTCCTAATTAGATTGTAAGCTCTGACGAGCAGGAACTGTCTTCTTGTGTTCAAGTGTACAGTGCTGCGTATGTCTAGTAGCACTATAGAAATGATAAGTAGTAGTAATATACATTTTTTATTGTATTGTAAATTGTGCACACAAACTGGCCATGTGCCCAAATTTGCGCACACAGGGCCCCTTTTAACAGATCAGCAGCCGTTCTGACTAGTTAATTAGCTGTCAGACTTGTGAGTTCTTGTGCCAAGTGGAGCACTGCTGAGCACGATGACAGGCCCTTGTACTCTGCTTGGCGGCCGAGCAACCCCGAGGTTCACCTGCGGTGACCGCCGTTCCCCAGAGGTTGAGCCCCCCCCCAGGTGCGGGCGGCCGGCAGGACTTGTGCGGGAAGCTGAGGAGAGGGACGCTGAGGAACCAGCCGGAGGGGAACGGAAGGGAATGGTCCTGGTGCAAGCAATGTCCAACAGGCTGGCAGCAGGCAAAAGAGTAATGCAGGTACAAGCAGTGTTCAACAGGCAGGCAGTAGGCGAGAGAGTAATCCGGGTACAAGCAGTGTTCAAGAGGCAGGCAGCAGGCGAGAGAGTAATCCAGGTACAAGCAGTGTTCAACAGACAGGCAGCAGGCGAGAGAGTAATCCGGGTACAAGCAGTGTTCAAGAGGCAGGCAGCAGGCGAGAGAGTAATCCAGGTACAAGCAGTGTTCAACAGGCAGGCAGCAGGTGAGAGAGTAATCCAGGTACAAGCAGTGTTCAACAGGCAGGAAGCAGGCGAGAGAGTAATCCAGGTACAAGCAATGTTCAACGGGCAGAAATTCGGGAAACAATCCAATACAAAGAGCGCTTACCAAATAGAAGCCGAAGCAATGAGGCCTAGGGAAAGTGCTCCAGAAATAGCGCTGAACTTCCGGCTCTGAGAGAGATCAGCTGGAGAGAAGAGCTGCCATAGGTTAGGTGGTCGAGAAGGAGGAGTCCGCTCGCGACGAGAACCAATCCCCGCAGAGCACGGAGGTGGGTCGATGGTCCCGAACTGCCCCAGAGGCGCGCGGAGCCGGCCAAATGTAGGGCACGTAGTGATCCTGGGTGCGTGTACCACGTCGAGGAGAGGGAGAGGACGAGCACCGCACAGACCGGAGCGCCAGACCTGCTATCACGGTGGGCGTTTCTGCACCGCCGGAGTGTCTCACTGGAGAGGTGAGGGCCGTGACATTAGCACTGAATATCAGGCAGAATGCACCTGAGAATTTTACCTAACACTGCTGTCTTTTAAGTAAACATTATGCCAGGAAAGAGAAAGAGAAACCCGTGCACATCTCAATGACAATACTGAGGTATGTCAGATAATCCAGAATATCAGATAAGTGAAGGTCGGATAAGTAAGACTCTACTGTATTAAAATGCAATTAACACCGGAGTACAATAACCCAACATTAAGATTCTTCAATCAAAAGCATAGCCAGGTTTTGCCGGCAGGAGAATCAGACTTTTTGTAAAATAGGCGCCGATGCAATGCTGCAGACCCAGTCCACATAGGCGCCATTTCATTCAAAATGCATTTGGGGGAGCGGCTGCTCCCTTTGCACTTCCCCTAGCTATGTCTCTGTCTTCAATATTTTTCAGTGGCCCTTATCTGGGAAGAAAAGGCTCCTATCTGAATAAGTGCCTCTTACCAAGGTCATACCTGGATTTTCAGGATTACTATGTAGATAATGCTATTGAAATCTTTACTGGCTTCCCTGGTACTGCCAGGGTGGTCTGGGAGCGGAGCCAAGACAGAATCAGAATTACCTGGAAATCCAGGGGGTCTTTTACAAAGTGGCAGTAAGCCCCAAGCTAAACCAGAAGTACCGTCGGGCTACTTAAGCAGACTGGCGTTTTTTCCCAACTCCAGCATGTGCCATTTCCTGTGCCACAAAAATATTTTTAATTTTTGTAGCACCAGTGTTTACCCAGCGGTAATCAGGCTGTGCCGCGTGCTGCCTGGTTACCGCTCGGTTAGCGCGGGAGCCCTTACCCCCATCTCAATGAATGTCGGTAAGTGCTCCCCCTGAAATGGTCACGCGGCAAGTGCCAGCGTAGGCCCCCTTTTGCCACAGCTTAGTAAAAGGACCCCCCCCAACCCTGACTGTGGTGTTTAAATATTGGGGAGTTATTTTTAGGTCTGATTTATTATGTTAAGCTCCTTCTTTGAGGTCAATAATTATGTAGACTAGTAGCCTAGGTTTCCTGCTGGTCCTTCTTCTGCTGTGCGGTTTTCTGATGTCAGCGTTTATATGGCACAGTTCTGTGAAGCTGAAAGGAATACTTTGCTCTTTGCTAATCTTTCATGAGCGCTGTATGCTGCTGCTGTAGAATGGATTCTTAAATTTCAGTTGAATCTGTTTTGGGACACCAGTTCAGAACTTCCACTATGTTTGATCTCTGATATTAAGTAAGTTAAGGTCTGGTTAAGTGAGTCATTCATCAGTCAAGCATCTGGGAAGCAAACACAGATATAAGTTCTGACTTGGTCTTTGGCATTGAAGTAGACCTTGGCTTCTCACGCTTTCTAAACCGCAAACTATGCAGAATGAAGCATGATCAATGCTTCATCTAAAAAAATATCTGGTTCATTCCTAACTACACGGGAGAATCTTTTGCCAGCAACAATTGAACAAATAGCTTTGTTCTTCAGTTAAGACTTAATTTATTATTCCATAGGTTTCTTTAAAGTACATGTAACAACCCATGGATGAAAATTCAGTTGTGGGAATGTGCACCTGAACACAAATAAACTTAAATAGCTATTACGTTTCTGGCTGAAGTTGTCATTGTTATTCCTGGAGTTACAACAGGGGGTTTCCAACTTTTGCCTCTTCAAGAACTTAGGCCGAGACAAAAATCACAAGATTCCTTGCAAAGTAATAATTTGTTGCAAAATTTGTATATTTGTACAGTTGTTCCCATTCCTGGACTTTAAGGAAAATTAATCCTGGGGCAAAATAGGTATTGCTTGAAAATATTGTGCATACAGGCTGGCTTGCGTGTTTTGCCCTTCCTTTTTTAATCCAAAACTTAATCTGCTACACAAATTTCAACTAGCTTGTATTACAGGCAGCACTGTAAGTCTGAAGCAACCTCCCTCCTGGGGAAATTTTATATCTGATTCTATAATAAAAACATTTTTCTAAGTTAATTTATATTAGTTTGTGCTTACAAGAGTGATTTTCAAAGGTAATTGTCTAGCTGACCAAGCTTCTTCTCCTGAAAACCACTCGGAATAGCATTCTGAATCGGCAGCATATGAAATACTGATTAAACTTGAAACTTAATACTTGATATGTGGATAAAGGTACATGCCGGTTCCCATAGTGCACATACTTTTAATCACAGGAAATAGGAGTGCACAGATTGAGGACTCCTTTTACAAAGCCATGCTAGTGATTCCGGCGCGGCAAATGCGATAAAGCCTTTAGGAAATGAATGGGCTTCGTCACATTTGCTGCCCCAGAATCACTAGTGTACCTTTGTAAAAGGAGTCCTGGGTGTTGGGGGATGAACTGTTTGCATACATTTACCCCCAAATTCTATATTGGTTGCAAATTTCGGCGCCAATTGCAGATCCATGCACAAACTAATTAGCTAATAAGGCCGCAACAATCGATAATTGCTTTTAATTGACAACAATTTGGAGTTGTGTGTGCATCTGACCTAGGTGCTATTCTATAAAATGCACGCCTAAATTTCAAAGTGCACAAATCCAAAGGGGTCTGGCCATGGGAGGGGCATAGGTGGATCAGGGTGTTTCCAGAAGTTAGACATGATTCCTCCCAATATTCAAAAGCATTTAACCAGCCAGGATCAGCACCTGGCTGGTTAAATACCTCATAACTGGCGATATTCAGTGGGGAATAGCCGGCTATTACCCACTGACTATCACTGGTTAGCAGCTAGCAGATAGCCAGTTTTTGTGGCCAACATAACCGGCTATCCACTGATTTTCAGCCCCACTTCAGCGGCTATATTTGACCACGTGAATATATGGGATATCTTTGGCCGGTTAGAAGATAAGTGGTTAAATCTAAATATCAACATAGTTGGTTACCTTCTAACCACCCCAAAATAGACTGGATATTCAAGGTTTCGGCTGGCGGGGGTTGGGGACCCCCACCAGCAAAGGTATTTGTGAGGTGAGGAGGTGTGTGAGAAGACACGAGGCGGTGGCGTGGGGGAGGTGAGGCGATGTGAGGTGTGGCGGTGGGGGGGGGGGGGGGTGGCAGCAGGGCAGCACTCAAAATGTGCCCCCAACCTCGGGCTCTGGCCCCCTCCCACCATAAGGTCTAGCTACGCCCCTGTCGGAAACTGCCTGGCATTGACTATCCGGGCTCAGTGTCGACCGTGGGAGATAGCCAGTCTAACTCCCGTGGTCTGAATATCGACTCCAATGTTCTAGAATGTTATCAATTGCACATCCAATTGCCATAAATTGGGTGGCAGCATTTACAGCAGCTTTTGACAGGTATAAATGTTGGTGCCCAAAATTGGGTGTGAAGTCCGCGCTATGCTAGGATTTTAAAAGGGCACTTGGCACGAAGCACCCTATATAGAATACTAGTTTTGCGCAGATCTCCCTGGTGCCTAACTTTGTACTATTGACATCATTTCTGTGCATTGCCGTCGAGGCACTCTATAGTTGACTTCTTAATTCCTGAGTTTGAAGGAAGTCCCATAACCACATTTTCTTTTGGTTTTTAATCGAGTGACAACCGAAGAAGATTTGTTTGACCCCTGATGCAGGCTTTGATGCCGAAACACGGCCGTGTCGGGTGGTTATTTGATTATCAATAAAGTTTCTTGGATTTCCTCCACACTTGTCCTCACTTTTTCGTTTCCATTGTCTTTGATTTGCGTGAGGATTTTCCTCCCCACTTTTTGTTGCTTGCCTAACTGTGGGCACCATTTATGAACTGCACCCTTAGGCAGTGGTAAAAAGTGGCCTGCGGTAGAGTGGGCGTGTGTTTCTGGCATGCGCTGGCTATTTTTTACCGCAGCTGGGAAAAAAGGCAATTTTCAATGGGGCAGTAAATGGCTGTATGCTAAAATTAAAAGTAGCGGACGGCTATTTACTGCCTGAGCCCTTACTACCACCTATTGACCTAGCAGAAAGGGCTCACGTGCTATTCGTGCAGTAATCATTCAGCATGCGCCAATGTGGATTACTGCTGAGAACACCGTCCCCCCCCCCCCCACCCCGTGGTACAAAATAGAAAAAATATTTTCAACCGTGGGAAATAGCGTGTGCCAACTTCGAAACTACTGCAGGGTGCCTGTGCTTCCTCTGCGGTAGTGCCAATTTGGGGCACACTACCTGCGCATTAGATCTACTGCTGCTTAGTAAAAGGACCCTTTGTGAAATTAAGGGTTAGATTTATTAACCTGTGTTAATGCATTAACATGTGTTTATTTATTTATTTACTATTTAAAAAGGCCTGTTTCTGACACAAATGAAATGGGCGCTAGCAAGGTTTTCTTCAGCTCCCCTGCAGCCACGCATGTCCAGCAACCCTCCTCTCCCCCTGCAGCCACCCATGTCCAGTGACCCTCCTCTTCCCCCTGCCCCCCCTGCAGCCACCCATGTCCAGTGACCCTCCTCTCTCCCCTGCCCCCCTGCAGATACCCATGTCCAGCGACCCTCCTCTCTCCCCTGCCCCCCTGCAGCCACCCATGTCCAGCGACCCTCCTCTCTCCCCTGCCCCCCCTCCAGCCACCCATGCCCAGCGACCCTCCTCTGGACATGGTTCAGCTGTGAGGCATGTTTTTTTTCCCCCCAGGTTCTGAAGTTGACATCGTAATGGCTATGGTGATGTCAGCCTGATCTACGGAGCCTAGCAGACCAACTCGGAATAAGCCATGGTCCCAGGCAAGTCAGAACGTTGGAGGTGAGAATTATTATATAGGATTTGTACTTGTATCCCACAATTATCCAAAAATGAGTTTCGGTTCAATGTGGTTTACAGTTGTTAGAGATTACATTGGTTCGATTACATTTACAAGGTTGTATGATGCGGAGTTTTACAGTGGTTGGCAAGATAACTATTAGCACATATGAAATTGTCCTTCGGTTTCTTGAGAAGATATGTTTTAGTTCATTTCTTAAATGTATTATTGCACTTGAAAGTGTTTGTGGTAGTTCTATTATTAGGTTTCAATTTACTGTTTTCAAGTTCACCTTATTTATTGTATTTATATTTATTCTTGGTTAATTTACTATTGTTGTGCTGTTAACAAAATTGCAAGTTTTATGTTAAACTGTACCTTCTGTACGCTGTCTTGGGTGAATCTCTTCATAAAGGCGGTTAATAAATCCCAATAAATAACTAAATAATACATTATTTAACATAGGCCCTATTATTTTCAGGGGTTTATTTACTAAAAACATGCATTTCATCACCATAATGAGCACTGGAATACAATAATATGTGTTTATGTATGTATATATTTATTTATTCAATATTATATTTGTATACCATCTCAATGATATGAGGACACTGTAGGTTGTTTACAAATTAAACAAACAATAATTTAAAATACAGAATATAAACAAAAAGTAAGACATATCAAGCTCAACACCTGAACGGAAAGAGCAGCTAAGGAGTGCACAGTCAGAATCCAAAAACATTACCAATCATAAGTATTGCAATACTAGGACAGACTAAAGGTCCTTCAAGCCCTGCATCCTGTTTCCAACAGTGGCCAATCCAGGTCACAAGTACCTGGCAAGGTCCCAAAAAAGTACAAAACATTTTATGCTGCTTCTCCCAGAAATAACTAGTGGATTTTCCCCAAGTCCATTTTAATAATGGTCTATGGATTTTTCCTTTAGGAAGCCATCTAAACTTTTTTTTTAACCCCGTTAAGCTAACTGCCTTTATCACATTCTCTGACA
Source organism: Microcaecilia unicolor (assembly GCF_901765095.1). Classification (NCBI taxonomy): domain Eukaryota; kingdom Metazoa; phylum Chordata; class Amphibia; order Gymnophiona; family Siphonopidae; genus Microcaecilia; species Microcaecilia unicolor. The sequence continues at coordinate 210,523,653 of NC_044038.1, read as the reverse complement.
ACGAATTCCAGAGTTTAATTACATGTTGAGTGAAGAAACATTTTCTCTGATTCATTTTAAATGTACTACTTTGTAGCTTCAGTGAATGCCTCCTAGTCCTAGTATTTTGGAAAGAGTAAACAGAATTTCTGTTTACAGAAATTCTGCTTGCAGAAATTCTTAAAAATTGCAACCTTTGTTAGCTCATACAGATTGGTACAAGCCTGAGGGACACAAATATGCAATCAACAGTCATACCCCAATGCATTGACTCAAAAACACAGGATATTAAAACCTTATAGGGCTGACTTGTGAAGGATTCCCTTAGTTTTTTTGTCATCCATCACAAGTGCTGCCGTGCCTGGATAGGATTTCTTTAAGGATGAGTGATGCAATTTGGATTGGGTACAACCTGTACTAGGTTGGACAGATGAAAAGAAAAAGTTTGTTCAAGTATCAAATCAAACATTTCCAGTTGTTTCTTGGTTTGAATCTGATTAAGACGAACCTTTCACAGACTGAAGACTTTCTGTATCATGGCTCAAATATTCACATTCATATTTAATCTATTCTATTTTAATTTACAAGATGTATTATCCATCCTCTCATCCAATAGAGAGTACAGGGCAAATTACAATTCAGAAATATAAGACATCAAATTATAGACCTGAAAAACAAAACATAAAGGGATATTCAGACTGCGGGTGGTAGGCCAGCTAAGTCCTGCGGTCAGTGCTGAGCTCAGATATTCAATGCCATTTCTGGCACTGGCATTGAATATCTGGTGTTTTTTTATTTGGTTGCTATACACTTAACTGGCTAAGCTAATATTCGTCACTGGTCGGTTAAGTTTATAGCAGCCAAAGATAAATCTGCTATGGGGAGAGCGGAGTTAAGATGGCGTCTTGGCTAGATGCGCTTATGCTGAGCTCCTGCTTTGTCTTGATTTCCTTGATTCTTGGCTTCTTTGTTGTATAGGGTGCAAACAGAGGGTCAAGCAGTGTCCTGCACAGACATCGACATCGGCACTGTTAGATTCAGGTGGCTCACTTCTGGTTTGGGGGGGGGGGGGCAGAAGGAGGTTCACCAAATCAGTCAGAGCTGGAAGCTTCAATGAGCCCGGAGCGTCAATGAGCCTCATTCTTGACCATCTTTAAATCTAGTTTAATAGCCCACCTCTTTGATATTGCTTTTGACTTGTAACCACTTGCCTCCACCTACCCTCCTCTCCTCTACAAATTAATTGCTTTGCTTGCTTTATTTTTGTAAGCTCTTTGAGCAGGGACTGTCTTTCTTATATGTTTGTGCAGTGCTGCGTACGCTTTGTAGCGCTATATAAATGCTAAATAGTAGTAGTAGTAGTAGGCTCAAATACCACCACAGCCACCGAGTGAGATAGCTGTTATCACTGGTGGGACAGGGAGTAGTACAGTTTCCTCGGCACTGCAAGGAGTGGCAGTGGTGTCTCGGCTGCGTTCCTCATTCGGGGTGCAATCCCCGACCCAGGATCAGGTTGGAGAAGCTGCTTTGAAGTCTAAACCTTTGGATATTTCCTTAATTGTGAATGATAAGAAGACTACCTTGGTGAGACCTTCTTCTTTTAATTTTAAATCGCTGTGGGAAGGCGTATCTCGGTTGGAATGGTCTCTTTCTACTCAGTTACAAACTGTTAATGATACGTTTGCAGAAGTGTTGCAAAATGCAGCTGGGTAAGCTCAGGAATTTGGTTCACTGAAACATGTGGGTGTTGTGGAAGATTCGCTGAAAGTTGTTCAACAGCGTGGAGAATTTTTTACGATAGATTCTGTTGATATGCATAGGAAATTGGAAAATTTGGAAAATGCAGTATGCAAGAAAAATCTTCAGGTTTTGAATTTTCCAAGGGTACCTATCTTTTCTCCACAAGATTTGTTTAAGAATTTTTTGATTATCCAGCTCATTTTTGAAAGTGATCGCCGCCCATCTTCTGACACAAATCGGAAGATGGGCGGCGATCTCCTGAATCCGCCCAAATCAGCATAATCGAAAGCTGATTTTGGGCAGCTTCAACTGCGTTCCGTTGCGGGGCCGGCGAAAGTTGAAAGGCATGGTAGCAAAGGCGGGATATGGGTGGGCGGGGGTGTGCATTGAGATGGCCGACTTCGCCCGATAATGGAAAAAAGAAAGCCGGCCGTCAGCAGAATTTGGTCCGTTTTATTTGGACCCTTTTTTTTTAGGTCCAAGTCCCAAAAAAGTGCCCCAACTGACCAGATGACCACCGGAGGGAAGCGGGGATCACCTCCCCTTACTCCCCCAGTGGTCACCACCCCCCTCCCACATACACACAAAAAAAACCAGACATTTTTTGCCAGCCTCTATGCCAGCCTCAAATGTCGTACCCAGCTCCCTGACAGCAATATACAGGTCCCTGGAGCAGTTTGTAGTGGGTGCACTGCACTTGAGGCAAGTGGACCCAAGCCCATCCCCCCTACCTGTTACACTTGTGCTAGTAAATGGGAGCCCCCCAAAACTCACTCTACCTACATGTAGGTGCCCCCCTTCACCCCTTAGGTCTGAGGTAATAGTGTAGAGTAGTGTAGTGGGCAGTGGGTTTGGGGGGGATTTGGGGGGGCTCAGCACACAAGGGAAGGGTGTTATGCACCTGGAAGCTAATTTTGTTTTTTTTTATTAATTTCTTAAAGTGCTCCCTAGGGTGCCCGGTTGGTGTTCTGGCATGTCATGGGGGCCAGTGCACTAGAAATGCTGGCTTCTCCCACGCCCAAATGCTTTACATTTCGCTGGATTTGAGATGGCCGGCTCCGGTTTCCATTATGGCTGACAATCGGAGTTGCCCATCTCATCTAACCCCGGCGAGCGATTTGGCTGGCACCAAGCATATTTTGAAAATACGCTTGGCTCTGCCCCTTCGCGGAGCCGGTCCCGAAGATGGCCACCCATCGATTTGGCCGGCGCCGTTCGATTATGCCCCTCTATGTCTTTAAAAATTCCAGCAGCGATTATTCCTCCTATTGCAAGGGTGTTCTATCTTCCTTCAGCAAAAAAGAGAGTTTCTGAGGAGCATTTGCAATCTCCTCAGATTTGACACAATTGTTGGAAAGATCTGAATCTGCTGGTTCCCATACAACTGCGACGCTGCTTGTAACCCTGGTAGTTGAATCAGATAGAGACTGGTTAATGCATATGTTTTTTAAGGTTAAAGATTGTGTGAATATGAATTCCCGTATATGTATTTTTCCTGATGTATCTAAGGTAACACAGAAAAGGCCGCAGCAGTTTCTGTTTCTTCGCCCTAAGATTCAGCAATTAGGTGGTCTTTTTTCCCCTCCATTTTCCTTGCAAAGTTTGATTCAAATTCAAGGTCAAAATAACACTTTCTTTGATCTACAATAATTGACAATGTTTGTTACTAATAGGATCCACAATTAGTTCATTGTTTGGAGCCGGCCTCATGAATAGAGGCTATCATGCTTATTCTCAAAAGAGAAGGATGCCCGTCTTTCGACACAAATCGGGAGATGGGCGTCCTTCTCCCAGGGTCGCCCAAATTGGCGTAATCGAAAGCCGATTTTGGGCGTCCTCAACTTCTTTCCGTTGCGGGGACGACCAAAGTTCATGGGGGCATGTCAGACGCATAACGAAGGCGGGACTGGGGTGTGCTTAACACATGGGCGTCCTCGGCCGATAATGGAAAAAGAAGGGCGTCCCTGACGAGCACTTGGCCGACTTTACTTGGCCCATTTTTTTCTTGCGACCAAGCCTCAAAAAGGTGCCTGAACTGACCAGATGACCACCGGAGGGAATCGGGGATGACCTCCTCTTACTCCCCCAGTGGTCACTAAGCCCCTCCTACCCTAAAAAAAACCTTTAAAAATATGTTTTGCCAGCCTCAAATGTCATACCCAGCTCCCTGACAGCAGTATGCAGGTCCCTGGAGCAGTTTTAGTGGGTACTGCAGTGCACTTCAGGCAGCCGAACCACGGCCTATCCCCCCCCAACCTGTTAAACTCGTGGTGGTAAATGTGAGCCCTTCAAAACCCACCACAAACCCACTGTACCCACATGTAGGTGCCCCCTTTCACCCCTTAGGGCTATGGTAGTGTTGTACAGTTGTGGGTAGTGGGTTTTGGGGGGGGGGGGGTTGGAGGGCTTAGCACTCAAGGTAAGGGAGCTATGCACCTGGGAGCAATTTGTGAAGTCCACTGTGGCTCTTCCCACGACCAAAGGGCTTGGATTTGGATGTTTTTGAGATAGACGTCTTTGGTTTCCATTATCGCCGAAAACCGAGTACGACCATTCTAAGGTTGACCTAAATGTCAAGATTTGGGCGTCCCCGACCGTATTATCGAAATGAAAGACGGACATCCATCTTGTTTCAATAATACACGTTGCCCCGCCCCTTCACCGGAACGTCCTTAGAGATGGACGCCCTTACAGATGGTCGTCCCCATTCGATTATGCCCCTCTATGTGATTTTGAGCATTATATGGTGGTGTTTCATTAGCTAGAAAACCTTATTTCCTTTTTTTCTTATTATATAATGATTTGTGTCCTCTGAACCCTCCCCCCCTCTATTGTGGACTAGTAGAAGAAGCGTGTATTATTATCTTCAGTAGTAATTATTTGTAGTATGCAATGGTTGTGTAATACATTTTTTCTTTTGCAAGTTTATGCTTGTATTGTAAATTTGAAATTTATTAAAAAAAAAAAAAAAAGATAAGCCTGCTATTTCAATGGCCCAATTTAGCCGCTTAATTTGACTGGTGAAGGATTGAATATTCATGTATAGCCGGTTGTATTGCATGATATAACCAGTTAGCCGCTATGCACTCATCACAAATATTCAGCTAGAGATAACCGACTATTTCTCACTGAATTTCTGCAGATAGTCGGTTAAGTAGCGCTGAATATTGGCTGGAAAATATATAAAGTACAATGATAAAAATACAAACAAAAAAGTTTCACGTTTAGGCTTATTTAATATACTACACCAACATTCACAAGTACAATAGATCAATCAAAACCACCCTAAATAACAAATCCAGTCAAGTCAGGATAGAGAAATGCCGTCTTCAAATGCTGACAAAACTATACATATTCACCCGTCTCCTTCAAATCCTGAGTTAACCTGTTCAGTCCTGTGAAAATAGTTGTATACCTTTGAACCAATAAAATCCAAATTTTTGAATAAAATATTTTGGTCATTTGAAGTTCAGAGGTAAAAGGAAATTTGAAACAAATGCATAGCGAGGAGATGGGCCTATGCCAAGCCTTGTTTAAACATGTATAATCTGGAGGAAAGGAGAAACAGGGGTGATATGATACAGACGTTTGAAAGGTATTAATCCGCAAACGAACCTTTTCCGGAGATGGGAAGGTGGTAGAACGAGAGGACATGAAATGAGATTGAAGGGGGGCAGACTCAAGAAAAATGTCAGGAAGTATTTTTTCACGGAGAGAGTAGTGGATGCTTGGAATGCCCTCCCGCGGGAGGTGGTGGAAATGAAAACGGTAACGGAATTCAAACATGCGTGGGATAAGCATAAAGGAATCCTGTGCCGAAGGAATGGATCCTCAGGAGCTTAGTCAAGATCGGGAGGCGGGGCTGGTGGTTGGGAGGCAGGGATAGTGCTGGACAGACTTGTACGGTCTGTGCCAGAGCCGGTGGTGGGTAGCGGGACTGGTGGTTGGGAGGCGGGGATAGTGCTGGACAGACTTGTACGGTCTGTGCCAGAGCCGGTGGTTGGGAGGCAGGGCTGATGGTTGGGAGGTGAGGATAGTGCTGGGCAGACTTATATGGTCTGTGCCAGAGCCAGTGATTGGGAGGAGGGGCTGGTGGTTGGGAGGCGGGGATAGTGCTGGGCAGACTTATACGGTCTGTGCCCTGAAGAGCACAGGTACAAATCAAAGTAGGGTATACACAAAAAGCAGCAAATATGAGTTATCTGGTTGGGCAGACTGGATGGACCGTGCAGGTCTTTTTCTGCCGTCATCTACTAGGTTACTATGTTACTATGTTTCTATCTTTCTTCTCAGTTTTTTTTGTTCTCTAGTATTGCTGAATACACAAAGCTTGCTATATATTAATCTTTTCCTTATAATGTATTTTCTGTGAACATCTTTAAATGTACATAACCACCATATTGCTTCTTTTTTTTTTTTAATTTAATGACTATAATTACTCCCACAACAGAATAATAACTGAAAATAGCCTGGAAATATTCTTGTAACGTATCAACATGAAATGTTTTATTTTCCTTTCTTATAACTTCAGCAGCAGGTCTGGACAGGATCGCAGTAAAACAGCTTGGGAGGATTATGATTTCATAATTGATTATTCATAAACAGGTGTGCATAAATTCATCAGTAGAAGGTGGATATTATACAGTTTGTGCTCAGTGTTTCCAAACATTCCTACAGCATGCCAAGATGATTCACTGTCCTCTGACAAAGATAATGAAGATCCAGGCTTGCAAGTAAAGGTACATGTAAAAAAGGTCTGTGTGTATTTGAATTTGGAAGGCTGCTTTATGCCAATGATGAGGAGTCTCACTAATATTTTTCAAACAACTAAGTCTTGACCACTATCCGATCGTGGCTTCAAAGAAACACAAGAAACTATTGGCAGAGAAAGGCCATCAGGCACAATCACCTAACCACCTTCCCCATTCATGATACCTACACTGACTACATAGTTCGTAACCTTTAGATTGTAAGCTCTCCTGAGCAGGGACTGTCCTTCCCCTTGTTTAAACTTGTACAGCGCTGCGTAACCCTAGCAGTGCTATAGAAATGCTAAGTAGTAGTAGTAGAAGGGGAGTTATCAAAGTGCAATAAAAAGCAAGCTTTTACTGCTCCTTCATTTACAATTGGAGTCACCAACCTGCAGTATCACTGTAGGTTGCTGACTCCAGTGGTTAAGGATGTGCAAATATTCTTGAGATTTTTGCATCGCCACTCGCTCGCTCTTAAGGAGGAACTGTGCATTTCTTTATGCCATTATCTTCCTGAGTGTTACCCATCTAACCATTGAATACTCCTTTGGAAGAAAGGATTGTGTATCTCTTAGTGTTTTTTTTTCCCCAGTGTGCCAATCACCCCAAAGATTGAAACACTTCCGGAAGACTCCTGAGGAAGGCGCTACGGCGCCGAAACACGGCTGTGTTGAGTCACCTATTCACAATAAAAATCATTGTTTTAACTAATCTATACGTCTGCCCCATTGTTTGAATAGAGCCTATTTTCCCCACCCCTTTTTTTGTTTTTGCTTTAAGGATCAATGCTGCCTGTGAACCACCTCACAAGCAGCGTCAGTCCATCTGATCAGGAGCGTCAGGCCTCAAAGTATGGCCTGATGCTCCCAGGCCTCATCTTAAAGGGGTCACTGTGTTGCCTCTGATACCTCTGATGATCACCCCAACCTTCTGATCTTAAGCCTCCTAATCTCAACCCCCCCCCCCACTAGGAAGTATCCCTGATCAAATCTCCCTCAATAGGAAGGTAACCCCCCATCTCAAGACCCCCAATAAGTGTCACGTTTTCAAAGCTGGAAACTGGGTTTGTGAGCCCAAGGGCTGTTGCAAATGTTTGCGCCCACATGAGTGACCATAACGTGTGTAACTGACAGTATAACTATGAGGCCGATATTCAAAGCGATTTAAGGCTCCTGCCTGCTTAAATCACCTGTCACCACCCAACAGCTGATGTTCAGTGGCACTAAAGCAGAAAATGCCGTTGAATACCACCTCTGACCGGTCCCCCAAAAATGAACTGCTCAGAGGTGGGCCAAGGGGAGGTTCTGGGGAGGAGTCAGGGTTTATGTGGGCTCTGGGAATATTCAACCGAGGCCCACATAAGTTAAGTGGGTGAATTTAGGACAGCTCAAAAACTTTCCTAAATTCACCCACTCATCTCTATATGGGCCCTGACTGAATATCAGGCTGGGACCCACATTTATAAAAAAAGTTTTTTTACACCTCTCATGGCCCGTGACAACAGCCCCCCAACAACATCCCCACCTCCCCTGGACTGCTTCTTCCCCTGGACAGCAGTCCTCCCCTAGACAACAGCCCCAACCCATCCCTACCTCCTGGTCAGGATAGGACCCCCCAGGGCTTCCCTGGTGGTCCAGTGGGGCATCGGAGGCAGGAATAAACTCCCCCTCGCTCCTGCACCTAGCGGCAGATTCTTAAAAATGCCTGCTGCAACCTCTTGCAGTACTTGCAGTACCACGAGGCAACCGCAAGAAGTTGAGGCAGCCATTTTTAAGAAGGGGGTTCGCTCCTGCCCCCAAAACCCCGCTGAACGACCAGAGGAGTCCGGTAAGCCCGGGGGGGGGGGGTCTATACTGACTGGGAGGTAGGGGTGGGATGGCCCTTCTGTCTGGGGGGAGGGGGAAGCCTGGGGGAAGCAGGGATATTGTTGTTTGGGGGAGGCTGTTGTCAGGGGCTGTGGGAGGTGGAAAAAGCTTTTTTTTAATGCGGGTCCTGTCCCAATATTCAGCTGGGGACCACATAACTTTCTTATGGGGGCTCGGCTGAATATTGGCCATGCCCGCATAAGCTCCAGCAGCCTGCCCATCCATAAATATCCTCCAATATTCAAAACCATTGCCCAAACATGGCACAGCACTAAATAGCAGGGAATATAGCTGGCGATGATCAACATTTAAAAACCACTGACCACTTACTGAATATTGGGGGGGGGGGGGGGGGGTTAGTGCCTAGTTGCTTGGCATGCTCTTGATCCACCCATGCCTCTCCCATGACCACATCCCCCTTTGAGTTGCATGCCATAGAAATTAGAATAGGTTTATAGGATAGGGGTGTAAATCATTTATGCACGTAGCTACAAATTACTGTCAACTACCACTTGTTGATGTCAATTATTTGCACTTTATGCCAATTTAGTGCAAATTAGTTAATTTATTTATATGTGTAAATGACCTTTGCACACCTAATTGTGCAGCCAAGTGTTTGCACTTGTGACAGAACAGTGTGTTTTACACCACATTGGGAGTACTAATGATAGGGAGTAGAGAAGTAGCCTAGTGGTTAGAGCACCAGTCATGCAATCCAAAGATGGCTGGTTCAAATCCCATTGCTGTTCCTTGTGATATTGGGCAAGTCACTTAACCCTCCATTGCCTCAGGTACAAGCTTAGATTGTGAGCTCTCCTGGGACAAAGAAACATCCAGTATACCTGAATGTAACCCACCTTGCACTACTATTGAAAAAGGTGTGAGCAAAAAAACAATAGTATATAAATCTTTTAAGCGAGCCGATTTTGACTAAACTCATTGAAATTAAGCTCAGCTGTGGTTACAGCCTATATTGAATTCTTCCTGATTCCCTTTTCAAATAAATTATACCGGGTTCTGTAATTCACTGGGTATCTGATACTGTCATATTTTGGGATTGACTGTATTTGCTTTTTGTTTACATTTTTGTTCTCCTTTGGGATTTTTGTTCTTGTTAGAGATTTATTTCAGTTGATTTTAGAGGCAGTGGTGTGTCAAAGGTGGAAGTTTGCTTTGCTTCAGGGGAAATCATCCTTCCCTGCCACTGTGACCAATAGCTGACTTAGCTGTTGCACAGAGGGGGCGCTACAAAGGCCAATTTAAGGGGCCCTTTTATTAAGCCGCATAGGCGCCTATGTGCACCAAACACGTGCCAAATTGGAGTTGCCGCCCAGTTACTGCTTGGCCCTTGCGGTAATTTCAATTTTGGCGTGCGTCCGCTACGCGCATCTGAAAAATATTTTTTATTTTCTGGCATGCTTAATGGCATTTGATGTGCCCAGGTCATTACCACTCAGATTCTTTACCGCTAGGTCAATGGCTGGCGGTAAGGTCTCAGACCCAAAATGGACGTGCGGCAATTTTGATTTTGCCGAAAGTCCATTTTTGGCGAAAACAACAGGCCTTTTTTACAAGCATGCTAAATGGATTGGCGCACACCCGAAACCCGCACCTACACTACTGCAAGCCATTTTTTAGCATGCCTTTGTAAAAGGACCCCCTAATGTTCTTTCAGTCCCTGGTCCCTCTTCTCCCTTAATTGAAACCACTGTTTGACAACCCTAACTTGTCCCCAAGTATCCTCCATCTGTCAGGTGGAAGACTTAGCAGCAGGGGTGTAGCCAGACCTCGGCGGGAGGGGGGCTCTGGCCCGAGGTGGGGGGCACTGTTTAGCCGCCTCCCCCCACTGCCACCCCCCACCACTTTGGACCCCCCCGCCGCCCACCAGCCCCCTGCCCCACCACATCAGGTACCTTGTTTGCTGGCGGGGGTCCCCAATCCCCGCCAGCCGAAGAGTCTTCTTCAGTGCCGATCGACTCCGGCGCCTTCGTTGTGTGATCATCTGTTTCTGACACCTTATGTCCTGCACGGAGCTACATGCACGGTGCAGGACGTAAGGCATCAGAAACAGATGATCACACAACAAAGGCGCCGGAGTCGACCGCCGCTGAAGAAGACTCTTCGGCTGGCGGGGATTGGGGACCCCTGCCAGCAAACAAGGTACCTGATGTGGCGGTGGCGGCGGCAGAAGCGACGGGGGGGGGGGGGGGGTCAAATGTAGAGGAGGCCAGGGCGTAATCTGTGGGGGCCCATGCCCCCATGGCCCCACGTAGCTACGCCCCTGCTTAGAAGGTTTGCAAACCTCTTCTTGACACTTGGAGCTTGGCATGTGCCTACTATGCCTACCCATTAATTATATCATAGTGATAATAGAAGAGTGCATAAAATGATGTCTTGAAGGAGGTCATAATGTGTAACTTTTAAAAAACCAATTTCTCTTTGCGAAAAGTTAGAAGAATTTTCTGTGCAGTCCAGTGCCCATATTCCTACAGAGAGGCAACTTCAACCACGTTCTTCAGAGGCTCAGAAATACTAATGGGCAGGTCCACCATCTTCTGCTATCTATGTTATATAATCTTGTGCAAACTTCAGTGCTGGCCAGTATTCAGAGTAAGTAATTATCTTTTGATATTTAATACCTTATGATTCAATTAAATAACCAAAATAAGGCATCAACTTATAAGGAATTAAGGAAAGGTCAAATCTGTTAGGTCTGAATCATGTTTCATTTATGAAAGTTCAATTACTATTGTCCAAAGATGAACAAACAGATGACCTGACCTACCAAAAGCAAGTTAAGGACACTAAAGGGACCTTTTATTAAAGTGCATTAGATTTTGAAGTTAACATGGCTTAATATAGGAAATTATCACATGGTAACTGCAAAACTAACATGGAAACTACAGGTCCCTTGCCCCATGGTACTGAGATAGCAGTTAATGCAAATCCACTTAGTGACTCCTTTTTAGGAGGCAGTAAGTAGTCCAATGTTAACTACGCATTACTCAGTTACATAAGCCATACTGTGTCAGACCAGTTCTAGCCCAGTATCTTGTTTCCAACAGTGTCCAATCCAGGTCACAAGTGCCTGGCAGAAACACAAACAGTAGCAACATTCCAGAATCCCAAATAGTAGCAAGATTCTGGAATTCCAAATAGTAGCAACATTCCATGTAGAACCTCAAAGAGTAGCAACATTCCATTCTACCAATCCCAGGGCAAGCAGTGGCTTCCCCCATGCCCATCTCAATAACAGACTATGGACTTTTCCTCCAGGAACTTGTCCAAATGTTTTTTAAACCCAGATACACTAGCCACAGTTACTACATCCTCCAGCAATGAGTTCCAGAGCTTAACTATTCAATGAGTGAAAAAATATTTCCTCCTATTTGTTTTAAAAGTATTTCCATGTAACTTTATTAAGTGTCTCCTAGTCGTACTTTTTGAAAGAGTAAAAAATAGATTCACTTCTACTTGTTCTATATAACTCAAGATTTTGTAGACCTCAATCATGTCTTCACTCAACCATCTCTTTTCCAAGCTGAAGAGCCCTAACCTCTTTAGCTTTTCCTCATATGAGAAGAGTTCCATCCCCTTAATCATTTTGGTCACTCTTCTTTGAACCTTCTCTAATTCCTCTATATCTTTTAAAAAAATACAGCGACGAGAACTGAACGCAATACTCAAGGCGAAGTCACACCATGGACTGATACAGAGGCATTATAGTATCCTTGGTCTTATTTACCATCCCTTTCCTAATATTTCCTAGCATCCTGTTTGCATTTTTGGCTGCCACCACACACTGTGCAGAAGATTTCAGAATATTGTCTACAATGACACCTACATCTTTTTCTTGGGTGCTGACCACAAGGTGGACCCTAGCATCAGGTAACTATGATTCGGATTATTCTTCCCAATGTGCATCACTTTGCATTTGTCCACATTAAATTTCATCTGCCAAATGAATGCCCAGTCTTCCAATTTCCCAAGGTCTTACTGCAAATTTTCACAGTCCATATGTGTTTTAACAACCTTGAATAGTTTTGTGTCACCTGCAAACTTAATCACCTCACTCATCATTCTGATTTCCAGATCATTTATAAATATGTTAAATAACACCATGTTAGTGCATGGTAAGCAAGGCCAAATCAAATTTGGGTATACATATAAAGTATCGTGTTGGGCAGACTGGATGGACCGTACACTTCTTTTTCTGCCATCATTTACTATGTTACTATGTTATTGAATTTACCCCTAAATGGTGTGTTAACCACCTAATGCCTGTTTAGTCAGAGGGCCCCTAAGAGGGCAGATCTGTAGAGTGGGCAGTAACATTTCTGTGCTGATTACATATGTAATGATTAGGACCCAAGAGGCAGGCAGATCGCCAAAGTTTCAATGGATGTTTGAGACGATGGTGCAGGGATGAGGGATTTAGATTTGTTAGGAACTGGGCAACATTCTGGGAAAGAGGGAGCCTATTCAGAAAGGATGGACTCCATCTTAACCGGGATGGAACCAGGCTGCTGGTACTTACATTTAAAAAGGAAACAGAGCAGCTTTTAAACTAAAATGGAGGGGGGGGGGGGGGGGGGGGAGGGAAGTGTACAGTCACCAAGAGGCGCAAGGCTCGGTGTAGAGTATCCTTGAAGGATATCATTGAAACAAGACATTTAGGGAATCCCAATAGAGATGTTTGAACAATGCTGAAAGAAAGCTAGGAGTGTTAAAAGGGAGAGTAGAGTAAAGGATGCAAATTATCCCCATCAACTTCTAAGCAGCTAGTAGATGCAAGGAAAAAAACCCACAATTTGAAATGCCTGTATAAAAATGCTAAAAGCCTAAAAAAATAAGATGGGAGAGTTAGAGTATATAGCAGTATATGAAGAGATAGATATAATCAGGGGCGTAGCCAGACTTTGGCGGGAGGGGAGTCCAGAGCCTGAGGTGAGGGGGCACATTTTAGCCCCCCCCCCCCCCCCGGTGCCACCACCCCTCCTGCCATTTTTGACCTCCCCGCCGCCACCACCACCTTTGACCCTCCCCAGCGCCAACCCTTTCGACCCCCTCTTCCCGCCGCCGTCAATCCTCCCCCACCACCGCCGAAGGGTACCTTTGCTGGGCGGTCCCCAACCCCTGTCAGTCGGTCCTCTTCTCCGGAACAGCCTCGTTACTGATCTTCAAGGGCAGGCTTCTGTTTCTTTGAGTCTGACGTCCTGCACAGAAACAGAAGCCTGCACCTGCAGATTAGCAACGTGGCTGCGCCGAAGAAGAGGACTTTGGCTGGCTGGGGTTGGGGACCCCCGCCAGCAAAGGTACGTGGCAGCAGTGGGGGAGGGTTGGCGGCAGGGGGGCAGTGCCAAATCTACGGGGGCCTATGCCCCCGTGGCCCCATGTAGCTATATAATAGGCATCTCTGAGACCTGGTGGAAGAAGAATAATCAATGGGACACCATGTTAGCTGGGTGCAAATTAAATCGCAATGATAGAGTGGATCAAATTGGAAGGGGGTTGTGCTATATGTTAAAGAGGAAATTGAGTCAAACAAACTAAACATTCTACCTGAAACAGATAGCAGTGTGGAATCCTTGTGTATAGAAATTCCATGTATGAAGGGAAGGAGTATACTGGTAGGGCTGTACTACTGTCCGCCAGGACAGATCGAATAGAGAGATGAAGAAATGTTTACAGAAATTAGAAAAGCTGGCAAATTGGGCAACAGAATAATAATATGTGTGATTTCAATTACCAAAAATTAAAAATGAAATCTGCTCCTGAAAATTACAGTTAAATATACCCACTGACTAAACTCAAATCATATGTGTAGAAAAAAGACCTCAGTTTAGTCAGTGGGTGTACTTAATTGTAATTGTCAGGAGCAGATTTCATTTTTAATTTTTGGTAATTGAAATTCACTTGCTGTTTATTCATACTATTCTCAAACGTATCTCCCCGGGGTCAAATATATACTTCACAGTTCTTATCCTCAACAAGGGCCTTGTTTTGCATGGCACTGCTTCAGGAGGGGGAACCGTGTCCACATAACTGAATCTACAAGATGGCTGCCGACTGGGAAATTACAAACCTGTAAGCCTGACTTCAGTGCCAAGCAGAACAGTGGAAACTATTATAAAGAATAAAATTACAGAACACATAGATAAACATGATTTCATGGGACAGAATCAGCATGGATTCAGCCAAGGGAAGTCTTACCTCACCAATTTGCTTCATTTCTTTGAAGGCGTGAATAAACATGTTGATAAAAGTGAGCCAGTTGATGTTGTTTATCTTGAGTTTCAGAAAGCTTTTGACAAAGTTCCTCATGAGAGACTCCTGAGAAAATTAAAGAGTCATGGGATAGGAGGCAAGGTTCTGATGTGGATTAGGAATGGGTTATTGGACAGAAAACAGAGGGTAGGGTCAGTGGCGTAGGAAGGGGGTGGGGCGGTCCTCCCCGGGTGCACGCCGCTGGGGGGGTGTTGACTTCGCTGGTTCACTGCTTTCTCTGCCCTGGAACAGGTTACTTCCTGTTCCGGGGCAGAGAGAGCAGGGAACCAGCGGAGCCGACGCAGCTCCCAGCGACGACGTGCACTCGGGGCGGAGCGCCAGTGGTAAGAATACTCTCCGAGGGGGGGGGGTGCGCGTGCCGAGGGGGGGGTGCGCCGTGCTGCACCCGGGGGTGGGGGTGCGCAGCGGTGACCCGCCCCGGGTGTCAGCCACCCTCGCTACGCCACTGGGTAGGGTTAAATGGCCATTTTTCTCAATGGAGGAGGCTGAATAATGGAGTTCCACAGGAATCTGTACTGGGATCGGTGCTATTTAACATATTTATAAATGATCTGTAAATCATTTGCCAGGTATTTGTGATCTGGATTGGCCACTGTTGGAAACAGGATGCTGGACTTGATGGACCTTTGGTCTTTCCCAGTATGGCAATACTTATGTACTTATGTAGAATGACAAGTGAGGTGATTAACCTCCTGGTGCGATAATGCTAACACAGCCCATTCAAAGTGAATGGGCTGTGTCGGCATTGCTGCGCGGCATTGCTGTGCAGCTTTGTAAAAGGGAGTGGGTGGGGGGATACATTTTCAGATGACACAAAAGTATTCAAAGTTGTTACAACACATGCAGGCTGTGAAAGATTGCAAAGGAAACTTGAAGAATGGGCATCCAAATGGCAGAAGAAATGTAATGTGGACAAATGCAAAGTGATGCACATTGGGAAGAATAATCCAAATCATAGTTACCTGATGCTAAGGTCCATCTTGGGGGTCAGCACACATCTCACTGTTGCTCCCTTACCTGGTCTGCTGAGCCCTCTAAAATTCACCCAAAACCCACTACCCACAAATGTAGGGCTCACAGTTTCCACCACAAGTGTAACACGTATGGGCCTGGGTTCACCTCTCTACAGTGCACTGCACCCACCACTAGACTACTCCTGGGACCTGCATGCTGCTCTAATGGACCTAGCTATAACATTTTTATTCATATTTTAGGTGGTGGGAGAGGGTTCAGTGACCACTGGGGGAGTAAGGAGGGGGGGGGGGGTCATCCCTAATACCCTTCAGTGGACATGTGGTCATTTAGGGCACCTTTTTTGTGCCTTATTTGTTCTAAAAACAGGTCTAGAGCAAAACGTTGAAGTTTTTGCCCTAGACGTTTTGGTTTTGTTCCATTACGGCTGTAAAACATCCAAGTGTTAGGTACACCCTAAGCCCACCCTAATCCCGCTCCCAAAATGCCTCTGACACACCCCTTTCTGATTTGAATGCTTAGATAGACATCTGAAAAATATGTTTTGAGAATACCGATTTGGACGAAATCTGTCCAAACAGTGCTTTATGAGACTTTTTGGATGTCTTAAAAAATGAGCCCAATAGCCACGTGTGTTTTTATAAAATAGCAGCTAAATTGGCACCCACTTACTCTCTTAAGCTAGGTACTTTTATAAAATTACCCTCAAAATGTATTCAAATTAAATCTACATACTCTATTCTATACTAAGCTCTGTATCCTCTAAATCTTTGCATCTCTATCTGCATTTTCCCACTTTATATTTATAAAATATTTCTTGAAGAATGGAAGAGAATAACACAAGGAAATGATGCATTGTGAGAACTGAGTGTATTTGTGTGTACTTATGGAAGAAGCTGTAAGAGGAAAGGGTTAATGGTGTTTTTTTTTTACTTGTTCTATTTGGCTAAGTAGGACTGTAATGTCATCCCCAGACACACACACAAATATACACATGCACACATGCATGCACGCATGCAGGCACACGTACATGTGCATGCACAAGGCACACACGCACGCAGGCTCACATTATACAATATAATGGCAGTCAGGTGCTCCTTCAGTTCCTCCATTTCTGCATAATACGCACCCACACCCTTCCCCATATGATGCTTTGCCAGAGACATAATTAAACAAGGGAACATTTACACTGAAATCAGGTCACAATGTTCAACCTGACTTTGTGAAAACATAATGTGAGAACCAACAAATGGAAGAGTTATGTTACAATTCAGTGCCGTACACCTCTGGTATGAGCTATATAAAATGGATGATAATAACGATAGTCAGTCTGGTATAGGATAGTATAATATCCTCAATAGACATTCGGGGGAGAGGTAGTTGTCAAGAATATAGGTCTGAGAAATCCTGTTTAAGTTGGCACATTTCCAAAATATAAACTATACTCAAGTTGGGGAACGAAGCAAGCTATCAGACATACAGTAAGCAAAAGAAGACTGGTCCAATACAGAGAACTGATTGTTAACAGATCTCTTATCATGTCATGTCATCTCCTGTTCCTGTACATGTCAACAGAACATGCCCAGCTTTATTTGTGTATCAAATGCTAATTTATCTAATGCTAATTTACCAAATGCTAATTTATCTAATGATGCACTGCTGGTTTATTTATTCATTTCAGAAGGGGTGTCATAACCCATGTAGGGGACAGTTCTATAAAGGGCACTAACGGGGGAGATTCTATATATGGCGCCTAATGCTAGACGCTACTTCTGCGCCAAGTTTTCACTGCAGAAAAGCATTCTTTTTTTTAACTTTTCTTTTCATTGTTATTATATTTATAGCTCAAACTGAGAAGATATAGAAATTTGTAATAAATTCAAATAAAAAATAATACAGATTATGTCTACTGAGATTAAATCCTTGCAATGAATTAACTAAATCTTTTGACCTTTATCATTTAAGCAGAAACAGATTCAAGAAAAGGGAAAATAACAAAATGCTATTTAGTATAAATTGGAAATTACAACATAATAGGTACTGCAGACCTATCACTTCTTCTAATCTATCATGCAGTGTACATCTGTTACCTAGCAATCACATTCATCTTTTCCTCTTCCCTGGCAATCACAAACTCTACTAATTGTTTAGGGTCAAAAAATTGAAACTGCTTATTTTGAAACAAGACACGACATATACATGGAAATTTCAATAGGAAATTGGCCCCTAGGGCCAAAGTTCTCTGGTGCCTCTAGATAAGTCAGGATAAAACCTTATTTTTGAGCCAAAAAAATAGAGAGTCTAAGTGTCTGAAGGAAAACCCCGTCCAACGTGCGGCCCCCCTACAGCCAGGAGGAGGAGGCATAGAAGAAAGGCCTGGCGTCTCACCCCAAGAAGAAGGGGGACAAAATGCCCAGGAAGGGATCCTGTCTATACCGAATGTGGAAGCTGAGAGTGGTCTGGTAGGACAGCAGATTTCCTCATATGTTTTGCCTTTACAGACTGTTACAAATCTAAATCAGATACTTAATGCTCCCACTCCTGACTTAACAGCAGGGACAATAATTAAACCGTCTGTAGTGACGATGGAGTCACTCTGGGATCTGACATTTATTTATTTATAGCATTTATATTCCACAATATTCCCACCCATGGGCAGGCTCAATGTGGCGTACAACAGTCTAGAAAAACATACAACAATTCAGCAAACAAACAATCAATGTTGTAAAAGAGAAAGGAAAATAGCTAAGGAGGGAAAAGGGGAAAGAGTAGGGGTGAACAATGTGTCGCTACACCAGTTGGAATTCAGAAGGAAGAGATGCCAGGCGGGTTTGAAGCCTATGCTCTACCAAAAAGGAAGGTCTTGAGGCGCTTCTTGAAGGTCAGGTGATCAGGAGTAAGTTTGACCAATTGAGGCAGCCCATTCCAGAATTGAGTGCTGAGATAGGAGAAGGAGGATGCATAGGTGGTCTTATACTTGAGGCCACAAAAAACTGGGTAATGGAGGTTTAGGTATGAACGAGCTGATTTGTGAGAGTTCCTAGGCGGCAGAATGTCACATTACATTCTTCTCTCCAATTTTTAATAACAAAAAATATTGAAGAAATTAAGGTATTGACAAAGGTAGCCCTTACCCAAGCGCAGATTACCACACAGCAGCTTACTGAAGTGAAACAACAGGGGGGAAAATTACAAGACTTGGAAAAATTGAGTCAGATAACAATTAGGGAAAGAAGTTTCACTCTACATCGACTAGAGTATCTTGAAAATCAATCCAGGAAGTTAAACCTGAGATTTACTAATTTTCCAAGATCCTCATTGATAGCACCGCTTGATATGGTGAAGAAATATTTAGTTGAGGTTCTGGGGATGTCAAAAGAATCACTTCCTCCTATTGTGCGTGTTCAGTATTTACAGACTAATGCTAAAGGTACAATTGGGATTTCTCAGCCGAATGTGGGAGAAAGTTTGAATCTGACATCCTTTTTGGAGTCCTCGCTGGAAGTTATAACTCAAAGATTAACAGCAGTGGTAGTTTTTGCCTTGGAAATGGACAGAGATGCAGTCTTAAGCAGAAAAGCATTCTAAGGGATGCGAGGATTGGCTTTCATGTCCTGCGTCTAAATTTAAAGCGGCCATGCTTAATAAAATAAATGCCAAGCACACATTGGCATCTGTTACTTGCATCTGAATGTAAGCATCCAGAAAAAAGTTAAAAGCGCTTATATTTAGGCTGGAGAAAACAGACCCCAATGTGTGCTTCATATTTGGGTTTTACCAGGCGCATGTGCACAGGAGCTGAGCTTACCGCTAAATTCTTCTGCACATGTACCAAGCGCAATCCTCCCGCAGAACTACCTAATGCTCAAAACTATGAGCACACCTATATTTGCATCTCATTAGCTTTGAGCATTAGGGTGCTGTTCTTCTGCGCTGTTTTAGCAGAATTTTTATGGCGCTATTCAGAATAGCGCTGGAGTTTTGATCATTGGCCCTTTAGTTCAGGGATAAGAATTACTCCCCCTCAACCTTCTGATCAAATTTGACACAATCCTGCTTATAATCGAACGAGAAAAACGCCCAAGAGCCGACCTAAATCGGGAGATGGACGTTAATCTCACAAAAACGAGTAAATCCATATAATCGAAAGCAATGTTTCAGTGCGTCCGTGTCGCTCGTACGTGGACGTAAAAACGCCCAAATAAGAGGCGTGTCGGGGGCGTGTTAGGGGCGGTGATACGACGTGGACGGGTACAACGTATAACGAATAGCGAAAGGGCTCTGGTTGGGCGGGAAGATGGGCGTAATATGATGGACCCGAAATAAAAGCGACCAGAGCAAGGAGGAAATCGTCTTTAGACCCATTAGCGATTGTGTGTAGTTGGAGAGTGGCGATATTGTTGGTGGAAGAGCTGAAGTGGTGGTTGCAGAGAGAAAGCCGAGCGTGTTCAGTACCTGTGACGGTCGTCTGTGTGCCCTGCCTCTTTTTGTGTCTTACCCTTTCACCGTTCCTTACTCCTACTCCTTTGCTCTATCGCCCCTTCCCCTCCCTCTCCCCCTATCCCTCCCCATTCACTCTTCCCACGTGTATACTGTATTCCCTGACCTCCGTTTGTCTCTGTGTGCCTGTACTGTTTGGCGAGTGAGTGGCCAGAGGGGCGTAGTGCCTGGAAGTGACAGATCTGTGTGTGTTGCTGTTTGACTACTAGTCCTAATACTTGCACTGGTGGTGGGGATATGGATGCACTTAATGCACTTGTGGCATTCATGCTACACGAAGAGGCCACCCACCGCAGGAGGTATTCACGGCCCCGAGTGTTTAGGCCCCGCACCACCTTCCTACAACTCACTGACCAGCAGTGTCTAACAAGGTTCAGGTTTGATAGGGCCACCATTCGTCAGCTGTGTGAGCAGCTGAAACCCCTCCTTCAGCCCCAGACACGTAGGAATAACCCCATCCCTGCCCACCTCAAAATCACTTCCGCTCTCTCTGTCCTGGCCACTGGCAGTTTTCAATCCGTATTAGCTGCTAACACAGGCCTCACCCAGGCTTCTATTTCACACTGTCTCACCCAGTTCCTGGATGCCTTCATAACTCACACCTCACACTACATCACTTTCCCCACCACCCCCCAGGCTCTGCACAACAACATGGCCACCTTCTATGCTGTTGCTAGATTCCCCTCGGTCATCGGTGTGATAGACTGCACACACGTAGCCCTCAGACCCCCCCGGGCACACGAAGCCACCTACAGAAATAGGAAGGCATTTCATTCTATGAACATGCAAGTTGTATGTGATGCCCAGGGGGAGATATTAGACGTGTGTGCCAGGTACCCCGGCTCCAGCCACGATGCTTACATCCTACAGCACTCGGGCATCTTCCGCAGGTTCGAGCGAGGGGAGTTCATTGGTGGATGGCTACTAGGTAAGTGCAACATGCATGTACCACCCATACTAGACCTCCTCCACTGGGCAACCCTCCGCCCTGGCTTCCTCCACCACAACCCACTATCCAAATCCCCCCGCCCCCCCTGTACCTGCTCCAAGCGATACACACTCATCTATCTCATTCTGCTTTTCTGCAAAGGTGACCGAGGCTACCCGCAGAGGACATGGCTCATGACCCCCCTGATCCACCCACAACCAGGGCCAGAAGAAACCTACAACAGGAAACATCGCAGCACCCGGGGGATCATTGAGCGCACCTTTGGTTTATTGAAAAACCGCTTCCGCTGTCTGGACCGGTCTGGAGGAGAGCTGCTCTACAGTCCAGAAAAGGTGGCCAAGATCTTTGTGGCGTGCTGTATGTTACACAATTTGGCCCAGCGCAGAGGACAGCCTCTCCCAGAGGAGCCACAGCCACCACCAGAAGAGGCCCCAGATGAGCTGGAAGAGGAGCCCCCTCCACCCCCAGCCCACAGAGCAGAGCTCAATGCCTACCAGCTTGGCGTAAGAGCAAGACAAAGACTCATTGAAACAAGTTTTAGGTGAATGTAAGTGAGCATTTATTTTTTACATACAGTGCATATGTGTTTGGTGAACCCCACCACCACCACCACCACCACCCCTCCCACACCCACCCCCCTCCCACCAACCCTCACCCTACAGCATGTCCCATCATTTTCCCCTTCCCTTCCCCCGTCCCCTCCTACCCCTCCCACGCCCTTCCTTTGCAGCTGGTGCTGCACGGGAAGTCTCTTCCCCCTCTTCGGAGCTGCTGCTCCCAGTGTCCTCCTCCCTATCCCCACGGCAGCCTGCGGCTTCGGCTGCACCGTGGAAATCGGGCCACCTTCTTGGTTGTAGTGGTCTGGCCACAGGACCCAGAATGGGAGCAGCAGGAGTGGGTGCGGAGGCTGAGGAGCGCAATGCCCACCTCTTAGCTGGTGGTTGCTGGTGGTCAGTGGAGGAGGAGGTTGATGGCAGGGGCTGCTCCAGCAGCACGGGGGCTGGAGTAGGCGCGGTGCCCTGAGGGTGCAGGTGTTGGATGCTCTGCTCCAGCCGTCTCAGTTGCTGGAGCACCTCCTGGTGGCCTTCACGTTGCGCCTGGAGGAGTTCTTGGTGTGCTCGCTGCTGTGCCTCCAGTGCTTGGCGCTGCAGCTCCAGTTTCTGCTGGCGGTACTCCTCCAAGCGCACGTTGTGGCGGAGTAGTTCCGTGGCCAGCCGCAGGAGTTGCCTCCTTTGGGCGGATGGCCTCTGGCGGGGAGCTGGGCCCTCCTCCTCCTCACCAAAGTCCTCCGGTGCTGGAGGTGCGGCCTCTGCTGGTGCAGGTGGTGGTGGTGGTGGTGGCAGAGGCTGGACAGCCGGTGCAGGTGGTGGTGGTGGTGCTGGCAGAGGCTGGACAGCCGGTGCAGGTGGTGGTGGTGGTGCTGGCAGAGGCTGGGGTGCAGGTGGTGGTGGTGGTGCTGGCAGAGGCTGGACAGCTGGTGGTGGTAGAGGCTGGACAGCTGGTGCAGGTGGTGGTGGACGCGGAGGATGCACAGCTGGTGCAGGTGGTGGAGGCTGGACTGCAGGCTGTGGAGGTTGAGGCTGGACGGATGGTGTAGGGCGTTGGCCTTGCAGGCCACTAGGGCCAGCCTCCTCTGAGTCTTCACCTGTATAGCACAAGAGAGGAATAGTGTTGGTGCAAATAACCCACTTTTGTCTTTCAGCATTCATATACATTGGTATGTCCCCCAACCTGATGACCCAGCAAAGAGATGGTGAGGAGAAATGGAATTGACACGGGTACAAAAGAGAGAGGCCCGCAGGCAGCTGGGTAGAGGTGGTGGATGAGCAGCCACGAGAAGGACACCACTCACAACGTTGTGCACAAGCTGTTAGTTGTATAATTGTTAAATTGAACAACATTGCAGCATGTGTTGTGTTACTACTGACTTGCTAAACTGCATAGAACTGCTTTATGACCCCCATTACAGGCTCCTTCAGTTGAATGCATGTGTCCCTCACTCAGTAGAGCACAGAGGTCACAGGAGGAACTAGGCACAGTTTGGTAAAATGGGAAAATAGGAGGGAGTAGTAGGGAAGGACGGCCCCCAGAGTTCTGCCACAGTAGTAACCTACACACACCCATAGGAGCCAACTGGAAAGTAGTATTGGGGGTGCTAAGCCCAGTGACCAACACTCCTCCCTGCACAGCTACATGATCTTTCCTCAATATTGGGGGTGCTCACACACACACACAGCACCCACCCTGTCTGCTTGCTCCTATAACACACATGACCACTACCACTACTCAAATAGAGCTTACAATTAATTCTATAAATATGGGCACACAGGACAAGTAAGAGGAAACCCAATCACAATGGTAGGGATAGGGAGTAAGGGTAGAGAGCTAGTGAGTAGGGGTTACCAGGTCACAACAGCATCATAAAGGTGGCCTGTTAATATACAGAAAGACAGCCAGAGATACTCCCCCCCCCACCCCCACCTCCACCTACCTCCCTCCTCCTGCCCCCCACTCCTCACCTCCCTCCCCCTGACCCCAACTTCTATAACACAAGTGTACTGCAGCACAACAGATACCCCAACTGCATAATGAAACACCTACCCGAGTCCTCAGCCTGGCCCGAGGTGTCCATGGAGCCAATCCCGTGGATGCCCTCCTGGGGTAGGAGGGAGTACACCATCAGCTCCATTGGTGTAAGGTTGGCAGTGTCATTGCCTGGGGGATTGGCCCCTGCCTTCCTGCGAACATCCCTCCTCAGCTTCCGCCACTTCCTCTTGCAGTCCTCCACGTCTCTCCCAGCATGGAAGACAGCATTCAGGCTGTCCCGTACTGCCTCCCATTCCCGCTGCTTTACTGTTGCTGCCAGCCTCTGCCCTGTGGGAGCAAACAGACTCCGGTGCCGCTGTACAATTTCTTGTACCAGGAGCTCCACCTCTGCCTCGAGAAAATTACCCTTCCGGGTCGGCGGCATGCGTGGTGGCATTGTACCAATGGTGTTTTCGAAAATACGGAGTGGGCGTTTATATAGGCGCCAAGAACGCCCATTGAGACGGGGGGAATAGGCGTTTCTGATTTGGGCGCTACTTTTTCAATTATACACATAATTCCTAAGCGTGCCCAGCTCAGATAGCGATTAGGAACACATGGTTTCGATTATGAGTAGATAAGTATGGGCGTCTCCACCTGCCTTCCCTTTCTTCATTGCCATTTTACCTGCCATTTCCTGCACTGAGACCTTGCCCGATGTTCGTAATAATCAGTTACAGGGTTTTACCCTCACTTAGCATGCTTGGGTACACCTGTGTATTTAGGGGGGGGGGGATTATTGTTGGCCCTCAGCCACCACGCCTTCCGTTTCCTGTCTTCCACATCGCCTGATGCTCCCTTCCTTTCTCCCATTCTCTCTGCCTGGTTGTAGCAGGCAGTGTGTGGGGGCCACGAATTTGCTACACTCACCCCAAATCAAGCACCCCTCGGTAAGGGTCATTTCAATCAGGGAGATGTGCAGCTAATGTTCCAGAAGATAAAAGGCGCACTACACAGTCTTGAAACAGACGTTCATGGTAAGCTCTCATTTGTCTGCCACCTCTTCTCTTTGTGCTCATAGTCAAGGAGTGTGCATTCACTGTATGTATGTAGTCTGGAGTCAGATGTTAGGTAGCTCTGTTTTCACCAGGTTCCTGTGCACTGTACTGTGGGGTTGGCAGGTCCTCAGTGGTGTGGGCCAGCTGTTGGAGGTGCTGTATTGGTTCCCGGTAGGTTCCATCTTCCTTGTTTATGTGGTGTACCCCAGTCCCCATTTATGAAGTGGCCACCCATTCTCAAGGTCCATAGGCGGGGGAGGGGAGAATGATTAATGCAATCGATGTGTATAGCACATTATGGACCACCTTCCTAAATTGCTCCATAGGTAGTAGTAGGGTAGGGAACATGCACATTACATTGTTTTTAATCGGTAGCCTGGACAAAATGATAGAGGTGGCTACAGGTAGTGCCACTGAGGCCTATGACGTGGTGGTGAGGGAAAGGGGGGTGTGTACAGGTACCAACCCAAAGTAACTGGTGGTGGCTAAAGCCTGATGGCTGCTGTGGCCTAGTGGTTAGAGCACCAGCCTTATAATCATAAGGTTGCTGGTTCAAATCCCACCTAAGGCAAGTCAGTTCAGCGACAAAGTTTGACACAAACCCAGAATACTTGAATGTAACACACCTTGATCGACTACTGGAGAAAGTGTGATCACACCTGCAAATAATGAGCACCATTTTTATTTGTGGCCTTCCCTAACACAAGTATTACATTGCAACTGTGATGAAGTAACCATCCATCTATTGGGTTTCCCATTGTTTCCCTTTTGCTCCTCAGCATTATATACCATAGCTGATGTATTCAATGTGAAAATATGAGCCAGCTGTTTGTATTGTAGGTCCTTCTTGCCCCCCCCCCCCACCCCACCAATGTGGCTTGTGGGTAAGGATATGTGTCCATCAGACAGCAAACACTTTGTATGTGGTACCTGGAGTTATGTGGAAGTGTGTACCTGGCAGATCACACGTGGTACACTATTAATCTCTTATTGATGGCACTCTGTATTGTGGGTCAGTATGGTGGAGGGGAGGGAGGGAGGAAGGGAGAGAGAGATGCTGGCTGGCCATTTTTATTAATGAACACAAATATCCATCCAGCCTCCCTGGCCCAACCCCCCTGCACATATGGGCCATGCAGGTTGGAATGAACAGGTGGCGTTCTGTCTGGCCAACATTCTCAGACATACATCACCTTCTCATTCACACAGCACATTTAATGCTGTGCATATTGCTGCCTCCTTCCTCTCAACTCAACAGCACCATTTGGTGATATGTAATGCACAAGGGAGACAAACACACACACACACCCTGATAGTTATATTATAACAAAAATTTATTTGGCCCCATCCCCACCCCCACCCCTACAAAATAACCCCAACAATGCCATCCTCCCCCCCACACCTCCCCACACACCCCAACAATTCCCTCCCCCACCCCCCACAGAACCCCCAACATTTCCCTCCCCCCACACACACAACCCCAACAATTCCCTCCCTCCCTCCCCCCACACACACAACACCAACAGGCCCCCCTATTTAAATTAAGGGCGGCCACGCCCTCTTAGTAAGGCCCTCTGTAGCAGGGCAATGAGCAGCCCCAGCAGTACCCTTAGTGGGCCCTGGAGCTGCTCATTGCCCTGCCGCAGGGCTGTCACCTCCTGCAGCAGCTGGTGCTGGCCAACTAGAAGTTGCTGCTGGCCAACTATAATTTGCTGCTGGCCATCTACCAGCTGCTGCAGGAGGCGCACCACAGTGGCAGGCCCAAAGGCTGGAGGTGGGCCAGGGGACACGGAAGAAGATGGCCCAGGGGATGGAGGTGGGCCAGGGGACACAGAAGCTGGCCCAGGGGATGGAGGTGGGCCAGGGGACACAGAAGCTGGCCCAGGGGATGGAGGTGGGTCAGGGGACACAGAAGCTGGCCCAGGGGATGGAGGTGGGCCAGGCGATGGTGCTGCAGGTGGGGAGGGGTCCTCATGCAGGTCTATAATGAGGACTCCCTCCTCCGAGTCCTCCTCCTCCTCTTCTTGCTGGTGGCCCGCCTCCTGGCCTGGCTCCTGCTCCTCCTCTTCCTCCATGTGCCCCTCCTCCTGCTCTTCCTCCTCCTCCTCCTCCTCCTGGGGGTGGTGGCCCTCCTCATCCTGGCGCTCACTTTCCTGCTGGTGGAGCCCTGTGTATGTAAAAGGAGTGTGATTGAGATCAGTGCATACACCATGGCTTGCATAGTGCAGTAGCTGGGTGGCATGGGGCAGGGTGTGGTAAGGCGTAGCCTATGCCCATGGGGAATGAGCTGCATCAGATGACATGAAACAGAACCCTGGACCCTCCTCTGACACACACCACGCAGGACATGTGGCCATACCAAATTCATTGCTGACCAGCATGTTTGCATTGTGAAATGCAACGAGGGGTTGATGGGCAGTTGTTGTAGGAGTTATTGGGGGGGGGGGGCAGTGGGAAGGGTGTTGAGCACAATTCTTTTATGTGATTTAGGCCATAACATGCAGTAAAAGTAGGGCCTCAGGCAGCTGTACCAGGACACAGTAATCAGCCACCACAATAAGGGGAATAGTAAAGTGTGGCATATCATCTCATTCATCTCGGGAGGATGGTCGGACGTTGCAAGCATGCTCATGGGAGAACCCCTGCAACCTGCATCCTTGATCTGGGACAGATATGGTATTACTTACTAGGTGGCTATTAGGCACATGGGAAGTGATATTGTACAACACATTTGCTTTATTCATGAAATGTATGTAGTAATGTGTACAGGTGTCCTGTTTTTGAATACTTACGGCGAGCCCTGAGGTGCCTTCGCACCGCCCGGATGAGCTCAGGCCTCTCCCGCCTCACCCGCCGGAACCGCCTCCTTAAGGACCCGAGGTCCCGGTGGACTCCAAAGCGTCTGTAAGATATAAGTTTGTAGAGCAGGGGTCAGGGGTGTTGGTCCTTTTTGTCCTCTGCACACATTCATTTGCTATTCACATACCAGAGAGAGAGGGTCTACAGTGTTGGGGGGGGGGGGGGGCACCTCCATTGGTAGTGAATCATAGGAGCCACCTTTTTAACATTTTGGGGGGGTGGAACCCCCAGTGGAGATGACCCCTCCCTCCATACATATTTGATATTGGGGGTGGGGTGGTGAAGCACCCACAGCAGCCACCGAGTTGGTTCCTATGCAGATGATGGCAGAGAGGTGGGCATGAGGCCAGACAGTACCGTTTGTATACATTCTAATGTATGCTTGTTAAACTACTTTATATGTGTTATCATGGTGGTCGTTTAAATAACATACAAATTATTAGTGATTGTGCATGTTCCTATATTACTCATGATCCTTGCATGGACACTCCAGTTACTGCTGGTAACATTGATGACGGAGCTGTTATATGTGTAGGTACAGGAGGGGAGGGGGGTTGGGCCATAACCTTACCTTTCCAATCGTTCCCGGATGCGGGACCAGGCTCGCATGGCCTGCAGCCTGGGGGGCAGGTGGTGGTGCTGGATGAAAAGGCGATGGCGGTGCCTTAGGCAGAGCCGGACAAGCAGCAGGCTCTCCTCTTCTCCAAAATTTGGCTCCCTGCGTTGTGCCATTTTTCCACGTGTTGGAAAAGAGGTGCCTTATATAGACGACCTTGCGTGAGGGACGTCGTTTCATGCACAGCTCCATATATGGATGACCATTCCATATATGGCCGCTATCAGCACGTGGACGCCCTCGTAAGCATAGACGTCTTTGACGTGCACATGCCTGCAGGAGTGTGAAACGTGCCTTATATAGATGACGCACCCCACCCGACCCTTTTCACATATACACAATATGCATTTACTGCATGTTTAGTAGGTGTACAGTGCATGCAGATCCGGACATTCAGATGGGCACATATGATGGAAGATTTGGTGGAGCAGTAGGTGTACAGTGCATGCAGATCCGGATATTCAGATGGGCACATATGATGGAAGTATGGGTGGAGCAGCATGATATGTCTGTAGTTGACACATATATGCGTTCCTCATATATTTCCGTACCCAGATGGCATGAACAACATGTATTGTACTTACGATACACCTATGTACATTATTTTTCACACCACGTGATTTGGTCGTTTGCACCTGCAATAGTCGACCGTGTTAGGGCGCCCAATTTAGTCACGCTTATGCGCTCGTCATTTGATTGTTTTCTTACAGGGATAATCAATTGTCGAAAAACGCCCACACTATTTTTCCATTATACAGGTCTATTTTTGGACGTTATCGTAAGAACGCCCTAATTCGTACTTGGACGATCTTTCCATTTTGCCCCTCTATGCGTTCCGATGGTGGAAGATAATTTGCTACAGTGGGGGGCCCCATTGCAGGGGCATAGCCAGATTTTGGCGGGAGGAGGGTCCACAGCCCGAGGTGAGGGGGCACATTTTAGCCCCCCGGCGGCGCTGATACCCCTGGCGCCGCCAGCACCACCACCACCAACTTTGACCCCCCCCCTGATGACGACCCTCTCAACCCCCCCTCCCGCCGTCAACCCGCCGTCACCGTCTGCTACCTTTGCTGGCAGGGGACCCCAACCCCCGCCAGCCGAAGTCTTCTTCCTTCGTTTTGGTTCTGAGTCTGACTTCCTGCACGTACAATGTGCAGGACATCAGATTCACAGAAACAGAATGAAGCCTAACGATCTGCAGGGCTTCGTTCTGTTTCTGTGAGTCTGATGTCCTGCACGTTGTATGTGCAGGACGTCAGACTCAGAACCAAAACGAAGGAAGAAGACTTCGGCCGGCAGGGGTTGGGGTCCCCCACCAGCAAAGGTAGCAGACGGCGACGGCGGGTTGACAGCGGGTTGGCGGCGGGAGGGGGGTTGAGAGGGTTGTCGGCAGGGGGTCCAGGGCCAAATCTACGGGGGCCCAGGCCCCCATGGCCCCATAGTAGCTACGCCACTGCCCCATTGTAGGCAAACCCAAAGAGAGGATAGGCGCTGAGAGTGTGTTAGATTGTTTGATGGGCACACCCTCTGCTGTGAACTTCCCAGCTGCATTGGATTCTGATCATTGTTCTTCAGGGCCTGTTCAAGACTCAGAAATAACTATTAAAGATGTATGGGTAGTAGCTATTAGATTGGAGACTATTTTGATAGAGTCTTTGAAGAATATCCGTAACTTTTCTTAAGATACCGTTAAAAAATTGGCTGAGTAAGGGGCCCTTTTACTAAGCAGTGCAAGTGTTTACGCGTGCCCAGCGTGTGCCAAAATGGAGTTACCACTCAGCTGCCGCGTGGCTCTTGCAGTAATTTCATTTTTGGCGCACGTCTGATACACGCATCCAAAAAATAGTTTTTCTTTTCGAATGCATGTATTGGACGCACGCTAAGTGGCATTTGACACACGTAGGTCATAACCGCCCGGTTACCATGTGAGACTTTATGCTAGGTCAATGGCTGGCGGTAAGGTCTCAGACCCAAAATCGACTTGCAGCAATTTTCATTTTGCTGCATGTCCATTTTCGGCAAAAATTTAAAAAGGCATTTTTTACAGGTGCGCTGAAAAATGATCCTGCGTGCGCCTAAAAAAATGCATCTACACTACCGCAGGCCATTTTTCAGCGTGCCTTTGTAAAAGGGTCCCTAAGATAGGAGAATTCATTACATTACATTATAGTGACATTTGTACCCTACACATATTTCACGAGTTTAGTGTGGCTTACAAAATAAGACAACTGGGCAGACCCAGGAAAATAACAATAGTCATACTTAACAAGAAAAACCAGATTAACATGAACCACGAACTTCTTAAACAAATAGGTCTTCAATAATTTGCAAAATATATCATAATCAGGTTGATATCTAATTTGATGTGGAAGCTCATTTTAATACTTAGTAGCCTGATTGCTAATATAGCTGAAAATACAGCTGAGATTAGGATAATTCAATGTTAAAAATTCCCTAGATTCTGGACTCGAATTTCTAGTCGATAAATGAATATATTTGAAAGGTATTAATCCGTAAACAAATCTTTTCCGGAGATGGGAAGGCGGTAGAACGAGAGGACATGAAATGAGATTGAAGGGGGGCAGACTCAAGAAAAATGTCTGGAAGTATTTTTTCAGAGAGAGAGAGTGGTGGATGCTTGGAATGCCCTCCCTCGGGAGGTGGTGGAGAAGAAAACGGTAACGGAATTCAAACACGTGTGGGATATACATAAAGGAATCCTGTGCAGAAGGAATGGATCCTCAGAAGCTTAACCGAAATTGGGTGGTGGAGCTGGTGGGGGGAAAGGGGGTTGGTGGTGGTTAGGCAAAGATAGTGGTGGGCAGACTTATACGGTCTGTGCCCTGAAAAAGACAGGTACAAATCAAGGTAAGGTATACACATGAGTTTATCTTGTTGGGCAGACTGGATGGACCGTGCGGGTCTTTTTCTGCCGTCATCTACTATGTTACTATGAGATAACTAGAGCATAATGAAGTATCAAACGAGCATAACTTAAATAGAATACATTACTATAACAGCAGCCAATGAAGTTGCTACAACAGAGGTGTAGCCTTCTCAAATTTTGTAACTTTAAAAAATCATTTGGGCTTTTGTGCTCATCAGTATCTGAATTTTCTTTATAATTTTCTCTTTACAACCCAAATAAATTCTGTTTCAGTAGTCAAAATGTGCTAACACCATTGTTTGTGCAATCATTCTAAAAACCTCCATAGTAAAATTGGATCTAATTTGTCTCAATTCAGGATATGTCCTCTTGAGTCTTTAAAGTGGAGTTGCAAAATAATTCATATCAAGGTGTTATTACCTCTTCTGTTAAGGACCCTATGATGACATATAATAGGTTGGAGTGGATTAAGAAATCAGTGTGCTCTAGGAATATGCATTTTTAGGGACCCTTTTACTAAGATGTGTAGGCACCTATGCAAGTCCAATGCACTTCAGTTTTGAACTACCGCCCAGCTACTGCGTGGGACGGGTGGTAATTTCATTTTTTACACGCGTCTGCTACGCGCACAGGAAAATATATATTTTTTCCAGTATGTGGTGTTAACCGGGCGGTAATCAGCATTGTAAGCGCATTGACCATTACCGCCTAGTTAATGTGTGAGACCTTACCACTAAGTCCATGGGTGGCGGTAAAGTCTCAGACCCAAAATGGACATGCACCAATTTTTATTTTGTTGCACGTCCATTTTCAACAAAAAAAGGCCTTTTTTGCAGGTTCACTGAAAAATGGATCTGCGTGGGTCCAAAACGTGTGCCTATACTAGAGCAGGCCATTTTTCAGTGCATGATAGTAAAAGGACCCCTTAAACTTAGTTCTAAGACTCACTATTTGGCTCTGTTGAAATTGTTAAAAAATATTTTAAAGAAGTGTTGTTATA
The DNA here is from genome assembly GCF_901765095.1 of Microcaecilia unicolor. Lineage (NCBI taxonomy): Eukaryota > Metazoa > Chordata > Amphibia > Gymnophiona > Siphonopidae > Microcaecilia > Microcaecilia unicolor. The sequence continues at coordinate 210,491,663 of NC_044038.1, read as the reverse complement.
TCCACTAATGAATAATTTTGTGGTGGTTAATATTTATTATATTCCAAAGGTTCTAAACAAGTGAGTTCTGAGGAAGGTGCTCTGGATATAACACCTCCTACTTTTGGTATAGCACAGTTTTTAGAATCTTCTCAGGATGTTACCGAATCACGTGCAACTTTATTGGTTATTTTTCAGACAGAGATTCAGTAAAAGCTTATTCTTAAACGTTACTGTACTAAGAAAAATGTACCTTTTTGTGGACAACAGATTAATATTTTCCTGATGTGACCAGACCTACTCAGTTACATAGAAAAGCTTTCTTGGCTTTAAAACCTAGGGCCCTATTTACTAAGGTGTGCTAGCATTTTTAGCGTGTGCTAAAAATTAGCAAGCACTAACCGTGTAGATGCCCATAGGAATATTATTGGCGTCTACATGGTAGGTGTGCGCTAATGCTTAGTGCACTAAGGGATGTGTTTACTAAGCTGCATTAGTGCTTTTAACGCGCGTTTAAAGTTAAGGCGCATTAAATGCTAACACACCAATACATTCCTATAGGTGCATTAGCGTTTAATGTGCGTTAGCATTTAACACACGTTAAAAACGCTAACGTACCTATACCGCACCTATGTAAACACAGGCGTAAAAATGTTAACATGCCTCTACCATGGCTTAGTAAACATGACCCCTAGAATTTTAACCTTGGGAGCTACTTTCTTTATTAAAAATTTCCCTGTAAATGTCTGGTCACATTATAAGTACATAAGTACATAAGTATTGCCATACTGGGAAAGACCAAAGGTCCATCAAGCCTAGCATCCTGTTTCCAACAGTGGCCAATCCAGGTCACAAATACCTGGCAAGATCCCAAAAAAGTACAAAATATTTTATACTTCTTATCCCAGAAATTGTGGATTTCCCCAAGTCCATTTAATAATGGTCTATGGACTTTTCCTTTAGGAAGCCGTCCAAACCTTTTTTAAACTCCGCTAAGCTAATCACCTTTACCACATTCTCTGGCAACGAATTCCAGAGTTTAATTACACGTTGAGTGAAGAAAACGTTTCTCCGATTCGTTTTAAATTTACTAAATTGTAGCTTCATTGCATGCCCCCTAGTCCTAGTATTTTTGGAAAGCGTAGACGCTTCACATCTACCCGTTCAACTCCCACTCATTATTTTATAGACCTCTATCATATCTCCCCTCAGCCGCCTTTTCTCCAAACTGAAGAGCCCTAGCCACTTTAGCCTTTCCTCATAGGGAAGTCGTCCCATCCCCTTTATCATTTTCGTCGCCCTTCTCTGCACCTTTTCTAATTCCACTATATCTTTTTTGAGATACATTAGGGAACAATAGATATATTTTTGTTGATCCTTTACAGCTGGAGAATTTTCCAAGTGAAAAAGCTGTACCAACATGATAATTCACTGTTTAAAAACTTTTCTAGAAGTTTGAATGAGTGATTGGAGTAATTTTATTAAAGTTTTTTTCCCTGCTCTTTGAGATTTACCTGCAGTTTGGGCTGGTGTATCCTGTAATGTGGACTGGTGAATTCTTAAATATGTAGAAATTATGTTTCTTTTTTGAATTCTGTTTCCTAATATTCTTTTCTGTATCACTGGGTTTGTATTAATGATTATAAAATTAAAAAAACAAAAAACAAAAATATGTGAAAGGAGACTTTTTAATGGAATGGAGATGTTGGAAGAAGCATGCTGTATAGGGAGAGCACAGTTTCACTGGTTTGGAAGCCTTTCCTTGCAAAGACCAAGAAGAAAAAGAAGATACTCTGTTAATGTTGTTGTGATAGAATGTATGGTAAAAATTACTTCTAATTATATATCCCAGGATGTAAATAAGCAGGAACCCTGATCAATTCCTCTCTGGATGATTCACTCTGTGAGAATGAGACTGTCTGTCTTTCTCCCCACTCTCATCCTGAGTACGTAAAGTGCTTGGAAATAAAAAAAAACAAAACCCAAATCGTGCCATTTACTAAGGGGTCGTTTTACTAAGATGTGCTGAAAAATAGCTTGCGGTAGTGTATTTATTTATTTATTTATAGCATTTATATCCCACATTTTCCCACCCACGGGCAGTCTCAATGTGGCTTACATTAGTCTGAAAAAGGCATACATTAATCTGGCACTAGTGTAGGCATGAGTTTTGGGTGTGCGCAAATTCATTTTTCAACATGCCTGTAAAAAAGGCCTTTTTAAAATTTTTGCTGAAAATGCACGTGCGGCAAAATCAAAATTGCCGTGCATGCATTTTGGGTCTGCGACCTTACCATCAGCCATTGACCTAGTAGTAAAGTCTCAAGCGGTAATTAGGCGGTAATGACCTATGCAAATGCCACTTATGGTGCGCGTCTGATACGTGCTTCCAAAAATTACTTTTCGGCTGCGCGTATCGACCACACCCCAAAAATGAAATTACCAGAAGAGCCAGGCAGTAGCCGTGCGGTAACTCCATTTTGGCGTGCGTTGGGCACACATAGATGCTTACGCGGCTTAGTAATGGGGCCCCTAAGTAAAATATACTTGCTGCAAAAATCAGTGAGACTTTGAATAAAGATTATTAAATGAAACAAGGAAATCTAGAAACAGATAGAATGTTATTTTGAGTGCTCTAGTGAGCACCAATGCTGCAAAGCATAAAGTAAGGCTTTAATTAGATAGTAATGAACTTTCCTGTGATCTGTATTATGCACATTTGGCTCTGGGGAAGCCTGGAATCACAGGAAGCTGTCATAGTTTTTACTGTCCCAATATAAAAGGATGTTGTCCTCACAGACCCAATCTTTCAGAGGCCGTCTGAGGTTTCTGAAAACAAAACAATGTTGATTCATACAGTTTCTAACATCTGATCAATTTAAGGTTTTAGTTGCGTTCATAATGTACAGTTTGTTGTTTGTTGTGTATAAACTTTATTTTGTCATGCATATGGTGTATTGCGATGCTTTATTTTAAAATGTATTGTATCTGTATTGTATATTGACTGTACTACACCTTGGTCTCTGAGTGGAAAGATAATAGCAAAAGCACTCTGCACATACACAAATCTTTTAAAAAAAGAAGACTTGTACATTTTTGTTCCATCAAAGTTTGGTTGCTGAACTCTTTAACAGAATGTGCCCTGAAGGCAAAGTTCTAGCAAAGTAATTTTAAAGCTATAATCTGGTAGTATTTTAAATGCAGTAATATTCAGTTTAACTGACAAGGATTCACTTAAGTAAAGATACCGATGAGCTGCTGACTGATCTAGTGTGCCTTAGCAAAACAGCCCTTCTGTATGTTGGTATTTGTCAGATTTTTCTTTCTCACAGTCATGCAGTTTTCAGCATGCTTAAATTATGATCAGTTCTGCTTTTTTTAAGGCTATAATACAGCTGATAAAGCTGGTCTTCAAATGCTGAATTTAGCAAGGGTGGAGTGAGTGTGTGTGTTTTGAGGAGAAGGTTTGATGATGAACAGTTCAACAGCACCATGAAAGGATGGTACATTTCTAGTGGCTTATTCTTAAGGACTTTGTCCCATCTTGTGCCTATGGGATGAATGTTGCAACAAAAGATAGATGCATATTTTGCCTTCAGTAAGGGCCAGAAAGCAAAGTGCATATGATATTGCTTTGGATTAAGATTAGATGTATTCTTTGTTCAGTGTGTTTGCCTCAAAGAATGAGGCAATCCTAAAAAAAAAACAATACAAAACATTATGGGTATGATTAAAGTACCGGTGACAAATGCATTTGCAAAAAAAGAAGCGGTGAGAATTCTTCTCTCATCTCCTAGAACAGGAATGGGCAACTACGTTCCTCAAGGACCATACACAGTTGGGTTTTCAAGATTTCCAAAATGTAATTCCGTTACCGGAAATGGCAATCGCCATTATGGCAAATGTAAGTCACATTGAGCCTGCAAATTGGTGGGAAAATGTGGGATACAAATGCTACAAATAAAATAAAATAAAAAATAAAATATGCATGACATCTATTTGCATACAATGAAAGCATATTCATTGTGAAAATCATGAAAACTCAACTGGGCTGTGGCCCTTTAGGACTGTGGTTGCCCACCCCTGCCCCAGAACATCCCTAGATTTCTTTCCTCTGATTATGGTTTATGTTTCATTACTACTACTACTACTACTATTTAGCATGTCTATAGCGCTACAAGGTGTACGCAGCGCTGCACAAACATAGAAGAAAGACAATCCCTGCTCAAAGAGCTTACAATCTAATAGACAAAAAATAAAGTAAGCAAATCAACTCAATTAATGTGTACAGGAAGGAGGAGAGGAGGGTAGGTGGAGGCGAGTGGTTACAAGTGGTTACGAGTCAAAAGCAATGTTAAAGAGGTGGGCTTTCAGTCTAGATTTAAAGGTGGCCAAGGATGGGGCAAGACGTAGGGGCTCAGGAAGTTTATTCCAGGCATAGGGTGCAGCGAGACAGAAGGCGCGAAGTCTGGAGTTGCCAGTAGTGGAGAAGGGAACGATAAGAAGGATTTATCCATGGAGCGGAGTGCACGGGAAGGGGTGTAGGGAAGGACGAGTGTGGAGAGATACTGGGGAGCAGCAGAGTGAGTACATTTATAGGTTAGTAGAAGAAGTTTGAACAGGATGCGAAAACAGATAGGGAGCCAGTGAAGGGTCTTGAGGAGAGGGGTAGTATGAGTAAAGCGACCCTGGCGGAAGATGAGACGGGCAGCAGAGTTTTGAACCGATTGGAGAGGGGAGAGGTGACTAAGTGGGAGGCAAGCAAGAAGCAGATTGCAGTAGTCTAAACGAGAGGTGACAAGGGTGTGGATGAGGGTTTTGGTAGAGTGCTCAGAAAGAAAGGGGCGGATTTTACAGATGTTGTAAAGAAAGAAACGATAGGTCTTGGCGATCTGCTGGATATGAGCAGAGAAGGAGAGAGAAGAGTCAAAGATAACCCCAAGGTTTCGAGTTGGTTTTGATATACCCTTTTTCCTGAGGGACATAGTAAAATGGTTTACATTTACAGTTTCCATTTATAATTTTTCCGACTATGTTTCTTTTTCCTACATATTGCTCACTTCTGCCAGCTTCTTTGTTCATGGGTCAATTTCTTTGTGGTCGCCCTTGAGTAAATCCCGCTTGTTCTGAAGCCAATGGGAATTCACATCTTGTAATGCAGATGATGTGCCCAATGGCTACAGAATTCCAAGGACAAGAACTGGAAGTTGCAGTTAAATAAATCCCTTAAAATAATTTCTAAAAGGCTGCTTGTTGATTTCAGAAGTCACAAGGCTGAAAGAACAGTTTTGATTGCTAAATCTGTGGTAGACAATTGAGGTAAAGCTCTCGGGCATTTCGTCAAATCAAGGCTGAAGTAACATTTTGGATTTGAGCTGTCAGTGCCTTGTTTGCATCCTTGGTATTAGAATGTTCTTTAATGCGATAGAAACATTAGAGTCAATATTTACCTGCCGGTCAGCTGCAGCAGTCAAAAAATATCTGGATATTCAGCCTGCTACCTGGATAGCTTATCCAAATAACTTAGGCCATAAAAATGGCCGCCCTACATTATCCAGATAATGGACTGAATATTGCCACTGGTTGTATGAATTCCAAGACTGTCCTGGCTCCTCCCAGGCTCTGCTCTAGCACTGTCCAAATAGCCCAAATATCCTTGCCATCAGCATTTATCCAGACATCAGGTGATGCTATCCAGATATGAGCTTTTCAATATTGACCCGATTGGCATATTTTGGTGCCGTTTAGGTTTTCCACTAGTTGGAAAAGAGAATGAAGCAGGCAAGTTCAAAAATAACACTGATCTTTGTTTCTGTTGGGATTCATCCCATACTTCAGGCACTAAATAGAGACAATGCCATAGTCAGGCTTATTTTTACTCCAAGAAAGAACCCAGCCACACCTCCTAAAGGGAGGCTGGGCACAACCGGGCCGATGGCCTGCGACGGGGGGGGGGGGGGGGGAGGGGGGAGGCGGGAGGAGGGTGCAGGGAGAATAGAAAGGTAGAGATAGGCAGGCAAAGGGTTAAAGCAGGGAAGGGGAGGGGAGGGGCGGAGAGAAAAGAAAATTAAAGGAAGGGAAGGAAAGGGGAATTTCCTTTCCATTCGGGACAGCAAGGAGAGAGCAGCGTTCTGCATTCATACAGACTACACTGCCTTTATTTGTATTCTTACTTCAGTGTGTTTAGAATGTGATGAGTTGTACATCTGATGTTAAATCTCCATAAATTAATAATTGAGCGCACCTGGAGGGGCATAATTGAACGAAAACGTCTATCTCCACGGGCGTTTATCTCCGAGAACGGGTCCGTGAAGGGGTGGACCGAACCGTATTTTCGAAAAAAATAGACGTCCATGTTTTATTCGACAATGTGTGAGCTGGGCGTTTTTGTTTTTCAGCGATAATGGAAAATGAAAGCGCCCAGCTCAAAAACGAATAAATCCAAGGCATTTGTTCGTGGGAGGGGCCAGGATTCGTAGTGCACTGGTCCCCCTCACATGCCAGGACACCAACCGGGCACCCCAGGGGGCACTTTACAAAAACAAAAAAAAAGGTAAAAGAGCTCCCAGGTGCATAGCACCCTTCCCTTGTGTGTTGAGCCCCCCAAATCCCCCTCAAAACCCACTGCCCACAAGTCTACACCATTACTATAGCCCTAAGGGGTGAAGGGGGCACCTACATGTGGATACAGTGGGTTTGGGGGGGTTGGACGACTAATAAGCATTAAGCAGCACAATTGTAACAGGTGGGGGGGGGGGGTGGGCCTGGGTCCACCTGCCTGAAGTCCACTGCACCCCCTAACAACTGCTCCAGGGACCTGCATACTGCTGCCAGGGAGGTGGGTATGACATTTGAGGGTGAAAATAAAAAGTTGTGAAACATCATGTTTTGTTGTGGGAGGGGGTTAGTGACCACTGGGGGAGTCAGGGGAGGTCATCCCCGATTCCCTCTGGTGGTAATCTGGTCATTTAGGGCACTTTTTGGGGCCTTATTCGTGAAAAAACAGGGTCCAGAAAAAGTGTCCTAAATTCTAGCTAAAAACGCATACTTTTTTTCCATTATCAGTGAAATGCGCCCATCTCTGTTCGGCAGATAACCACGCCCCAGTTCCGCCTTCGCCACACCTCTGACACGCCCCCATCAACTTTGTCCGCATCCGCGACGGAGTGCAGTTGAAAACGTCCAAAATCGGCTTTCGCTTATACCGATTTATTCGTTTTTGGGAGATAAACGTCTATCTCCCGATTAGGGTCGCAATATAGGCGTTTTTCTCTTTCGATTATAAGCAGGCTGGTGGACTAGGGAGAAATTTAAAAGGGCTTGGCCCCATTTATACATGCATAAAACTGTTTTGCATGTATAAAAGGCACATAATTCTCATGAAAGGCCTTATGCTGGCAGTACACACCAATTTCAAGGAAGGTTGTTTTGGGAATAGTTGGGTAGGCCTTTGACGTATAAATGCATTTCTTATTTTTGAACAACAATACATCAATATCTAGGAAAACTTCAATGTAGGCTTTAATACGTGCTTCAAGTTACATACAGCCGTCAACTACTCTTTCAGACCTAGGCTTTGGAGGCTAGCTTGGGGGGGGGGGGGGGGGGGGGGGGGGGGGAGGGGGAATATGCTTACCTATCAAGTGTTCAAAAGCACCTGAAAATACCTGAAAGTTTGATTTTTGGAGCTTGACTTCTTAATTTGTTCCCCTTGTGTGGAGGCAAAAACACATTAAAAACCTTTTTGGGTATGTTAGAAGCAACAAGCCAGTAAAAGAATACATGGACTGCTAGATGACTGAGGGGTAAAAGGGACATTCAGGGAAGACAAGGTCATAGTGGAGAGATTAAATTAATTATTTTCTTAGGTCTTCACCATAGAAGATGTGGAGGACATATGAGTGCCAGCAATGATGTTCATTGATGATGAATCAGAGAAACTGAAACAAATCTCTAAACCTGAAATGGGGTAATTTGACAAATTGAAGAGTAGCAAATCACCTGGACTGTATGGTAGTCATCCCAAAGCACTTATAGAACTGAAAAATGAACATGCAGAGCTATTGTTTAAAACCAAGAATGTACCAGAAGATTGGAGGGTGGTCATTGTAACACCAATTTTTTTAAAATGGTTCCAGAGGTGATCCAGGAAATTATAGACCAGTGAATGTCAGTTCTGGTAAACTGGTAGAGGCTATTATAAGGAACACAATTACAGCACATATACATAAGCATGGATTAATGAGAAAAAGCCAACATGGATTTAGTCAAGGGAAATATTGCCTCATCAATCTATTACATTTCCTTGAAGTGGTGAATAAACATGTGGATAAACGTGAGCAGGTCGATATTGTGTATTTGGATTTTCAAAAGACATTTGACAAAGTACCTCATGAATGACTCCTGAAGAGATAAGAAAGTCATGTGATAGGAGGTAATGTCCTACTGTGTTTTAACAACTGTTTAAATGACAGAAAACAGAAAGTAGGGTGAAATATTCAGTATTCTCAATGGGGTTTCCCAGGGGTCTGTGCTGGGACTGCTGCTTTTTAACATATTTATAAATGATTTAAAGATGGGAATAACTAGCGAGGTAATTAAATTTGCTGATGACACAAAGTTATTCAAAGTTGTTAAATCACAAAAGGATTATGAAAAATTGTAAGAGGACCTTACGAGACTGGGATACTCGGCATCCAAATGGCAGATGGCATTTAATGTAAGCAAGTGCAAAGTGATGCATGTGGGAAAGAGGAACCCAAGTTATAGCTACGTGATGCAAGGTTCCACATTAGGAGTTACCACCCAGGAAAATGATCTAAGAGTCATTGTTGATGATACGTTGAAACCCTCTGCTCAATGTGCAGCAGCGGCTAAGAAAACACAGAGAATATTAGGAATTATTAGGAAAGGAATGAAGAACAAAAATGAGAATGTCATAATGGCTTCATATTGCTCCATGGTATGACTGCACCTCATCTCGAAATCTTTGTGTAATTCTGATCACCGCATCTCAAAAAAGATATCGCGGAATTAAAAAGGTGATGGGACAACTTCCTTATTAGGAAAGGCTAAAGTGGCTAGGGTTCTTCAGCTTGGAGAAGAGATGGCTGAAGGGAGATATGATAGAAGTCTATAAAATATTGAATGGATTGTATTGGGTAGACATGAATCACTTGTTTACTGAAACAAATACAACATAGCTCCTAGGTAATGAAAATTAATAACCTGCCTCGATCTGCCCAAATTCCGCATGAAGGAGCACACAAATGAGTGCTCCTTTGTCACCCTCCTTCATTGGCACAATGAGAATGCCCTCATCTTTCTGGCACACAGTGCCTATGGCGTCAGCCCCTGGCTTAAATAGCCACTGCACACCTAAATGATATCACCAGGAGGTGGGGGCAAGTACTGTTCCAAAGCCGGGGCTTGGCAAAGATTGACCGAACAGAGAAAGGGCTTCTTAGCTGGAGAGAAGGGCTGATGGTAAAGCGCTAGGCAACACAGTCAGGCACAGATGGTACAGCCTCCTATCTCTCTTCTGGCATTGGTCCCTGGTTTAAATAGCCACCATGCACCTGAGTGACATCATCAAGAGGCGGGGTACATAACTAATTGCCATACTGGGAAAGACCAAAGGTCCATCGAGCCCAGCATCCTGTTTCCAACAGTGGCCAATCCAGGTCACAAATACCCGGCAAGATCCCAAAAATGTACAAAGCATTTTATACTGCTTATCCCAGAAATAGTGGATTTTCCCCAAGACCATTTAATAACGGTCTATGGACTTTTCCTTTAGGAAGCCGTCCAAACCTTTTTTAAACTCCACTAAGCTAACCGCCTTTACCACATTCTCTGGCAACGAATTCCAGAGTTTAATTACACGTTGAGTGAAGAAAGCTTTTCTCCAATTTGTTTTAAATTTACTACATTGTAGCTTCATCGCATGCCCCCTAGTCCTAGTATTTTTGGAAAGCTTAAACAGACGCTTCACATCTACCCGTTTAACTCCACTCACTCTTTTATAGACCTCTATCATATCTCCCCTCAGCCGCCTTTTCTCCAAGCTGAAGATCCCTAGCCGCTTTAGCTTTTCCTCATAGGGAAGTCGTCCCATCTTCTTTATCATTTTCGTCGCCCTTCTCTGCACCTTTTCTAATTCCACTACTGTTCCAAAGCTGAGGCTCAGTGAAGATGGACCCAATAGAGAGAGGGCTTCTTAGTTGGACAGAAGTGCTGATGGTAAAAAAAAACCTAGCAACATAATCAGGCACAGATGTTTCAGTCAAAGGTCTATCTAGCCAGTACCCTTCCAACAGTGGCCAGTCTAGGTTACAAGTACCTGGTAGAGTCTTAAAGTGTGTATGTATGTATGTATGTGGGAGTGTGTTAATAAGTGGCTGCTGCCATTGGAGCATGACACAAAATACAACAAGCTTTTTATAAAATACCAACAAAAGAGCATAAGACTTGCCATACTGGGAAAGACCAAAGGTCCATTGAGCCCAGCATCCTGTTTCCAACAGTGGCCAATCCAGGTCACAAATACCCGGCAAGATCCCAAAAATGTACAAAACATTTTATACTGCTTATCCCAGAAATAGTGGATTTTCCCCAAGACCATTTAATAACGGTCTATGGGCTTTTCCTTTAGGAAGCCGTCCAAACCTTTTTTAAACTCCACTAAGCTAACCGCCTTTACCACATTCTCTGGCAACGAATTCCAGAGTTTAATTACACGTTGAGTGAAGAAAGCTTTTCTCCAATTTGTTTTAAATTTACTACATTGTAGCTTCATCGCATGCCCCCTAGTCCTAGTATTTTTGGAAAGCTTAAACAGACGCTTCACATCTACCCGTTCAACTCCACTCACTCTTTTATAGACCTCTATCATATCTCCCCTCAGCCGCCTTTTCACCAAGCTGAAGATCCCTAGCCGCTTTAGCCTTTCCTCATAGGGAAGTCGTCCCATCCTCTTTATCATTTTCGTCGCCCTTCTCTGCACCTTTTCTAATTCCACTACTGTTCGAAAGCTGAGGCTCAGTGAAGATGGACCCAATAGAGAGAGGGCTTCTTAGTTGGACAGAAGTGCTGATGGTAAAAAAAAAACTAGCAACACAATCAGGCACAGATGTTTCAGTCAAAGGTCTATCTAGCCAGTATCCTTCCAACAGTGGCCAATCTAGGTTACAAGTACCTGGTAGAGTCTTAAAGTGTGTATGTATGTATGTATGTATGTATGTATGTATGTATGTATGTATGCATGTATGTATGTGGGAGTGTGTTAATAAATGGCTGCTGCCATTGGAGCATGACACAAAATACAACAAGCTTTTTATAAAATACCAACAAAAGAGCATAAGACTTGCCATACTGGAACAGACCAAAGGTTCCTCTAGCCCAGCATCCTGTGTCCAACAATAGCCATGGCATTCATGACAGAAGGCAGGGTCCCAAAATGTATCAAGATTCCATGCTATCTATTCCCAGGGATAAGCAGTTGGTTTCTCTTGGTCTACCTTAATAATGGCTTATGGACTTTTCTTCCAGGAATTGGGCCAAATGTTGTTGTTTTTTAACCCAGCTACACTAACTGCTTTTTCCACATTCTCCAATAATGAGTTCCAGAGCTTAACTATGTACTGGGTGGATATAATTTGTTTTAAATGTACCGAATATATCTTTGAATATAAACCTATTCAAGTATAAAGTGAAGTAACAGTCCCCCGCCCCCCCCCCCTCCGAAAACTGTTAACTTGAATATAACCTGGAGGCATACTGGGACAGACCAACCTGCTTATAATCGAACGAGAAAAACGCCCAAGTTCCGACCTAAATCGGGAGATGGACGTTTATCTCACAAAACCGAATAAAGCGGTATAATCGAAAGCCGAGTTTTGGACGTTTTCAACTGCACTCCGTCGTGGATGCGGACAAAGTTGATGGGGGCGTGTCAGAGGTGTGGCGAAGGCGGAACTGGGGCGTGGTTATCTGCCGAACAAAGATGGGCGCATTTCACTGATAATGGGAAAAAAGTATGCGTTTTTAGCTAGAATTTAGGACACTTTTCCTGGACCCTGTTTTTTCACGAATAAGGCCCCAAAAAGTGCCCTAAATGACCAGATGACCACTGGAGGGAATCGGGGATGACCTCCCCTGACTCCCCCAGTGGTCACTAACCCCCTCCCACCACAAAAAAATGATGTTTCACAAATTTTTATTTTCACCCTCAAATGTCATACCCAGCTCCCTGGCAGCAGTATGCAGGTCACTGGAGGAGTTGTTAGGGGGTGCAGTGGACTTCAGGCAGGTGGACCCAGGCCCATCCCCCCTACCTGTTACAATTGTGCTGCTTAATGCTTATTTGTCGTCCAACCCCCCCAAACCCACTGTACCCACATGTAGGTGCCCCCCTTCACCCCTTAGGGCTATAGTAATGGTGTAGACTTGTGGGCAGTGGGTTTTGAGGGGGATTTGGGGGGCTCAACACACAAGGGAAGGGTGCTATGCACCTGGGAGCTCTTTTACCTGTTTTGTTGGTTTTGTAAAAGTGCCCCCTAGGGTGCCCGGTTGATGTCCTGGCATGTGAGGGGGACCAGTACACTACGAATCCTGGCCCCTCCCACGAATAAATGTCTTGGATTTATTTGTTTTTGAGCTGGGCGCTTTCATTTTCCATTATCGCTGAAAAACAAAAACGCCCAGCTCACACATTGTTGAATAAAACATGGGCGTCTATTTTTTTTCGAAAATATGGTTCGGTCCGCCCCTTCATGGACCCGTTCTCGGAGATAAACGCCCATGGAGATAGGCGTTTTCGTTCAATTATGCCCCTCCAAAGGTCCTTCAAGCCTAGTATCCTGTTTCCAACAGTGGCCAATCCAGGTCACAAGTACCTGGCAAGATCCCAGAACAGTAAAACCGATTGTGTGCTGCTTATCCTAGATGGCTTATGGACTTTTCTTTTAGGAAAGTAGCCAAACCTTTTTTTAAACCCTGCTAATCTAACTGGTAAGCTTTTACCACATTCTCTGGCAACAAATTCCAGAGTTTAGTTACACTCTTGAGAAATTCCCTCCCTGATATTCCCAACTCCACCACTTTATCTTATGAACATCTTTTGCAAGGATATTTTTGCTAGAATGCCTGAAGGTGGATGATGATTCTCTGCTCAGCAATGATAACAAAAAGTAAATGCACACCCGCAGGGTTAAAATGAGATTTTCTCTTGCATTGAATAAAATGACAAAATGATTTGTAATTTTGATAATTATTTAAAGCAAAGGAAACATAAATCTCATATTATACATGTCCATTGCAAATTGCTTCATACTCTTTCTTCTTAATTATGAAAGTGTTGGGGGTTGAATCTTCTTTATATAGACAGAATGGGTGCCCATGAAGAATCCGAGGTATATGTGGCATATTGAACTGCACCAAAAAATGTGCAGGGGTGATTTTTCAGGAAGGAAGGAAGAATGCACTGCTAAGTTACAAAAAGTAAGGGGTCCTTTTACAAAGGCACGCTGAAAAATGGCTTGCGGTAGTGTAGGCACGGGTTTTGGGCATGTGCCGATTCATTTTTCAGCGCCCCTGTAAAAAAACGCTTTTTTAAAATTTTTGTCGAAAATGGACGTGCGGCAAAGTGAAAATAGCCACATCTATTTTGAGTCTGAGACCTTACCGCCAGCCGTTGACCTAGTGGTAAAGACTCACGTGGTAACCAGGCTGTAATGACCTACTCGTGCCAAATGCTACTTGGCGCGTCCGATAATAAAAAATATTTTTCAGATGCGCGTATTGGACGCACACCAAAAATGAAATTACCAGAAAAGCCATGCGATAGCTGGGGGGGGGGGGGGTAACTCCATTTTGGCGCACGTTGGGCGTGCATAGACCCTTATGCGACTTAGTAAATGGCCCCTAAGTATACAAGAACAACACCATTAAAAGTGATTCTTGATTTATAACCATATATAGTATTTTAATTTATGACTTTACATGAAACAGACACACAAATGCTAACAGGCTACTAACTTTCCTTCTACGCCCCCTTCTGACTTACACTGTATTTAGATGGGATGTACTAGGGAAGGAAAGGGATTTTGGCTTTATCTTATACCTTTCTCAGTGTACCCTTTTGTCTTTTTCGAGACAGTGAGTCACTACCTTCTCCTTCAAAAGCTACTCCTCCAAAAGCAGATTGCAAACGCAAGCTTGAAAATATGTCTGCTGTCTGTTGTGCCTGAAATATTTGTTTCCAGAATCCAGTCTACAGAGAGGAGCCAGCATGACGGGGAATCTCCAGGTAATGGATAAAGGCACACCCTAGCTTAGTGGTTACAATCCAAGCTATACTGGTGGTTTGGTCTACATTGAAAAATTAGTCATAGGATGGAGTCAAACCTCAAACCAAATTAAAGCATCCAGCTGTTAACTCCACCTGGCAGCCTAAGAACCATGACTACAAATCCAAAAGGAATCTCTATGTTCCCAGCTGCTCATTAGAGCAATAAAAGGATTTTACCATGGAGCGGAGTGGCATTTAAATCACTGACTAGGAGTTGGTTAACTTATTAATATTACTTTGCTTATTACAAGTACATTGTGGACAGAGTTTACAAAGGTTTGAAATTGTTGATCTCGGGTGCTATTTTCAGTGTGTAAATGCTAAGGGATTAGCTACATATCCATGGATTTTCTGCACCAATATAATGCAGGGAGCATAACTCTTGAAGGCTAATGGTTCAACCTACTTTGTTGACCTTAATTTGAAAGGTGGATGTTAAAACATCCAAGAAAAAGTCAGGTGGCTAAGTACAGACATCCATAAAAGTGGGTGGGAATAAGTGGGGACTTGCATTGAGACGCTGTTCAGTTAATTTTCAACATGGCAAGTGCCTTTATCTTTCTTAGAAGATAATAATATTTCTGACAAACTTTTCAGTCATGATACTGAAGTCTTCTAAGCATCCCAGTGTAACTCTGAAATACCAACTCATTATTTTTGGCAGGTTGTCTGCTGATACTAAGGTGCTCATTTTCAAAAGAGAAAAACATCTGAAAAGTGACACAGAGCATCGGATGGACATTTTTATTTTATTTATTTATTTATTGTATTTGTACCCCACATTTTCCCACCTTTTTGCAGGCTCAATGTGGCTTACAGAGTATGGATATGAGAACGTCGTTACATGATTTGAGAAAACAGTCGATCATAAGCTGAGGTGAAAGAGAAATTTAGATGGAAAGGTGTTAGGTAAGGTCGTGTAAGAGGTGTTTGTTTGGTGTACTTGGGTGGTTTAAGGAATGATTTGTTTCATTGAGGGTGACTTTTGTAGGCTCTGTTGAAGAGATGTGTTTTCAAAGCTTTGCGAAAGCTGGTTAGATTGGTCATGGTTTTCAGGGCCATGGGTAGTGCGTTCCAAGACTGTGTGCTTTTGTACGCAAAGGTCGTAGCATAAGCCTGTTTGTATTTCATTCCTTTGCAGCTGGGGAAGTTCAGGTTGAGGAATTTGCGGGCTGATCTTTTGGCATTCCTGGGCTTTAAGTCCACTAGGTTTAACATATAGAGTGGGGCATCTGCGTGAATGATTTTGTGTACAGTCGTGCAGATCTTGAACTCAATTCGTTCCTTGAGTGGGAGCCAGTGCAGTTTCTCTCTGAGGGGTTTCGCACTTTCGTATTTAGGTGTTCCAAAAATGAGTCTGGCTGCGGTGTTCTGAGCTGTTTGGAGTTTTTTGATGGTCTGTTCTTTGCAGCCTGCGTACAGAGTGTTACAGTAGTCCAAGTGGCTTATTATCAATGATTGTACTAGGGTGCGGAAGATGTTTCTTGGGAAAAAAGGTTTTATTCTTTTGAGTTTCCACATCGATTGGAACATTTTTTTCGTCGTATTCTTCACGTGGATGTCGAGAGTGAGGTTTCGATCAATGGTGACTCCAAGGATTTTCAGATTTTCTGAGATAGGAAGTGTGCAGTAGGGTGTGGTTATTGTGGGGTAGTTGTTTGTATTGTATTGGGAGGTGAGAACTAGACACTGAGTTTTTTCATGGCAAAAGTTCAAGTCATGAGAAGCTCAGATTTGAGATGGTTTTCTCCACAGTTCATCTGAATCAAAAGGGGGCATGTTTTGGGTGGACCCAGAATTTGGATGTTTTTCAGGAATAATGGAACCAGATAAAAACGTCTAGGGCAACAATTAGGGCATTTTTATCTGAATCTGTTTCAATCAAGACTAAGTCACAAAAAGGTGCCCTAACTGACCAGCTGACCACTGGAGAGATTTAGACATGACACCTTAATACCCAAGTGGTCACTGACCCCCTTCCACCCTCAAAGATGTGACAGTGACAGTACATACCAGGATCTGTGACAGCTTCAGATATTATGGTCATTCCTATTAGAGCAGCAAGCTGCTCCCAGGAGTAGGCTAGTGGTCAGTGCAATGGACTGTAGAGAAAGGGACTCAGGTCCATACCCCACTCTACCTAGTACACTTGTGATGGAAATTGTATATCAATTGCACCTATAGATAGGAGGTTCTTGCAGACCTGGAGGCTTTTGTAATGTGTAAGTTAGGTATAGTACATTTTTAGGTGTTCCTGGAGGGCTCACAATACACAATAAGGGTGTTAAGGTGGGATTTGTACCTGGGTCCTTTTATGAGGAATGGTGCCACACAGCTATCCCTATGGCTTGTTTTTATGCGTTTCTCTCCAGGAATTTTTTTTTAATGCTAGCATTCAATATAGAATTCACTACAGAAATATGTACTTAGCACAAAAGCATTTGGAAAATAGTGATTTAAAAAAAAAAAAAAAACACCGCTTTGAGAATATTCCCTTGGGCCAGAAAATATGACCAAGTTGCTCCTCTCTTTGGGGTCCTTTTACTAAGGTGCGCTGAAAAGTGGCTTGCAGTAGTTTTGGGCACACACCAATCCATTTTTCAGCGCGCCTGTGAAAAAGGCCTGTCTTTTTTTGGCCAAAAAGGGACATGCGGCAAAATCAAAATTGCCGTGCGTCCATTTTGGGTCTGAGACCTTACCGCCAGCCGTTGACCTAGCGGTAAAGAATCCAGGCGGTAATGGCCTACGCACATCAAATGCCACTTGGCGCGCCTCTGTTAGGTGCATCCAAAAAGCAAAAATAATTCAGACGCGTGTATTGGACGCATGCCAAAAATAAAATTAACCCAAGAGCCATGTGGTAGTCTGGCGGTAGCTCCAGGGGGTTAACCCCGGATTGATGTGGCTGTCAGGCTCTACTATGTTCCCAGAGATTTAAAGCAGTGGCGTAGCTACAGGTGGGCCTGGGTGGGCCAGGGCCCACCCACTTAGGGCTCAGGCCCACCCAACAGTAGCACATGTTTAGCGGTAGCTAGTAGGGATCCTAAGCGCTGCCAGCAGAAGACTCCCCCCTGATGGTAATGAAAACGCTACTCTCCATGATATCGGCACTTGCACATGCTCAGTTTTCAGTGCATGCCTGATGCAGACTGCCAAGGTGGAAAGAAGCGTTTTTTTCGCCAGCTGAGATATTTTTCTGGTCGTAGTGGAGGAGAGGGGGAGAACACTTGGTGCCCACCTACTTCTTGCTTAGGCCTACCCAAAATCTGTTGTCTGGCTACGCCCCTGATTTAAAGCATACTCATCTCTAACTAGGCCTACTAAGTATTATATGTTCTCTTGGGCAACAAAGACTACAAAGCTGTAGCTACAGTGGTGGAAATAAGTATTTGATCCCTTGCTGATTTTGTAAGTTTGCCCACTGACAAAGACATGAGCAGCCCATAATTGAAGGGTAGGTTATTGGTAACAGTGAGAGATAGCACATCACAAATTAAATCCGGAAAATCACATTGTGGAAAGTATATGAATTTATTTGCATTCTGCAGAGGGAAATAAGTATTTGATCCCCCACCAACCAGTAAGAGATCTGGCCCCTACAGACCAGGTAGATGCTCCAAATCAACTCGTTACCTGCATGACAGACAGCTGTCGGCAATGGTCACCTGTATGAAAGACACCTGTCCACAGACTCAGTGAATCAGTCAGACTCTAACCTCTACAAAATGGCCAAGAGCAAGGAGCTGTCTAAGGATGTCAGGGACAAGATCATACACCTGCACAAGGCTGGAATGGGCTACAAAACCATCAGTAAGACGCTGGGCGAGAAGGAGACAACTGTTGGTGCCATAGTAAGAAAATGGAAGAAGTACAAAATGACTGTCAATCGACAAAGATCTGGGGCTTCACGCAAAATCTCACCTCGTGGGGTATCCTTGATCATGAGGAAGGTTAGAAATCAGCCTACAACTACAAGGGGGGAACTTGTCAATGATCTCAAGGCAGCTGGGACCACTGTCACCACGAAAACCATTGGTAACACATTACGACATAACGGATTGCAATCCTGCAGTGCCCGCAAGGTCCCCCTGCTCCGGAAGGCACATGTGACGGCCCGTCTGAAGTTTGCCAGTGAACACCTGGATGATGCCGAGAGTGATTGGGAGAAGGTGCTGTGGTCAGATGAGACAAAAATTGAGCTCTTTGGCATGAACTCAACTCGCCGTGTTGAAGGAAGAGAAATGCTGCCTATGACCCAAAGAACACCGTCCCCACTGTCAAGCATGGAGGTGGAAATGTTATGTTTTGGGGGTGTTTCTCTGCTAAGGGCACAGGACTACTTCACCGCATCAATGGGAGAATGGATGGGGCCATGTACCGTACAATTCTGAGTGACAACCTCCTTCCCTCCGCCAGGGCCTTAAAAATGGGTCGTGGCTGGGTCTTCCAGCACGACAATGACCCAAAACATACAGCCAAGGCAACAAAGGAGTGGCTCAGGAAGAAGCACATTAGGGTCATGGAGTGGCCTAGCCAGTCACCAGACCTTAATCCCATTGAAAACTTATGGAAGGAGCTGAAGCTGCGAGTTGCCAAGCGACAGCCCAGAACTCTTAATGATTTAGAGATGATCTGCAAAGAGGAGTGGACCAAAATTCCTCCTGACATGTGTGCAAACCTCATCATCAACTACAGAAGACGTCTGACCGCTGTGCTTGCCAACAAGGGTTTTGCCACCAAGTATTAGGTCTTGTTTGCCAGAGGGATTAAATACTTATTTCCCTCTGCAGAATGCAAATAAATTCATATACTTTCCACAATGTGATTTTCCGGATTTAATTTGTGATGTGCTATCTCTCACTGTTACCAATAACCTACCCTTCAATTATGGGCTGCTCATGTCTTTGTCAGTGGGCAAACTTACAAAATCAGCAAGGGATCAAATACTTATTTCCACCACTGTATATTAGATTTCTAAAATCTGAAAATACTAAAAGTATTAAGTATTTTCGAGAAATGTAATATTCTGTTTATAGTATAAACCAGACTGTGTAATGTGCTCTCTTTCTGATTGATGGGTCCAGTGCTGAATAGTTCAGCAACTATTTTGTACATACTTTATTTTATAAATATATAATTCAGTGAGAAGTCGTAAGAGTCATTTCTAAAATGCAAAGAACCATGAACATTTTTAAGTGTGCTTAGAAGAGATGTTTTCTTTCCAGTGTCTATTTGTGGGAAGCATGTTAACTCATAGCTGCTACCAGGGAAAAGAAGTTATAAACCATCTGTTGAAATGGTTGCCTCTGGACGACCTGCACAGAGAACCTTGTAATCAGGAGCTTAGCCGAGATTGGGTGGCAGAGCCAGTGGTGGGAGGTGGGGCTGGTGGTTGGGAGGTGGGGATAGTGCTGGGCAGACTTATACAGTCTGTGCTAGGGCTGGTGGTTGGGAGGCGGGGATAATGCTGGGCAGACTTATACAGTCTGTACCAGAGCTGGTGGTGGGAGGCGGGGCTGGTGGTTGGGAGGCGGGGATAGTGCTGGGCAGACTTATATGGTCTGTGCCCTGAAGAGGACAGGTACAAATCAAGGTAGGGTATACACAAAAAGTAGTACATATGAGTTTATCTTGTTGGGCAGTAGTACAGCATAAAAAGGGTCATTTGTGAGTTTTTATTTAGGTAAGGACGGACAGCATGGAATTATCTCAAAACGATAAAACAAGACCTGGTCAGAGCTGCAACCTGTGGGGTGAACGACAGTTCCCAATCAAGAATAATACCCAAATATTTAAAATGTGTGACCAATTAAAGCAGGGAACCCTGGAGTAGGGGTGAAAGTGTGGGGGCAGCTTTATTTGTAATCCAACAAGCGGTGGTCTTAGGTGAGTTGAGAGGCAGGTTTATTTATTTATTTATTGCATTTGTACCCCACATTTTCCCACTTTTTTGCAGGCTCAATGTGGCTTACATAGTACCATCAAAGGCGTTTGCCCAGTCGGTTGATAACAGACACAAGGTTGTGTAGTGATCGTATGAGTTCTAATTGGAGGGTCGGAAGGGATGAAGATTGCGTGTTCTCCAGTACGATTATAGTCTTGTTGTGTTGCTGGGTGAAGAGGTTTACGTGGGGTTGTTGGGGTAGGCCGTTTTGAAGAGGTTGGTTTTTAGTGATTTCCTGAAGTTCAGGTTGACATTCTATCAAGACCTTTTTGGAGAGTAGCAGTATCAGGAAGCAGAGAATCACTGTAACAGATGAGCAGGATATTGTCTGCATAGTGGTCGGCTTTTCGTCCAGTGGGAATTTTGTAACAGGACATTTACATGCATATATGCTACATACACATGTGTGTAAATGACCTTATAAACTTACCTCCAAACTGTTTTTGTTTTACTTCATATAAGGACAGCTCAATGGCATTAGAGAATCATGCTCTTAGTGGGTCTTTTCTGTGTGTCTGTATCAAGGCACTGGGTCATACTGCATTTCATGTTAGAAAAAAACAAGCAAAATGAAACTAAGGGGTGGGTAAAACACAAGGATTCCATATTTAGGCTGCAGAGTCACATACTTAAATAGGTGTGTACAGTTTTGAAAGTCAAACATGCCAGTAAGACAGCTGTGCAAACTTAAGTCCTTAATTCAAAAGGAAGTGGATTGGACACATTCCCAAGCTATCCTGCAAAACAGAACTTGAAGATGTGCTTGTTATTTAGATCACTTCTCTTGTACCGTGCACTGTCCAGATGCCCTTCAGATGCAGAGAGAAAGCTTCGGAAATCAAAGAATGGAACAGTGCGTTTAGATTTCTGTTTTGGGGTCAGAGTCTTTGAAAGTGCTGTTACAGTTTATAAAAACAGAGAAGATGCAGGAGTACAAAGGTTATTTGATCCCTCAGTCTGCCCATAGTAGCAAGAACTATTTTGAAAGGTGGTCCAAAGTAGGGATGGGCTGTTGTTTGTCACAAAATGTCATTCGCTGATAATTGTGTGTGCTTGTATTAAAAAGTACTGGGAAAGACTGCACCCTCTTTGCACACTTGCAGGCTTATTTTTGAAAGTGATCGCCAGCCATCTTCCGACATAAATAGGGAGATGGCCGGCGATCTCTCAAAAGCGGCGAAATCGGTATAATCGAAAGCTGCTTTTTTGACACCATCGCCGCTTTCCCGTTGCCGAGCCGGCGAAAGTTCAAGGGGGCGTGTCGGTGGCGTAGCGAAGGCGGGACATGGGTGGGCATGGGTGTGGCTACCAGATGGCTGGCTTTCGCGGATAATGAAAAAAAAAAGCGACATTAATCAGTATTTCGTCGGATTTACTTGGTCCTTTTATTTTCACGACCAAGCCTCAAAAAGGTGCCCCAACTCACCAGATGACCACCGGAGGGAATGGGGGATGACCTCCCTGTACTACCCCAGTGGTCACCAACTCCCTCCCACACTAAAACAATAAAAATAAAAAACTTTTTTGCCAGCCTGTATGCCAGCCTCAAATGTCATACCCAACTCCCTGACATCAGTATGCAGGTCCCTGGAACAGTTTTTGTTGGTTGCAGTGGACTTCAGGCAGGTGGACCCAGGCCCACCCCCCCCACCTGTTACACTTATGGTGGTAAGTGTTGAGCCCTCCAAACCCCCCCAAAACCCACTGTACCCACATGTAGGCGCCCCCTTCACCCATAAGGACTATGGTAGTGGTGTAGAGTTGTGGGGAGTGGGTTTTGGGGGGGGATTTGGGGGGCTCAGCACCCAAGGTAAGGGAGCTATGCACCTGGGAGCTATTTGTATATATATTTTTTTAATTTTTAGAAGTGCCCCCTAGGGTGCCCGGTTGGTGTCCTGGCATGTCAGGGGGACCAGTGCACTACAAATGCTGGCTCCTCCCACGACCAAATGCCTTGGATTTCGCCGGGTTTGAGATGGCCGGCATTTTTTTTCATTATCGCTGAAAAACAAAACCGGCCATCTCAAACCCGGCAAACTCTGGCATTTGGCCGGGCTAAACCATACTATCGAAAGAAAAGATGGCTGGCCATGTTTTTCGATAATACGGTTTGGCCAACTGTTTGCGGCGCCGCCAAAATAGATCACTGGCAATCTATTTCGCTGGCGCCATTCGATTATTATTCCCCTCTTGGGGTGGTCGTTCTGAAAATGACCCTGAAATTTAGGTGCTAGGATGCTGTACACCAAGGACCAGATTCTATGAACAATGCTGAAAATTCAGTCTCAACGCTAGTCTATAAAGGGCACTCAACTTTGGGTACAAAGACTTATACCAACTGAACCTTGGTGTAAATCCTGGCGCACAAATTGCTAACACAGCATGCACCTTTTGTGAATACCCCTGACCTGCCCATGCCCCACCCATAACCACACCCCCTTTTGATTTGCATGCAATCCAATTTAGTGCCCATTGTTAGTGCTATTCTCTAAACCGTGCTTAAAGTTTGGCGTGACTCATAGAACAGTGATTAGCGGCATGAAAACCTGGTGTAAATCCTCATGCATAAATTAGATGTGGATCCCCCTAATTCCATAGCAACGTGCATAAATTTTAAGAACACCCCTGACCTGCCCATGTTTCTCTCATGACTGCTCCACATTGTTGATTTGTGCACTAGAATTTATGTGCACCTCTTTATAGAATACATCAAAAAGATGCATGCCCACATAAGTAAATAAGTATTGCCATACTGGACAGACCGAAGGTCCATCAAGCCCAGCATCCTGTTTCCAACAGTGGCCAATCCAGGTCACAAGTACCTGGCAAGACCCCAAAACAGTACAATACATTTTATGCTGCCTATCCTAGAAATCAACAGTGGATTTTCCCCAAGTCATTTTAATAATGACTTATGGACTTTTCTTTCAGGAAGCTAGCCAAACCTTTTTTAAACCCTGCTAAGCTTTTACACGTTGAGTGAAGAAAAATTTTCTCTGATTCATATTAAATGTACTACTTTGTAGCTTCATTGCATACTCCCCAGTCCTAGTATTTTTGGAAAGAGTAAACAAGCGATTCATGTCTACCTGTTCCATTCCACTCACTATTTTATAGACCTCTATCATATATCCCC
Source organism: Microcaecilia unicolor (assembly GCF_901765095.1). Classification (NCBI taxonomy): domain Eukaryota; kingdom Metazoa; phylum Chordata; class Amphibia; order Gymnophiona; family Siphonopidae; genus Microcaecilia; species Microcaecilia unicolor. The sequence continues at coordinate 210,468,254 of NC_044038.1, read as the reverse complement.
TCAACTGCCTTTTCTCCAAGCAGAAGAGCCCTAGCTGCTTTAGCCTTTCCTCATAGGGAATGTTTCCCAATAGTACTAAAATTTGTGTACGCAACTCAAAGCATCATTCAAATATATATATATATATATATATATATATATATATATATATATATATATATATATATATATATATAAATATGCCGTACTTCGGTCCCGTTTTTGGCGCCATCAATTTCTATGGGGACAAACTTCGGTTTAGCGCACCACTGATAAGTGCAAGATTCGCTTATATGCATGGTTTATGACCGCTCCTCTGCAGGAAAGACTCCGCATAAGCGTGCGCACGGAATATGGAAGCCGATTAGCACGTGAAAAAGGGTCGGCAAATTTGAAATCTCGTTGGTTAACTGCCACAGGCAGAATAAGTGAAAGAATGTTGTTAGAGTGTACAATGGAGTCGTCGTCGTTGCGCAACTGTAAGACTTTAACACTGGCTGAACGAATAGAAGTTCTTAAAAAATTAGAAAACAAAGTCAAGCATCTATTGCTAAAGAATATGATGTCAATCCCAGTCAAATGTCACGTGTCTTGAAGCAGAAAGACCAGCTTCTGGAAGACTGGCAAAACAATACAAATCCACACCGGAAACGAAAACGGGCAAGAAAAGCTGAGGAGGTAGAAGAAGCTCTTCTTCAGTGGTTTTCTCAAGTCAGGAGCAGACAGTTTCCACTGCTTCTGGAGAAAGCTAATCAGCTAGCTGAAAGTCTTGGACTAACTGAATTCAAAGCCACTGTTGGATGGTTGGAAAGATGGAAGGAGAGGAACAACATAAAATTCAAGAAACAGCATGGTGAAAAAGAAGATGCTGATGACTTTGATGCTGAAAATTGGGTTGTTTCAGTTCTTCCTACCATCTTGAACGAGTTTGCACCTCGTGACATTTTCAATGCTTACGAAAACGGACTCTACTGGTGAGCGATTCCTGATGGAACACTTGCACTCAAACAAGCCGAAAGTACAGGAAGTAAAACGTCGAAGGACCGACTGACGATCCTCCTTTGCTGCAATATGGATGGGAGTGAGAATTTGGAACCACTTGTCATTGGAAAGAGCAAACAGCCCCGTTGCTTCAAGAATGTTAAGAGACTTCCTGTGTCATACGAGGCTAATGCAAATTCATGTATGACTGGGGAAATTTGGAAGCAGTGGCTAAAGAAGTTAGACACTAGAATGCGGGCACGAAAACGTCAGATTTTGTTGCTTTGTGATAATTGTGCTGCATACAGTGATGATCTCAGGCTGTCTAACGTCAAGGTGGTCTTCCTGCCCTCAAACACTTCCTCTCTGATCCAACCTATGGATCAGGGCATAATAGCCAATTTCAAAAAACATTATCGGGCTCTTGTGCTACGTCGTCTGATGAGCATTTCGGATGACCAGACTGGCAAGGTTAAACGTGCTGTTGAACTGGCTCGTAATCTATCACTGTTGGATTCTCTCCCTACATATGCAGAAAGAAGCCTGGAATCATGTTACATAGGCAACCACTGTGAATTGCTACAAGTGGGCAAGCTTTGTTAGGGATATGGAGAGGGACAAAACAGATGCAGCTGTTGCAAACGCGTCAGATGAACAGGCTATTGATATCCCAGCCTGTGTTACTGAAGAGGAGTTTCATCACTATGTAGCTGTTGATTACGATCTACAAACAGCTGACGACAGCAATGATGTCGAGATATGCGCCTACACGCAGGCAATGGCTGATGATGAAACAGATGATGAAATGAGCAACGAGGCACATGCTGATGAAATTCAACAACCTCCTGTCATTTTTGCAAGAGCGCTGGAAAGTCTCAACACCATGCGGGCCTATCTGGAGGCCACTGGATGTCAGTGCTATGACAGTTTTTACTGTCTGGCAGACGTACTCTATGGAACTCACAGACACAAGAGTGCACAGAGGACTATGATTGATTACTTCAAGTAAGCCTAACGTCAGTTAACGGAGACTGTATACTGTATGTATAATAAACAGTACTGTACATATGTTTATCGGATGTCGTGCTTCTTTTTTTGGGTCACAACGGTTAAGTGCACGTACATGCAGGATGTCAGACTCACAGAAACAGAAGCCTGCGTGGCCGCGTTGCTGATCTGCAAGGGCAGGCTTCTACATGGAATGTTGCTAGTGGAATAGCAACATTCCATGTAGAATCTCAAATAGTAGCAACAGAATCTCAATAGTAGCAACATTCCATCTAGAATCTCAAATAGGGAAAGGGAAATGGGACTTGATATACTGCCTTTCTGAGGTTTTTGCAACTACATTCAAAGCGGTTTACATATATTCAGATACTTATTTTGTACCTGGGGCAATGGAGGGTTAAGTGACTTGCCCAGAGTCACAAGGAGCTGCAGTGGGAATTGAATTCAGTTCCCCAGGAGCAATGTCCACTGCACTAACCACTAGGCTACTCCTAGAATCTGTTCCATCTAATATGTGGAATTCTAGTAACCACACTGGAGAACACTGGAATCTTAGGGTCCTTTTACTAAGCTGCAATCAAAGGAACCCTGTGCTAGCAGCTGCGGCCACACAGCCATTTGGGGGGGGGGGGAGCACTTACCACCACCCACTGGGGTGGCGGTAAGAGCTCCCACGCTAACCTAGTGGTAACCGGGCAGCGTCTGCAGAAATTTTTTTTTAAATGGCACACACTGGGGATGAAAGTACTGCCAGCCCTTGCATGGGGCTGGCAGTAGTTCTGGGTTGCAGCATGGCAAGCCTGTTGCCATACGTTAATCCTTTAGTAAAAGAGCCCTGTAGACATTTGCAGTACATGAAGTTTTGGAACCCTGTGGAGGTCCCAGATACATAACCAGTGGAAATATGAAAAATATTTAAGGTCAGAGTCAAACCAGGTGGATCTTCAGTGTGTTTTTAAATCATGATGTTTTTAGATTTTCCTGAGAATTTCCTCAACAAATCTGGGGGAAATGTAGACTAGATATAAAGCAGATTTGTCATGGATTTGATGATTTGTGAGATGCCACATCAAATCTTCTGGCTATGGATCCTTCAAACTGGACAAATTTGCTGAAAACTGCAGTGCAGATTTGCTGATTTCAATGAAGTTGCATCTGAATTATTTTTGTCTTTAAATTTAAAAAAAATGTGCAAATTAATTCAACAAATTCTCAAAAGTTCTTGCCGGTTTGTCAAACTTTCTATCTATCTATCTATCTATCTATCTATCTATCTATCTATCTATCTATCTATCTATCTATCTATCTATCTATCTATCTATCTATCTCCCTGAGCCCATACGCCAGGCCCCCTCCCTGCCCATCTTCAAGTTCTTGCTCAAAGCCCACCTCTTCAATGTCGCTTTCGGCACCTAACCAATACATCTCTACTCATGAAATTTAGACTACCCCAACTTGACATTTCGTCCTTTAGATTGTAAGCTCCTTTGAGCAGGGACCGTCCTTCTTTGTTAATTTGTACAGCGCTGCATAACCCTAGTAGCGCTCTAGAAATGTTAAGTAGTAGTAGTAGTAGTACTATCTACTAACTAAAAAAGTTATATATGCCACACTGAGACAGACCAAATATATGCCATACTGGGAAAGATCAAAGGTCCATCAAGCCCAGTATCCTGTTTCCAACAGTGGTCAATCCAGGTCACAAATACCTGGCAAGATCCCCCAAAAGGTGCAAAACATTTTATGCTGCTTATCCCAGAAATATTTTCCCCACGTCTAATTTGATAATGGTCTATGGACTTTTCCTTTAGGAAGCCGTCCAAACCTTTTTAAAACTCTGCTGAGCTAACCGCCTTTACCACATTTTATGGCAACAAATTCCAGAGCTGAATTACATATTGAGTGAAGAAAAATGTTTTCTCTGATTCATTTAAAATGTACTACTTTGTAGCTTCATTGCATGTCCCCTAGTCCTAGTATTTTTGGAAAGCGTAAACAGACTATTTACGTCTACCCGATTCACTCCACTCATTATTTTTTAGACCTCTATCATATCTCCCCTCAGCCATCTTCATAAAGGCAATTAATAAAGCCCAATAAATAATTAAATATATCCAGGGACCACATAACAGTGTCTTATGAAGGCACAAACATGGCCATGATGGCTTGTGCATTGCCACAGCGTTTGGACTACCTTCTAAAGCTCTCAGAACCTGCAGGAGTTCCGTCCTATCCGATGGATCCTTCTAGCACAGAAACATACAGAAAGGAACCAATCAATTCAGAATAAGCAAGAATTATTTCCTTAAGTAAGAAAGCCTGAATTCCTATGCCAGGCAGCTCTACAGATTAACAGTCGACATAAGTGCAATTATGTGAGCTATTATACAGATTTGGGAAGTCAGAATATATGACTGCAAAGAGAAGCCACTGGGGTTTGTTTTGGCTCCAGAAGTCAGAACCCAAGCCAAGTCATTAGAGCTGCCTGCATACACCTAACGAAGAAACTGCAGCAAGTGAAATAAGGTCCCTGCACGCCCATGTGCTTATGTCGGAATAGGCAGCTTGCCACAAGTTTTCTTTGTCCTCTTTTCTACACCAAAATTTCATCAGTCAAAATAAGCATCAGGAACATGGCTAGGCTGATCTCCTGTGCTCTCATGCACACTCACAAAAGCAGCATTTTGTTTTTTGTTTAATGCATTTGTTTAGATCCTTCCGGTTCTATAAAAGTTGGCATGCTCTATTTCATTGACATATGCATAAGGAGGATGTCTCCAAGGATGGGCATCCATTTGGTAGCAATCATCAGGCTCGTTATTCAACAGACAATGGCATTACTGCTTCTGTTGTTGGGCACTAGATGAACATATCCAATAGCTGCTGAGATTGAGAAGCTCATGTCCCATGTGAAGTGCAATTCTGCAAGAGTGTGCTTATTTATAAGTGCCTAGACGGTGTCTGACTGGGGCCTATTCTATAAAGAAAAGTAGGCTCCTAAATGCCAGAGATATGTGTATGACTTACATTTTTCTATAAGTTATGTATGTAATAGAGAATGACACGGGAACGGGGACCCACAGTAACCGCGGGGATGGAGACGGGGGCAGAGCTTGCGGGGACGGAGTGGGGACAGATCCCACGGGGATGGGGACAGAGCCCACAGGGGCGGGGCGGGGATGGGTACAGAGCCCACAAGAATGGGGACAAACTTTGTCCCTGTGTCATTTTCTACTTTGAAGCCTGTTAATGAACTGGACTGTTATTTGAGTGATGCAGACAACGATATTTTGATTTTTTGGAAAAACAAGCAAACATGCTGACCACAACTAGCAAAATCTGCATGGGGAGTCCTGAACATCCTGCTACCAGCATATCTTCTAGGAAGACATCTTCTACTGCAGGAAGGACTGTGGACGTCAGGAGGACTAGTCTGAATCATGAGATTGTTGATGACTTCTTATTCATCCACAGATTAAAAAATCATAACAGTGCTACATAGGGCATATTTCTCCCCTCTAGGGCCTACAGAACGGGTTGTATTTTGTACCCTTGGACATTTTAACAGGGTGAATTAGGATTCCTTGGTGTGGTAGAAATCAGCTATTGTTGGGGTTGGAAGGGTAGAGGGTGATGGTGAGGAGGGTTATTGTAGCTGCTTGCTGTTATTGTTTTCTATTTGAAATTTATACACAATAGTTGCACAGCATATTATTCCTTTTTATACTTTAATAAAAAAATTTAAATATAAAATCATAATTGTTCAAGACTTCTGCAGATAGGACACAGCCCATGGGGATGGAGTAGGGATGGGGACAGGGTCTGCGGGGAAGGGGCGGGGACGGAGACAGAACCCACGGGGACAAACATTGTCCCCGTGTCATTGTCTAGTATGTAAGCGCATTCCCTCCATTTGAATACATACCTGTAAAATGCATGCTATGCATGATATACAGTATGTGTTATTTACAGAATAGCCCTTAGGTGTTTTTTTTGGGAGGGGGGGCATTTATGAGCATATGCACACCACTGTTCTCTCTAAGCTGAGCAAGAGTCTTCCAACTGCATTGCTGCCAGGGGTGGGGGCGGTGCTTCAATACTGTGTTTTCAGTTACTAGGGATAGGCAGGTTCCCTGGAGTCCTGCAGAGCTTGCCTGTCCTTCACTATTGGAAATGTGATGGTGAAACAGCACCACCCACTGGCAGGACTGTATGTGGAGGACTCCCACTCAGCTTAGAGGGAATAGTGATACACACAGATATATGCATTTATGTTGTTCTAATGAGTTATGCACATATTCAGCATGTAAAGATTAGTACCCACGTTTTAGCATTACTGAACCCATTTAGGGGTAGATTCAAGAAAGTGTGCAAAAAATTAGGCATGAAAAATAGGGGCAATATGCACCAATTCTATATCAGCAATTGTGCATGAAATTTGCTTATTTCCGATCTGAGGAAGAAGGGCAACCTTCGAAAGCTAATCAAGTAATGTATTAAGTTATCTCCAATAAAAAAGGTATCATCTCATTTTCTTTTCCATGTTTTATTTTGTTTGATTTCTATAGATTCTACATGGAATGTTGCTATTCCACTAGCAACATTCCATGTAGAAGTCGGCCCTTGTAGATCACCAATGTGGCCGCGCAGGCTTCTGCTTCTGTGAGTCTGACGTCCTGCACGTACGTGCAGGACGTCAGACTCACAGAAACAGAAGCCTGCGCAGCCTTCTACATGGAATGTTGCTAGTGGAATAGCAACATTCCATGTAGAATCTCCAATAGTAGCAACATTCCATGTAGAATCTCCAATGGTATCTATTTTACTGTCATAGTAATGCTTGAATGTTTTCACTTATATACACGGTCAGCTAGCACATTTGCTTATTTCCGATCTGAGGAAGAAGGGCAACCTTCGAAAGCTAATCAAGTAATGTATTAAGTTATGTCCAATAAAAAAGGTATCATCTTATTTTCTTTTCCATGTTTTATTTTGTTTGATTTCTATTGATAACCTGTTATAGAACAGAAACTACTATAGTCTTTCTGCTCCTTGCTTAAGTTTAGCTGATCACGCTCCAACAATATTCATAAACTATCACTTCGGGAGGCTAATGCACGGGTAGCATGTGCCCATTTGGTACTACTACTGGGGTAGCGTGTGCACCCAGCGGTAATTCTGAGTTTGGTGCATACTGAATCCTGGGGTAAAAAATATTTTTCTATTTTCTACCACGGGGGCATTCCCGGCGGTAACCAGCAGCGTGCCCCACATTGGTGCACGCTGCATGCTTACCGTGTGGGTAGCGCATGAGCCCTTACCACTAGGTCAATGGGCGGTGGTAAGGGCTCAGGCCTTAAATAGGTGCGTGCTAGTTTTAATATTAGCACAGGCCCATTTCCCGGCCCATTAAAAAATAGCCTTTTCCCCAGCCGCGGTAAAAAATGACCCACCGCATGCCTAAAAGATGCGCCCACATTACTGCAGGCCACTTTTTACCATGGCTTTACATAAGTACATAAGTATTGCCATACTGGGAAAGACCAAAGGTCCATCGAGCCCAGCATCCTGTTTCCAACAGAGGCCAATCCAGGTCACAAATACCCGGCGAGATCCCAAAAATATACAAAACATTTTATACTGCTTATCCCAGAAATAGTGGATTTTCCCCAAGTCCATTTAATAACGGTCTATGGACTTTTCCTTTAGGAAGCCATCCAAACCTTTCTAAAGCTCCGCTAAGCTAACCACCTTTACCACATTCTCTGGCAACAAATTCCAGAGTTTAATTACACGTTGAGTGAAGAATCATTTTCTCCGATTTGTTTTAAATTTACTACATTGTAGCTTCATCGTATGCCCCCTAGTCCTAGTATTTTTGGAAAGCGTGAACAGACGCTTCACATCTACCCGTTCAACTCCACTCATTGTAAAAGGAACCCTTAGTTTCTTCACATGTTGTGCTCATACAACATACTTTCTGCAGCATACCATACAAACTTCATAAACTCATACCTCGTAATTCTAGAAAAAGCGCTAAAATATGTGCATGCAAATTTGGGCACACATCCAATTTGCATGCACATTTTAATTGAATAGCAAGCTAATTAGCTCTAATAATTAACTTTTTAACAAGCAATTATTGGTACTAATTAATTCAATAAAAATGTATCCATGTAAATGTAAGCGTGGGAGCCCTCTTATGCTATAATTACACATGCAACTAAAAGCGATGCTCCCAGTCCTCCCATGGCCCTCCCATGGGAGGACTGGGAGCATCGCTTTTAGTTGCAGGACGTCAGAAACAGAAGGAAGCCTTTTGCAAGAAGAAGAGGACCTTGGCTGGCAGGGGTTGTGGTCCCCCACCAGCAAAGGCAGGCGACGGCGGGTTGGCGGCAGGAGGGGGGGTTGAGAGGGTCGTCGGCAGGGGGGTCCAGGGCCAAATCTACATGGGCCCAGGCCCCCTGGCCCCACGTAGCTACGCCACTGGTGCCAATTAGTTCCAATTAATGCCACAAGGACAAAGGTTGTCAGTGAGGGGAAATGGGATTTGAACCCTAGCTTTCCTGGTTCTCAGCCCATTGTTTTAATCACTAAATCAGTTCTAGTTGTGTTTAATCAAATTCTGTCTGCACAAGTAAATACACAAGCATCAGTAGCTTCTTAGCTATTTATGTGGTTTTGAGAAGTTCCCCTGAGGGATAAAGTCTTACTGATAAGGCCATTGCCCTATACTTTGCTGATTTTCCTATTTATGGTGGAGACTGTTTGACAAAGAGCATCTGCTGTGAAAATCTCATAAAAGAAAAGCAGACAGCATGGAATGATCTTTATACATGAGTTCCATAGTAAAAAGCCTTACTTCAAAGCTACAGGCGATTATATGTCCTTTGCACCTGAAAGCATCTAATTCTACCCAAAACTTTCATATATAAATACATGACTATTTATTTTTAAACAAATGTAGACTCTTGTAACTTTTATTTATTTTTTCCTTTCAGGGAATTAGAAAGGAGTCTGTTTTATTAGAGACTTCCGGGTCATTCTTTGTCTGTGTCTGCTTGTATTACAAAAAGTTTATTAGTCACAAAAGTGAGCTGGAATAGAGTCCTACTGGAGTCTGGAGTCCGTGAACATCGGGATATTTAGGAAAGTGGTAGGCAGACAGAGTGAAATAAACAATGAACTTCCTTTCAAATTCATGGAGGTCTGAAATGACAATTTTTAAAAAAATAATTATAAAAGGCCTTTTTCTAGAGCACATACATTGTAGTGGGAGGCCGATCGATCCCTGCTTCCCTACATATGAACATTTCATTTACTAATGAAGAAAATATATTTATTTCTAAATATAACTGAAAGGAGAAGGGAAGGGAAGGAAGAAGGATTTGGATTTAGATCATATCTTTTCCAGTAGCAGCTCAAGGTGAGTTACACTTAGGTATGCTAAGCATTTTCCTATTCCCAGAGGGCTAAAAATCTAAACTGTGTTAATAAATGGACTTAGTGTGCCCTATGTCTACCATGGCCATAAAATAGGCATTTTTCTATATCTGGCTGTTCGGTAACATTAGCATACGTGCATGCCCATTCTAAAAAATATAATGAGGTAACACTTACCGGCTCCTATTTAGGAGGCTTTAAGAACTCCCAGGTTATGGACATGCCAACCGTGTATCGTGATGGTAATGTGAGTGTGCTAGCTGAATAGCACTCCAGATCCATTCTCTACCTCGACACATCCCCTCCAAAATAAATAAATAAACGTGGAGGGGCATAATCGAACGGAAACACCTATCTCCATGGGCGTTTATCTCCGAGAACAGGTCCGTGAAGGGGCGGGCCGAACCGAATTTTCGAAAAAATGGACGTTTTTGAGCTGGGCATTTGTTTTTTTTAGCGATAATGGAAACTAAAAACGCCCAGCTCAAAAACGTCCTATTCCGAGCCATTTGGTCGTGGGAGGGGCCACGATTCGTAGTACACTGGCCCCCCTGATATGCCAGGACACCAACTGGGCACCCTAGGTCAGTGCGGTGGACTTCAGAAAAAGCTCCCACATGCATAGCTCCCTTACCACGGGTGCTGAGCTCCCAACCCCCCTCACCCAAAACCCACTACCCACAAATGTACAACACTACCATAGCTTTTAGGGGTGAAGGGGGCACCTACATGTGGGTACACTGGGTTTTGGAGGCCTCCCATTTACCAGCACAAGTGTTACAGGTGGGGGGGATGGGCCTGGGACCACCTGGCTGAAGTGCACTGCGGTACCCACTAAAAGTGCTCCAGGGACCTGCATACACGCAGGCCTCTAGGACTGGTTGCTGCTATATAACATTGGCACACCAGTTGACACCTGAAGACTAATCTGCCCGAAAATGTCCTTTATTGGAATAACCGCCTTTACTCACAGTTAACTGCAGATCAGAGGTTGTGCCCCACTGGCAACGAGTCTCCCTGGTACTGAGATGAGCAGTAGGTCAGAGCTGGCAGAATGCTGTACAATGCCCTCTTTCACCCACATTCAAGGGAAGAACTAAGTTGTCTAACGTGGCTAACACAGGAAAGGGAACTAAAACTGGCTTACAAAAATGGCCACTACCGCATGGACTACAACAGGAAACACAACAGGGCACACTCTGACCCAGTAGGCAGGGGGAAAAGCACCATGGGAGAAGAGCCTACCAACTACCAACATCGTGAGACTGTAACACAAGCTAATGAAATCACGGAGCCCAATACCCTACAATGCAATGCTGATGTGACCCTGTACTGCACCCGAGAGCCACATCTGACCCAGGGAAAGGCTGTGACAGGATCGAACACATTCTGTTGTCATGGAGGTGGGTACGGCATTTGAGGCTGGCATAGAGGCTGGAAAAAAAGTTTGTAAAGTGGGGTTTTTTTGGTGGGAGGGGGTTAGTGACCACTGGGGGAGTCCGGGGAGGTCATCCCCGATTCCCTCCAGTGGTCATCTGGGCAGTTGGAGCACTTTTTTGGGACTTGTTCATGAAAAAAAAGGGTCCAAAAAAAGTGACCCAAATTTGCGGTAAAAATGCCTTTTTTTTTCAATTATCAGATAAAGACGCCCATCTCTCCTCGGCTGATAACCACGCCTCAGTTCCGCCTCCACCACGCCTCCGACACGCCCCCGTCAGCTTTATTTGTTTCTGCGACGGAGTGCAGTTGGAAACGCCCAAAATCGGCTTTCAATTATACCGATTTGGGCGCCTTTGCGAGACAAACGTCTATCTCCCGATTTAGGTCACACTATAGGCGTTTTTCTCTTTCGAAAATAAGCAGGATTGTCTGCTTGAGGAAAGGCTCCTGGCCGATTAAATGGCGATTAATTGGCTATCTGGCAATATTCAGTGGGAGATCACCAGTTATTTTCCACTGAATATTGTCAATTAGCGCTTAGTGGATAGTCGGTTATATCGCGTGATAGAACTGGCTATCTGCTGGTATTCAGTGCATCACTGTTTAAGTTTGGAGGCCAAATTAGGACACCAAAATTGCTGGAATATCTTTGGCCAGTTTAAACTTAACTGGTTGGCACTGACTATCAGCTTGGCCAGTGAACCGGTTAAAACACCTGGATATTCATGGCGGTCACCAGAAACAGCCCAACATAAGTACATAAGTACATAAGTACATAAGTAGTGCCATACTGGGAAAGACCAAAGGTCCATCTAGCCCAGCATCCTGTCACCGACAGTGGCCAGTCCAGGTCAAGGGCACCTGGCACGCTCCCCAAACGTAAAAACATTCCAGACAAGTTATACCTAAAAATGCGGAATTTTTCCAAGTCCATTTAATAGCGGTCTATGGACTTGTCCTTTAGGAATCTATCTAACCCCTTTTTAAACTCCGTCAAGCTAACCGCCCGTACCACGTTCTCCGGCAACGAATTCCAGAGTCTAATTACACGTTGGGTGAAGAAAAATTTTCTCCGATTCGTTTTAAATTTACCACACTGTAGCTTCAACTCATGCCCTCTAGTCCTAGTATTTTTGGATAGCGTGAACAGTCGCTTCACATCCACCCAATCCATTCCACTCATTATTTTATACACTTCTATCATATCTCCCCTCAGCCGTCTCTTCTCCAAGCTAAAAAGCCCTAGCCTTCTCAGCCTCTCTTCATAGGAAAGTCGTCCCATCCCCACTATCATTTTCGTCGCCCTTCACTGTACCTTTTCCAATTCTACTATATCTTTTTTGAGATACGGAGACCAGTACTGAACACAATACTCCAGGTGCGGTCGCACCATGGAGCGATACAACGGCATTATAACATCCGCACACCTGGACTCCATACCCTTCCTAATAACACCCAACATTCTATTCGCTTTCCTAGCCGCAGCAGCACACTGAGCAGAAGGTTTCAGCGTATCATCGACGACGACACCCAGATCCCTTTCTTGATCCGTAACTCCTAACGCGGAACCTTGCAAGACGTAGCTATAATTCGGGTTCCTCTTACCCACATGCATCACTTTGCACTTGTCAACATTGAACTTCATCTGCCACTTGCACGCCCAATCTCCCAGTCTCGCAAGGTCCTCCTGTAATCGTTCACATTCCTCCTGCGACTTGACGACCCTGAATAATTTTGTGTCATCGGCGAATTTAATTACCTCACTAGTTATTCCCATCTCTAGGTCATTTATAAATACATTAAAAAGCAACGGACCCAGCACAGACCCCTGCGGGACCCCACTAACTACCCTCCTCCACTGAGAATACTGGCCACGCAATCCTACTCTCTGCTTCCTATCTTTCAACCAGTTCTTAATCCATAATAATACCCTACCTCCGATTCCATGACTCTGCAATTTCTTCAGGAGTCTTTCGTGCGGCACTTTGTCAAACGCCTTCTGAAAATCCAGATATACAATATCAACCGGCTCCCCATTGTCCACATGTTTGCTTACCCCCTCAAAAAAATGAGTATCTAGGCTCAGCTCCGACTGCAGGAAGCAGCCCGGCTACCTCCCATGTCTGAATACCGGCCCCCCCCCCCCCGTATACTTAGCATATGCAAATGGCAAATCTAATGTAGAATGATTTAGCCCATTGTAAAGGGGTCCGCTTCCTCCGCTCTGGGTTAGGGCCGGCAGCCCGGTTAGGCTCACAGGTTTCCAGCAAAGAACCAGACTGCCATATGGACTTAGGACTAAAGTGCTTTATTCTCAATTCAGTTCCACTCTCAAAATTGAAATGCAGCTCGCAAACAGGGTACAGGCCGGGTTCCAAACTCCAGCCAACATTCAGTTCCTTAACAGTTCAGGCCCACTTCCTTTGCACTACCTTCCCCTCTCCCTCAGAAGGGCTCAGTCAAAGTTCAGCCTGCTGTTCTATACATCCCAATAAGTCAACCCTTTCACAAACAGTCTCTTCAAAGGAAACCACTACTTAATGCCCCTGTCCTCTTCACAGCACCCCGGAGGACCCTGTACCAATCAGAGCTGGCAGCTTTCCTCCTACCTCACAGCACCACACCCCTGTGGCCTCTCACACTGCCTTCATGTGCTGGACAGGGCTACATTTACATTCTCACACTCCATGGCAGCTTACTCTTCCCCCCCAGAGAAGCTCCAGTGGCAGGCCCTTTCCGTCCTCCACCTACTCCATGGCAGCTTCTCTCTCAATCAGTTTCCTCTCCCTCCTGGTGGTTGGGAGCCACCCAGAAGTCTCTCCCCCTCTCACAGCTGGAGGGAATTATATACCAGTGATGCAGCTAAGGGACTGAGCTTCACCTCCCCTTCTCCCTCTAGTGGGGAAGGGAGTAACTGGCTCCCCTAGCACTGAGCCATTGCTCCCCCTCCTGGGGTTGGAAATCCATTCCACCCTTTTGGGGCTACCCTCCTCTCTCCTGCTTGCAAGGGCTTCTGGGAGCTGTAGTTCAGGGATTAGCTGCTTCTTTGTGGGGCCTCAAGTGCTAGCTTTGTCACATATCCCCTCCCTCAAGAAATTGCGACTCCCAGAAGCCAAAGGAAGCTTTTCCAGGGACTCTGCAATTCTCGACAGGGCATCCGCATTCCCCTGGAGTCTCCCTGCCCTATGCTGTACAGTAAAAGAGAAGGCCCTATAGGCTGCCAAAGCCTCTTCAATTAAACAGCCGGCCCTCTCACGGCCCACTGCTCCTGTGGCCATTTTACTGCACTTGCAATTGGTTCAAAAGTCACTATAAAGTCCACATCTTTTTTTCTCCCATCTTTCCCAAAGACAAAAGTCCATAGTTAGCATGTCCTACACCCCGTGAGCCCTTACTGCTAGATCAATGGGTGGCGTTAAGGGCTCAGATTGTAAATAGGCACGCACTGGTTTCAGTTTTACCGCAGGCCCTTTTCCCGGCCCATTGAAAGAAAGCCCCTTTTCCCAGACGCGGTAAAAACTGGCCCGGTGCACGCCAAATACATGCGCTCACGCTACCACAGACCACTTTTTGCTTCAACTTAGTAAAAGGACCCCCCTGGGAGGAAAGAGATTGGAGACTACGAGAAAGGCAGGGAGGTTAATGACAAGCTAGTACAAGCTTGCTGTAAGTTCTCAAGGAAAGGCACATAATATGAATTGTTCTTTCTGAAAGAAACCCAGTGAACAGTAGATAGAAATGTGATTTGGTTAAGGTCACCAGCTGACTTTTCCTTCTTAAGATACAGCAGTAAAAATAGCAAGCACAACACTGCTGAAAGATATAGGATTTAAGAGAACACAATAGATTGGATTTTTGCCTATGTTTGGCCTCTGTATTTATTATTCCACTGTCTTCTGTTGGATGCTTAAGTTATTCATAGCTGGGTTTAGACAAGAAATGGCTAAGTTGCTGTGACTACATGTTTACTTATGATTAATCCTCACAACCATGTTATGGAATGCCTCATCTTAGCAGGGAACAGGTAATAAAATCACTATGAAAAGAGTTAAATGTAGTCTCGGGATTTCACCAACAAAACGCTTCTATTATTATCTGGTACTTATTATGTCTTAGAATAGAAGAGTTGCCATATTGGGTCAGACGAAGGGTCTATCTAGCCCAGTACCCTGTTTCCAACAGTGGCCAGGCCAGGTTACAAGCAGGGGCGTAACTTTGGGGGGGGGGCCACAGGGGCCTGGGCCCCGGCAAATTTCATCCGGGCCCCTGGTTTGGCTGGCGGGGGTCCCCAACCCCCACCATAGTAACATAGTAACATAGTAGGTGACGGCAGAAAAAGACCTGCACGGTCCATCCAGTCTGCCCAACAAGACAACTCATGTGTGCTACTTTTTGTGTATACCCTACTTTGATTTGTACCTATGCTCTTTAGGGCACAGACTGTATAAGTCTGCCCAGCACTATCCCCGCCTCCCAACCACCAGCCCTGCCTCCCAACCACCGGCTCTGGCACAGACCATATAAGTCTGCCCAGCACTATCCCCGCCTCCCACCACCGGCTCTGGCACAGACCGTATAAGTCTGCCCAGTACTATCCCTGCCTCCCAACCTCCAGTCCCGCCTCCCACCACTGGCTCTGGCACAGACCGTATAAGTCTGCCCCGCACTATCCCCGCCTCCCAACCTCCAGCCCCGCCTCCCACTACCGGCTCTGCTATCCAATCTCGGTTAAGCTCCTGAGGATCCATTCCTTCTGAACAGGATTCCTTTATGTTTATCCCACGCATGTTTGAATTCCGTTACCGTTTTCATCTCCACCACCTTCCGCGGGAGGGCATTCCAAGCATCCACCACTCTCTCCGTGAAGAAATACTTCCTGACATTTTTCTTGAGTCTGCCCCTCTTCAATCTCATTTCATGTCCTCTCGTTCTACCACCTTCGTATCTCTGGAAAAGGTTTGTTTGCGGATTAATACCTTTCAAATATTTGAACGTCTGTATCATTCTTCAGTGCCAGTCTCCGGCGCAGCCACATTCGCTGCCTGCCCCCTGTTTTTCTTTCTTCTTGCTCCTCCTGTGCATGGGTTGTGTTGGCATTGTTAGTGCAGCTCAGTAATCAGGGGGGAGGGTAAGTCTGTTCCAGGCAAAGGGCACAGCAAATTTGAGGAGTCCTTTTACTAAGATGCCCCAAAATGTGGCCTACGCTGGTGTAGATGCGTGTATTGGACACGTGCAGGTTTATTTTTCAGCGTACCTGCAAAAAAGGTCCTTTTTTTGGCTGAAAATGAACGTGCGGCAAAATGAAAATTGGCGCGCGTCCATTTTGGGCCTGAGCCTTACCGCCACCCATTCACTTGGCAGTAAGGTCTCACGCGTTAATCGGGCAGTAATCATCAGTGTGCGTACAATGCCAATTACCGCCTGGTTAGCGCTACCTGCCAGTAATCTTCTGGCATGCGTAAAAAATGAAATTACTGCCCGGGTCATGCGATAGCCAGGCGGTACTTCCGAACTGGCATGCATAGGTGCCTACATGGCTTAGTTAAAGGGATCCTGAACGAACAGAGATGATAGCAGTGGAGCAAATGGGCACAAATAAGAGAGACTTACCAATGAACAGAGTTCATGAGGAAGACTATAGGGAAAGAGAAGATTTGTAATGAGGAACTGCACAGGAAATGAATTTGTGGGTGAGCAATAGAAATTTGAACTGTATGAAGAAATGGATAAGGCGTCAACATGGTAACAGTGAAGGAAGGTAAGTTCTGCAGCTGCATTTTGAACAGATTGCAGAGGAGAAAGATGGCTCCTCCGGACACCCGCAACGAGTAGGTTGCAATAGTCTAAGTGGAAGATAATGAGTTTCATCTATGGTACATGCAGAATATACTTTAGCTATGATAGAGTTTCATAGGAACTTATTCCCGTCATATCTGCTTACAACTAGAGTTAGCTGTACGATTTGCTCTCTGGGAATATATGGAGGAAAAATTGCCATTGCTTTCTGTGATGCTGTTTTGTAGCTGTTGTTCTGGGTTTTCTGATATTTATGCTGTATGGACCTGATATTAAAAAAAAAAAGATGCACCCCTAAATTTAGGCCCTTATTTCGAAGAATCTACACAAGTAAAGAGCAACATTTGCAATTTTATCGATCCCTGGGGTGCATAGTATGGATCCTAAAAATAGACATATTATTCAAATTTTATAATTGGAAATTTATAATTGGTACACTGCTGACACGCCCCCGTGAACTTTGGTTGTCCCCGCAATTGAAAGAAGTTGAGGACGCCCAAAATCGGCTTTCCATTATGCCGATTTGGGCGACCCTGAGAGAAGGATGCCCATCTCCCGATTTGTGTCAGAAGATGGGCGTCCTTCTCTTTCGATTATGCCGCTGATAGTATTTTAGGGGGAATGGAATGATGGGAGCATTAGTTAACTGTGGAATGCATGGATCCTAAAAACAGACATGTTATTCAAATTTTATAATTGGAAATCAAGTCTATTAAAAATAAAAATCTTCACACTGAAGTAGGGAGGGAGGGATGGGGAGAGGGAGAGGGTGAGATTAAAAGAACACGTTCGGACATGGTGAGGGGGAAACAGTTATGGAAAAAAAAAAATTTTTGGTTAGCGATTTGGTTGTACTAGAAATGTTTTCCTTGCTGCCATGTTTGTACATGAAAATAATAAAATAAATGGTAAAAAAAAAAAAAAAAAATCTTCATCGGCTTTTGCACCTGCTCTGAGGTATGTGCCGATACCAGTAAAAAGGCACACACAAAGCAGTATTGAACCTCCACAGCTCTGATTCCCTCTTGATAGCATTGACCCCTCACCCCCAATCCCATTCTCCCTGAGAACAAAGAAACCCCTACCCCAGAACCTTCCCATGAATACAGAAATCTCCACACTCCATCTCCCCTAAACGCGCTGGTTTTGGTTTTTTTACTGACAGTAAACAGATTGGCCTTGATGTTGAGATAGAGGGAGTTAGACTGGCTAACTCCCACTGTCGTTGGCAAACCCGGAAATTCAACGCCAGGGCCACATCTGGCCACCAGCATCGAATTTCCAGGGTTTTTTTTTTGTCACCGCAAACATAGCTGGTTAAGCCGATATTCATTGGCTGACCACTACATTCTAGCAGCCAAAGGTAGACCTACTATTTACGCGGGTCTATCTGGCTCCTAAACTTAACCAGTCAGCCGCTGAAAATCAGTGGTAACCGGCTATGCCACGCGACATAGCCGATGACCGGGCTAGCTACTGACCAGGATATTCAGCGGGAAATAACTCATTATTTCCCGCTGAATATTGGTGGATAGCTGGCTTGAGGGTATTTAACCAGCCAGGTGCCATTCCTGGCCATGAAATACTTTTGAATATCAAGTGGATGGTTTTCTGTTTTATTTTTGTAGGCTTTCTCATTCATTTTGTTATTTATTTGGTTTCAAATAAATGAAATGAATATCAAATAAATAAGCCACAAAAGAAAAAAGAAACAAATTAAGGGGTGCTTTTACTGAGGCGCAGTAGGCCCAACGTGAGCCTACCTCATGCTAAAAGAGCACTACTGCAGGACACGCTGAGGCGTCTTGTGGTAGTTTTTCACTTAGTAAGCTCTAATCCTGTCCTCAAAAATATTTTTTATTTTCCAGTACAGGAGGCGTGCCCGTGGGCAGAGAATAGGCATGCCTGCGCTAATCAGGTGGTGCAGGCATATTACCACATGCTACATGATTAGCACTGGGGTAGCATGGGAGCCCTTATCACCTACTAAATAGATGGCAGTAAGGGCTCCCATGCTAATGGGGAAATTATCACATGGCCATTACAAAAATTTCTGGCAAGGCGGCCATTTTACCACCACACTAATCCAACTGTTTACAAACACGCACTAGTGGCTGCTGCACGGCAATGCCGACAGCCCATTCAAAGTGAGTGGGCAATGTCGGCATTAGCACATGGCAGCCGCTAGCACAGCTTGGTAAACAGGGGGGTAAAGGGGACACAGTGCATGGAAAATCTACATGTTGACAACAGCACCGGCCACTTTTTAGTGTAGCTTGGTAAAAGGACACCTAAATAAGCCAATGCACATCCCTAAAGTTGGTTTAACTTTGACAGAATTTTTGCCTTTTCCCTGGTTTG
Source organism: Microcaecilia unicolor (assembly GCF_901765095.1). NCBI lineage: Eukaryota > Metazoa > Chordata > Amphibia > Gymnophiona > Siphonopidae > Microcaecilia > Microcaecilia unicolor. Next base: position 210,449,246 of record NC_044038.1, on the reverse strand, counting down.
CTGAGGACAAAAAAAAAAAAAATATATATATATATATAGAAAATTTTTGCATTCTTTTTGGAAGAAACATAACAGGATTGGCAATTCAAAAAAAAAATCTGCTTCAGATCTTGCAAAAAATAAAAGAGAAATACAAATATTTTTCTCAATAAAGGTTCATCAAACCAATTTCATTAACCTGCTTTGCAAAAAGTATTTTTATGTTGAGTATATTACAAAATGCATTTTCTTTGCAGACTGCTTCTGTAGATTTGTTGGGGTTGAAGAAACATCTGTTCATTTCTTATTTATTAGTTGTACTTCCAGTGCTTCACAGACAACAGGACTTGCGCTAAATTAATTAATCTCTGGAAAATGTGATTCAAGGCCATAGGTGTTGTTTTGAGGATGTCACATAGGAAACGTAAAACTTTGTTATTTTATCTACACTTTGTTTTTAAGTGTACTTTGTTTACATAAAATCTATACCTTAGACATCTTAAGCTGGAGATAAATTAATCTGATACATTGTTTTTGATATTGTAACTTTGAGCCAGCAGTTTCTTCTTGTTCCTTTTGTGCTTCCAACTCAATTGGAGCTGCTTCTGCTGAACTAAGCTGCCATATGGGCATGGGGATTTCCCCAGTTTTATATCTCCTTATTTCAGCTCAGCAATTGTAGTAACAATCCACAGCCAGGAGTTACAAAGTTGCGATTCTCACTAAAAGCCAGCTATTAGGGATTGTATATCTGGCCACTAAGGGACACTTTTATAAAAGTGCAGTAAGGTTTAGAACTTATTGTGCTTTAAGAGCAAATTTTGATGCTCAGTAAGTGCAAAGGCTGTGCGGTATTTGGGACTACACCCAACATGTCCTCTGAGGTTATGGCATTGAAATGTTTTTTTACCCTCTGTTAAGTCTGTGCTTAGTACATACCCTTCTTAAAGTGGTAGTAAATTCACCGGTGCACTTTAAGGGGATATTCTTTAACTGGGCGCCTCCAATTAGGTGCTCAGAGGGTGCCTGGAAGGAGCATATTCTATAAAGGAACCTGGGTGCCTGGGTTCCCTTATAGAATACTAGCAAAACTGGGAATCAACATACTTAAAATTTAGCCCCCCCCCCCCCAATAGTCAGCCAGTGATGGTTAGCGTTTTTTTAAACGCTTACCGCCGCTGGCTAAATTAGTCCCCAATATTCAGTGCCGGGCCATGTTACAGAATAGTATCATTTACATGCTAAAGTACCACATTTAAGTGGGTGTATTTACATGGCATAACTGAGCACACCTTAATGATGGAGTGTAAATGCCAACTTATGTTAGTATTCTTAATGGAATCTTGGCATCCTAATTATAGAATTGGCGCTTAGCGCCCAGCATTTTGGCACCTATGGCATGGCTATGGGTGGGCCATGGGTGTTCCAAAAATCTAAGTGCAGGGTTATAGAATATACCTGCTCGGTGCCAAACTTAAACATCCGTATTTATACCAAGTTTTACTTGGCATATATGGACACGCCTAGAGTTAGACGCAGGCATGGCCACTAGGCGTATTCTATAAACTCATCTAGGTGTATTCTATAATCCATGCCAAAATCTAGGCACAGTTTACAGAATACGCCTAGGTGTAAATATTTTTGGCGCTGATTTTTCAGGCACCTTATACAGAATCTAGTTCTTTAAGACAGCTATCTGCTTTGAAAATGAGCACCACAGCCAATAAACATCATTTGGTTTTTCAAACACAGCTGTATTGCTTTTTATAATACAGCTGTTCTATATTTAACCCCAATAGTCAAAATGACTATTCTTCAATGCAATTGCTGTAGTGCTCTTATCCTAAGACACACCTTTTGGAGCCTTAGAGCTTACCCCATCTGTCTCTAGGTCTAAGCTCAGGGAAGAATCAGTTACAATCAAAATGGCCTCCCCAGGTTATGAGACCATAACAATCCACTCCCACTCCCACTCCCACAAAGAATCAAACAACTCAGTAATGGAAGGATTACAGTTGGATCTGGCAGGGTACGACCTGTAACACAGAGATACCCACTCCTTGGAGACATCATGAATTGAAATAAATGGCTTAGTTGGGCCTATCCATGGATATTTTGCCATTGAATATCCTTACAGACTAGCTCCATACTATCTGGATGGTGTCAGGGTGGTATGGGGTGGAGTGAAGACAGCTCTGGAAGTTAATCAGTTAGGGTCAATATTCAATCTGATAACTGCATAATTATCCAAATATAATTAGGACTGCAAAAAGGTTTTCTGGTTAGCTATTTGGATAGTGGTATCAGTACTGGAGAACCACACCACGCAGAGATTTCAAAGTGGTATGTTGAGAATGTGGTGGGGATGTGGTTTTGGTGGGACTTGGGGGAAAAATTTACACATGTATTCCACATTTCACAAAGGGAATATATGTCCATGGGGAAAAATATCCCCATCTGATTTTTACGCTAGCTTAGAGCCACACACAGATTTTAAAAAAATGTTCATTTGGACAGGGCTTTGCATGAGAGATTAAGAGAGTCATTCGCCTTAATTCCCTGTTTATTTCTGCCTTCGAAATGAAACCACTTCCACGTGGAAGCTAACAGGTTCATGCCATTCATTTTATCCAAATGAATATTTCTGAAATGGTTGTTGCCGTCGTATGTATCAGCAAATACTCCTGCAGGCTCTTTGCTGGCAGTACCTTTTCTAATATACTGCTGGAATTGAGCACATCTCGACTTGGACATCTCAATTCTGATCACTACATTCTATGTAAAACCGGACTTTCGATATCATCACTATCTAGGTAGCAGCACCAGTCACCATTCTATCTGGATATTCCATGCTGCCCACCCCACCTTCCACTGAAGTTCTTGATTTTTTGGCTGCCATGGTCAATATTTAAATATTGAGCTGTCCACTTTTAAGAAAGAGTTTCCTTTGCATGAATAATAGCTTTTCTTGCATCTGAGTGGACAATGGCCTGTTACAACATTAAGTGATGCCTGTACTTGTTTTGCTTTCATATTTATTTATGTATTTTATGCTGTATGATTTGTTATGTTATTCTTGACTATTGTCAGTTGGAATTTGTATGTGATTTGTTGTCTGCTTAGAATTGTAGATGAACAGAATATAAGTATTTTAAATAAATAGAGGAAGGCCAAGATGGCAGATGGGACAGTTTGCTGGAGACTGAGGACTGAGTCCTCAGGACTAGTTTTCTTGAGTCATCGTTGAAGGTTGTTATTTAAAGGACCAAACTAGCAGTGACTTTTGTTCTTGAGCCAGACTGTAATACTGTCCTACGTTTATATTTTCAACAGATGGATAAACTGTTTATGAGGACTATGATTTGTGAGTTCCCTGATTTATCTACCACCACACAAAAGAGGTGAACTGACTTCTTGGCTTTATTTATTTATTTGAAAATTTTTTTTCTACCAAACAATCCAAGCAAACTGTTCTCTTGGCAGGAAACAAAATACATATACAATAACATAAGATGATCAAAACAAAAACAAGTAATAAACATTCCAATTTCCTTACATAAAACAAATTACATACATAATCCAAAACACCCTCTCATCCCTCCTTACATAAATGTGTTATAAATCTTGTGTTAAAAATTTCTTGTATTTTGACCCCAAGTCATTGCTAGTATTTGTCTTAGCTAGGGAGGAGCTGAAATTTCAATGAGCCTCTATAGATTTGGCTTACATTGAAGGCTGACTGCAGCCGTCTCTTCTGTTTTGCTTTTTTTTTTTCTTTTGGATTTGTTTTGGATTTCCTTCATCTATTTTTTTCATTTCCTAAGTCACTTCAGTTGATGTGCTAGTTTAAATATTCATAGAATGTAAATATAAAAAAAGCAGTATCAATCGATAGATTGTAGCTGCCCCCGCCTTTTGGTGCAACAAAACTGATAACTTCCTTAGTGGGGACCTGGTAATATTATAATAACTTCTTGCATGAATTGTCATCCTTTGGGGACCCCCGCCAGCAAACAAAGTATCTGATATGGCGGCGGTGCGGGAGGGGGGGAGGCAGCGATGGCAGGGGGGTCAAATGTAGAGGGGGCCAGGGCGTAATCTGTGGGGGCCCATGCCCCCGTGGCCCCACATAGCTACACCCCTGGAAAACACAATATTGAAGCCCCCCCTGCCGCAATGCAGTTGGAAAACTCCCGCTCAGCTTAGAGGGAAAAGTGCTAATAACCAAGGTTAACAGTAAAATAGCATGTCTTAATGGCAGCTCACACTGATAACTCCCCCTTTTATTTGCACAAATGTACGCTTAAGCCATGAAAGTGCTGGCATTCTAAACATTTACCCGTGCAAGTAGCGTGTAAATTGCAGGCACCTAGTTATAGTATTGCCTTCATAGTAACTTACTAACAGAGAGGATAATAATCAGTCTGCCTTGAACAAATATTTATTGGATATTCAGCCCCCCTCCCGACCTGGCCTCAAGGGACCAGAGTCTCAAACCTGCATCTCCAGAATGTACCATGATGAACAAGTCATGGAACCAGCCAAGAACCTAACTGAGCATGAGCTGAAGGTTAAACTAAGACACAAGAACTTCTGCTGACCTGCAGGCAAACATTTCCTTGCACAAAAGTGATCTAAAAATGTATTTTAACTAATGACCTGAAATGAGAGAAATTAGAAATCTGAATGTAGGCATACACAGGGAACTCGAAGGTTTTGCTTTCATAATGTACCTTTTCTGACAGTAGACAGCCGATGAATGCAAAACACAAGTTTGTTTTTATAAGACATGCCAAGTGTATTTCATCCGTCACACTGAATGTTGTTGTTGTTGTTGTTTCTTTTTTCCTATTGCTAGTTTTCATTATAGACAGGGAAAGGATTATTGTATGAATGTCGTCTTTAGTAGCCATGGAAAGTTTTAGAAAATGCCTGTTTGCAAAAGCAAATGACAGAAAAGCTGAATATCTTGATTGGCAGCTTAGCCCCCGTGAACTTCACGAGGGCATTATTCAGAGGAGCTTATTTGGATAACCTTAGGCATTATGCAGATAACTCCCTTATTTTTAAATCTTCCAGCAACCATGGTATAAATCTGAGCAGGACAAGTTAATCTCTGGTAAATGTAATCTGTATAAAGTAAGGACTGGTGATGGCCAGTCTGAGAGCAGGTTTCAAATTAGATGAATAGTGAAAATACTCACCTGCTATCACTTAACTTAAAAAGAGTCAGCAAATGTAATAGAGTCAGTGAATGCAATAAAGCATTGTACAATACAGTATTATCTATCTAATGATTTGGTACCTTCGCTGTGGTTGATCACCTAAGTCTACCCAGACATCTTGGCCACATTATAGCAGGCCTAAAGAGTGGAGTGGCTTATTGGTTAGAGCAGGGGTGAGCCACAACCCAGTGGGGGTTTCAGGATTTTCACTGTCTCCATTGTATGCAAATAGATCTCATGCATATTCATTGTGGAAATCCTGAAAACCTGTCTAGGTTGCAGCAGAGCTGCCGAGAGGGGGGGCGGGGGGGGGGGGGACAAAATTCCCTGGGCCCAGCGCCGGAGTCTCTCATCCTTTCCTACTCCTAGGCTGCTGGTGCCGCAGTCCCCAGTCTCCACCTACCTACCCTCAGCTCCCTTCTGTTTGCCATCCGACCACCTTTATTTAAAAAAAAAAATCTTGAAATCGGCAGCGCAGCGCCTTCTGTGTGAAAGCGGCAGATTGCCTCGGGTGGGCCTTCTCTCACTGTGTCCCGCCCTCCTCTGATGTAACTTCCTATTTCCACAAGCCCTCTAAGCATTCTACACTCAATCATACCGGCACTAGTCTGCAGATAATTGTTTCTAGTGCCGGCTTTAGGTTTTGAGCATCGGCCCATTATGATTATGAGCCCTCCAGAGACAGGGAAATACCTGAATGCAACTTGTATTGAGCTACTCCTGAATAAAGGTGCGAGCAAAATCCAAATAAATAATTATCTGTATATCTCTGAGCTGCGATATTCAACACTGTTGAGATATCTGCATAAAGATGTCCTAAATGTATCCATAAAGCTATTTGGATAGTGGCTGAATATTGCTGGCTACCTGTACAGCCACAGCACTCACTGCTGTAAATAGCACTTTACCAAAACCCTCATCCACACCCTTGTCACCTCTCGTTTAGACTACTGCAATCTGCTTTTTGCTGGCCTCCCACTTAGTCACCTCTCCCCTCTCCAGTCGGTTCAAAACTCTGCTGCCCGTCTCATCTTCCGCCAGGGTCGCTTTACTCATACTACCCCTCTCCTCAAGACCCTTCACTGGCTCCCTATCCGTTTTCGCATCTTGTTCAAACTTCTTCTACTAACCTATAAATGTACTCACTCTGCTGCTCCCCAGTATCTCTCCACACTCGTCCTTCCCTACACCCCTTCCCGTGCACTCCGCTCCATGGATAAATCCTTCTTATCTGTTCCCTTCTCCACTACTGCCAACTCCAGACTTCGCGCCTTCTGTCTCGCTGCACCCTACGCCTGGAATAAACTTCCTGAGCCCCTACGTCTTGCCCCATCCTTGGCCACCTTTAAATCTAGACTGAAAGCCCACCTCTTTAACATTGCTTTTGACTCGTAACCACCTGTAACCACTCGCCTCCACCTACCCTCCTCTCTTCCTTCCCGTTCACATTAATTGATTTGATTTGCTTACTTTATTTATTTTTTGTCTATTAGATTGTAAGCTCTTTGAGCAGGGACTGTCTTTCTTCTATGTTTGTGCAGCGCTGCGTATGCCTTGTAGCGCTATAGAAGTGATAAGTAGTAGTAGTAGTCTCTTGTAACCACAGCTAATATTGTGATGTCATAATGCCTCAGTCCACCAATAAGAGCCAACCTCATCAGTGATGTCACAATGGCTTGATTGTCCTATACTTGGCTCACTTTTATTACATAGCTCTTTGAGCAGGGACTGTCTTTCTTCTATGTTTGTGCAGCGCTGCGTATGCCTTGTAGCGCTATAGAAATGCTAAATAGTAGTAGTAGTAGTAATACATATAAAATATTTAAATGCCTTGGCCCCGATATGTAAAAGAATTGCTAATTACAGTATTTGAATATTGTCTCACTTATTTTTAGCAGCCTATAGTTAGGAGCAATTTCAGCTGAACTTAATAGGAACTGATGGGTCAATATTCAGCCTCTGCAGTCAGCATTTTTTTAAAACATCGGCTACAGCGGTCAAAGATTATACAGATATTCACTATCATGTTTTTTTCTTTCTCTTGCTATTACTAAATGTACATTTTCTATATAATTCTTATAAATTTCTTAAATATTTCTTACTGTGATTGCTTGCTAATACACTACCATGTTTTATCATTATCATGTTACCCAAAATCTTTCTGTTTATTACTAAATGTATACTTTATCATGCACTCTCACTATTCCTGATGTATTGTAAGCCACATTGAGCCTGCAAAGAGGTGGGAAAATGTGGGATACAAATGCAACAAAATAAATAATAATATTCACTGCCGCTATTCAGATAGTAGCCAACTTTGAATCTCTGTGGCAGTATTGCCCACAATCTGGGAACTTAGGGCTCCGTTTACGAAGGTGCACCAAAAAGTGGCCTGCGCTGGTGTAGACACGTGTATTTGGATGCGCACAGGTCCATTTTTCAGCGCCAAAAATGGATGTGCGGCAAAATTTAAATTGGCGCGTGTCCATTTTGGGCCTGAGACTTTACCACCACCCATTGACCTAGCGGTAAAGTCTCAGGCCCAAAATGGACACGCGTTAACTGGGCAGTAATTGTCAGTATGCGTACAATGCTGATTACCGCCCAGTTAGCGCTGCACGCCAGAAATTTTCTGGGGTGCGTAGTGGTGTGCGTAGAAAATGAAATTACCGCCCGGCCACGTGGTAGTTCAAAATTGATGCGGCTTAGAAAAAGGGCTCCTGAACTTCCAGCAGCTTTCTGTCCTAAGCTATCTAGATAATTTCTGGGACCACTCTGGCTCCATCCATATTATGCCCTGGCGCTATCCACATGGTGCTGATATGGTCTGTAAGGATATTCAGAGCAGGGATGAGCAGCCAGAAAATGTTCTTTTGTGTCATTTCCAGGAATGTTCATTTCAATTATTTTCACTGGGCATGTTTTTATCTCAGGGGCAAATTGTTGGGTGCACACTCTTTTGAAAGAGGACTATTTGGGAAAAGGGTACGCTGTTTCTGAAACAGTGAGCATCAGAGCATAAGTGTTTGCCATACTGGGACAGACTGAAGGTCCATCCAGCCCAGTATCCTGTTTCCAACAGTGGCCAATCCAGGTCACAAGTACCTGGCAAGATCCCAGAACAGTAAAACAGATTTTATGCTGCTTATCCCAGTGCACAATCCTTTCCCAAAAGCATGCATAATGCTCAGGCATCCACAGCATTTGCTCATGCATGTTGGTTCACGCAATAAGCAATGAGCCACTTTTTCCAAGTGAATTTTCATGTCTTTTTAAGCTTTATTTTTTTTTTTATTATTATATCATTACAATCACAATTTACAGTTATTGCTACTTAAGAAATACCATAAATAAATTGCAAACATAATACATCTGTTGATGGTGAAGATTGCTGATAGAGCGAAATAAAAGTTTTTAAATAAATAAATAAATAATATAAAGGAAATATCCATCTCACTTTGACCACAAACAAAAAAAGGATCCAAGACCTAGAAAATTACATTAAAGAAAAATGCATTTTAAATTATGGGATTCCACTGAATAATCTGCCTAGCCAGTTTCAGTGGATTATGGGACAAATCCAAAAATCCTCACTTCTTCCTTAGTCACTGAGGGGCTGTTTTACAAAGACATGCCAAAAAGTGGCCTGTGGTCAGTGGCGTAGCAAGGGCGGGATGGTGGGGGCGGTCTGCTCCGGGTGCACGCTGCTGGAGAGGTGCAGAGAGCAGCCGCGCGCCTGTTGGCTCCGCTGGTTCCCTGCTCCCTCTGCCCTGGAACAGGTTACTTCCTGTTCCGGGGCAGAGGGATCCAGCAGAGCCGACAGCCGCGCGGCTGCTCTCTGCAGCTAAGAATGCACCCAGAGGGGGTTGATGCGCCGGGGGGTGTCGTTGTGCCAGGGGGGGGTGTCATTGCGCCGGGGGGATGCCATGTTGCACCAGCTGACCTAGGAACACCACTGCCTGTGGTAGTGTGGGCATGTGTATTGAACATGCGCTGGACCATTTCTACAACACATCTGGAAAAAAGGGGCTCTTGTGGACCTGGAAATGGATGTGCGGCAAAATGAAAACCAGTGCACGTCTATTTATGGCCTGAGCCCTTAACGCCACCCATTGACTTAGCAGTAAGGGCTCATGCATTACCCATGCTGTAGCCATCCAGCATGCGCCAACTGCCGATTACCGCTAGGAATGCCCCTGCAGAAGAAAATAGAAAAAACTTTTCGACTGCATGTTTTTGGCACACACCAAATTTGGAATTATTGCCCAGGGCATGTACAAGCCAGGAGGTAATGCCAATTTGGCATGTACTGGATGCACATAGGCCCATCCTTGCCAGTTTGTAAAAGGGCCCCTAAGAGCCCTGTTTACTAAGCCACATTGTAGGCAGTAGAGTTTTTAACGTGTGGTAAAAATTAGTGCACGCTAATGCTAGAGACACCCATACAGTATATTCCTATGGATATCTTTAGTGTTGGCGCATGCTAAAAATGCTAGCAAACCTTTGTAAACAGGGCCCTAAAAATTCAATCAGTTGTTAAGATTCAAAGAACATATACACCTTCCTCCCAATATTTAAAACCATTTAACTGGCCAGGTTAAGTGGCATTTATTTATTTATTTATTTCTTCTTTATTTATAATTTTAAATTACAATTTTCAAGGATTACCTTGTACAGAAATACAGGAGAAAAGTAAAATAATATCCAATCATTCACGTTTATCAGGCATTATAATAACTTATAGACACATTTGCACATACACGTATATACTTATACATATATATACATACTTATGTACTTAGACTGGTTAGTCATCTTTAGAAGCTATATGATTAATAACCTTTCTTAGACCCCAATTTAGATAAGGGGGGGAAAAGAGTAAGAGAAGTATTTACAAACTTATATTCAAATTAAGAAAAAAGCTGCTTTTTCTCCAGAAAAAAAAAAAAAATTTTTCATTTCACTTGTTTCAATTCTACAAAAGATTTAAGTTGTTCCGGCGAAAAGAAGATATATTTAGTTTGACCCAATTTAACTACACACTTACACGGGTAAGCAAGAAAAAAGGAAGCACCGATATCTATTGTCTTTTGTTTTAAAGCAAGAAATAATTTCCTTTTTTGTTGAGTAGACTTGGTGACGTCTGGATATATCCACACTTTTGAGCCATAGAATTGAGCTTTCAGAGTTCTAAAGTAAAGTCTTAGAATAGCATTGTAATCCTGCTCAAAAACCATTGATACAACCAAAGTAGCTCTGTTCATTATAATGTCCGAAGATTGTTCCAGAATATCAGAAATATTTTGTGTCAGGAATACCTTTCTCAGAGCCCTGCACTCCTTCCCTTGTTTTAGGAATATAATATATTTTATTTAATGGGGGTATTGACTCAGCAGGAAAATTCAAAATTTCTACCAAGTATTTCTTAAAGGTATCTATCAAAGTTACCCCCGCAATTATAGAAAAATTCAGGAGACGGAGATTTAGGCGTCTGTTAAAGTTCTCAATCTGTTCAATCTTACGTCTAAGGTCTGTAGAATCCTTAGTGGAGACATTTTTAAAGGCATTTAAAGTATCAACCTCTTGTTGTAAAGATTGCACTTTTGTTGTTAAATCATTTTTAACAGAGTCTACGGTATTTTTCAAATCTTCAAACTTAGTATTAAGATTAAGGACATCACCTGAGGTCTTCTGCAACATAGTAGCAATCCGGTCTAACATCGCCTTTAATGTTTGTAGAGTCACCTCTGAGGTCTGTGTTACAGAAGGCATGCTTCCTCCAGCTCCCCAAGTCGTAGCCTGCATACCTGGGTCCTCACTGGAAGCCTCTATCGACACATCATCAGAGTCGATGGGGTTTCCCTCCAGGGCTGCTCTCGACGCCGGGCTGAGAGGGATCTGTGAAAGAGATGGTGGAGACAGGGAGACTTCCTCTCCCGGCAGGGGGGCTGCTTCTCCAGTCCTCCCCGCAATGGGATCCTTTCCCCGTGTAGTTCTGGAGGTACCGGAGAGGAAACGGTCCAACGATGTTTGAGCCGGAGAGGAGGTTGAGGTAGGTGGAGGCACTAGTCTCAACACTTCCTTACGTTTAGTATGAGGCATTTTATCAAGGAAAAAAGAATAAGTTCAGCTCATAACATCCAGAGCGTTTCAACAATCGTCCGGTGCGGCAGCCATTTTGAATTCTCCCCTTTTTATTTATTTATTTTTAAAAAAGTGTACCCCGCCTAAAACCTAGGCCATTTCCAAAAATACATAAACAACAAAAAACATATTTAAAAAACATCATAAAATATAGTAAAATACAACATCAGCACTGCTCCACCATCTCCAAGTCCAGCAGAGAAAATTTCAAAAAAAAAATGCTGCAACAAACAAATGTGTCTTAAGCAGTGTAAAGTGTAAAGTGTAGTCTATTCACTCATTCCAAAGTAATATTTCCATCAACAGAAAATGCTGAGGCACGTGTGTCTGTATAATGGACCGTGGTCACTGCATCTGAGGATGCATTGCACATACAGTACAACATCTTTAAAATACTGTGGCGCAGGAGAATACACCACTTGATGAATCAAACATAACACTTTAAATTTGATTCTATAGAACACTAGTAACCAATGGAGTTGTCTTAGTATCGGAGAAATACGCGCAGTCTTTCAATCTCTGTCCACCAATTTGACTGCCGCATTTAGGACAATCTGCAATGCCCTGCACTGAGTACTTGTCAGTCCTAGGTACAAGGCATTGCAGTAGTCCAATTTACTCAAACCCATAGCCTGCACTACACTCTGGAAATCAGACCTCAACAACATTAGCCTTAACCTATATAACAAATGCAAGCTCCATCTCTGGCCGTCTTCAAATCTAAGCTAAAAGCCCACCTTTTTGATGCTGCTTTTAACTCCTAAGCTTTATTCACTTGTTCAGAACCCTTATTTTATCATCCTTACTTTAATATTCCCTTATCCCGTTTGTTCTGTCTGTCTGTCCTAATTAGATTGTAAGCTCTGTCGAGCAGGGACTGTCTCTTCATGTTCAAATGTACAGCGCTGCATATGTCTAGTAGCGCTTTAGAAATGATAAGTAGTAGTAGTAGTAGTAGTAGTAGTCTTTGGGATTCCAGAATCTTGCTACTCTTTGGGATTCCGGAATCTTGCTACTCTTTGGGATTCCGGAATCTTGCTGTTCTTTGGGATTCCAGAATCTTGCTACTCTTTGTCCTTATCCCTCATTTGTCCTGTTTGTCTGTCTTAATTAGATTGTAAGCTCTGTCGAGCAGGGACTGTCTCTTCATGTTCAAGTGTACAGCGCTGCGTACGTCTAGTAGCGCTTTAGAAATGATAAGTAGTAGTAGTAGCAATTTAAAAAAAAGAGGACTGAATCACACTATCCACCTGTTTCATCATGGTGAGCTTGGAATCCAACAAAATACCTAACAATTTTATCTCCCTCCGCACTTCAAGGAGAACGTCATCAATCACCAGTGAATCAGGCCGCAGATCTTCTTTTGACCTTCCAACAACCATTACCTCTGTTTTGGCTAAATTCAACACAAGATCATTCTCACACATCCATGCACGGCGAACCCTACTCATATATCCCTGCAATTAAGAGACCAAACATGGTCCCCACACAGTTATTGGGAAAAAAAATTGTATATCATTGGCATAAAGTCAATAATATACCCTCAGAGATTAAAATACCTCACCCAAAGATGCCATAAAAAATATTATACAATAAAGCTGATAACTCTGAGCCCTGAGGCATTCCTCTATCAAATGACACTTCACAAGAGATCTGTTCACTATTCGTCACACAAAACGACCTGTCCAACAAGTATGACTGGAACCATTTATACACTTGTCCACCTACACCAAAACTTCAATAATAATAGTTCTAAATCCACTGAATCAATTGCTCCAGACATGTCTAGTGAAACCAGACAAAAACACATATTTTTATCCAAACTTTTTTTGTAGCACATCAAAGTTGACACCAAAAGTGTTTCAACACCGTAGGCCCGCCTGAAACCAAACTGATAATCATCAAGACAACCATTACGTTCAACAAAATCTTCCAACTGTTTTAAAACTGCCTTTTCAGTCACCTTTCTCAAAACTGGAAGAACTGAATTTGGATGATAATTCATTAAATCATCTGGCTATCTGGCAATATTCAGTGGGAGATAGCCGGTTATCTTCCACTGAGTATTGCTGGTTAGCACTTAGCAGATAACCGGTTATATTGTGCGATATAACTGTCTATCTGCTGATATCTATTGACCCAACTTAAATGTCTCAACTCTGCAATGCATCAAAACCTTACATCGTATTGGACATTATATATTCCTTATTTCATTGACCCTTATTGTACTTGTATATCCTAACCTTACCTGACCCTTATTTTATACTGTATTTGTTTAACATCTACCTGACCTGGCGATCGCCTTTACGGTAATATTTTAAATTTTAAATTTAAATGCTTTACTTTTTGTCTATTAGATTGTAAGCTCTTTGAGCAGGGACTGTCTTTCTTCTGTGTTTGTACAGCGCTGCGTACACTTTGTAGCGCTCTAGAAATGTTAAATAGTAGTAGTAGTAGTAGTATTATGTAAGCCACATTGAGCCTGCTAATGGGTGGAAAAATTTGGGATAAAAATGTTACAAATAAATAAATATTCAGTGCATTGTTGGCTAAGGTTGGTTGTCAAATTAGGCTGCCACAATAGCTGGTGTATCTTTGGCTGGTTTAAACATAACTGGCCAGTGCTGAATATCGGCTTGGCCGGTTAAATTTAAACAGGCCGAAAAACACCTGGCTATTCAATGCCGGTCGCCAGAAAAGGCCCGGCATTGAATATCTGGGCTGACCGCCAACTGCGGGAGTTAGCCGGACTCCCTCCCATTGTCTGAATATCAGGCCTCGTATTTTCAAAGAAATAACACAAGAACAAGGAAACTGCAAAACAAACTTCAGACCCAATGCTTGAGTCCTGAAACATAATGCCAAGAACGCCTGCCATTGTTTCTGGGTAATAGCTAGACAAGTAAGGAAATACTCAAATTTTTGAGCCCCAAAACGTTTTATCCATTACACAGAAATAAGATTTTAGAACCAAAGCTCGGTCCATTTCTAGGGCAAATGTTGCCAGCAATCTACTTCTTTGAGTCACCACCACCAGTGATGATTCCAAGAACTCATAATATTCAGTACTGATTTATCCGTCTCCCATAAGAAACAGAATCAAATGGTGATGATGATTAGGTTGCAACTTCTCAACCGACCTCATTACACCAAACTGTTGGATTGTGCCAGTGCGACCACCTCAAGAGGAAAAACCATTTGGTCCGCTCCCTGCTCTTGCTGCCACTGAAATGTCCTCTGGTGGGAAAACATAGACCTTAGCAAAAGGTCCAAAGGTCCCTTTACAAGCACAATACTAGAAGAACATATAAATGCAGCATTATTCACTCAGATTCACTCAGAGTTGTTACTAAACGCTCTTCTGACTTCTGAAAGCTGATTTTAATCAGGCTTTGCAGTAGGTTATTTTGAACATCCTTTCTGCCTTGTTATGTAGTTTGGAAAGACAACACCATACAAGCCAAGGAATATGAGAACAGGATGTCTGCCCACTTTATAGCACGGGAGGTTTTTTAATTCTATCCTTTCCATTTAACAAGATGTGGCTTTGTCCCACCACTTCCTTCACACATGGAGTAAAGCTTTTATGTTGCAAAGTACCTAAAATGTATTTCATATGTGGCAACGTGATTGCTCAAAAATAGCAAAAAAAAAAAATAAATGAATAATTTTTTTTTTTTTAAAAACCTCTTCCCTTTCTCGATCTGGCAGACCTCCTTACAAACGCATTACTATTGCCCTAGCAATAATTCAATGTAACACAACGCAATTAGACTCTCAATATTTAGTTCAGTTGTTTGAATATAGAGGAGGAAAAGGCTTCAGGTAGTCAACCGTTATTACGTCACCCTTAGATTGGCATTTTGCGGTTGATGCCTGCAATATCCCTCACTGAAGAAAAAATTCTTCTTCTCGTGGATATTAGGCTTGCTCTTCATTAGTCAAAAAAAAACCTCCGTATTTTACTACTAACTTTTTCTAATACTTTGAAATATAGGCTGCACTTATCTGAGCTTGTGACCGGGCTGCAGACGCTCTAGCAACCAATTTGTTCTTGCGCCCGTCGCAGACAGATTATTTAACAATTCTATCTCATAACGCCCACCTCTTCAATGTCGCCTTCGGCACCTAACCACTACACCTCTATTCAGGAACTCTAGACTGCCCCAACTTGACATTTTGTCCGTTAGATTGTAAGCTCCTTTGAGTAGGGACTGTCCTTCTTTGTTAAACTGTACAGCGCTGCGTAACCCTTGTAGTGCTCTAGAAATGTTAAGTAGTAGTAGTAGCAGGGGCGTAGCCAGACACCCAATTTTGGGTGGGCCTGGGCCCAAGATGGGTGGGCAGAAGAACTCCGCCTTGTCCCACAAATGATTTGGTTTCTCCCTCTCTCGCCTGCATGTCATAGGTTCTCTCAAACATCCCCCCTCCCCTGCATACCTTTTAAATAGCAGCTTTTCAACGGCAGCGAGCAGCAACTAATACACACTGCTCATGTTGGATCCACAGTCTTCCCTCTGATGCAACTTCCTGTTTCCGCATAGGCGGGAATACATCAGAGGGAAGGCTGTGGGGCTGGTGCGAGCAGTATTTATCAGTCGCTGCTCATTGCAGATGAAGATCTGTTATTTACAAGGTATGCAAGAGGGACAGTTGTTGGGAATTTTTGGTTGGTGGGGCTTGGGGATCCCTGCCAGCCACATCATAGATGTGCTGCTACTGGGTGGGCTTGAGGCCAAAATGGGTGGGCCTGGGCCCACCCGAGCCCACCCTTGGCTACGCCACTGAGTAGTAGTAGTATAAGGCTATATAGCTAGAAAGATCATGTAATACAATATTTAGCGGTGTTGCACTTTCTCTACGGAACTCTCTCCCAATGGATCTGAGACAAACATCCAAATGCAGATTTATGCCACTTTCTGGACGTTTTTCTCTTTTGAAAATGAGCTCCATAACTTCCAGTATTCAGAAAGTTGAATGGTAGTACCACCCGTGCCAACTCCCATACTCCATCCATGTGAATGCCCCCCCTGCATTTATGCACTATGCCCCTTGTGTGCACCCTTGCACAATAGTGCTTAGCCACTTTCCTGCCACTTACAGGAGTAATTGTGCACATATCCAAGCCGGCATTCTGAACGTTTATGCACACAAGAGGAATATAAATGTGGATGTCCAGTTATAGAATTGCTCTTTAAGGGGCCCTTTAACTAAGCCATGTAAGTGTCTATGCACACCCAACGCACGCCAAAATGGAGTTACTGCTCGACTACCAAGTGGCTCTTGCGGTAATTTCATTTTTGGCGCACGTCCAATACATGCATCTGAAAAATATTTTTTTTATTTTCCGGCGCATGCAACGGACACACGCCAAGTGGCACTTGGCATGTGTAGGTCATTACCGCCCGGTTACCGCGTGAGTCTTTATAGATAGGCTAATGGCTGGCGGTAAGGTCTCAGACCCAAAATGCATGCGCGGCAATTTTCATTTGCCACATGACCATTTTCTGAAAAAATTTAAAAAATGGATCGACGCACACCCAAACCCCCGCCTACACTACCGCAAGCCATTTTTCAGTGCGCCTTTGTAAAAGGACCCCTAAATGCCACTCCATCAAAATAACTATTAGTGTTTTGTGCATTAACAAGGCGCGTTAAACTTCACGCTAGGGGGATAATTTGTATAACTGGGCATCTGATTGTAGCCTATTCTATAAAGGAATATTGATGCGTTTTAGAGTAATCTAGTGTAACAAGCTAGATACATGCATATATCTTAGGCAGGAACTCTTATACTAACCATAAGGCTGGTGTAAATGTGTGGGCATTAGTTCTGGAGATATAAGTTAAGCACATAACTTTGCCCACCTATCTGTATGTGAACCCTCAAATTATGTGTGTTTTTATAGAGCAGTGCTCAGGTGGAAATTCAATGTATGTATTTATACATATATATGTGTGTACACATAAGTGAGTATATGCTAGTTTTCTGAGGTAGTTATTCAGAAGAGCTTAACTATTTATTTAGATTTTGCTCACACTTTTTTCAGTAGTAGCTCAAGGTGAGTTACATTCAGGTACTCTGGATATTTCTCTGTCCCAGGAGGGCTCACAATCTAAGTTTGTACCTGAGGCAATGGAGGGTTAAGTGACTTGCCCAAGCTCACAAGGAGCAGCAGTGGGATTTGAACTGGCCACCTCTGGATTGTAAGACCAGTGTTCTAACCACTAGGCCCCTCCTCCACTCAGCAGCACAGGCTCCCTTCCCATGAAATTACAGTGAGTAGACCATTTCTGGATAGGTACATGTTGAAACGCAGCACTACGCACAAGCCCCTGGATTCTATAACGGCCGCTGAAATTTGCATGCCAAATTTTGGACATGATTCTAAGATGCTCATGCAACTTAATTACTTAGGGGACCTTTTACTGAGCAGTGGCAAGCCCAACGTGGGCCAATCCAAAACTACCGCAGCCCAATGTGGGCGCCGGTGGTAGTTCCCCCCACCACCACCAGTGTGCAGCATTTACGGTGCTAGCGGAAATAATTGAAAAATATTTCTGCAGGGGGTTACTGCCGGGTTAGCATGGGAGCCATTACCGCCACCTCAGTGGGTGACGGTAAGTGCGCCCCCTGCATGGTCATGCTGTAAGTTCATTTTTTCAGCCTTTTTACCTGATGCAGTAAAAAGGGTCTCAGTGTGCAGCAAAAATGGCTGCTGCTGCTAGTGCAGGGCCCATTTTTACCACAGATTAGTAAAAGGCCCCCCAGCATATTTCCCTATGCTTATCCCATGTCCCATTCCCCCCCTCCACTACCCTTTCTCCTGTGCTCGCCTACCCCTTGCTCTTACCTCCCTTCTCCCTTGCCCACCTCTACCTACCTATCTCTTTCATTATTCTGTTACACTTGACTTATTATTCTCTTTCAATGCTCTGTAATCTCTATTACTATGTAAGCTGCATTGAACCTGCTTGGAGTGGGAAAGCGAGGGGTACAAATGTAATAAATAAATAAAGAGCCAATTGACACGAATTATTGACATTAATTGGCATTTATTTGGATTTACACACCCATCTGCCTGAGTGCTATCCTATAAAACTGCACACTGAAATTGTCTTGCATGCAACCGAAAAGGAGGTGTGACATGGGATGGGCATGGGCAGGTCAGGAATGTTGCAACACCACATGAGTGGAACATGCCCCAAGCCCTTTTTTCCCCTTTTTTTTTTCTTGGATTGACTCCAGGTCAGGAGTGTTCCCCATTATCTAGTCGTGCTATTATAGAATTCCAGGGTTGTGTGCTCAACTTGCGTGCCAGGATTTACACCAGATTTCACTTGGTGCAAGACCACGCACCCAAAATTGGTCGCGGGAATTGGTGCTAAGCAGTATTCTATAAAGGGTGCTTTGTAGGGAGCGCCATTTCTAGAACGCGATTTTCAGCGTGGATCTTTCTGGCACCAAACTTTCAGCAAACAACGCAGTGCAGATGACGAACGGAGCAAACACAACTTGAATGATCTCGATATGACTGAACACGGCTGTGTTTCGGCTTATATGGCCTGCATCAGGAGTCTTGTGGTGTCTCCAAAAAATAGAAAATGTTGCACAGCACAGAGGTGCCAGGGCTTGAAAACCTGTTAGTCCTGCTTGCGTTGACAGCGTCGGAAGAAAAAGTTTCACTATTGTTGATTGTGATTAGTTTGCAAAATTGCGTTTACCGTTTCATTGATGCAAACAGGACCGACAGGTTTTCAAGCCCTGGCACACCTGTGCTGTGTGACATTTTACATTTTTATGGTGACACAACAAGCCTCATGATGCAGGCCATATAAGCTGAACACGGCCTTGTTGAGTCATATCAAGATCATTAAAGTTATGCTTGCTTTGTTCATCATCTCTGCTGTGTTGTTTGCCTTACCTAACTTTCAGCATCATTTATCTAACGTGGCCCAAAGTGCAGACTTTCACCACTTGTAGACTGTCTGTACATGATCCCTCATCCCTTTTCTCTGCTACTCAAAGCTATAAACATATAAATACCACCGTCTTTACAGACCTATTTAATAAGAACTTTCTCTCACTTCTAATGTGGCACAGACATGAATTATTCATAATATCACAGAGTTTTTTGTTGCTGTTAGCACAGAGCGTTGAAGTGTTTACAATTATTTGCAGTGGAGGAATTTGATAAAACTTGAGAAAGTTTTCCTGCTGTGTCATGGCCGACTGCTCCCCCCCCCCGGCAAAATTCCAAACGGTGTAGACTGAGCATGCGTTAATCTAGATAGAAGTGCAGCACAAGAAGAACCTTTGCCAAACTGGGCCCCTGATGGCTGTATCTAGAATTAAGTTTCTACCTCACCATCAAGTCAGCTGATTAGACAGAGCCAGGCTGCGTTTTGGCCAATTGCATGCAGGGATTTGTAGTTCTGACTTTGCTAGGGACATCAATGGAAAAGAGGAGAACTGTAAATTTGCACACATGAAGAGCGATGCTGTAACCGGGTTCCTGCATTTATGTGCCCTTTGCATGCATAAATGTATAGATTGCTAGCATTTATGCCCATAAGCACATACTTAGTGAAAATGACAGCAGGGGGATTTGGGGGGTCTTTTACTTAGCCATGGATCTGGTATAACTATGGTCATAGAAAATTTGCAGGAACATGTGCAATTGACACTATTCCATAAATGACATGTATAAGTAGGAGCCCCGCCCATGTTCCACTCATGCTCCGCCCATGCCTTGCATTTATGAACGGTGCTATTTATGGGGGGTCTTTTACTAAAGCTTAGCTCGAGCTACCTGCAGCAGGGCCCTTTTTATTCCTATGGGCCCTGCTGCAGATAACTCCAGTTAAGCTTTAGTAAAAGACCCCCATAAATAGCACAGTTCATAAATGCAAGGCATGGGCGGAGCATGGGTGGAACATGGGCGGGGCTCCTACTTATACATGTCATTTATGGAATAGTGTCAGTTGCACATGTTCCTGCCACTTTTCTATGACCTTAGTTATACCAGATCCATGGCTGGTGTAACTGTAGGTTGTGTAAAAAGTAAGGTGTGCTGATACTGGGTTATGCTAGTATTCTATAACAGAATCTAGGCACCCAGATGCCATTATAGAATTTGGACAAGTTTCTGGAGGAAAAGTTCATAGTCTGCTATTGAGACAGACATGGGGAAGCCACTGCATGTCCTGGGATTAGTAGCATGGAATGTTGCTACTCTTTGAGTTTCTACATGGAATGTTGCTACTATTTGGGATTCCAGAATCTTGCAACTATTTGGGATTCTGGAATGTTGCTTCTATTTGGGTTTCTGTCCAGTTACTTGTGACCTGAATTGGCCACTGCTGGAAGCAGGATACCGGGCTAGATGGACCATTGGTGTGACCCAGTATGACTATTCTTATGGTTAGTGTATCTGGATTTAAAAAAAATTGGAGAAGTTCCTGGAGGAAAAGTCCATTGTCATGCTACTATTTGGGATTTTGTAAAGTACTTCTAACTTGAATTGGCCATTGTTGGAAGCAGGATACTGGGCTAGATGGACCATTGGTGTGACCCAGTATGGCTATTCTTATGTGTGTTCGGTGCCCACTTATAGAATTGCTTCTGTATTGGGGAAAACCCAGGATGGGCTCAGCCTGTTTATTTGTTCTGGGGTTAGATGGAAGCTCTAGAAATGTCTTTGTGGTTGATGAAACATTGACTGTATTTGGCAAGAGGGACCAGATATTCCTTTTATACCCATCTTGCAAAAGAAAGAGACATTATCCTTTACACTGAAAGTAAACCAGATCCTCCTTTTTCCTAAGGGCAATAGTAAAGTGTTACCCAGGAATGAAAACCGATATTAACTTTATCTGCACTCTGTTGATGGAAACACCATATTAATTTTAGTGAAGCTCCAGGCTAGCAAATATGAGAATATCAGTTTCTTGGATGAGGGCCATAGAGACAATATTCAGATAACAGCCCAAGTCAGATTTCTAAGAATCTGTGAATTCCGCTCTACACTTTATAACCACCTGCAGTGTCACAACCAGGGGCCCTTGTTGGTTTTGATGCTGCATGTATGTGTTCAGCTACATTTAAGTGTGTAGAAATGCATAAAAACGATTGGTTACTTTAAGGGGTCCTTTTAGTAAGGTGCGCTGAAAAATAGCCAGCGGTAGCGTAGGCGCGGATTTTGGGCGCGTGCAGAATCAGTTTTCAGCACACCTGTAAAAAAGGCCTTTTTAAATTTTTTTCCGAAAATAGACGTGCGGCAAAATGAAAATTGCCGCACGTCCATTTTGGATCTGAGACCTTACCGCCAGCCATTGACCTAGCAGTAAAGTCTCACACGGTAACTGGGCGATAATGACCTACGCATGCCAAATGCCACTTGGCGTGCATCCGATATGCGTGGCAGAAAATAAAAATTATTTTTCAGTCTCGCGTATTGGAGGTGTTGATGCCCCTGTACAGGTCGTTGGTGAGGGCCCACCTGGAGTATTGTGTTCAGTTTTGGAGGCTGTATCTTGTTAAGGATGTAAAAAAATTGAAGTGGTGCAAAGAAAAGCTACAAAAATGGTATGGGATTTGCGTTACAAGACGTATGAGGAGAGACTTGCTGACCTGAACATGTATACCCTGGAGGAAAGGAGAAACAGGGGTGATATGATACAAATATTTGAAAGGTATTAATCCGCAAACAAACCTTTTCCATAGACGGGAAGGCGGTAGAACTAGAGGACATGAAATGAGGTTGAAGGGGGGCAGACTCATGAAAAATGTCAGGAAGTAATTTTTCACGGAGAAAGTGGTGGATGCTTGGAATGCCCTCCTGCGGGAGGTGGTGGAGATGAAAACGGTAACGGAATTCAAAAATGTATGGGGTAAACATAAAGGAATCCTGTTCAGAAGGAATGGATCCTCAGAAGCTTAGCGGAGATTGGGTGGCAGCGCCGGTGGTTGGGAGGCGGGGCTAGTGCTGGGCAAGACTTCTACAGTCTGTGCCCTGAAAATGGTAGATACAAATCAAGGTCAGGTATACATATAAAGTAGTGCATATGAGTTTATCTTGTTGGGCAGACTGGATGGACCGTACAGGTCTTTTTCTGCCGTCACCTACTATGTTACTATTGTTACCATGTTTGAAAGTACAGCTGCTGAATTTTCCGTTCTGCATTGTGCGGTACTTTTTTATTGAACTAATTTAATACATTTGTGGAACATCTCAAAAATTATACTTCTTCATCAAGTCAATATAAAATGAGCTCAGGATGAGCTAAATTGTATTGGTGTGCAAACAACCCCCCCCCCCCCCAAAATAAAAAAAAAACCATTTAGCATGTACTAAAATGAAATGACACGCACAGGAGCAAAGGTGGTCAAAGAAAGCAGGAATCACCAGAGGTCATGCAACAGCAGTTTATTGAAGGAAGACCCCAATACATAGCACTTATTTTCATTAACCATAAAAACCATAAAACATATATTAACATATATATACATATTATCAAAATTTACCGTCCAGACTTCTAGTGCACTTAAATCATGTGATCCAGACAGAAAACATTCATCATTCCTAAAAAAATTTTTAAAAGACTCATTATATCACAAGACAAAAAATATTTGTCAAAGTGATATATCATATATATATATAGAGAGAGAGAGAGAGAGAGAGAGAGAGAGAGAGAGAGAGAGAAAGAAAGATACATGTACACATTTGTATACATCATCTTCTAGAGTGCAATAAAAGGCTTTAAACACTACTGAGAAACTAAAAAAGCTAAACTCGCCACAATAACTGAAGTACGTAACAAATGTTTCACTATCCACCTTATAATTGAAAGAGAAAAACGCCTAGATTTCGACCCAAATCGGGAGATAGACGTTTATCTCACAAAAACAAATAAATCGGTATAATGGAAAGGCGATTTTGGACGTTTTCAACTGCACTCCATCGCGGAAGCGTACAAAGTTGACGGGGGCGTGTTGGAGGCGTGGCGAAGGTGGAACTGGGGCGTGGTTATCGGCCGAGGAGAGATGGGCGCCTTTCGCCGATAATGGAAAAAAAGTATGCGTTTGTAGCTAGAATTTAGGGCACTTTTCCTGGACCCTGTTTTTTCACGAATAAGGCCCCAAAAAGTGCCCTAAATGACCAGATTACCACCAGAGGGAATCGGGGATGACCTCCCCTGACTCCTCCAGTGGTCACTAACCCCCTCCCACCACAAAAAAAAAGATGTTTCACAACTTTTTATTTTCACCCTCAAATGTCATACCCACCTCCCTGGCAGCAGTATGCAGGTCCCTGGAGCAGTTGTTAGGGGGTGCAGTGGACCTCAGGCAGGTGAACCCAGGCCCATCCCCCCCCCTACCTGTTACAATTGGGCTGCTTAATGCTTAGTTGTCCAACCCCCCCAAACCCACTGTACCCACATGTAGGTGCCCCCCTTCACCCCTTAGGGCTATAGCAATGGTGTAGACTTGTGGGCAGTGGGTTTTGAGGAGGATTTGGGGGGCTCAACACACAAGGGAAGGGTGCTATGCACCTGGGAGCTCTTTTACCTTTTTTTTTTGTTTTTGTAAAAGTGCCCCCTAGGGTGCCCGGTTGGGGTCCTGGCATGTGAGGGGGACCAGTGCACTACGACTCCTGGCCCCTCCCACGAACAAATGCCTTGGATTTATTCGTTTTTGAGCTGGGCGCTTTCATTTTCCATTATCACTGAAAAACAAAAACGCCCAGCTCACAAATTGTCGAATAAAACATGGACGTCTATTTTTTTTGGAAAATACGGTTCGGTCTGCCCCTTCACGGACCCGTTCTCGGAGATAAACGCCCATGGAGATAGACGTTTTCGTTCAATTATGCCCCTCCACGTTTATTCAAGATTTGTGTGAGAAACAAATTACAAGTATTTGGCTAGTGAAAGTTTTTTTTTATAATTTTTAAGTTTTTAAATATGATTTAAACGTTTGTTAAGTATATTGGTGCATTTTTTGGTGTACTTTTTAGGTGTGAACATTTGGCATACTTTTAAAGTTTTATCAATTTTTTTAGTGTTGACAAATTTATTAGAACATGTTTTGGTGTTCTTTTTGAGGATAAATGTTGGTCTTTTGTTTCTTGTAATTTATCTGAATAGTTGCAGTTGCATAATCTCTGATGACTCCTTCTTTCTTTGACCACCTTCCTTCCTGTGTGTGCTTTCTGCTTTCTGAAGGTTTCCCTCTTTTTGTTGAAACTACTAAAATGAAATGAAACAAAAATGCATTTGGGAACCAAAATAAGCAGAAAAGAGAAGGAAAAACAAAGTGAAGCCTTTACCAACATCCCTTTCTGCCCGGTCTTAGAATGGTCTCCATTATGGGCACACACTGGAGGGAAGATTTTTCAAATGCCGGGGTACCTGCTGTTAATCGAATTTTTCCATATTTAGGTGCAAAATTCCTAAAATGTGGAGCCCTGGCTTGTGGCTTTCTGCTTGAGCTCGGCTT
Source organism: Microcaecilia unicolor (assembly GCF_901765095.1). Taxonomy (NCBI): domain Eukaryota; kingdom Metazoa; phylum Chordata; class Amphibia; order Gymnophiona; family Siphonopidae; genus Microcaecilia; species Microcaecilia unicolor. The sequence continues at coordinate 210,424,397 of NC_044038.1, read as the reverse complement.
AGCCTAATGGCCTGCTCCTATGTCTAGATATTACCAGCTGTTCAAATATTAGCCCAGTTCTTCAAGCTTATTTCATAGAAAGTTTAAGGTAATCCAAAAGGAAAAATATCCATTTGCATTTGTCAGAGAGTGTAAATGATATCGCATCACGCAAGATTAAGGCATGCTGAAGCTTGAAGTAATATACTGTATGCATAAAAAGACAGCAGTGTGTTGGCTTACATTTTTCAATTGGGTGTGTAGGGTACTATCAGTTTGCTAAGGATTTATGTATCACATCAGCTCTTTTACATCCTGTGCCAACTCCCAGACCATGACTACATTCCAGAAACTTCCATCATTACCTAGTCAACAGATCAGGTTGAGCTCTTTTATGCAAGTTTCCATGGTGCACATATATTTTCTGACCCCTGAGAACCACTAATGTTTGTTGCTCTGGTGAGACAAAAACAGTGAGGACAACAAAAGGCAAAAAAGGTCTTTTATTGAAAATCTTCGCTTGGCCCGATATGGGCCATGTTTAAGCTATAGTGCCTGCATCAGGAGTCTGACACAATGTTCTTAAAATTATTCATTAGAATGAAAAACGTGTGGCACAAATGCGCCCCACACACCAAAACATAGGTATTGAGTGCCAAAAAGCAAAACAATTGGGCATCTTTTGGCGCTCAATACTTGCATTTTGGTGTGTGAAACGCCTTTGTGCCACACGTTTTTCAATACTTGCGTTTTGGTGTGTGAGACGCCTTTGTGTCACACGTTTTTCAATACTTGCTTTTTGGTGTGTGAGACGCCTTTGGGTCACACGTTTTTCAATACTTGCTTTTTGGTGTGTGAGACGCCTTTGGGTCACACGTTTTTCAATACTTGCGTTTGGTGTGTGAGACGCATTTGTACCACACGTTTTTCAATACTTGCGTTTTGGTGTGTGAGACGCCTTTGTATCACACGTTTTTCAATACTTGCGTTTTGGTGTGTGAGACGCCTTTGTGCAACTCGTTTTTCATTTAAAAAGAGTAGTTTTATCAATAGTCTGTCAGAGTCCTAATGCAGGCACTATAGCCGAAACACAGCCCGTGTCAAGTCAAGTGAAGATTTTCAATAAAAGACCTTTTTTTTGCCTTTTGTTGTCCTCGCTGTTTTTGCGTGGCTCGGATTTCTTGTGGAGGACTTTGCTTCTTGCTCTGGTGAACCAGGAGAAATAAACCTGGGCAATGCAGCACTGTATTTTCATTAAAAATAAGAAATATACCATAGATGGAGAGGCAGTTCCGGACTTAGAAAACCCTTTTTTAAAAAGAAAACATGAATTGTAAAAATGCTTGTGAGTGATCTAGAATGAGGAGTGTTGATCACTGGATATGTATATTATCTGATCTGCTCAGTGCATTCTTTCTAGCAAAAAAGGTGCCGGTACTGAAATGCCAGATCACCCTTCAGGGGTGGGGTGATCACTGAGGAACCCACCCTACAATAGCCAGGCCCCCTGCAACCAGTCACAGAATCTATGACAAGGCAGAATTAGTGTGTAGAGCCTGAGCTCTTTCATTAAAACTTGTGGATCATGGGTCAATTTTAGCAGGCAGTGGAAAAGGTGCCGGTACTCAGTACCCCCAAGTACCCCCTCAAAAAAAGCCCTGGATCTGCTTCATAATCGGATTCAGCCCCAGCCTGAATAATTTCACCTGATTGGTTACAGCATATAATATACATTGGCTGATATTCTGTTTGGTGCTACGTGATCAGTGAGTTGACAACACATATACAAGTAGGACTCTTCGTTTTGCATTCATTACTTGGTGTATTTATTGACCCCTGATGCAGACGCTTTTTAGCGTCGAAACACGGCCTGTGTCGGGTCGCTATCTCTGATATAATAAAGACTGTTGGACTCACGTCTCCAGTGGTGAATCGTCTATTAGTCTCTACTTTTGCCTTCTGTGATTCGTCATCGTAGAGAACTTTTCCTGTTCTATATTTTGATATTTTTAAATGGCATCTGTTAACATGATTAACCTATCAAAGGTTTACAGGTATACAGCAAGGCTTAAAGTATTTTCTCACAACTGTTTCTTAATGAATATGGATTTTAGATTTAATTGTTCTAATGGTTAAGCAGCAGGCTGAGAAAAGGTTGAAATCCCCCTCTGGCTCATTGTGACTTGAACAAGTTTGTTAACCTTTCATTGCCTAAGGTCCGAAAATTAGATTGTGAGCCCTCCAGGGACAGGGAAATACCTATTGTACCTGAATGTAACTCACTTAGAGCTACTGCTAAAAAAAGGTGTGAACAAAATCCAACTAAAAAAATGTGTATCTCAAAAAACCTAGATGGTGTTTACACTTGCTTTGAGGCCAACATGTCAGCTGTTTGGCCTTGGGGATTCTTTCACGATCATGAGTTAACAACATAAAAATAACATGAGGTACGGGCAAAGCTTGTGTGGCAAATGCAGAGGGTGTTATCTGCATTTACAGCACAGGCACTGTGTCACATACCTGGGGGAATACCACAGGCTCTGTGTGCTATTGGCCCAGGTATGTAATGTGGCCTGGGCACTAACTGTCAACATGACAGGTACCTGCAGTGGTGCCACTCGTTCCTTGTCCCCCCCCCCCCCCCATGATTCAATCTACCATTCCAATCACCTCTTTTCTGATCTCCACCCTCCCTACAATTCCCTCCGATCCTCCAACATCCCCACTTCAATCTCCCTCCTTGTGGAGGAGTAGCCTAGTGGTAGCACGTTTAGTGGTAGCTGGTGGGATCCCAAGCTCGGCAGCTGAAGACTGCGAATGTTCAGTTTTCAGAGCATGCCCGCTGCAGACTGCCAAGTTGGAAAGAAGCGTTTTCCCACCAGCTGAGATATTTTTTTGGGTGGTGGTTGGGGGGGGGGGGGGGGGAGAACAATTGGTGCCCACCCACTTCTTCCCTAGGCCCACCCAAAATCTGTTGTCTGGCTACGCCCCTGGTGGTTAGTACAGTGGACTTTGATCCTGGGGAACTAAGTTTCATTCCCACTGTAGCTCCCTGTGACTCTGGGCAAGCCACTTAACCCTCTGTTGCCCCTGGTACAAAATAAGTACCTGAATATATGTAAACCGCTTTGAATGTAGTTGGAAAAACCTCAGAAAGGCGATATATCAAGTCCCATTTCCATTTCTCTTACTCAGATGCTTCATCTTACTCTGATCCCCCTAACGTCCCTTCCCTCAGATCGAATCTGCCCCAACCCCCCCATGCCAAGTCCCCGAACAATGTGTAAAGTCCCTCCCAGCTGTCATCAACCTAACCTTCCTCCCCTCACCCCCCAGACTCCCTCTGGACCCCCCCCCACCCCCCACCCATCCTTGAAACGTATCCAGAGGAAAGCCCTGCTGGTCCCATGGCAAGGGAGTGAAACAGTCTCTCTACTCCCACCCCATCCGGCTCTGAGTTCACGACGGCTTTGCTGACCTCCCAGCAGTGGTCTCATGGTACCTACCCCTAGGGGTCAGCCTTCCATATAAGGCATTTTGCTTCAGTTACAAACCTAGGAAGGCAATATTTAAAATTAACTGGACAGGAGAGGGTTCTGCCCAGGTAAATCATATTGACTGGTCCCACCACTAATGTTCAGTGGCACTTAACCAGATAATGTCAAAGCACAATCTGGCTACTGCCAGCATGGTCTGTGGGCAGAGATAGGGCACTACCAGACGTTATCTAGGCCTCTCCAATATTTAGTGCCAGTACTTGGATAACTATCCAGGCAAGGACACATATAGGAGTTTCCTAACTTGCCCACATAGTTATCTGGTATCGGCACTGAATATTGGCTATACCAGGCTAACTTCCTATGGCTGGGCAATACCCAAATAATCAATGCCAGTAACTGGATTAGAGCTGACACTGAATGTATGAGTGAGATTCAGCACATAGTGCAGTGAGGGCTCCTTTTACAAAGCCACGGTAAAAAGTGGCATGCGGTAGCGTGGACATGTCTTTAGGTATATGCTAGGGCTATTTTGTTTTTTACTGTGGCTGGGGAAAAGGCAATTTTTTAATGGGCTGGGAAACAGGCCTGCGCTAATATTAAAACGATAACGTGCCTAATGTTGGATAAAGAAAAAAATTAGAGGCACACACGTAGCCTTTAAAGTTATTGAATTTTTCCTATTATACTCCTATGTTATTTTCCATTTCACGTCCCCCACTATATGTGGTCTAAGGAAGATGATGTAATATAATTTAATTTTTGTGATAATAACTTTTTCTTACTGATATTTTTCTACAGCTGTGTTCCTGTTAACAAGTGAATGACTTGTAAAAATGTTGTCAAAAACTACTATAAATAAATATAAAAAAAAAAAAAAAAGCTACAACGTGCCAATTTACGGCCTTAGTCCTTACCGCCACCCATTGACCTAGCAGTAAGGGCTCACATGCTACCCACGCAGTAACCATGCAGCTTGCATCAATGTGGGCGCACTGCCGGTTTGTGCTGGTAACGTGTCCCCCCCCCCCCCCCCCCCCCCCATGGTAGAAAATTATTTTCTACTGTGAGATTCAGCACGTGCCAAAATTGAAATTACTGCTGGGTGCATACGCTACCTCGGTGGTAATGCTGATTGTTTGCGTGCTCCCCGTGCATTAGCCCTCCCATGCCTTTGTAAAAGGACCCTTAGTGCCTTAAAAATGACTGAACACCACTAGCTGAAAATGGGAGGTTCAGATTGTAAGACCTCCAGGGACAGGAAAAGACTTACTGTACCTGAATACGTGTCTCTGATTTTATGTTCCACACCAGCAAATCTATGGGCTCCTTTTTTTAAGGTGTGCTAATGAATTTAACATGCAATATCGACAGCATATCCTAAATGCAAAAAAGCCCATAAGAATAAAATGGTCTTCTTAGAAATTAGTGGGCACTAAATCCATTAGTGCATCTTAATAAAAGGAGTCTGTTGCTTTTAGGGTCTATCACTGTTGTGTTATGCCATCCCTAACCTTGTGTTTCTTGTACAGTTTTTGTTTTTTTTTATGTTGATGTCTTGATTTTCAGGTCCTTTTACTAAGGAACACTAATTTAGCACACGCTAAATGCCATGCAACCCGTAGGAATATAGAGGCCCTTTTTGCAAAGGTATATTAGACTCTACGTGCATGCAACACACACCAAAATGAGACTACCGCCAGGCTACTGTGCCCCCTGGTGGTAATTTCAGATTTGCCGTGCACCCATACCGCCTGTATGATTTATTTATTTCCTACCATGCGTGGCATTTCCGATGGTAATCAGAAGTTGGTGCTCGCCTACCAGTCAATGCGCATGTAGCACGTGAGCCCTTACTGCTAGATCTATGGGTGGTGTTAAGGGCTCAGACCAGGTTTAGGAGCGCACTGGTTTCAGTTTTACCACATGGCCTTTTCCCATCACATTAAAAAAGCCCTTTTTTCCAGTCACGGTAAAAACTGACCTGGTGCATGCCAAAATCTCATGCCCACACTACCACAGGCCACTTTTTACCACGGCTTAGTAAAAGGACCTCATAATGCGCTGCATGGCATTTAGCACACACTAATCATTAGCACTCCTTAGTAAAAGGACTCCAAAGTTAGTCTATTTTATTTTAATCTGTATTTGATTTCAATATGTAGACTGCCTCAAATAAATAAATATATACATAAATAAATAGGAATAGCTCACCATGAGCAAAATAAATCCCAAAATTGATTTTATGCGCGTTTTGTTTTAGTTCACAAACTTTATTGAATTTTGCAAAAATAAAAAATACAACAACTTTTCCGAGCTTCACATCACACACACACACACACTAAAATGAAGAATAGTGAGAGTTCCCACCCAAACCCAACCTCCCCCCCAACTCCACATAGCTGTAAAATACAATTAAATCCTATGAAGTATTTACACAGTGGATTCTCTATAACAATGAAAGGGAGACCAAATGTCTGTAAATTGCCTAATCCCACCAGAAACACTCAGCAGCTCTAGCCTCATATTTATACAGCAAACACACTGAGTTCCACCAGAAGTGAGTGTTGAGGTTTGAAAAGTTTTTCTAGTTTTATAAGATATCCTGAATTGCAGTGGCAATCAGAATTCTATGTAACTTTCCTCGTTTTTCCATCCCAAAGGCAAGGCAAGATTGTAGAGCAAACAGAATCACTGCATATGAAAGGGGCTCTTGGATGCCGATGACACAACATATAGTTGGCCAAATTTGCTGCCAAAATCTGTATATTTATGGGCAGTGAAAGAACATGTGGTCCAGCGTTCCTGGCACTGATAGACAAGACCAGTAAAGGTACGAAGTAATGAGCTTCATCCGACATAGTCGTTCTGGAGTCCAAACCACTCTATATGGTATGAAATAGAGCGATTATGTTAATAAAGCAGATACAGTCCATTGGACAGAAGGTGCACCATTGTGGTTCGGAAATGGTCTGAGCTTCTACAGCCCCTATGTCCTTGAGAGAACCTAAAACCGAATGGGGCTTCCGATGTACATATTTATAAAAAGCTGAAGCAGAAAATCCTTCACTCTCAACTAAGACAATTGCATTCTTAATCCCAGCTGTTGTTTTCAGTGATCCAGGATTGGTGTTCTAGGCTAGTATGCAATGACGCAATTGCATTCACTTAAAACCTTGTGAGAACAGTAACTGGTATATAGTCCATAGCTCAGAAAAAGTAATCAATCTTTGACCAATTGAAAGATGCTCAAGAGTCCAAATATTATGATACATTCATAAGTTCCAGAATATAGTACCACCATCAGTTTGGAAACACATATTCTTCCACAGGGAAATCTGTCAAGAAGACCGAAGCTGAGGAGAACAAACCTTATCTAACTCTCCTAAAGCTGTGAGAGTCAACTGCAGTACAAGACTATCTATTAGTCTCTCTGGTAATTGTGTTCCCATTAAGTTATGAAGACAGCCCGGGAATATCAACACTGTCTCGAGACACAGCCAAGAAGGATGTTCCTGTAGTTTGTAGATTGCATCCATAGAGCACCCTGTCTCAAAATAAATGCTGTATGATAGTGAAGGAGATAGGGAAAGTTAACCCCGCCTAGATCTTTTGTTTTATATAAGAATCGCATTGCAATTCTGGGTTTCTTGCCTTATCATATGAACGTCACAATGGGTATCATACCCATAACAACTGATGCTATCACCATTTTAATGGTATCAACCTAGCCTCACCCGTTAAGACTTAACGGGGACCATTGGGGGCATAATTCTTTAACCTTTTTCTGCAACCGGGCCTCATTACACTCAATTGTTGACCTAAGCTCTGGAAAAAGTAAGATTCCAAGATATTTTAGCCCCTGAACTCGCTATTGGAATGGGAATACATTAAACATTTTGCTAGTACAGTGAACAATGAGTGGCATCAATTCGGACTTGGTCCAGTTAATTTTGTACCCTGAAAACATGACAAAAGTGTCAATAAGTTGTAATAAAGTAGGCAATATTAAACCTGGAGAGGAAAGGCACAAAATAACATGATAAGGGTTCCAATGTGAAGTTAAATAACAAGGTGACAAAGGGCACCTTTGCCTAGTACCACTGTGCAAATTATAGGAGTTTGAAAGCTTACTATTGATATACAGTCGAGCCACTGAATTGGAATAAAGCACATGAACCATATTAAGAAAAATATCCCCAAATCCAAACCGCCTCAAGGTTCTAAACATATAGGGCCACTCTACACGATCAAAGGCCTTCTTGGCATCCAGTGAGACCAAGAAGGCTGAATGATCCATGCCCCTTGTTACATGCATCAGCTGAAAACACAGCCTAGTGTTGTTGGAGGAATGTCTATAATGCGTAAATCCAGTTTGATCTTGATGAATAATGGTGGCTATAGGATCCATGAGATAATTGGCTACTACCTGTGAATAAACTTTTGCATCCAGATTAATTAATGAAATAGGTCTATAGTTTGATACCTCTAAAGGGTCTCTACCCAGTTTGGGGAGTACAATAGTAGCTGCATTCGAAACAAAGCCAGCAAACACACATACACCCGGTGAGCCTCACCATCCACACACCCTCCCACTTGGTCCCCTGCTACCTGGCATGAAATTACTTTTACTCCCCTTCCAAAAGCAAAAGAACAAGCAGAGAATTATAGAACTAGCACATAATTAACAAATATCCTCTAAAGGAAACATCCACTAGCAATTAGAGTACATGGACTGATGAGACAAAGTCAGCACGGATTTAGTGAAGGGAAGTCTTGCCTCACCAATCTAATGCATTTTTTGAGGGGGTAAGCAAACATGTGGACAATGGGGAGCCGGTTGATATTGTATATCTGGATTTTCAGAAGGCGTTTGACAAAGTGCCGCACGAAAGACTCCTGAAGAAATTGCAGAGTCATGGAATCGGAGGTAGGGTATTATTATGGATTAAGAACTGGTTGAAAGATAGGAAGCAGAGAGTAGGATTGCGTGGCCAGTATTCTCAGTGGAGGAGGGTAGTTAGTGGGGTCCCGCAGGGGTCTGTGCTGGGTCCGTTGCTTTTTAATGTATTTATAAATGACCTAGAGATGGGAATAACTAGTGAGGGTAATTAAATTCGCCGATGACACAAAATTATTCAGGGTCGTCAAGTCGCAGGAGGAATGTGAACGATTACAGGAGGACCTTGCGAGACTGGGAGAATGGGCGTGCAAGTGGCAGATGAAGTTCAATGTTGACAAGTGCAAAGTGATGCATGTGGGTAAGAGGAACCCGAATTATAGCTACGTCTTGCAAGGTTCCGCGTTAGGAGTTACGGATCAAGAAAGGGATCTGGGTGTCGTCGTCGATGATACGCTGAAACCTTCTGCTCAGTGTGCTGCTGCGGCTAGGAAAGCGAATAGAATGTTGGGTGTTATTAGGAAGGGTATGGAGTCCAGGTGTGCGGATGTTATAATGCTGTTGTATCGCTCCATGGTGCGACCGCACCTGGAGTATTGTGTTCAGTACTGGTCTCCGTATCTCAAAAAAGATATAGTAGAATTGGAAAAGGTACAGCGAAGGGCGACGAAAATGATAGTGGGGATGGGACGACTTTCCTATGAAGAGAGGCTGAGAAGGCTAGGGCTTTTCAGCTTGGAGAAGAGACGGCTGAGGGGAGATATGATAGAAGTGTATAAAATAATGAGTGGAATGGATCGGGTGGATGTGAAGCGACTGTTCACGCTATCCAAAAATACTAGGACTAGAGGGCATGAGTTGAAGCTACAGTGTGGTAAATTTAAAACGAATCGGAGAAAATTTTTCTTCACCCAACGTGTAATTAGACTCTGGAATTCGTTGCCGGAGAACGTGGTACGGGCGGTTAGCTTGACGGAGTTTAAAAAGGGGTTAGATAGATTCCTAAAGGACAAGTCCATAGACCGCTATTAAATGGACTTGGAAAAATTCCGCATTTTTAGGTATAACTTGTCTGGAATGTTTTTACGTTTGGGGAGCGTGCCAGGTGCCCTTGACCTGGATTGGCCACTGTCGGTGACAGGATGCTGGGCTAGATGGACCTTTGGTCTTTCCCAGTATGGCACTACTTATGTACTTATGTACTTATCAAAAAGCATGCATCTCCAAAGGCAACAATTAACAAAACAAGATATATAGCAAGACATTCACCCATTAACCACTTGACCCTGCTTAGTCAGAAATTTCCTTAGCATGTTCGGATCCTCGAAGGTGCAGGTCTGATTGGCAAATGTGACCCGAAGGGCGAGCACGATAGAACAATCTGTATTGACTGCCTAGTTATTTCAGAGATGCTCTGAAATAGAGCAGAGCAATTGCTTTCCTGTTTGGGCAGTTGCTGGAGAAAAATCCAGAACAATGGTAATTCTCTAGACCCTCGCCAGGAGAGGTTAGGAGTAGCTTTCACTTTGGCCAGGATATCCAAGACTTGAGGATGGCACAGAACTTTCAGGATAAATGGTCGAGGTCCTCTCTTGGCATCCAAACTTCTAGCAGGAGTGTGATGACCATACTCCATCTCGAATGCATGTTGTGATCGCAGGCCGAGAAGATTCGGGAGTCACTGCTTTATGAAAATGATGGGGTTAGACCCTTCCAGGCACTTGTGAAGGCCTAGAATGTGCAGGTTAATCCAGCGACTGAGATTGTTGTCCTGTTCCAGGTCAGACTGAATGTGCTTGATATGTCTATTTTGATGCTGAAGACCATGCACTTGATTTTCCAATTGCAATACTTGACCATCCAGTAGGCCTTGTTGCTCATTGAAAGACTGTACCTGGGTGCTGAGATATGAGAAATCATTTTTGAGATGCAGAACCTGATAAGTACTTCCCTGAATCATAAGTTTGATTTGGCTGAGTTCAATGAGAACCAGCTCCGACAGTTCTTGCAGCGTGGCCATCTTGATCGGCATTGGTAGTTCTTGCTTGGGATGCTTGGCACTGACTGTGTCAATCTTCTTATCCATTGGAGCAAACATGGTATTGGCACCAGAAAATGGCTTTAGGAGATGGAAATCATAAGAAAATCTGCTAGGGAAGAAAGTAAATGAAAAAAATGTGCAGGAGTTCCTTCCTAGCCGTCCATGCTGGTGCAAGAGCAAACCAGAAATCAATTTTATGCATGTTATTTCACAGGTTAGCTTGTGTTAATCGATTTTGTATTGCACTAAATTTTTCAGGCATACTAATGAACTGATTGCGTGTTTAAAAATGTACATCTCTACTAAAAACAAAAATCACTATTGACATACAACTGAACCACTGCCTTCTACGCCGTCCCAAAAACCATGACAAAATGCATTCAGAGCTGACTGCTTTCTGGAAAACAGTGCCTCATATTTTTTTTTATTTGTATATACATTTCAGTCATGTGTTTTGGAAATAGAAGAGATCAAGCACATACTGTATAAGGTTCCAAAATCAGGTATTCTGAGTCACCACATGCTCAAGGAATAGGCGACGTTGATGATCGCCAGGAAGACAAAAGCCAAAATTCTCATAACATTGAACAAGAAGTTTATTTTCCATTGCCTCAGAAGAAAATTAGATGTAAGTCTGGTGGAGCAGGGAAATACTTCCTATAGCTGTAACTCACCTCGAGCTCAAGCTTGTAAAGATGAGTAATGAAACCAAAATTCAGTCCAGTCCTGATCTAAGCACATAGAGAAGTAGAATGAAGAGTGAGGGCTGTACACCCGCTTCAGTTCTTGGGTTAGGATCCCTTGGTTCTGTAACCTGCTAGAGGGTTCTATGTTTGTTTGTTTTTTAAGTATTTGTATGGAAGTGAAGGACAATTCTGTAGCTGGGTATCCACATTTACATGAACCTTGCACAGGACATTTATTCATGAAAGTGCCAGCAGGGCTATTCTATAGGGGAACACAAAAGTGGCATGAGGCTGGATTCTGTAAATGACACTCAAATTTAGGCAACAAAGAAAAAAGAAAAGAAAAAATAGGAGATGACCAATCGAATTCCAACACAATGGTTACTTGTTTATTAAAAGCAGAACAAATATTTATTGATAGCAGACTCGATACAACCCTGTGTTTCGGCCCAAGGCCTGCGTCAGGAGTCTTTCTATTTAATCTGGAGAATAAAACCATCCAATGGTGAATGTACCAAAAGACATGGGAAGTGAGTGGGCTTTAAAAACACCTTTTAAAGAAATTCACAAAACAAAGCATAATCGTGCTAAAAGGGTGGCTGACCACAAAATTCAATAGAATCCCAGAGGTTGTCTTTCTTACCAAGGAAAATGAACAAAGAAGCAATGAATGCAAAGAAAGAATTTTGAATCACAGCAAAGTGTCCCACGAAGGCTCTCCTCCACAAATTCTGCAGGATAAAAAAAAAAAAAAGACAAACTGGTCAATATTCAGCTTGTGGAGGTCAATGCTTTTTTGTTTTTTTTGAGATGGTGACTGCAGTGGGCAGAATTAACCCTGGATATTCAATGCCAGGCCATGTTAGAGCACCAGCATTGAATATCTGGGGCTAATTTATGATATGGAAGCTGCTGGGGATTATACAGGTCCCACTTTCATAACCACTTATTTGGGCACAGGCTGAATATTAGTCTGGATCATCCCCCCTCACACCCCCGAATTGTGATCCCCCCCCCCTCCCTCCCAAAGCGACTAAGTAAAGGCTGGCCACCCTATTAGCAAGTACTACAAGACTGCTACTAGGGATCACAGAAGCCATATTGGAAAAGCAGCCATGACAGGCAAGAGAGAGTGGGCATCACTCCTGCCTTATGGACCCTGCTAGACCACCAAGACATTACAAGATAAACCCAGAAGCCTATGGGGTGGGGTGGGGCCCAGTTTCTACTTATTTGTTTTAGAGGGAGGGAGGGGATATCACAATAGGGGGGAACAAGGGTGCCCCAGAAAACCCTTCAGCCACTTCTGGAAGGTAACTGGGTTTTGGCTGACATTCAGCTCTGTTGCTAAAGCTAGGACAGCCTTTTTGCCGCTTACTGGCTCTTCCCGAGCTCTGCCCAAGCTCTTCACATGGACCAATCCTGCAGGGGCAGTTTGTGCTGATATTCAGTGGCACTATCTGGTTAAGTGCCACTGAATATCATTGGTTAAACTGCCATAAGCGATTTAACCAGGGAGGAACCTCTCCTGCCTGGTTAAATCATTTTGAATATCGGATGGAAAGTCTTTGTCATTCAATTTAACACATTTGTCAAGGAAATTTGTTGGAAAACATTGCTTCCAGAGCCACTGCCTGGCAGCCTAAGGTCAGCTTATACTTCTCTTGCGTGGCTCTTGAAAAATCAGAAAAACATATTTATTAGCCCCAAAACAGAGCTCCCTTAAATTAGAAATAGTTTCATAATTCAGTTCCTGTCAATTTTTAGAGCAAAGGTGACTCAAAATAGTTTTAGATGTTATATTCTCTTGAAACCTTTCATGAAAACAAGCCTGTTCAGACATTGGTAACATTGAGCTTTAATTGATGAACTCCAGACTCAACATAATAAGCCGTAGAGAAAGGGGCTCAGCTTCTTTAAGGATGTGCAAAATCTCAGTACAATAACATGTCCATTACATTTTTTTAAGGCACAGTAATGAGTGCTTATCCCTACTACTTATGTGTCTATCAGGTCAACTTTGCTTCTTCTGGTATTTCTATCAACTTAGCTGTACTTTATCTCAGTTATGGCATTTTAGGAGTGGTTCCGCCGATTCGGGTTCTGCTGTAAATATCCTCTGTTTCAGCATATGCCTCTAACTCACTCCTCCACTCCTTTGGACATGGTGGTTGAATAATTTGGGAGCGATGGAGTTGTTTTTTCCAGGTCCAAGAACGTCGACGCTCCTTCGCCGGCGTTAATCAAAGGACTCGCCAACCCTTTCATCTGTGGGCAGTTCGTTGCACAGTGGTCCCACACTTGCTGCTCAGGGGACAAAACACTGGCCATCGGCAGCTGACCGCTGGTTGTCCCCTTCCTTTCAGTTAAGGTAACTGCAATTGCAGAGAGGAAATTTACGTAAAGAATACGAAACTTCAGAGAGCAGCTGGGCCGTTGGGCATATGAACTTCAGGTTGCCATCTTACCACTCTCCCAGTTTGGGACACTCTTTGTCTGGTTTCTCCTCAGAGGCCTGTCTGATAGGGGTAACCCTTCAGCATAGCCCTCTGAGTCATTGAAACACAGAAGCCCCTCCACCACTACAAGGTGGTGTCCCTTCGGAGGGGGGTTTTGCTGCTTTTTAACATGAATTAATGGCAGAAACCTTACTGTGAGTTAGCAGTTTTACACTAAAAATAATACCTCAGCAAGTTTAAAGGCCTTTAAAGGCCTAGTCTGCTTGTGTCTGTCACTTAAGTTAATAAGCTAATGTCCCATCCACTTGGGATTATGGCTTCAGTATGTTAAAAATAAATTGTCTTTTCAATGTTGTGTTCTTTTTGTTTCAGTCTGCTTTTCCAGTTATGTCATGGCTGAGTCTGTAAAATTATGCAAGAAGGAGCTTAAGTTTAATTACGTAGACAATGCGAACAGTGGCTATTTTAAGTAAGGGTGGAACTCTCTTCACTCACAAGATGCAACACTGAGGCACGATAAATTGTTTTGCTTCTCCTTGACATACAATCTCCTGTTTACCTGAACAATTCAGGCCCATGTGTCACTAACATATGTGACCCACTGAGTGAAAGGGTACCAAAAGTGGGGTTACAAATAATAGAGGTAAAGGCTATGTAGGTTTGGAGAGGCAACTTTCATTTTTGAAAGTTTTGTGTACTATAAGGTCAGTAGAATGGGACTATGTCATTTTTTTCACAACTTTGATGTTTTTTTTTTTTCATTTTCTACAACCTAAAAACTGCAGGTACCTTAAGTGGGGTACGTGATTTCTGGGGTTAATTACATTTTGTATTGATAAATGTTTTTTGTTTTTTAAAGATGTAATAAGTCCATACCTGAGGCTGAAATTTTGCAGGACTATGCAGTTGATATTCTTATATCTTGTGGTATAAATGAGTTACATACCTCACATTTGGTACCTTTTCACTCAGCGGGTCACATATGTTTTAGAAAGGCAAAACATAACAAAACAAATGGGTGACTTCTGCCAATGTACCCCTAACTTGACTGACAAATTTTTGCTTTCTTCCATTTAGAATCCGCATCTTCTCTGGTATCTGTTGATTTGATCATATTAGTCTCTTGCTTAAATATTATCATTGACTTCCAATCACCTTCTGGATTCAGTACAAAATTCTGATATTAACTCATAAAGTTCTTCTTTCCGATGCCCCTGCTTATCTTTCATGTTTGATGATCCGGTATAGGCCTACTCATGTCCTCTGGTCTTCTACAGCCAATCAGCTTTCCATCTCTGCTCTGTCGCATACCAGACTTCCAACTACACGCCACTCTGCATTTTTCTCGTTAAAATCCTTCTCTTTGGAATTCTCTGCCCTTTACCCTTCGTAACGAAAACGGTAACGGAATTCAAACATGCGTGGGATAAACATAAAGGAATCCTGCTCAGAAGGAATGGATCCTAAGGAGCTTAGACGAGATTGGGTGGCAAAGCCGGTGGCGGGAGACGGAGATGGTGCTGGGCAGACTTATACGGTCTGTGCCAGAGCCGATGGTGGGAGGCGGGACTGGTGGTTTGGAGGCGGGGATAGTGCTGGGCAGACTTATACGGTCTGTGCCAGAACCAGTGGTGGGAGGCGGGGCTGGTGGTTGGGAGGCAGGGATAGTGCTGGGCGGACTTATACGGTCTGTGCCCGGAAAAGGACAGGTACAAATCAAGGTAAGGTGTACACAAAAAGTAGCACATGTGAGTTTATCTTGTTGGGCAGACTGGATGGACCGCGCAGGTCTTTTTCTGCCGTCATCTACTATGTTACTATGTTACTATGTAATGAACAATCTTACCAGCATTTTAAAATTTTCCTTAAAACTCACCTTTTGTATCAAACCTTTGCTATATAAGTGGTCCTTTTACAAAAGCACGCTGAAAAATGGCTTGCGGTAGTGTAGGCGCAGGTTTTCGGTACGTGCCGATCCATTTTTTAGCATGACCGTAAAAAGGCCTCTTTTTTTTTTGCTGAAAATGGATGTGAGGCAAAATCAAAATTACCACGTGTCCATTTTGGGTCTGAGACCTTACCGCCAGCCATTGACCTAGCGGTAAAGAATCTGGGTGGTAATGACCTATGTGCATCAAATGCCACTTGGTGCACATCCATTAAGCGTGCCAGAAAAGAACAAATATTTTTCAGGCGTGCAGTAACTGGGCGGTAACTCCAATTTGGTGCACATAGGTGCCTATCAGGCTTATTTTCGAAAGGGATCGCCGGCAATCTTCCGACACAAATTGGGAGATCACCGCGATCTCTCAATCCTGGCCAAATCGGTATTATCAAAAGCCGATTTTGGCCGGCGCCAATTGCTTTTTCATTGTGGCGTCGGCCAACCTTCAAGGGGGCGTGTTGGTAGGGTAGCGAAGGCGGGAAGGGAGATGGAGTGGGGCGGGGTTACGAGATGGCCAGCTTCACCTTATTATGAAAAAAAAAACGCTAGCTCGAACGAGTATTTCGCCGGGCGGACTTGGTCCTTGTATTTTTAGGACCAAGTCTCAAAAAAGAGCCCTAACTGACCAGATGACCACCGGATGGAAGCGGGGATGACCTCCCCTTACTTCCCAAGTGGTCACCAACCCCCTTCCACACACACACAAAAAAAATTAAAACATTTTTTGCCAGTCTGTATGCCAGCCTCAAATGTCATACCCAGCTCCCTGACAGCAGTATGCAGGTCCCTGGAGCAGTTTTTAGTGGGTGCACTGCACTTCAGGCAGTTGGACCCAGGCCCATCCCCCCACTACCTGTTACACTTGTGGTGGTTAATATTGAGCCCTCCAAAAACCCCCCAAACCCACTGTACCCACATATAGGTTCCCCCTTCACCCCTTAGGGCTATGGTACACTTGTGGGCAGTGGGTTTTGGGGGGGTTGGGGGGCTCAGCACACAAGGGAAGGGTGCTATGCACCTGGAAGCTAATTTTGTTTTTTTTTAAAGATTTTTTAAGTGCCCCCTAGGGTGCCCGGTTGAAGTCCTGGCATGTCAGGGGGGCCAGTGCACTACAAATGCTGACTCCTCCCATGGCCAAATGCCTTGCATTTTGCCGGGTTTGAGATGGCTGGGTCCGGTTTCCATTATGGCTAAAAATCAGAGCCGGCCATCTCATCTAAACCCGGCGATTCACCGGCGATCCTATTCTAAACCCGGCGAGCGATTTGGCCGGCGCCAAGCGTATTTCGAAAATACATTTGGCTCCGCCCGCTTACTGCACCGGGCCCAAAGATAGCCGGCCATCAATTTTCGCTGGCGCCGTTCGATTATTCCCCTCCATGCGGCTTAGTAAAAGGGCCCCTAAGTCCTTTATCCTAGTCACTCGCCAACTGGCTGGTCAGCTTTTATGCTCTCTGTTGCTACCTCTTCTCTTTTCTGGTCTGTCCTTTTCTTTATAGTTGGTATTTTTTGAAATTAAAGAAGTCTTTATTAAATAATGAGAAATAAGACAAAGAGTCAATCACAACAGCAAATGCAAACAATAATAAACAGCGGAAAAGTATCAAAAACAGGTTTTATTTGCAAACTGCTTTGATTTTATGAAAGGCAGTATATTAAATGAAAACTAAAATAAACTTAAGTGCATAAGACATTCAAACTGAGGGGCCCTTTTACAAAGGAAAGCCAACAAGTGGCCTGTGGTAGTGTGGGTGCATGCACTGGACGCTCGCTGGACCATTTCTCCCGCATGTCTGGAAAAAAGGTTTGTTTGTTTTTTTGTTTTGGGCCAGAAAATGGATGTGTGGCAAAATGAAAACCAGCGCCTGAGCCCTTAATGCCACCCATTGACTTAGCAGTAAGGGCTCACAGGCTACACGCGCAGTGATGGGTTGATGCACGCCAACTTCCGATTACCGCCGGAAACACTGCACATGGGAGGAAATAAATGAATCATCCAGGAGTTATGGGCGTGTGGCAAATCTGAAATTACCGCCAGGGGGGCGGTAGTCTCATTTTGGTGTACGCTGCATATGCGTAGTCCCTAACGTGCCTTTTTAAAAGGGGCCCTATGTGTACTCATCTACCAAATAATCCGTGGTTTATCTCCATCTTACATGCAAAACCTAACTGAGTTACCGATATGCAATACTGAGAAATCCTCCAGAGACTTCCTTGCATTATATTTCCCACAATGCAATAAAATTAAATATAAAACAATTCATGCTGCTGGTTTCTCATATCAATATACCAAGAGATGGAATTCATTACCTAAACAATTACGTCACACTAATAAATATCTCTCTTTTTGCAAATTGTTAAAAACATACTTTGTAAAATTGACAATGTTGAAAACAACCAACCTAATATATAATCCTCAAATTGTAAATTCATTATTCTCATTGTATTCATCGCCTGTTACTCAATTGTTCCTCACTTATATCGCCTATAAACCTGTTGTCATTGAGTTCTATATTATAAGTTTAATATAATGCAGCAATGATTTATTGATTCGATTTGTTCAATGTAAGCCACATAGAACCCAAACTTGTTTTTGGACAATGTGAGGTACAAATTAGAGAATGACATAGGGACAAAGTTTGTCCCTGTCCCTGCCCCATCCCCATAGATTCTGTCTCTGTCCCCACCCCATCCCCGCAGGCCCTGTTCCACCTCATCCCCGCAGGTTCTGTTCCCATCCCCGCGGGCTCTGTCTTCATCTGCAGGAGCCTCAAACACTTATGATTTCATACTTAAATCTTTTTATTAAAGTATATAAAGAAACAAAATGCTGTGCAACTCTTGTTTATAAATCACAAATAGAAAACATTAATAACAATGAGCAACTACAAAAACTATATTAACCCCACCACCACCTCCACCCTCCACCCTTCCAACCCCAACAATAGCTGACTTCTACTACCCCAAGGAATCCTAATCCACCCTGTTAAAATGTCCAGGGGTATAAAATACAACCCGTTCTGTATGCCCAAGAGGGGAAAAATATGCCCTATGAAGCACAGTTGTGATTTTTTAATCTGTGGATGAATAAGAAGTCATCAACAATCTCAGGATTCAGTCTAACTCTCCTGTCTTCCACAGTCCTTCCTGCAATAGACAATAATCGAAAGAGAAAAACGCCTATATTGCGACCCAAATCGGGAGATGGGCGTCTTTCTCCCATGGGCGCCCAAATCGGTATAATCGAAAGCCGATTTTGGGCATTTCCAACTGCAATCCGTCGCGGAAATGGGTAAAGTTGACGGGAGCGTGTCGGAGGCGTGGTGAAGGCGGAACTGGGGCGTGGTTATCGGCTGAGGAGAGATGGGCATCTTTAGCTGATAATCGAAAAAAAGGCGTTTTTACCGCGATTTTGGGTCACTTTTTTTGGACCCTTTTTTTTCACGAACAAGTCCCAAAAAAGTGCCCCAACTGCCCAGATGACCACCAGAGGGAATCGGGGATGACCTCCCCGGACTCCCCCAGTGGTCACTAACCCCCTCCCACCAAAAAACCCCCACTTTAATAACTTTTTTTCCAGCCTCTATGCCAGCCTCAAATGCCCTACCCACCTCTATGACAGCAGAATGTGTTCTATCCTGTGACAGCCTTTCCCTGGTTCTGATGTGGCTCTCGGGTGAGTGTGACAACTTTTCTGTTATGCGTACTGCAGAGTCACATCAGCAATGCATTGTGGTGGGTGTAGGGTATTGGGCTCCGTGATTCCACTAGCTTGTGGCAAATGCTCACGATGTTGGTAGTTGGTAGGCTCTACTCCCATGGTGCTTTTCCCCCTGCTTACTGGGTCAGAGTGTGCCCTGTTTTGTTTCCGGTAGTCCATGAGGTAGTGGCCATTTTTGTAAGCCAGTTTTAGATCCCTTTCACGTGTTAGCCACGTTACAGAACTTAGTTCTTACCTTGAATGTGGCTGAAAGAGGGCATTGTACACCATTCTGCCAGCTCTGACCTACTGCTAATCTCAGTACCAGGGAGACTCGTTGCCAGTGGGGCACAACCTCTGATCTGCAGTTAACTGTGAGTAAACGCGGTTATTCCAATAAAGGACGTTTTCGGAGAGATTAGTCTTCAGGTGTAAACTGGTGTGCCAATGTTATATAGCAGCAACCAGTCCTAGAGGCCTGCATGTATGCAGGTCCCTGGAGCACTTTTAGTGGGTACCGCAGTGCACTTCAGCCAGGTGGCCCCAGGCCCATCCCCCCCCACCTGTAACACTTGTGCTGGTAAATGGGAAGCCTCCAAAACCCACTGTACCCACATGTAGGTGCCCCCTTCACCTCTAAGAGCTATGGTAGTGTTGTACATTTGTGGGTAGTGGGTTTGGAGGAGGGGGGTTGGGTGCTCAGCACCCATGGTAAGGGAGCTATGCATGTGGGAGCGTTGTCTGAAGTCCACCGCACTGACCTCTAGGGTGCCCAGTTGGTGTCCTGGCATGTCAGGGGGGCGAGTGTACTACAAATCGTGGCCCCTCCCACGACCAAATGGCTCGGATTAGGACGTTTTTTAGCTGGGCATTTTTAGTTTCCATTATCACTAAAAAAAACCAAATGCCCAGCTGAAAAACGTCCATTTTGTTCGAAAATACGGTCTGTCCCACCTCTTCACGTACCCGTTTTCGGACATAGACGCCCATGGAGATAGGCATTCGTGTTCGATTATGCCCTCCACGTCTTCTTAGAAGATGTGCTGGTAGCAGTATGTTCAGGATCCCCCATTCAAAGTTTGCTAGCTGTGGCCAGCATGTTTGCTTATTTTCCCAAAATATCATTCTCTGTAACTCATACATAAGCAATAGTCCAGTTTATTAACAGGCTTCAAAGTAGAAAATGATATTGGGACAAAGTTTGTCCCCGTCCCCATCCCTTCCCTGTCTCAGTGCGATCTCTCCCCGTCTCTGCCTCATCCCCACAGTCTCTGTCCTCACCCCGTCCCTGCGGGCTCTGTCCCTGTCCCTGTGTCATTCTGTAGTACAAATGTCATAAATAAATACAATAATTAAATAACAGCGTAAACTGGGCTACATAAAAAGCAGTCCAATCTTATGCAATTAAAGGCTGAATATTGCACTTAACCGTATGTTTTAATGGCCAACATTCAACCAGATATTCAATGTCAGTGACTAGACATGACCTGGCATTGAGTATCCGTGAATCCTGCTGGCAAAGAATCTTGCTGGCGAAGGACATAAAAACACTGACTGTCACAGGCTGAATATTGGCTGGAAAATCTTTGGCTGTAGTGACTCCTGTAGCTTAAACTCATATATTGTCTGTGCCAGCAAATTCATACAAAACCACGTACGTGGCCAAAACCTAATGCTGCCCACAAAAGAGTTTCTGAATATTGGCCCGAATCTTCACAGCACCAAATGTTCACTGAAACATTGTTTGTGCAAGTTTACTGCCAGTAAAAGAAGAGTTAGTTTGTTTTATATTTCACCAGGAAATAGAAACAGAGATTTGTAATGTGAGCCAACAGTCACCTATGGGCCCACGGAGAAGAGGTTAGTGTAGCGGACTTTGATCCTGTGGAACTGAGGTCAGTTTCTACTACAGCTCCTCCTGATTCTGGGCAAGTCACTGATCAAGTCCCATCCCTTTTCCCTTTTACTGAACTGTGATAAAATTTGCAGTTGCTGCTGCTTAACGTGGGACTTCACCCTGCAGCAGCTACAAATTTCATGTGGCAGCTATTGGGGTGGGGGGAGGGGGGCTTCCCAGTATTTTTGAGTGCAAAGAACCTGCTCCTGGATAACACAGAAGCACTTAGCATCTCCTATTTAAGTCCACATTAGTCAGATATTTATTTATTGGGAATCTATTAACAGCCTTTATGAAGAGATTTTACCAAGGCGGTGTACAGCAGGTGCAGTTTAACATAAAACTTACAATTTTGTTAACAGCATAGCAATAGTAAAATAACCAAGAATAAACATAAATACAATACATGAGGTAAATTTGAGAACAGCAAATTAAAACCTAATAATAGGACTACCATGAAACAGTGTCAAAAATATACACATATTAATAGCACTGAAATTCAAATAGAGATATACCTGTAATACAATGTCAGCATAATATTAATAAAACAATAAAACAACTTATAAGCATACACTCAAACATTCAGATAACATAGCTATGATGTTAATACTCAGTGTATCTGAATGTAACTCACCCTGAGCTACTGCTGAAAAGGTGTGAGCAAAATCCAACTAACTAACTAACTAACTAACTAACTAACTAACACTTTTCTACAACACAGATATCTCGCAGTTGGGGGTCCTTTTACTAAGGTGCGCCAAAAAGTGTTCTGCGCAGGTGTAGGTGCATGTTTTGGATGCGCGCAGGTCCATTTTCCAGCGCTCCTGGAAAAAAGGCCTTTAGTTTTGTGGCTGAAAATGGATGTGCGGCAGAATCAAAATGAGCACGTATCCATTTTCAGCCTGAGACCTTACCGCCACCCATTGACTTGGCGGTAAGGACGCCAACCCAGGAGGTAAGCGTCAGCACACGTACACTTCCGATGGCCACCCGGTTAGCGCCACGCGGTAGAAAATAGAAAATATTTCCTGCCGCACATTTTGGACATGTGTAAAAAATGGAATTACCACCCGGGTCATGCGGTAGCTGGGCGGTAGTTCCAATTTGACGCATGTTGGGCTCACGTAGGTGCCTATGCGCCTTAGTAAAAGGACCACACCCACTATTCTTACTTGCTATGCCCCTAGACACAAAAAGCACTTAGGGCTAGATTCTATATATAGTGCATGAAAACTCCACACAGGAAACAATTAAATCTAAGCGTTTTCTCTAAAGTATGCCTACATTTTATGGAATAGACTTAAATTTCAACTCGGTATATAGAATACGCTGAGCGGCTCTCCACGTGACTAAGTGTGATCACCTCCATTTAGGCCACATTTTACTTGGTGTAAATCCCAATGCCTAAATTAGGCGCAGATTGGGTGTATTCTATAATAATACGCATAGATTTTAGAAACACCCATGGCCACACACCCTTTTCAACTATGCAACTTAGAATTTAAGCTCACCATGTTATAGAATACACTTAGCGAGTTGTGTACGTAAATCTCAATTAATGCCAATTATTTATTTCATTTATTTATTTGTTACATTATATCCCACATTTTCCCACCTATTTGCAGGCTCAATGTGGCTTACATATGAGCGTAACGGCGTTTGCCAGTTCCGGTATAACAAATACAAGGTTTAATAGTGGTAGGATAAGGTTCAAGTATGGTAGATACATTGGGGGAACATAGGAGAAGAAGAGGGAGAGTTGGGTTGTGTCCATTATGATAAATTAGTGCTGACAATTGATTGTTAACAACCAATTAACAGTGCTGATTAGCTAGTTAACCAATTAAGTTATGTGCATTATTATAGAATACGTTTTGGCTTCCGCACAGATTTTCAGGCGCCATATACAGAATCTGGGGATTAACGCATAATAACTTGTAAATTACTAGAAAACCTTTTGTGTTAGCAGTTACCACATGGTAAACTCAGTGGCGTAGCAAGGGGGGGGGGCGGGAGGGGCGGTCCGCCCCGGGTGTCAGGGGGGGTGCTCCCTGCCAGCTCTCCCGCCTCGGCGAATCGACACCCCCCCCCCCCTCGACCAGCTCCCGCACCCTACCTTTAAAAAGAATATTGGGAGGCGAGGTGCTGCACGTAAAAGAAATGTGGACCGTCGGGTCTTCCCTCGCTCTATCTGTCCCGCCCTCCGCTAACGCAACTTCCTATTTCTGCAAGGGCGGGACAGACACAGCGAGAGAAGGCCCGATGGTCCACATTTCTTTTATGTGCAGGGCAGGCGCGAGGTGCTGCACCTCGCCTCCCGATATTCTTTTTAAAGGTAGGGTGCGGGAGCTGGTTGGGGGGTGTCATCGTGCTGCACCCGGGGGGGGGGGGGTGCAACGGCGAACCGCCCCGCCCCGGGTGGCAGCCCCCCCTGCTACGCCACTGGGTAAACTGCATGTTAAATGCTTAATGCAGTTTAGTGAAAGGGCATTCATGTTATCCTTTCTCCATGACCTCTGCAAAAACAACGAGATCCATTGTTTCAGGACAAACTGATCAGCCCTGGTTATATACCACCAAAGTGATTTGCAGATCACAAGAAGCTGCAGTGGGATTTGAATTAGAGAGTTGCACAGGGTCATAAATCTTACCTGTCCCCGCCCGTCCCTGCTGGAATCTTACCGATCCCCACTCGTCCCCACTGGAATCTTACCAATCCTCACCCGTCCCCGCAAGAATTTAATGATACATAAAAAAATTTCCAGTCAGTCTCTCTCTGGGTTCGAGCCTCAGCACTGCAGGCAAGGAAGGAACAGAAGTTGGAACTTGGAACACTCTGGTGCGCACATGTCTCTGACATGTCTCTGATTCACTGGCACTGTGTACTGAGATAGCGCCACATGCACGCGCCAGTAGGTCAGGTGACATTTGATGCTCGTGCCTGTGTCAGAGCTGAGGTCTGTGCATCAGCCCGCGAGCAGAGAGGATTAATAATAACATAGTAAGTGACAGCAGATAAAAACCTGAATGGTCCAGTCTGCCCAATATTCACACTCATTATTAATATATAATTAAATCAACAATGAATGTGATATTATATACTTGATTTTGGTCTTTCTTTGGTGTTTCTGGGACATAGACCATAGAAGTCCGCCCAGCCCTATCCTTATGTTCCAATTGCTGGAGTTGTTGTCGAAGCCCACTCCAGCCTATTTGTCTTCTCATTTGCGGGAAAAAGACTGTAAAAGTCTGTCCAGGATTGTTCTCATGTTCCAGCCACTAAAGTTGCTGTCTAAGCCCTTTCCAGCCCATCCTAAACCAGATTGCCATATATGAGACACAGACCATACAAGTGTGCCCAGTATCGGCCCTGGTTCATCATAGCCAGAGTCACTACCATCTAAGCGTCACTCGACACATCCACACATCCATTCCTGTGCACCCCGTTCCCGTTCAAGTCTCTAATTTGAACCAGTTCTCAGTCTGCTACTCTAAACATTAGACTATTCCTACTGAATATGCATGAGATAAATTTGCATACCATAGAGGTAGCATGCATGCATATCTATGTCACGCATGCTCAACAGGGAATATTCTGAAAACCCAATCTATTTGCGGTCCTTGAGGACTGTCGGCAATGCTGTAAATCATGTGTACTTGAAAATGTTATTCACCATGAGTTCAGATTTGGAAAATGAGAGTAATTAAATCTAAACTGTCAATCCAGTTCTTGATTTCCAAAGGCAATAGCTGATGGTTAATATGCTGGGGCCACCTTCAACCAGACAATGGTAATTTTTATTGATCAAAAAATTCCTACTTTTCCCAGCTTTAGCTATCATTTAATATTTATCGTTTATTTGTTTACTATACCATCACATATTGCATAGCAAGCCAGAATGGTTTAAAAGTTAAAAATGGTACAATAACACACAAATTAATTTAAAACTAAGAAATCCATTGTATGATAGGACAGAAAAGACAAAACTTCCATACTGAAGATAAAATCATAGGCACTCATTCCAACAGTCATACATAATTATCTAATGATTAACATCTCCCAGTATAGTGTTAAGCACTCTGTAAGCACCTGTGTGGTCTTCCTACTAAAATACAACGATCCCCTTTTACTAAGCCGCGTAGGCGCCTAAGCGCGCCGAATGCACGCCAAATTGGAGTTACCACCCGGTTACCACATGGCCCTTGTGGTAATTTCAATTTTGGCACGGGTCCGCTATGCGCGTCTGAAAAATATTTTTTCTTTTCTGGCGCGCGTAACGACACGCTCCAAGTGGCATTTGATGCGTGTAGCTCATTACTACCCAGACTCTTTACCGCTAGGTCTATGCCTGGTGGTAAGGTCTCAGACCCAAAATGGTCGTGCGGCAATTTTGATTTTGCCGCACGTCCATTTTCGGCAAAAAAATAAAAGACCTTTTTTTACAGGTGGGCTAAAAAATGGATCGGCACACATCCCAAAACCCATGCCTACACTACCGCAAACCATTTTTCAGCGCACCTTTGAAAAAGGATCCCAATGTTACATATCAAAGGCTGTTTGGTAAAAATAAGTTTTCAGAGCTTTAGGAAAAAGAGGGTATGATTGCTCTAACCTAATTGATTGTGGTAGGGGCAGAGCCGTAGCAAGGGGAGCTGACACCCGGGGCGGCTCGCCGCTGCGCATCCCCCCCCCCCAGGTGCAGCATGGTGCACCCTCCTCCCGCTGGAGCGCACCCCCCCGGAGCGCATACCTGTGGCGAGGGACGGGCGGGAGGGCCGATCTGCCCCGACTGCACGTTGCTGGGGTGTGTCGGCTCCGCACTGGTTCAGTGCTCTCTCTGTCTCGGAACAGGAAGTAACCTGTTCCGGGGCAGAGAGGGCAGTGCACCAGCGCGGAGCCGACACCCCCCAGCGGCGTGCACCCGGGGCGGACCGCCCCCCCGCCCCCTTCCTACGTCACTGGGTAGGGGATTCCACAATGCTGGGGACTTCAAGAAAAATGCTGACGCACGGGTTATCTAGCCCTTGAGGGTGGTGGTATTACTAGTCTGTTGTCTGTGAGTGAATGGAGCGTTCATGTCGGTGTGTATGGAATAGTTTAGGGTCACAAGGTAAGAATGAGTTGCTGTATAAAGCACTTTATATGTCAAAATGAGAACCTTAAATTTTACTCTTAAGTCTATTGGGATCCAGTGAAGGTGGCGTAAAAGAGGAAAAGTCAAATATTATGAGGCTTGTACACCAAAATGCATTTGCATAGTGCTCTAAGAGGTCCTGTTTTAGAGAAAATTAATTTTCCCACCCCTAATTATTTCAAGGTAAACACTACTTCTCTGTTTGAGCAGCGCCCTCTTTTCACTGAGCTGTGACAAGGAATTCAGACCCAAAGGAGTGTAGGTAGCTGAAAGAGGTGTACTTTGTACAAAGCAGCACAAAGGAAAGTCACTCAGAGAAAGCAGCAGCTAAAAGGATCAGTGTAGAAGCCTGACCTGCCTCGACAGGTTTAACTTGCAAGTTAGCCCTGATAGCTGTGCTTTACTTACTGCCTTCATTAAAAAAACACACACACAATTTCCTCAGCAAACTTTGAATCACAGTACACAAAAGGCCTCTGCAAGAAAGGACCGTCAAGAGATACAGTACACTGAAAGATTTTTTTTTCTTTTATTATTTTCTTTTAGAAAATTTAACATAACTTTCAAGCATGAACTTGAAAAAGAAATCAGAAAAAGACGTAGAAATACAGGGAACCCCAATAATAGAGGAAATCAATATCATCCATTAGTTCACGATATTGCTGGAGACAAGCAGGAAAAAGAAAAAAAAAAAACCCGAACAACAAGGCAGATAAATCCTATACACACTGAGAGGCAGATTACGTGCTAACCAAAGGGAACTGCCATCATAGTCGGATCACCCTCCCAAGCCACCAAAAATTGCAACAATTTCTTAGGTTCGAAAAATAACAAATCACCACCATAAAAGTTTTACATGACATATAACAGGAACCTTTAACAAGTAAGACGGCCCCGTCACCAAGACCCTTGGGCAGAGTCTCAAAAATTTCATTACAGTGCCTTGGGGTCACCTAAGAAAAATCAGGAAAAAATACAAGCATTAGAACCAAGAAATTGTTCATACATGTATCTGCAGTAATTACATTGTAAGTCACAGTTTAGATAAATCTCATGATTTCAGAGACTATATAAATGTATAGCAATCGATCACATCCCCAGTTCAATACGAGGTGGGGATAGGGATAAGAAATTAATACAAACCGAACAAAGATGGATTTATAGACTGGGGTCTTTGACCCCGGCAGGCTTAAATAGCAGGGTTGAATGGAAGGCTTTTTTTGTGATAGAATGGGAAGCAAGAACGAGGATGTCTCTTTAACTAGAATCCAAACAGAGGTTGACTAAATGATGAGCGTCTGACGTATTAAAATCAGCTGACAGGCGCCATGTTTAAATTATTACTGAAGCCGGAAGACACACAAGGCGGCAGATTATAAGAGGTACAGCTAAAACCAGAAAACGAAGAGTGAGTACATGAGTTAGAGATACACAGTTGAATACTAAAGAAATGTATTTGTTTTCAGGGCAATATTGAAAGAGGTTCGGCTCCTAACGAAGCGGAAAGCGAAACAGGAGCTCACTGTAGAGCGAACCTACTAGAACAACGCCAGCAAAATAAGATAAGTGTTACAATTGCAATATACCTATATACACTGTATAACAGTAAGCGATAAAAGGAAGTTTTGACTGATGAGGATTCCCGCTGGTTACCGCACTGCGATTAGCAATACCCAGCGGTAAAGCGGAGCGGTGCTGTTCTCATATATAAAAAAATAAGGAGAATGATACCGGCAGTGGTGTGCTGGTAAATTTTTAACAAGCTCTCTCCCCGGTCCACCTCGGTGCCCCCCATCCACCACTGTGCGCCCCCCATCCACCTCTGCGCCCCCCCCCCAAATTGCAAAGCTGGCTATAGCCGGGGGGGGGGGGGGGGGGCAATGCATTACTCTCTCCAGGAAAAAAAAATTAAATAATCCCAGGTTCCAATCTAATTCATGTTTAATATGGAATAAAATGTCATAAATAAGTAAATAAATATAAACTTTTAACGTTCAGCACCTGATTCTCAAAGTGGACATATTCCAAACACTATAATGAAAATAAAAAAAAAAATTTCTACCTTTGTTGTCTGATGACTTTGTTTCTCTGATCATGCTGGCCCAGTATCTGATTCTGCTGCTCTCTATCTGTTCCCTTGACTCCGTTTCCAGGGCTTCCTTTCCATTTATTTCTTTTCTTTCCTCCTTTCTTCTTCATTTCTGGTCCTCCGCAGACTTGACTGTACAGTGGATCCAGCTTCTGCCTATTTTCTCCATCCATGTGCAGTTTCTCTCCTCACTACCTTTTCCCTCATCTAATCTCCTTCCTCTATCTTCCCTCCATGTCTAGCATTTCTTCTCTCTCCCTTCCCTCCCCTCCATCCATGTCCAGAATTTCTCTTGCCCTCCCCTCCATCCATGTCCTGAAACTCTCTTCTCTTCCCTGCCTTCCTCTACCCATCCATGCCCAGCAATTCTCTCCCCTGCCCCCCTCTGCCCATCCATGCCCAGCAATTCTCTCCCCTGCCCCCTCTGCCCATCCTTGCCCAGCAATTCTCTCCCCTGCCCCCCTCTGCCCATCCATGCCCAGCAGTTCTCTCCCCTGCCTCCTTCTGCCCATCCATGCCCAGCAGTTCTCTCCCCTGCCCCCTCTGCCCATCCATGCCCAGCAATTCTCCTCCCTCCCCTGCCCTCCCGCTCCCATCCATGTCTAGCGATGTCCTTCGCCCCCACCCTCCCCTGCCGCTCCCATCCGTCAGTTTCAATTACCTCCCTCGAAGCGCCGCATTATTTAAGGCCCTGCAGCCCGTCTCCAGCTGCCTTTCCTGCTTGCTTCTGAGGAGTTTGCGCCCTTAGTTCCGCCTTCGCGGAAAAAGGAAATGACGTCAGAATGACGTCAGAAGGCGGTACTAAGGGTGTGAACTCCTCAGAAGCAAGCAGGCAAGGCAGCTGGAGACGGGCTGCAGGGTCTTAAATAATGCGGCGCTTTGAGGGAGGTAATTGAAACTGACAGATGGGAGCGGCAGGGGAGGGTCGGGGCGAAGGACATTGCTAGACATGGATGGGAGTGGGAGGGGAGGTAAGCATGGCGCCCTCCTGCCATGCTTACCTCGTGCAATGGAGCCGGCTTGCCCCGAACAACAACCGGCTCGCAAGAGCTGTCAAAATTTAACAAGCGGCTCTTGCGAGCCGGTGCGAGCCGGCTCCAGCACACCACTGGACACCGGGGATCTGAAGTCTTTTAACCTCTTGATTAGAAGACTGTGTGGAGACATATATTATTTGCTACAGAGGGATTGGATTGTTGAAACTCACAGAGCAAATAACCAGATAGTATAAATATTCAGTAATTACATAACAGCAAATTTCTGTCCAGTTCCAGTTCCAGGGCAAAGGTTACTAACAAGGTGGATCTAAACACCCTGTATTTTCACTTTAGCCTGGATACCTCAGACTTCTCCAGAAATAGCTTCACAGTTTGTTATAGGGACAGGTCCAGCATCTTGATGGTTTCCCATATGGTGTCACAGTCGACTACCACTGGTTTCTGTAATCCACCAAGGGCAGTGTCATGCTGAACCAACCCAGCAGTGCCAGAAGTTTATTTATTTATTTATTTATTGCATTTGTATCCCACATTTTCCCACCTATTTGCAGGCTCAATGTGGCTTACCATATTACAACAAGACAAGCATCTTTACAATATTACAACATGACAAGTTGTTGCAGTGTCAAGCAGTGTCATACTGAGGGGGGTGGGAGCAGCCTACCCCGGGTGAAGATAAAAAGGGGGTGCTGCCATGGGTATCTCCCCCTCCCCTGACATGGATGTTTCCCCCCCCCCCCCCCCCCCCGAGTGTGGTGCTGCCATGGACGCTTCCCCGACAGGTGCGGTATCACTCTCCCTCCTTTCTTCACCCCCCTTGCCCGCTGCAGGCCTTTAAACTTTCAGACCTCCAGCAGCATCAGCAGCATCGATGTAAGTGCTGCCTTCGGCCATCCCCAGATGCTTCTCTGTATAGCGTTCCACCTACGTGGGAAGCTGTACAGAGAAGGCTTCCAGGGCAGGCCGAAGGCAGCGCTTACAACGCTGATGCTGCCGGCGGGCCTGGAAGCTTAGGAACCTGTAGAGTAGGGCGGGGCTGGAGAGGTGGGAAAGTGATGCCAGACCACAGGAAAAGGGAAAGAGAGTGGAGAGAGGATGTTGTGATATCAGACCGAAGGGGAAGGGGGACGAAGAGGAGGGAAAGCGATGCCAGACCACAGGGAAAGGGGGTGGAGAGAAGAGGGAGAGTGTTGCGATGCCAGGACCACAGGGGAAGGGGAAAGAGGGATTGAGAGAGGAGAGAGAGCAATGCCACACCAAAGGGGAAGGAGGAAGCGAGAGCAAGGATAAACAGTTGGGGAAGAGAGGGGGCAGGGAGGGGAGAGAGAAAGATGGGATGCATGAGGGAGGGGAGACTGGGAGGGGGAGAACGAGATGCAGTACTATATTCCTCCACTCCCACCCCAGGGCTAGCAACATGGGAACTGAGGGGAGAAGGGATGGGGACACAGAGGGCAGATGCTGAACATGAGGAGAATAGGGACAGGGACACAGAGGGGAGGTTATGGACAGGAGCCAGAGGAAATGGTGGTGGACATGAAGAGTGAAAAAAAGTCAAATAGTCATAGGATACTGGAAAGCAGAAGATGGATGGGGATGGGGGTCGGGAACAGAGAGAAGAGAGATAAAGATGGACAGAGGGGTAATGCTGGAATGCATCATATATAAAGGAGAGAGGGGGCACAGGTTGGATGGAAGGGAAAGAAGGGGCAGACAGTAGATGGAAGGGGCAGAGAAAGTGGGCAGACACCATATGGAAAGGGGGAGAGGGCAGACAAAGAATGGAAGAGAGAGAGAGTCAGTGGATTGAAGGGGCAGAGAAAGTAGGCAGATGCTGGATTGAAGGGAGGGAGAGAGAGAGAGAGAGAGAGAGAGAGAGAGAGAAAAGGCATATGCTGGATGGAAGAGGAGGAAAGCAGAAACCAGAGACAAGAAAGGTGTATATATATATATATATATATATATATATATATATATATATATATTTTTTTTTTAACTTTAGGATAAAGTAGAATTGCAGCTGTGATAATAAATAGAAATGAATATAGGGTGATTTTTTTATGCACTAATATTAATACCTCTTTGACTAACTTTCAGAGACCAAACCCTTATCCTCAGGTCAGGACAGGATACTGTACTGACCTGAGAAAGGAGGGTTTGGCCTCTGAACGCTAATTGAAAAATGTATTAGTCCAATAAAATGGTATTATCTTATTTTCCATTTTATTCTGTTTTATTTCTATTTGTTAATTTGTAAAGTGGTGATTGATATTTGAAGTTTTTTTTTTCAAATTTACATTTGCTACCTTTATATTTTGCACAGTACTAGGGAACGTGCATCACTGTTTCTGTGGTGTTGCATTGTATGCAGAATCTGGCTTCTTGGGGGTTCAGTTTAATTTTTGTCTACATATTTCTATTTTAGGTTTGTCATTAATTTTTCAATACTGAGTAAGGATGTATCTGTGTTCTATGTTTGTAAAAAAGACATGTTTTTCTGTTGGCAGGATCATCTTTACTAATCTGGCTTGTTTAGTTTTACAATGGGTGTTTCTTTCCTGTTTCTGGGTCCGGCAGAGCCAGCGGCAGCACGCAGAGGTGAACATCCCAGGGGCGTACCCAGACCTCGGTGGGAAGAAGGTCCAGAGCCCAAGGTGGGGGGGGGGCACATTTTAGCTCGCCTCCCCCAGATGCTGAACCCCCCCCCACCACTTTCGACCCCCCCTGCTGACACTCCTCCACCAAAAGGTACCTTTTGCTGGCGGGGGTCCCCAACCCCCACCAGCCTTAGTCTTCTTCAGCGCCGGTCTCCGGCGCATTCGCTGATCTGTGCTGTAAGTCCTGACATCCTGCACATTCCTTTAAGTGAAACTATCTCAGTTTCACTTAAAGGAACGTGCAGGACATGCTGGACGTCAGGTCCTGGAAACAGAGTTCAGAGCACAGAGACAGGGAAGCGGAACCAGAGACAGAGAACAAGATGATTAGAAAAATAATATCACCAGATCACAAAAGTAAGAAAAATGATTTTATTTTCAGTTTAGTAATTGAAACACGTCAGTTCTGAGAATTTACTTCTTGCTGTCTATATTTTTCTATATTTTGTACTGAACAGGAGGAGATGTGTGCGGGATGCTTTACGCGATTAATCGCGTGATTAAAATTTTTAGGCGATGAGCAGCCCTAGTAATGAACCACCTACAACTAGTTGCTTGATCACTAGGAAGGAATTTAGGTGAGAAGGCTCAAAGAAATCATATTTAGAGGCAGATGCACTAAAGCTAAATGAGCCTTTAATGACCCTCCAACGAGGAAAATTTGATCCGTTGCATGCATCAAAGGGCTTTTACCGAGGAAGTCAGCAGCTAACGAAAACGGAATGGAGATGAGCAATTAGTGTGAAAACCCCATTGAAACCACATGCACTAACCTTTTCCGATTGCCTTTACGCAGGAAATCTAACGAGAGGTCTGGACCTCTCATTAGGACAGCTCTGTGCCAGGAAAAATCATTAAGTGAAAAAATAAACAAACTTTGAGCCAATCCCAGCGCATTAGCAGAGCTAAAAGCGCTGTGATTGGTCCAAAGGACGTCAGAAAACACATCAAATAAAAAAAAAAAAAAAAGGATCGGGAGGGGGCAAGGGCGCTCATCAGGAGCATCCTGTATGGACGGCCTTGCCCCCCCCCCCCGCTGCTCCCCACTTTCCGCCGCTCCCCCCACCCGAAAAAGCAAAATTCTAGCAGCCCCGGCCCCCCTCCCTTCCTCACTACTCTGTCTCCCCCCAGCTCCGCCTCCCGACATCCTCCGCCCTGTGCCCCGCCCCCTCTTGGGGTCGTCACCGCCATTCCCCTCCTCCATCGGGTCCCCCTCCCTCTTACCGGGCCTGTGCAGCGCCTCTCTCCTCTGTCTGAAGGCGCTGCATGGGCAAGAAGAAAGCTGATGCCTGCCTTCGCCCAGCTTTTGTCGCGCGTCTCTCTCCTCCTGCGCCCGCCCCTGTCTGACGTCAGTAACCTACGTAGGGGGGCCGGGGCTGCTAAAGGTACGTTTGCTTTTCTTCTTGCTTTTTAATTTAGAATGCAGGGGGAAGTGGGGCGGGGGGAACGGCGACCACGGGTGGGGGGGGGCAAGGACGGCCATACAGG
Organism: Microcaecilia unicolor; assembly: GCF_901765095.1. NCBI lineage: Eukaryota > Metazoa > Chordata > Amphibia > Gymnophiona > Siphonopidae > Microcaecilia > Microcaecilia unicolor. The sequence continues at coordinate 210,390,926 of NC_044038.1, read as the reverse complement.
ACGCTCCTGACCAGCGCCTTTGCCCCCTCCCGACCCTTTTTTTTTATTTTTGTTTTGATTTGGGAGCCATGTGCTTGTGATTTGACTGTGTTTTGACTGTTTGTGGCATGCGCAGAGCAGCTAACATAACGCTTGGCTGCTCTGCGCATGATTTGGGGGCCGATTAACGATGTGTATTGTGATTCTTTGATACATTGTACGTTTCAATACCGATCTCAGTATGTGTGACTTTTTTTTTTGGTGCATTTTTCGTTATTTTAAAATCGTTAGGGACTTTAACGATTTAGATTTTTTTACGTTTGGTTGCTGCATCTGCCTCTTAGATTGGTACCTAATGACACATTTGCACAGAACTCGAAGAAAAAAGGTAACACCTATTTGAAGAAAGTCTCAATAGCATAAATTGCTTCCTATGTCTTTGGGTGTCTCTTTAGTCATCCAGAAAGGACCTAATCTTAAATCCATAGAAGTATTGTCTCTATTTCTAAAAATACATTCTCAGGAGTCATTGTTTGTCCGGGATTAAAGCCACAACTGCAAGCAATGTAGAACTACCTGGAACTTCAGTATCCGATATCTCAAACAATTCTGATACATCTAATGGAGCATCTACTTCATTTGATGTTTGTTGAACAGTATTGTATTGATCTGTTTAGAAAGTGGCAAATAATAAACTGAGAAAAAGGTGATATATTTTCTTCCAGAACATTCAAAATTTTAACAAGATATTTTTTCAACATATCTCTTGGAGTAACAGTAGTAAAAGGGGGAAATTCTTGAGAGAATCACATGATGAGTGGTGTCATTGGAAAGTTGTTCTTCCCCTACTTGCTCTGGAGCAATTCCAACAGCCTCTGTTCAGAGCACTCAACTAACTGCTCTTGGTGAAATTGAGAAGCACGGTTGTGGAGAAGGTACTCTAATGTCAGGGCTTAGCATGACATCAAGTTCCATGCCAGGGTTTGATGTCATGCTAAGCCCTGACATTATACCTTCTCCTCAACCGTGCATAAATTGCTTCCTATGCCTCTGGGTGTCTCTTTAGTCATCCAGAAAGACCCTAATCTTAAATCCATAGAAGTCTTGTCTCCATTTCTAAAAATACATTCTCAGGAGCCATTGTTTGTCCGGGGTTAAAGCCACAACTGCAAGCAATGTAGAACTAGCTGGAACTTCAGTATCAGATGTCTCAAACTGTTACTCCAAGAGATATGTTGAAAAAATACCTTGTTACAATTTTGAATGTTCTGGAAGAAAATATATCGCCCTCTTCTCAGTTTATTATTTGCCACTTTCTAAACAGATCAATACCGTTCAACAAACATCAAATGAAGTAGATGCTCCATTAGATGTATCAGAATTGTTTGGTTTAAATCTGGAACTGATAATGACAGTGACTGTTGGGCAGACTGGATGGACCGTACAGGTCTTTATCTGCCCTCACTTACTACGTTACTATGTTACTATATGTTACTATGGCACCTTTTTGCCAAATACTAGGAAACTGAAATTTGAGCAACACATTCAGTTTTAATGTATTATATTCTGCTGAGTAATGACAGTTGTTGAAACTGTGACCTTTGTCACATGAATGTTCTATGTATTGCACAAGTGCAACATTTCTTCAACAAGTATTGGAATGCAGTGCGTTGCAGTCACCAAATTCTTGTCTTTGATTTATAACTTAGCTTCCAAAACTAATCTGAATATGTCTTACATGGTAAAAGCTTAATTTTCAGTTGTTTGATTGGCTGCGAGCCTTATTATTGGAAATGTTTTTCCATTTTCTGATTATGATTTAAAAAATGACTTTGTCCTAGTCAGAAATGTGGGAAAGTACTTGTGATTCTACCTGGCTATATTAGACCAGGATCATCAGTGTTGAACCCTATTTGGGCACTGGCATTGAATATCTAGGTTTTTGGTGGTGCCTGGAGTCAGTTTTAGGGAAAGAAGGCAAATAGGGTGATTGCTTAGGTCTCCATTGGCAAAGATGGCTGATTTCATTGAGGCTTCTGGCCCTGGCTGAGTCACTTCTTAGTGTCTACCCTAAGACTCAGTCCCACTGATATTCAGCCTGCGGGAGGCAAGCCGACTAAGTCCTGTGATCGGCCCTGTGCCCGGATAGTCAATGCTGGACTGTTTCCAGTGATCGTCATTGAATATCTGGGTTTTTGCAACCGGCTTAAACTTAACGAGCCAAGTCAATGTTCAGCGCTGGCCAGTTAAATTTATAGTGGCCAAAGAAAGACCTTTTATTTGGGTGGTCTGATTTGGCCACCAAACTTAGCTAGTGATATACTGAATATTCATGGCTAGCTGGTTACATTGTGCAATATAGGCAGTTAGCTGCTATGGACCAAGTTCTCTATATGGCGCTTAAAAAATTAACATGGAAAACATTTCCACTTAGACGTATTCTATAAGATTTAGTTATGGTATATAGAATACGCTTAGTTGATAGCCCAGCACCTAAAACTATGCACCTTTGTTTACACTAATAAAAATGTGCAGTAAATCCCTGTGCATAGATTTATGCAGACTGGGCCATATTCTATAACAACATGTGTAAATTTGGGAATGCCCATGAACTACCCATTTCCCCGCCCAGGGCCACACCCTTTTTGAACTGTGTGCTTTAGAATTTAGGTGCAGTTCATTGCAGAATGGGTCAGATTCTATATATGGTGCTTAAAAAATCCGCACATTGTTATGGAATATGCTTAGCTTTCAGCGTGGAACACTAGGTGTGATATATGGAATCTGGAAGTATACGCTTAGCGAGTTATGTGCGTAAATTCAAATTATTTCCAGTTAGTGCTCATTGTCGCTTGTTAAGTGCTGTTAAAAATGCTGATTGGCTTGTTAAGCTAATTAAGTTACGCACGTTGTAATGGAGTACGCTTAGATTTCAGCGTGGAATGCTAGGCGCAATATATAGAATCTGGCAGTCTGTGCTAAGCGGTAATATTCAGTGAGGATAACTGGCTATCTGGCATTGAATATTAACTGCTTGCCCTGGGATTTGTAGTATGGTGTGTTGCTACTCTTTGAGATTCTGCATGGAATCTTGTCACTCTTTAGGATTCCAGAATTTTGCTATTCTTTGGGGTTCTACATGGAATGTTGCTACCAGGGGTGTAGCCAGACTTCGGTGGGAGGGGGGTCCAGAGCCCGAGGTGAGAGGGCACATTTTAGCCCCCCCCCCCCGGCGCCGCCGATCCCCCCGCCGCCATTGCCGACACCCTCCGCCGCCGCCAGCACCACCACCACCAACTTTGATGCCCCTGCTGACGACCCTCTCGACCCCCCCCCCCCACCTGCCATCGTGCAGGACATCAGACTCAGAAACAAAACGAAGGAAGAAGACTTTGGGTGGCGGGGGTTGCGGTCCCCTGCCAGCAAAGGTAGCAGACGGTGATGGCGGGTTGGCGGCGGGAGGGGGGGTTGAGAGGGTCATTGGCAGGGGGGTCCAGGGCCAAATCTACGGGGGCCCCATAGTAGCTACGCCCCTGGTTGCTACTATTTGAGTTTCTGCATGGAATCTTGTCACTCTTTAGGGTTCCAGAATCTTGCTATTCTTTGGGGTTCTACATGGAATGCTGCCACGATTTGGGTTTCTGTTAGGTACTTGTGACCTGGCTTGGCCACTGTTTGGAAAACAGGATACTGGGCTAGGTGGACCACTGGTCTGACCCAGTATGGCTACTATTATGTTCTTATGTAAGTGCTATTTAACTGGCCAGGAGCCGTTCCTGGCTGTTAAATAGGACTGAATATCTGCCGGAGTGTTTCTAACACCTGTTCTATACCTGTGAGCAACTCACTTTATCCTCCATAGCCTCTGCTAATGAAGAGTTCTTTCAGGACTGTGGATGCAAAGTCACAAACCCACTTGCAGGAATTTTTGTTCTCTTGCTTTTTAAATCTAAGCTGAAGTGTCACTGGGTGCATCGCATAATTTACATCCCTATTAACTGTTGTCTCTTCACACAAATGCTTTAGCTCTGCCCAGTCTCCAATTAAGCTTGTACCCATGAATCCACACCCCCTTCTTTGGTCTTCTGACATTTCTGAAGGTCACATCAACATAACCTATTGAGTCAGGTCCTGAATGTTGTCAACTGACAGCAGAACTGGAATGACCAACAACAGTGTATGAACACAGTGTTTTCAATGGTCCCTGTCTTCTCCTTATCATTCAAGTCTGTACGTGGAAGCTTTATTGGGTATGGCTGGCACATGTACAGTGAAATTGCCTCAATTTTGAAAATTAATTGTTTTCTTTCAGAATACAGAAAATTAAGAAATTCATATATTCATATTATTTTATGTATGGTTTTTTTTGTAAGACGCTTTGTTTTAGGCATAGACATGTTTAAGAAAGAAAGAAAGAAAGAAAGAAAGTATTTAATGAGTTTCTCCCTCGATATTCAATGCTATTTAACCAGCCAGGAATGGCTCTTAACCGGCTATCTGTGAATATTCAGCGGGAGACAGCTGATAATCTCCCACTGAATATTAATGGTCAGCACTTAGGGGTAAATTCTATTAGTAGCACCTAAAAATCAGTACTGATAATGTGATGTGGTTAGTGCAATTCTATAGTGAGGGAAAGGGGAAAGGGAAATGGGACTTGATATACTGCCTTTCTGTGGTATTTTGCAACTACATTTAAAGTGGTTTACATGTACATAAGTAATGCCACACTGGGAAAAGACCAAAGGTCCATCAAGCCCAGCATCCTGTCCACGACAGCGGCCAATCCAGGCCAAGGGCACCTGGCAAGCTTCCCAAACGTACAAACATTCTATACATGTTATTCCTGGAATTGTGGATTTTTCCCAAGTCCATTTAGTAGAGGTTTATGGACTTGTCCTTTAGGAAACCGTCTAACCCCTTTTTAAATTCTGCCAAGCTAACCGCCTTCACCACGTTCTCCAGCAACAAATTCCAGAGTTTAATTATGCGTTGGGTGAAAAAATATTTTCTCCAATTTGTTTTAAATTTACTACACTGTAGTTTCATCGCATGCCCCCTAGTCCTAGTATTTTTGGAAAGCGTGAACAGAAGCTTCACATCCACCTGTTCCACTCCACTCATTATTTTATATACCTCTATCATGTCTCCCCTCAGCCATCTCTTCTCCAAGCTGAAAAGTCCTAGCCTCCTTAGTCTTTCTTCATAGGGAAGTCGTCCCATCCCCGCTATCATTTTCGTCGCCCTTCGCTGCACCATTATCTTTCTTGAGATCCGGCGACCAGAATTGGACACAATACTCAAGGTGGGGCAATGGAGGGTTAAGTGACTTGCTGACAGTCACAAGGAGCTGCAGTGGGAATTGAACCCAGTTCCCCAGGATCAAAGTCTGCTGCACTAACCACTAGGCTACTCCTAAGTTTCCTTTAGAGATTTGCGCTTAGCATTAAGGTGTGCCTAACTATAGGCAGCAGTAATTATGATTAAATACTGGCACATAAGTTAGGTCAACTTAGGCATGATTCTGTATAAACATGCATAGAATCCGGGAATGCCCCTAACCATGACCCCATATTGTTATGCGTGATAGGATTTAAGCGCAATCCATTGTAGAATCCGATATGCGCCTAAATTCTAATTATTGTCAAAGCTTGTGTTCAATTAACTGGTGGGCACTCAGGGCTTTTTTTGAGGGGGTACTGAGTACTGGCACCTTTTCCATTGACTGCTAAAGTTGACCCATGGACCACAAGTTTTAATGAAAGAGCTCAGGCTCTACACATCAATTCTGTCTTATTTATTTATTATTTAGATTTTGCTCACACCTTTTTCAGTAGTAGCTCAAGGTGAGTTACATTCAGGTGCTCTGGATATTTCTCTGTCGCAGGAGGGCTCACAATCTAGGTTTGTACCTGAGGCAATGGAGGGTTAAGTGACTTGCCAAAGATCACAAGCAGCAGCAGTGGGATTTGAACTGGCCACCTCTGGGTTTCAAGACTGGTGCTCTAACCACTAGTCCAGTCCTCCACTCCACTGTCATAGATTCTGTGACTGGTTGCAGGGGGCCTGGCTATTATGAGGTAGGTCCCTCAGTGACCACCCCACTCCTAAAGGGTGGCCTAGCATTTGAGTACCAGCATCTTTTTCCCTAGAAAAAAACGCACTGTGCGCACTTATTATAGAAACATGCTAAGCGTGTCTTTAATCGACGCTGATTTTTCAGGCACAATTATAGAATTTGGTCCTTAGAGGATAACTGGTTATATCACATGATATAACTGGCAATTCACTAATATTCAGTGCATTGCCAACTAAGTTTGGTGGCCAAATTGGGCATTGAAATGGCAGGCCTATCTGAATATTCAATGCTGATCACCGGAAATGGCCCAGCATTGATTATCCGGTCTCATAGCCGACTATCTGAGTTAGCTGGGCTGCTTCCCGTGATCTATATATCGGCCCCTTTATGTTTATTTCAATTTGAGATCTCTCTTTACAGTATCAAGATAGCTAACAAAAATCATACATATAACATAAAACAGGGAAATCTGAGTGGCAGATAGCAAACCAAAGTACTACAGATATACCAAGCTCCTAGTTACCAGACTAAGCTACAGAAACACCAAGGGTTTGATTTCCACTAAGATAGACTATCCCCCTCATTCTATAACTTGGTTCACCCCTCAGTCATGGCCAGAGTAGAGAGACACAGCCGGGCCAGGGGCAGAACCAGACAGCCAAGTGCCGTCCCCCATTCATGCCACCTCCCCACTCGCATCACCCAACCCACTCATGCTGTCCCCACCCGCACTGCCACTCCCTCTCGCCCACCCCTTACCTTTCTGTCTCTGCCTTGCAATCCTTTACTTCAGTAGTGCTTCTGTTGAGTTCCAATTATGAAGATTCTGCTAATGTGCCTCCTCCCTTTTCATGTCCCAGGAGTCGACTTCATTTATCTGTCTCGCTCCTATTTCCAGTGACGGATTCAGCAGTGCTGTCAGTGTTGCCCCCAGCTAAACTTTAACCTCCCTTGATATTCTTTCATTGCTTTGAATTTCAAAATTAAATACTGCCAAACTGCAAAGTAGTGGTGTAAAACCATCTAGCAACAATCTTCCACTGATTTAGGTTACTGCGATGCTTTTACCCAGCTGTTCCAGGAAATATACATGCAGGGCTGAAAAGGTATGCAGTGCATGTGAGTACTATTAAAATGTATGAGATCACATGACAGTATAACAAGTGGCCAGGTGGAAGTGGAATGGATCAAGGTACGTGTGTGTGTGCGTGTGTGCTAAGAATGTAAAAAGAATTGAAGCGGTGCAAAGAAAAGCTACGAGAATGGTATGGGATTTGCGTTACAAGATGTATGAGGAGAGACTTGCTGACCTGAACATGTATACTCTGGAGGAAAGGAGAAACAGGGGTGATATGATACAGACGTTCAAATATTTGAAAGGTATTAATCCGCAAACGAACCTTTTCCGGAGATGCGAAGGTGGTAGAACGAGAGGACATGAAATGAGATTGAAGGGGGGCAGACTCAAGAAAAATGTCAGGAAGTATTTTTTCTCAGAGAGAGTAGTGGATGCTTGGAGATTTCTTTATTTACAGCAACGAATAACAAAAATACAGAAATCATATAAATACCAATATTCACATGCCTAACACAAACCATTCTATCACCAAAACAATCCCTTCTGCCCCTATACATATATACACCCCTCCCCCTCCCTTTTCCCCCCCTTATTCCCCCCCTAAAATTACAACCAACACAACATCACAGTAACTATAATCATAAGGCCTTTAACCTCACATGCTTCCACCACAAGGACACCATCTGTGAATCCCTCTCCACTCTTTCCCATTGCGCCACTTGCTGTACAGCCCGCACCACATCCCAACTGACCTGTTCAATGGATCGATCTTCTTGGTGCAGGGATACCCGGCAACGAGCCATCCAAAGACAGAACCGGAGAATGAGCGAAATCAAGAACCCCGTCCCCGGATCCAGCTGACCTCTCTTGAATCGATATCCATACACCCAGTCCGCATACGTATAGGAACGGAACGTGGGGATCTGGAGGAGAGCAGAAACCCTGTCACCCACCCCCCGGGAAAAGGGACAGTCCTTCAAAAAGTGGTCCATGGTTTCTAACTTCCCCACACATTCCCCCCTTGGACAATTCCTGTCCTGGATCTTCCTATCTCTCAGATTCTCTCTGACATATAATTTGCCGTGTAGGGACAGCCAGGCAATGTCCCGATATTTAGCCGGAATCCTCTCCGAATTGATATTCCGTAGCCCTTGCCTCAGCACTTCCCCGGGAGCATCCCTAAGTACCAGAGGGGACGAGAACATCTGGGAGCGCACTCTCTCCACCCAGATTCCTCTCTTCCCATCCCTAATCTCCCCCACTAGAATCCCCCAGACCCGAACTAATTTTACTAACGTTTTATAGTACCCTACCCTTTCCGGAGCCCCTTTCCGCAATACCCCTACCCTCTCCCCTCTCCTCCACCCCACCCAAACCCTCTCCCACCACCCCAGCACACTACTCGCCCACCCTGGAGGAGCCTGACCCACCGCTCTCCCTAGATTAAAGTGCACAAACAAAGAACTAAAAAACAAAACCGGATTGATCATCCCTACCCCCCCCTCCTTCCTAGATAGATATGTGGTGTTTCGTTTGACTGGATTCAACCGATTGCCCCACAGCAACTGGAAGAAAATGCTATACAACGAGGCATAGCACTTTTCAGGTACCAAACAAATGTAGCTGATGAACAAAAAGAGGGGCACCAAATGGGTCTTGATGAGTTTCACCCGATCTTCCATGGACATTTTCCACCTCTTCCACCTGTCCACCCGCCCCTTTGCTTCCTGAAGACAACGGTCCCAGTTGAATTTAGCATAATCTCCTATCTCAAAGTAAATCCCCAAAACCCTCATTCTATCCACCACCCCCGGGAAACCCCCTCCTAATTCAAACTGCTCCCCTACTGGCCCTAACCACAAACTGTTGCATTTGTGGATATTCACCCGTGACCCTGTATCCCCTGCGAAATCGTGGATGAACTCCAAAAGTTTATCCCCTTCTGCTTTGTTTGCCACCCACACAGTAATATCGTCTGCGTATGCCACCACCCGCAACTGTTCTCCCGTGCTTACCTCCACCCCCCTCAATCCTCCCACCCCACCCTGCTCCAGACGCCTAATAAAAGGGTCTATAGAAAATGCATACAGCAAAGGGCTTAAAGGGCACCCTTGCCGAACCCCTGCCGTCAGCTCAAATTCCCCCCCTTTCCACCCATTGATCAATGGAAATGCATGTGCATGAGAATATAACAACCGTAATTGTGCCACCCAATCCCTAGGGAACCCGTAATACTCTAAAACCCGCCAGAGGAATCCCCATTGGACCCTGTCAAAGGCTTTTTCTTGGTCAAGCGCCACCATCAGCCACCCTGACCCCTCCTCCCGACTCCGCTCTAAACCTTCCCTCACCCATGCCGCAGCCTCCAGCACCCCTCTACCCGGCACCCCACAAGCCTGTGAGGCTGCCAACAAGTCCCCCGAGAATTGCCGCATACGCTTGAAGAGCATCTGCGCAAAGATCTTACGATCACAGTTTAGTAGCGCAATAGGCCTCCAGTTAGTTAACAGCTGCGGATCTTTGCCCTTACTTAACAAAATCAATGCAGACTCCAACAAGGATTTTGGAAGAGACCCCCTCTGACGTGCCTCTTCCCAGAGATCCAATAAAATCGGAGCCAGGCGCCTGCGAAACGTATGATAGAATTCTGCCGGCAGCCCGTCCGGCCCCGGAGATGTCCTCTTTCTCAGGGCCCCTATAGCCTCCTCAACCTCCTGCAGTGTCCAGGGGCACGAAAGGGCCTGGAGATGAGACCCCCAATTCCCCACCCCCGGAGTCCCTTCCACATACTGATCCATCCTCCCCCCATCCAAGTGCTGATCCGAAAAAAAACCCCTGAAGTGCTCTTCCACCACCTTCAATATTCCCTCTTTGGAATCCTGCATCACCCCCCTAGTATCCCTAAAACCCTCCACCACCCTATGCTCTCTTCTTTCCCTACAACAAACGAAGGGATCTGGGCTAATCAATTTACCAAAGTCCCTCTCATAAACTAAAGAGGAATACCGATCGTATTGAGTCTTCTCTAACAGAGACTGTAATTCTTGGATATCCTCTTTCCTCCCTCCCTTGGAAATCAAATAATCCTTCCTTTGCTTCAAGGCCATCCCCAAACGTGTCCTTTCCCTTCCCCTCCTCCGTGCCTGTCCCATGAAAAGGAAACGCGTCCGTTTTTTCACTACCTCCCACCATTCTCCTCTGGAGGGAAAGATCCCCCGTAAGGATAACTGGTCTTCTAAAAAATTCAAATATTTCTTTTGAGCCTCCTCATCCTGGACCCATCTTAAATTCATCCTCCACAACCCCCTACCTATCCTATGAGCCGCCGACCCCCCTACTTCCACAAGAAGCAGTTTATGGTCGGAAAAATCCACGTCCAGCAGGCGAGGCCCCCGCTGGCATACCCCTCTACGAACCAAAAAACCGATCAATTCGGCTCCTACATCTCCCCCTGCTAAACGTGAATCCATCCTCATCTGGGAAATGTTCTATGTGAACATCTATCAGCCCCCCCTCTTTCATGATCCCGAGCAAGCGCACCCCATCATATGTCACCTGTACCTTAGTACCCCCACTATCCTGTTTCCTAATAATTAAATTGAAATCTCCCCCCCAAATTACCTGGCGTGCAGTAAACAAGTAAGGCCTGATCTTCCCTAATAACAAACTGCGCTCCTTCCTAGTCTGCGGCCCATAAAGATTAATAATTCGCAACGCCATACCCTGCCATAATACGTCTACCACTAAACACCTCCCCACCCCGAGTTCCATCACACGCTGAATTTCCACCTTATGTGTCTTAAATAAAATCCCCACTCCCCCATATCGTTCCCCTGCCAGCCCCCACACCGAGGGTCCCCATCTCCAATCCCTGCGCGCCCTTCTCAGCTGCTCCAGGTTCTGCAAACGCGTTTCCTGAAGCAGAAAACAATCGGCCTTAACCTGAGAAAAGCACTCATAGGCCAAACACTGAGCTCTCTGGGAAGCCACACTCGCCACATTTAGGGTGGCGAACGTCAGAAGAAGCCCTGCCATACCCCCCATTAGGAGTCATGCAACTCCTCACTCTCCTCCTTCCTTTGCATACTATCTACTCTCTGTGGCAACCTGCTACCCAGAATGTAATCCTCCTCTCCATTATCCCCTATCTCTGCCGCCCAGTCCCGTATCCCTGTATCCTGATCCCAACCTTCCCCTCCCCCCTCCCTCATACCTTTCTTCCTCCCTTTCTTCTTTTTAAACCCTACGGAATCCCCCCCTGCAACCTTCCCCTCTTGAACCTCTCCCCTCTGCACCCCCTCCCCCTCCTTTCCTACCTCTACATTACCGTCCCCTTGAGCTTGCTCCTGGCTAACCACCCCCTGCCCCATCCTCCTCTTACCCCCCCCTCCCTTCCCTACCGGAACCCCCTCCTCCTCCCCAACCTCAACATCTTCCACTTCCATCCCCCCCTCCTCGTCATGGGTACCCCTTCCCTTCCTACCTTGACTCCTTTCCCCCTTGACCTTTCCCCGACTCCTCTCCCCTCCTCCCTCTTCCTGAGGTCCCTTCTCCCCATCATCCCCCTTCCCCTGTATCTCTGCCCCCCCATCCTCTTCTTCCAAAATCTGAAATCGATTACCCCCCTGCCCCACCCCAGGCAACCCCTGTAATGTCAAACCCTTTCCCTTTGAAACCTTCCGTTTCTTTAATTTTGACACTTGAACCCACTCTCCCTTTCCCTCCTCCTCCTGTCCCCCTCTAGTCTCTAGACCCCCGCCCTCCTCTAACCGTAAACCCTCCTCTTCCCCCTGCAAACCACCCCTCCCCTGTACCCCCAAACCTCCCTCTCCTCCCCCTTCCTCCCAAGCCCTCCCAACCCCCAGACCCCCAGAACCCTGACCTAGATCCTGCCCCTCTCCCCGAATCATATTCCCCCTGCCCTCATCCCTCCTATTATGACGCGCCCTCGGGCAGTCTCTAAAGGCATGCCCCAGACCCCCGCACAAATTACAACGGATAGAGGAACAATTTTCTGTATAGTGCTCCTTACTCCCGCACTTTACACACTGTTGCACTGGGCAAGACATACTATAATGGCGAAAGGATCCGCAACGGAAACACTGCCGTGGCTGTCCCTTGTAAAAGCAGAGAATCCTGTCCCGGCCAATAAAAGCCGCAGAAGGAATGTGCTTGACCACTTGCCCTTCCTGTCTTAGCTTAACCCAAGCCCCCCACCCCCCTGCCCACACCCTACTTGGATCCGGGAGTTTGGATAACGGGGTTCTCAAATCCGCATGCCGCTGTAACCAGTAGGCCAGGTCTGCCCCTGAAATGGACTCGTTTCGTACCAATACAGTGACTTGCACCAAGTCAGGTCTACTAATAGGAATAACCACATAATTGCTCCAATCCCCCCTTCCTTTCACCCCCTCATACCTCTCCCAAAAGATTTCCATACCCCTCTGCGTTAGAAAACTAACATCGTACTCAGGCAAATTAACTGGGTGAATACAGGCATAGAAGTCCTCCGGCACAAACCCCAGGCCCATGACCATCCTCAAAACCGTCTCCCGAGAAGGCATAGCCCCCTCCCCCACCCATCTAATCTGCACCACATTCCTTCGTTTGGGGATTTGCCCCACCCCTCTCCCTTCCCCCCCTTTCCCCCTTGATCCCTCCACAGACACTGGCCGCCCCCCCATCTCCCCTCCCCCCTCACCCCTCACCACCGCCGCAAAGGAAAGAGCACCCTGCCCCTCCCCCGCCCCCCCTCACTTCTCCCCTACCCTTCTTCCCTTCCTCCGAATCCCGGCTCCCCACATCCCCCTCCCCCACCTTCCGACAAGAAAGCATACCCCTCTCTTGACCAAGACCCTCCCCCCGCCCCCCACCCTCCCCTTGCACACAGCCCCCCCCTCAACCAGTTCAAACCCAGACCTTCAACTGGGACATCAGGAGCTTTAAAAATTAGTGCACTTTCAGAGCTTACTCTGGTCTGAGCAATTGGTCCAATGTCCTGCTCCATTCCATGCAACTCCTGTTCCAGTTCCTCTTTCTCCTGCTGATTCTCTATGTCCTGGGCACCATACCCTAGCAGGTCCCCTGCAAACTTGGCTGCAGATTGAACAGAGATCTCTCCTGATTCTTCCTCCTATCCGTCCTGACCTCGCGGGCAGACCTGCTCTGAGCCAAGCTGCACAGCTGATGATAATTGATCACCAGAAACTGCTGCCTCAATCAGAGCACCTTTGGAGTGCTCCTGCAGTTGGAAGCCTGCTGGTTTTTGCTTCTCTTGCAATCTCTCCACACAGGTAAGTTCAATACTTTTTTCCACACCCTGTTCTTCTTCCCCACTAGTGGGTACTGAAAAAGTGTCCTGGGTGGAAAACCTGTCTCCATCCGTTTCAATAATATGAAAGTGTTGTAACTTTGTGTCTTTTCCTTTCTGTTCTACCGGAATACCTGAGGCCAAACAATCCGCCCCTCCCCCTTCTCCTGGAACCGTATCCAACCTGAGTACTCCCTCTTCCCTTGGGCTCATCAGGGCTTTCATAGTTTGCAATGTACTTTGACTGTTTGGACTTTGTACAATCTCTGTTACCAACTGCCTTTTGTGAAACAATGTTCCTGAGCTTAAACTGGTAGAATCCTGTGCTGGGGAAAAAACCTCCTGGCTCATAGTTTTAGATGTACCAGCCTGCATCCTCTCTTGATTCTCATAAACCTCCCTCAAGGGATTTGCAGAGCCTGTTTTAAACAAGCAATTCTTTTTTCCTTCTGTTTCAGCAACTTTGTTAAGCGCTTTTCTTCAGTCTTATACTTTTGACCATGCTCTGCTGGGGCCAGCCTACTCATGGCTTTAGTCATTTTCAACCGTTTCCCCAGCTCCTCTATTTCCTTCTCCAGAGACTTGATGTGCCTCACCCGCTCCACCGTTTCTCTGGCACACTGTCCTGGGTCCATATTCTCCCACTCACCGGCCTCCTCCCCTTCTTCTGACCACTCTTCTTCACTGCCGGCTGCCTCAAATCCCAACTGGGCCTCCTGCCCCACCTCCATTCCTTCTTGTCCTTGCTCCTTCTGGGTCTGCACCTTTAGGGCCTCAACCTTCCTCCTTCCTCCCCCATGATCTTCAGGCTCCTTACCTGGACGCCGCTGGGTCATGGAGGAGGCATCAGATCCACAATCCTCCCTGGCCCTGGGCGCTTTACGGTCCAGGGGACTACGCTCCCTTCGTGCTGGAGGAGGGACTGGCTGAGAGCTACTCCGCCGGGCCTTCAGATCCTTCGGCCTTGTAGGCCCCATAGCCTGGGAGTTTCCTGGGCCTCCCTCCCCAGGCCCCCTCCGCATAGCTGGGGAAGGGACCAGGCCTGGCTCCCTTTCCTCAGAGCCTCTGACCGCACCTCCTTCCTGCCCTCTGTCTGACACCGACTGACGCTTGGAATGCCCTCCCGCGGGAGGTGGTGGAGATGAAAACGGTAACGGAATTCAAACATGCGTGGGATAAACATAAAGGAATCCTGTTCAGAAGGAATGGATCCTAAGGAGCTTAGCTGAGATTGGGTGGCAGAGCCGGTGGCGGGAGGTGGAGATGGTGCTGGGCAGACTTCTACGGTCTGTGCCAGAGCCGGTGGTGGGAGGCGGGACTGGTGGTTGGGAGGCGGGGATAGTGCTGGGCAGACTTATACGGTCTGTGCCAGAGCCGGTGGTGGGAGGCGGGCCTGGTGGTTGGGAGGCGGGGATAGTGCTGGGCAGACTTAACCGGTCTGTGCCCTGAAAAGGACAGGTACAAATCAAGGTAAGGTCTACACAAAAAGTAGCACATATGAGTTTATCTTGTTGGGCAGACTGGATGGACCATGCAGGTCTTTTTCTGCTGTCATCTACTATGTTACTATGTGTGTATACATGTATGTATGTGGCTGATGATAGAAAGATGAAGAACTAGAAGGTCCAATGTACTGTCAATTCATGGCCAGCTCCAGGAAATATTTTTTCACAGAAAAGGTGGTGGATTGGAGAAGGTAATGGAGACAAAATTTAGTGCTGGAATTCAAAAGGATATGCATAGAAGATCCCTAAATAGCAAGAGGATGGAAAAAAAGAATTGAATGCTTCAGCTTAAAACAGTAGTAAAATGACTTTTGTCTTGTTGAAGAAGACATGGAGGAGGAAGGGTATCCATACTGAGCAGCAGTTATAGCAGACTGGATGGACCACTTTGATCACTTTTTGTGGGCCCAGTACTCTAGAGGAGATATTCTGCCACTTTACCATTCTGTGGTGAGTTAAATGGGAAGACATGGTTGGGACAGACTGGGGTCCTATCAAAAAGTTATTCAGATAGAGGCAAAATTCAGCTGCTCTCCAAATAACTTTTCCATTTAAATTGGGCCAGTGAAGTAGCATGCTTAACTCAAATGGATAAGTGGCAGCACCAGCCACTGCTCAAATATGTATTCAGTTGCACTGTTTAAATACATAGGCTTCACTGAATGTACGTATAAAGTGTCAGCCAGCATATTACTTTATCTGGAGGTCGATGCTGCTGAAACTCAGGACTTATGTTACTATTCTGGGTATTGTAAATGGCAAAGACAGATCAAGATCAAGGCTGGAGAGGGCTTCAAGGCAACTCCAGCAGTTGGGAAGTAAGACTAATGCTGGACAGACATTAAGTGCCCCAAAAAATTGCAAAGAAAAATCAGGTTTAAGTATGTGTATTTTATATCATATATGCAGGTGCTGCATATCTCGGTGGAGGAGGGAAAGACAGCTTAAGACTGAAATTAATGGCATTGTGGTATTATGTTCCAAGATTGAATCATATAACTACCTATAAAAGGTTGGCAAGATGGAAAATTGCTGACTGCCCTGTTTATGACGTTTAATCATGAAGAAATGTAACCTGCACAGAGTGCCAGATACAACTCTGGCTGCCCTTGTTGGGCAGACTAGATGGACAGTACGGGTCTTTTGTTTGCTGTCAATTACTGTGTTACTATGGTACTATCACGTTAGTGAGTAAGATATAAAAATTCTATAAATAATAGATTATAAATATGTATGAATAAGAAAGCGGAAAAGGAGGGTAGAGGGAGATAAGAAAACTAAATAGAAAGGTAAGGGATATCTTAAGAGGAAGTTTCCATCATTTCTTCCTCGTACTAGAGACTCTGAGGCTTAAGCAGTTCCTTTATCCTTCAAGGTTTGGACTTGCTTTTCTTCTTTTAACTTGCTTTAAGTTAAAGTAGTTGATTTATTTTTATTTTTTATTTGTCTTTGTTTCAGCTGTGTCAAATTTGCACTTTTTTTTTCTTTGCAGACACAGATGGTGACCTTAATGAAGTCTTAATTGGGTCGGGTATTCATTTTTCACATATTTTAATTATTTTTGTTACCGAATGTACTGTCGGCAATAAGTCAGGCCGCCACATCCTTCGACTCAGTTCTTTCCGGTTGAATAATTGAGAAAGGGACACTCCTTGAAGGATAAATAAAGGGTTAATGAAGCATGAAAAGTCTGTAATAGCCAGACTGCATTCTTGGGGAAAAAACATAATCTATTTTGCACATATTTGTAACCAGTTCAAATGAGATGCTACGCTTCAGCTTGTTGTCAATTTTATTTTTTCTTAATTGCTCCATATTTCTCATCTGTCTCTCTCTTATTCAAGTGTATTCAATATTTTTGAATCCCAGATATCAAGGGAAATTATTCTAATGAAGACTAGCCTTTGGTACTCTCAGGGGTAGATTACAGGCAAGAGAGCATCCCTCAAGGTTGGGGAGGGGTCCTCCAGCTTCCCCCAGGGAGTGATGTTTTTAGTTTTTTGCTTTCCCTTCCAGGGAGAGTTGAACAGGGAGCAGTAGGGCTAAGGGCTTCCACAAGGTGGGAACAGAGCAGTAGGTCTTCAACCTCTTCAGGTCATATTAGGGAGATACAGGCTATCAGCAAGGAAGGCAGAACCAATGGTTTGACTCTTCAACTCCTGTGTGTCTCCTGGGAAGAGGAATGTCATAGGCAGCTTTACTCATCAGCCTCCATGCTCCTTCATCTTCTCTTCTGGTAGCCTGGACATTTAAAAAGGATCTATGCATGGAAGTCTTCAGGCCTGCAGCACAGAAAAGCAAGACGTTGGAACAGGAAAGCAAAATTAGAAAAGGTTCAAAGAAGGGGGACCAAAATGATTACGAGGATAGAACTCCTTTCATATAAGGAAAGGCTTAAGAAGGAACCTTCAGCTTGGAAAATAGACAACCGGGGGGGGGGGGGGGGGGGGGGGGGAGCGCATGTGATAGAGGTCTACAAAATCCAGCGTGGTGTAGAATGGATAAGTTTTAATCAATTTTTTACTCTTTCAAAAAGTACAAAACTAGGGGACACTCAAGGAAGTTACATGGTACTACTTTTAAAGCAAGCAGAAGGAAACATTGTTTTTTCACTCAGTGAATAGTTAAGTTCTTGAATTCATCGCTAGAGGATGTGGTGTCAGCAGTTAGTGTATCTTGATTTAAAAAAGGTTTAGACAAGTTCCTAGAGGAAAAGTTTATAGTCTGCTATTGAGAGTTATATAGGGAAAGCCATTGCTTGTCCATGGGATCAGTAGCATGAATCTTGCTACTATTTGTGATTCTGTCAGGTACTTGTAACTTGGATTGGCCACTGTTGGAAGCAGGATACTGGGCTAGATGAACCATTGATCTGACCCAGTATGGCTATGCTTATGTTCTTAAAGCCAGCACGAGGATAGCAAGAGAAAACGGCTTTATCCAAGATCAACTATTATGAGGATCTGCTAGTGGAAGTTCATTTATCATCAACTGCTTTGAGTTTCACCATGGATACCAGTGCTATGGGTTAAATAGTATTGCTATAAGGTTCTGTTTCTAAACAGAATGTGAAAATGTTGAAAATAAAGCCCACAGCATTTAGGGCTCTATAGATTCAACATGAACAGATATTTCAGGTTGCTGAAGAACTGTGACTTTTTGTGAACCCAGTGCATGCTAGCACTCCCTTCAAAAGCCTTCATCTGGAGATCAGCACTCACACTATCTAGCAAAGACGCTCCTGAGGAACAAGGGGGTATGGTGATATTACCTTTCACTAGGAATCCACAGCAGATTCCTGCTCAGAGCTCCTTATGGCATGTGTAAGCACCTTCAGGGATTCCAACTTTACCTCTTGGACTTCTTCTGCAGAGATATAGCAGAACGTCTATGCTCTTTGAACCTGATTCACCTAAGAAATCTAAGACACTGCCCAATGGGGAATCTCTGAAAAATCAGTATACCTGACATCAAGGCTATGTATCATAGAAATATAGAAACAGAGAAAATAATGGCAGATAAAGACCATATAGCCCATCAGGTCTGCCTATCCATACCATCTACTATCGCTTCTTCTTCCTTAGAGATCTTATGTGCTTGTCCCATGCTTTCTTGAAAACTTATACCTCATTAGTAAGGGGCAAGAACCTCATGGACACTCTTACTTAAAAAGTAGGGGGTGGTGTTTGTAAAATTTCTGAAGGAGGTGTATAACTATTCAGATCAAGCCCTTCCACCTATACAG
This sequence comes from Microcaecilia unicolor, assembly GCF_901765095.1. Classification (NCBI taxonomy): domain Eukaryota; kingdom Metazoa; phylum Chordata; class Amphibia; order Gymnophiona; family Siphonopidae; genus Microcaecilia; species Microcaecilia unicolor. The sequence continues at coordinate 210,372,230 of NC_044038.1, read as the reverse complement.
GGAATATACTATCTTAAAACTTTGCCAAGATCTAATAAGAATGTTCCGGGAACTTCAGACAAGACTCCTGAACTATTGGACTTAACAAACATTCTGGAACAATCGAATGAAACTATTGAGACTAGAGCTACTTTAATTGTCTCATTTGTTTTCTTACAAGACAAAGAAACTCTGTTGAGACTATACTTTAAAAACATATACCCAGAATTTAAGGGTGCTAAAATCTCAATTTTTCCTGACATATCTCGTTGGTCTCAGCAGAGGAGAAAGAAACTTCTAGAGATGAAACAAGAATCTTTGGCTATACAGGCAAAGTATCAACTACACTTTCCATGTAAATGCATGTTGACTTTGAATGAAAAAAGATATATTTTTTATGAACCTGACCAATTATGTACGTTCCTTGATGCGCAAGGCGAAAAGGGTTAAATCCATATAAAGAAAGGTTGTATAATTAAGGGTTATCCTCCTGCCATTCTTAAGGTTTATATTGTTTAATCCAACTCCCATTGGTTTTCTTATTAACCATCTTGAATCTCTCATTTATTTTAGTGGACTATAAGCAACTAAGGTTATTATTATTCTTATTATTGGAAAGATTTTCCTTTGTAAATATGTGATATGGCTGTATCTTATCAAAGATGATATCTTTGTATTGTATGAAACTAATAAACAAATTTAAATATAAAAAGTAGGGGGCGGTACATCTTCTTTATTATCTGGAAGCTGGTGTTGGTGCCTTGTGTAATATATGTAGTGCTGGAAGGCAGTAAGAGCTTCCTGATTCAGGAGCACATGCAGCTTTTGGCATGAATTTAGTATGATATAGAACACATTGCTATATGTATCTTTGTAAAATAGTGTTTCGAACAACTATAATCACTGGTGAGAAGTGCTGCAATACAGATACTATTTCGGAAACTGAAAATCTTCTCAAGTCAGTCCTGGAGCACACCCTAGCCATAATGAATCTGTCTCATGCATATTAATTGTGCCTTTGCATAAGTCTCTGGTAGATGGTAGATGGAATCAATCCAGAGGGTGGCTACTAAAATGGTCATTTGTCTTCATCATAAAGTGAATGGAGATGGATTTAAAGATATCAATGTGTATATTTTGGAAGAAAGGCAGAAAAGGGGAGATATGATAGAGACATTTAAATACCTTTGCTGGAAAAATACACAGGGATCAAGTCTCTTTCAACTGAAAGGAAGCTCGAGAAATAGGGGACCAGGGCTGGTCTTAGGCAGAGGTGACAGGGACGACCGCACGGAGCTTCGTGCTCACAGGGGCCCACGGCTGGTGGCGTCCCTATTGTGTTGTGATTAAACTTTACCTGCCTTGTCATCCCCAGCCCACTCCCACAGCAATTTCTTGTCTTACTGAGTGTGCTGGGTGCCTCGCCACCCCTCACCCCATTCCCGCTGCCAGCCCGCTGCACCAATGTCTGCTGCTGCATTGTGCTGCCTGTGCATATCTTCTCTGCTCTGCCATGCTGGTACGCCAAGCAGTTGCAGCACTTGTCGGTCCTACTGAATTGACACCCCGCCCGCCTGGTCCGCTGGTTGTTGACACCGGCCCACCCCCTGATGTAACTTCCTCCCTCAAGGGTGAGCCACGGCAGAGAGTTCCAAGGCAGCACTCACTTCAGCAAAGAAGACCAAAGTACAAACATGGGGGGGGGGGGGGGGGGGGGGGGAGGAGGTTGGACTGGAAGAACAACTTAATCAAAGTCTGAGTCTCAATAATTTGTCTTTATTTCAAATTTCATAAATAAAAAATGTTTACAAATTTAAATAATCTTGTCAATGGAGGCGGAGCTAGGGTAGGGGTGGGGCTATGATGGGGCCCTACCAAATCAGTCTGCACAGGGCCCTGCACTTAATAAGACTGGCTCTGTAGGTAGTATAGGATGAAGATTAAAATGGATAGACTCAGGAATAATCTAAGGAAATACTTCTTTATGGAAAGGGTGGTTGATGTGTGGAGCAGCTTTCCGGTCAAGGTGATAAGACAAACTGGCCGATATTCACTACTATTTACAGTGGGGGAAATAAGTATTTGATCCCTTGCTGATTTTGTAAGTTTGCCCACTGACAAAGACATGAGCAGCCCATAATTGAAGGGTAGGTTATTGGTAACAGTGAGAGATAGCACATCACAAATTAAATCCGGAAAATCACATTGTGGAAAGTATATGAATTTATTTGCATTCTGCAGAGGGAAATAAGTATTTGATCCCCCACCAACCAGTAAGAGATCTGGCCCCTACAGACCAGGTAGATGCTCCAAATCAACTCGTTACCTGCATGACAGACAGCTGTCGGCAATGGTCACCTGTATGAAAGACACCTGTCCACAGACTCAGTGAATCAGTCAGACTCTAACCTCTACAAAATGGCCAAGAGCAAGGAGCTGTCTAAGGATGTCAGGGACAAGATCATACACCTGCACAAGGCTGGAATGGGCTACAAAACCATCAGTAAGACGCTGGGCGAGAAGGAGACAACTGTTGGTGCCATAGTAAGAAAATGGAAGAAGTACAAAATGACTGTCAATCGACAAAGATCTGGGGCTCCACGCAAAATCTCACCTCGTGGGGTATCCTTGATCATGAGGAAGGTTAGAAATCAGCCTACAACTACAAGGGGGGAACTTGTCAATGATCTCAAGGCAGCTGGGACCACTGTCACCACGAAAACCATTGGTAACACATTACGACATAACGGATTGCAATCCTGCAGTGCCCGCAAGGTCCCCCTGCTCCGGAAGGCACATGTGACGGCCCGTCTGAAGTTTGCCAGTGAACACCTGGATGATGCCGAGAGTGATTGGGAGAAGGTGCTGTGGTCAGATGAGACAAAAATTGAGCTCTTTGGCATGAACTCAACTCGCCGTGTTTGGAGGAAGAGAAATGCTGCCTATGACCCAAAGAACACCGTCCCCACTGTCAAGCATGGAGGTGGAAATGTTATGTTTTGGGGGTGTTTCTCTGCTAAGGGCACAGGACTACTTCACCGCATCAATGGGAGAATGGATGGGGCCATGTACCGTACAATTCTGAGTGACAACCTCCTTCCCTCCGCCAGGGCCTTAAAAATGGGTTGTGGCTGGGTCTTCCAGCACGACAATGACCCAAAACATACAGCCAAGGCAACAAAGGAGTGGCTCAGGAAGAAGCACATTAGGGTCATGGAGTGGCCTAGCCAGTCACCAGACCTTAATCCCATTGAAAACTTATGGAGGGAGCTGAAGCTGCGAGTTGCCAAGCGACAGCCCAGAACTCTTAATGATTTAGAGATGATCTGCAAAGAGGAGTGGACCAAAATTCCTCCTGACATGTGTGCAAACCTCATCATCAACTACAGAAGACGTCTGACCGCTGTGCTTGCCAACAAGGGTTTTGCCACCAAGTATTAGGTCTTGTTTGCCAGAGGGATTAAATACTTATTTCCCTCTGCAGAATGCAAATAAATTCATATACTTTCCACAATGTGATTTTCCGGATTTAATTTGTGATGTGCTATCTCTCACTGTTACCAATAACCTACCCTTCAATTATGGGCTGCTCATGTCTTTGTCAGTGGGCAAACTTACAAAATCAGCAAGGGATCAAATACTTATTTCCCCCACTGTAACTGGAATGGCTCCTGGCCAGTTAAATAGCATTTAGCCAGCTAACCACTGATATTCATCGAGAGATAGCCAGATATCTCTGCTGAATATTCACAGTTAGCGCATACCTCTGAATTCTATATATAATGTGACTTAAGTTGCGAATGCAAATCCGGTCATATTCTGGATTTGCATGCACAACTTAATTAGCTTAACAAGCCAATCATCACTTAAAAAGCAATTATTGACACTAATTGGCATTAATTTGAATTTACGTACATAACTATTGAAGTGTATTCTATAAAGTGATGTGTGTAAATTCTAAGATGTGGCTCTGAAAAGGGGGTGTGGCTACGGGAGGGGCATGGATGAGTGTGGACGTTCCTTGAATTTGTGTGCGGTGTTATAGAATATGCCTGTTTCACATGTAATTTAGGCGGCATTTATAGCAGGTTTTCATTGGCGTAAATGGCCATGGCTAAATATAGTCCCAGAAAATGGGCACTGGGCATATTCTATAAAATACGCCTAAATTTAGGCGTTTTCTGTAAACCGCTCCTAACTTTAGGCGTGGTTTATAAAATACACCTAGGTGGGTTTTTTCAGCGTCGATTTTGTAATCATGATATATAGAATCTAACCCATAGTGGCTAACCAGCTATATGACATGATATAGCTGGATAGCCGTGAATATTCAAGCACTGGCCAGCTAAGTTTAACGGCCAAACCAGACCACCTAAATAACAGTCCTATCTTTGGATGCTATAAACTTAACCAGCCAGTGATGAATATTCACTTAGCTGGTTAAATTTGAGTCAGCCATAAAACCCCCGGATCTTTAAAGCCAGTCAGCGGAAACAGCCTGGCAATGAATATCCGGGGTCAGTGCCGATCTTGGCACTTATGCGAGCTGCCTTCCACAGTCTGAATATCGGGCCCAAAGACTTTATCTTAATTCAAGAAAGTTTGGGACTTGCGCATATGATCTCTAAGGTAGAAGAAGGGATAAGTAGATGGTAAGGATGAGCAGAGTGGATAGGCAGAATGGTCTTTATCTGCTGTCATTTTCTGTTTCTATATCCTGAAAAGCACACTGGCTAGGCAGTGCTCTAGAACTGACTTGTGGAAAGCTGCCTCATCTGATCCGGAGAGCAGAAGACCTGACCTTGGCATGAAACCTATGTCCGTCAGCACTACAATTCACAGTAGTGCCCCTGAGCCATTGAACTGGTCCCTGGAATGTGCTTGTAGGAGGTAATTCCTGGTATAGCAAAAAGAGGGAGCAAAGTACAAACAAAAGTCCAAACAGCAAATAACAGCACCAGGAGCCTTTAAAATAGGGACACAGTTCCTTTAATCATACACCTTTGTAAAACAATCTTTGAAAATGACCCGACACAGGCCGTGTTTAGGCGCACAACGCCTGCATCAGGGATCACAAAGGTAGCAGGAGCAATATTCAGCGATATAATTTAACTCAACAAGCGTAATGGAAGCTATGTGCAGCGACGGTATTTGTTCCTCCACACAAATAGTGAAGTAGAAGCGCTCTCCTTGCAATTTTAGAGTCCGAGCACATTCAAGGTACATTCCTCACCCATATATGCTAGTATTTCATAAAGACAAGGCACTAACTAAGGAATTCCATAATTGGCACCAAAATTAGACACTAATTCCATGCCCAACGTTCGGTACAGAAATGAGTTCTAATGGATGCAAGGTGACAAAGTGGGGTTGAAATTGCAGATCGGCGCATAAATACACTTACACGCCCAGTTATAGAATAGTGCCTAGGTGTATTCATGCACAACTGTTTGGCATCCTACCTTGTACACACTTGTCGATTCGGAGTCCATTATGTGTACTCTGACATCTTATTTATTAAAAGCCTGGTGTTTTTCAAGGCTGTGTTTTGTCAGTATATAAGATGACCCCTGAAGAAGGCTTTATGCCAAAACACAGCACATGTTGGGTCAGGATTGTTTATGCCTTTGGTGGGTCAAGATTGTACACACATTTGGTGACTTGTTGAAGAGTAGAGTTTTTAGAAGCTTGGACTTGTTTTGTCTGATTACCCTGGAACATTCTTCTTCCACCCTTTTTGTTTTCTTTCGATTTGCTGTGGAGGTATTAAAGCAAAATACTAGCTTTTAAAATGAAAACCCTAGAGAAAGTGGACCTTTAAAGATATAAAGTGTGGTGGAGGAGTAGCCTAGTGGTTAGTGCAGTGGACTTTGATCCTGGGGAATTGAATTCAATTCCCACTGCAGCTCCTTGTGACTCTGGGCAAGTCACTTAACCCTCCTTTGCCCCTGGTACAAAATAAGTACCTGAATATATGTAAATCACTTTGAATGTAGTTGCAAAAACCTCAGAAAGGCAGTATATCAAGTCCCATTTCCCTTTTCCTATTTGAGATTCTACATGGAATGTTGCTACTATTTTAGATTCTATGTGGAATGTTGCTATTATTTCAGATTCTTATGAGATTCTACATGGAATGTTGATACTATTTGAGATTCTACGTGGAATGTTGCTACTATTGGAGATTCTAGATGGAATGTTGCTACTATTGGAGATTCTACATGGAATGTTGCTATTCCACTAGCAACATTCCATGTAGAAGCCTGCCCTTGCAGATCAACAACGCGGCTGCGCAGGCTTCTGTTTCTGTGAGTCTGACGTCCTGCACATACGTGCAGGACGTCAGACTCGCAGAAACAGAAGCCTGCGCGGCCGCATTGCTGATCTGCAAGGGCAGGCTTCTACATGGACTGCTGCTAGTGGAGGAGTAGCCTAGAGGTTAGTGCAGTGGACTTTGATCCTGGAGAACTGAGCTCAATTCCCACTGCAGCTCCTTGTGACTCTGGGCAAGTCACTTAACCCTCCATTGCCCCTGAATATATGTAAACCGCTTTGAATGTAAGTTGCAAAAACCTCAGTAAGGCAGTATATTAAGTCCCATTTCCCTTGCCTTCATTAGAAAATGTTGTTGATTCTATTTAAAAACAGTAAGAATGGCTTTTTTTTTTTTTAGTTCTTCCATTCCTGTGAATTTGAATGCATGTGATTCTGAATGTGAGATATAAATATGAAACTTGAGTGATGGTTGTATTGCATAAGGAGGATGTGGTTAGCTTTTCTTACCTAGTGCCACCATTCACCTCCTGCTGATCTTGTGATGTGTCCTCTGCTTCTGATGCAAGCTCCGCCTTGAGCAAAGATTGTGTCAGCTTGCACTGAATTGTCTGGCGATGTTATGAGGCAGTAAAATGTTTGTCAAGATCTTGAGTTTAATCACTAATTTAATTTCTGGCCTAAATCAAATTTGAACCTAGGTCTTCCAGTAGACTAAAAAAATGTCACCAAGTCATCTTTGATCAAAGCTCATTAGCATGAATGATCATGACTTGGAAGCCGACCAAATTTCAGTTTGGGATTTTGGCTGAAAATGCCAGGGCATTTTCGGCTGAAACCAAAACTCCCCCACCCCCAGCTGCTGCCACTGTACACAGCCTCCGTTCCCCTCTCCCAGACTCACCTGTCAGACAGCTCCCCCCTCCCCCAGGCCTACCTTAGGCACCCTGGTGGTCTAGTGGCCTAGCAGGGGCAATAGCGATTCACAGTTACTCTTGGCCTGATCATCTCTGCTGCCAAAATGGCCACCACTGAAGCTCTCAGTGGCCATCTTGGGATTGGAGCAGGTATAGGCAGGAGCAATTTACAGTCGTTCTTGATTATACCGACTCCAAACTCAAGACGGCTGCTGTGACCTTCAGTAGGAGTCTTGCAAGACTACTACTGAAAATCTTGATAGTCATTTTAGTGGTGGAGATGACCAGGGTGAGAGTGACTGTGAATCACTCTTGCCCCAGGACATCTAAGGTATGCTCAGGGGGTGGGGAGGGAGGGAGCTGACTGACCGGTGGCTCCGGGAGTGGGTAAGGTATGCTGTGTGTGGTGGTGGTGGCAGGGGGAGGGAGGATGGGTGCAGTGACAGTGGTGGGGTGGGGATCTGGATGGTTACATTTTCTGCTTTGGTTTCTGCCCAAATCGAGAGACCTATTTTGGTCATGGATTTGGTTACAGTAGAAACCAAAGATTCTGGGTTCAACTGGGCTCTATCATGTGTAACAGTCTGCACAAAAAGGGGTGTAGTTACTAACATGGGCTACTATTAAGATGTATTTTACCACTAACTCCTGCTATTTTAGCACAGGTCCCATTTCATGCAGTGAGACCTAGTTACTAATAACTGGGGTTAACTGCAATATAACACTTCTTAATGGTAGCCCACATTGATAACTTCCTCCCAAAGAGGTGCTGTAAGCAAGAAGAGGCAGGTTGCTCCAACAGATGGTTCTGATTGTGTCATTCCTGACAGCAACAAAGACCCACTAGCAGATCTGATGTATTGTCTCTTAATAAACTGGCCATCAACACAGACTCGTGCAATATTTTCTAGACTTTGATAGCAAAGGTTTGTGGGAACTGCCCAGATCAGCCTAAGAATGGTCACGACTAATGAGGAAATGGGGGAGGAGAGAGAGAGAGAGAGAGCAAGCAAAACTATGTTGCATGAAACATCAAGCGTTAGTCAAACTAAGCCAAAACAGGACACAGAAAGGTAGTGGAAGTCTTTTCGATGTGTACCTGAAGAAAGAATGGCTTTCTGGTGTACTATAAGGTTAAAAAATCAAAATGTTTGAGACATTGCTCTGTAAAGGACATCAATCTTTTAATTAAGAGATCTTGTAGTTTGCTCTTATAAGAATAGATTGCCATGGCTGACGCCATGACTCAAAGCCCACTCACCTCCCACTTCTGGGGAGGAGGGTGCCAGGGTCGGGTTCCATGCCTGCCTTTTAGGTGCATGCCACGGCCCATGTTTTAAAGATTCAGTGGCAGGAAACCTACAGAGATGCTCGGAGATGACATCATGGCCCTAGGCCTATTTAAGGCAGCCATGGACTCTCCAGCACTACCTTCACAATTGGTCACTTAGTCTAGTAGCTACAGCTTGCCCTGCCTGTCTCCAGTCCAGTTTACCCTGCGTGTCTTCAGTTCAGACCGCCTTGCCTCAGCTCCTGCCAAGTCTTCAGCTCCAGTCCAGCCTTGCCTCTGCTCCTGTCTAGTCTTCTATTCCAGCTGAGCCTCATCTTCAGCTCCAGTTGGGCCTGGTACCTAGTTGCCGATTTGGGTGCCGTTTATAGAATAGTACCTAGTGCCGGGATCTGCTTTGATTGCAGCTGCTATTTTCTGTCCCCCCTCCACCTCCTCCCCCACCCAGAAGCTGGTGCCCTAGGTGACTGCCTAGTCATGCCTAATTGGTGGGCTGGCCCTGCCTAATTTTTATGCATGTATGCCTATGCATAATTGTATAAGAACCTTTTCCCACGTGCAAATCATGCTTTATACAGGGCAAAAGTTATAAATTACTGCCACCATGAAGAAACAAAGCAACTACTTCTGAGCAAGACCGATGTGAGACGAAGCTAATAATTCATGATCATGACATCGTTTCTTGCTAAATATAAAGATGTCACGCTCATGTGATTTTCCTGCTTATGACTCAGACTGTTATGTTATGCCTTTTTCGAATGAAAGTTACACCTCTGGGCTTGAATAAAAATACGATCAAATATCCATTGAATATAACTAAACAACATAAAAACACTGGCGGGAGCTGGCAGGTTGGAGAGGTGATTTTGTTAGTGCTGAAGATGTACAATGAGCAGACTTGTAGTTTACTTTTGCTGCCATTTTCATGATACTTTACTAAAAGCCGCCCAAAAATAATAACTTTGTTTAAAAGCAGGGTGACTGTATTCTCAATATACTGTACAGATTCCTTCAGTATACAACTGCTAAATGTTTAATTTCTCTTTCTACCATTCATACTGCGTGTGATTTGCCTGATAGGGAAAAGAATTTGTCTTCCATAATTAAATAGAACCGGATGTTGTAATGCTCTGTTCTGAATATATTTCCAGTGCGCTCCGCCAACTTTTCCTTGCAAATGCTCTATGTTGCTCCAGTAAATTTTGTTTTGGTATGAATTGTTATCTGAAGTCTTCTCCTAAGCTTAAGGAACAGAAATCTATGCAAAGAAGGCACTGGGGCAATTTTCAGACTACTAACAGGCCTGGCAGCTGAACGAGCTCTTTTTCGAAGTGCAGGCTGACAGGGGAGTGTGGAGGGGCATAAATGAATGGCGCCAGCCATCTATATGGCCGGCGCGGTAAAGCGGCGGCCGAACCTTATTATCGAAAAAGATAGCCGGCTATCTTTTGTTTCGATAATACGGTTGGAGCCGGCCAAATGTCAGCATTTGGGCCGGCTTTAGAGATGGCCGGCATCGGTTTCTGGCGATAATGGATACTAATGCCGGCGATCTCAAACCCGGCCAAATGCAAGGCATTTGGTCATGGGAGGAGCCAGCATTTGTAGTGCACTGGCCCCCCTCACATGCCAGGACACCAACCGGGCAACCTAGGGGGCACTGTAGTGGACTTCAAAAATTGCTCCCAGGTGCATACCTCCCTTACCTTGTGTGCTGAGCCCCCCAAATACCCCCAAAACCCACTCCCCACAACTCTACACCACTACCATAGCCCTTAGGTAGCATCGATGGTAAGGAGGGCGAATTTTAACCAGGTTCGGTCAGCCGAGTATTCTCCAGTGGTTGGGTCCAACTCATTAAGGAAGATTTCGATGTCAGTGTTGTCCTGAGGTAGCATGTTGCGTAGGTTTGCAATTTTTTCATTGAAATACTTAACAAGTTTGTCTGCAGATGGGATGTCTGTATTCGATGTAGTGACCAAGTTGGTGTCTAGGAGTTTGTTCACGAGTTGGTATAATTTCCTCGTGTCTTTGTAATCTGTCCCTATTTTAGTTTTACAGTATGATCTTTTGGTCTGTCTTATTGCGTATTTGTATTTTCTTTGTGATTGTTTCCATGTGTTGAGTGTGTGTTCGTCTTTTGTTTTTCTCCATGCTCGTTCGGGTTTCCTGGATTGTGTTTTTTGCTTTTTCAGTTCATCATTGAACTATGGTATCGAGTTATGCTTACGTGAAGTTCTTGTTCGTAAGGGTGCTATTTCATCTAGTATGTATTTGCATCTTTTATCCCATTCCACGAGGTAATATATGGAGTCTGTTTGTGTTGTCCATTCATTGTTGTATATCTGTTGCCAGAATGTTTTCGTGTCTACTTGACCTCTTGTGCTGTAGGATGTGTGCTCTTGTATTTGGTGTAATCCCTTCTTCTGCCAGTGTAGGGATAAATTTAATTTGTAGTGATCAGTCCAGGGTGTTTCTGTCCATTTAATATCTGTTAATATTAGGTTCTGGTCTGTTGAAAGTTTGTGTGGGATAAGATCAAGTGTGTGCCCTTTGATGTGGGTTGCTTGCATTTGTGGCCATTTGAGATTTCATAGGTGGAGGAATTCCTTACATTCTCGTGTGTTGATTGAGTTGATGTTGATTGGGCTATCCCTATTGCAGGGTCTTTTAGAAGCAGGGAGATACTTGATTTTCTAGAGGGGGAACTATTCCAGCAGTTGATAATGGAACCCATGCGGGATGGGGCCTTAGTGCTTACTAATGAGGAGAGTGTTTCTGATATTAGGTAAAATAGTAGGTAAAATGAGTTTATCTTGTTGGGCAGACTGGATGGACCGTACAGATCTTTATCTGCCATCATTTACTATGTTACACACGTTAGGTAATCATCTGGTATCCAGGGATCACCAGATAGTGTGGTTTAATATTAAGATAGGTGTGGAGAGGATTCATTCAAAAGTGAAGGTTCTAGACTTAAAAAAAAACTAACTTCGTTCATATGGGGAATTAACTTAAGGAACTGTTGTCTGGATAGGAACATCTAGAAGAAATTGGAAAGCAGTGGACAAAACTGAAAGGAGCTATTGTAAGGGCAACAAACCTTTTTGTAAGGAAAGTAAATAAAAGTAAGAGGAAAAGGAGGTTGCTTTGGCTCTCAAAAGTAGTAGCTGAACAGGTTAGGAAAAAAGGTCAGCCTTTATAAACTACAAGAGATCACAGAAAGAGGAAGACAGGTAACAATATTTGGAAAGGCAAAGAGAGTGGGACAGCACTTCACAGAACCAGGACACTGTACCAGTGATTTCATAGTGAGAATACTGAAAGGTAACTTTAAAACCATACAAGAACGTAAGACCTTTGAAGTCAGAATGATTGAATATTTTAACACCCAACAGAAAGGACTTAACAAGGATCTGGGGTTCCTAGCCCATTATAAACCATAAAGCTGTATGTCTCTGTTGATCACCCCACCCCTCACCTATCCACACCCATCCTGTTAGAATATCAATGATATGCTTTGATGTCCCCATGCATACCTCCTACCCACCCCCATCCTCCCACCCTGTCAGACTGTCATAGTAATGCTTGAATGTTTTCACTTATATACACTGTCAGCTAGCACATTTGCTTATTTCCGATCTGAGGAAGAAGGGCAACCTTCGAAAGCTAATCAAGAAATGTATTAAGTTATGCCCAATAAAAAAGGTATCATCTTATTTTCTTTTCCATGTTTTATTTTGTTTGATTTCTATTGATAACCTTAAGAGTGGACTAACACGGCTACCACACTCCTCAAATATTGGAGTAGTTAGGAAAGCAAAAAAGACATTTTTTAGATAGGTTAGTGATAGGATGAAGTGCAAAAGTGACTTTGTGAGACTCCAAGGTGAATATGCAGAAGCTGATAAAGGTAAGACAGAATTGCTTAACAAATATTTATGTTCTATGTTCACAGCTGAAGGGCCAGATGCAGGACCGCAGAAGACAAATACAAATAGGAATGAAAGGGTGGTAGTCCTCGAATGATTTTCAGAGGACTGTCTTCATGAGGAGCTATCTAAACTAAAGGTGAACAAAGTGATGGGGCTGGAAGGCATACATACAAGGGTACTGAAGGAACTTAGGAAGTTCTAGCATCTCCACTGTCTGATCTTTTCAATGCTTTTCTACAGTTGGGATTGATCCCGGAGGACTGGAGAAGAACAGATGTGGAACCTCTCCACAAAAGTAAGGAAGAGGTTGGGAACTAACAAATCTAAAAAATGGGTGCTAAAATGACTGACTGGGTTAGGAACTGGTTGGGTGGAAGACGACAGAGGGTAGTGGTAAATGGAGTTCATTCTAAGGAAAAGGATGTTATCAGTGGTGTGCCGCAAGGTTTGGTTCTTGAGCCGGATCTTTTTAACATTTTTGTAAACGATATTGCTGAATGGCTGTCTGGTAAGGTTTGCCTCTTTGAGGATAATACCAAAATCTGCAATAGAGTAGACACCTCTGATGGTGCAGATAACATGAGGAAGGACTTAGCAAAGCTAGAGGAATGGTCTGGAATTTGGCAGCTAAGATTTAATGTTAAAAATGCAGGATCAAGTATTTGGGCTGCAAAAGCCTGAGGGAACGGTACGGTTTAGGAGGTGAAGCACTTTTGTGCATGAAAGAGGAATGGGACTAGAGTGTGATTGTATGTGATGATGTTAAGGTAGCCAAACAGGTAGAAAAGGCAATGGCAAAAGCTAGAAGGATGCTTGATAGATATTATTATTCTTGGGGTTGATAATTTAGGAGTATGTTTACTAAGGTGCATTAGTGTTTTTAACGCGCCTTTAAAGTTAAGGCACGTTAAATGCTAACATGCCTATACATTTCTATGGGTGTGTTAGTGTTTAACACGTGTTAACCATTAACATGCATTAACCATGCTAAGGCGCCTATAGCACACCTTAGTAAGCATAGGTGTTAGGTTGCGAGACCAAGGTTTACTGCACTTTCCTATGCCCAAAGGAGTCAGGTATAAATCTATTCATGCAATGGGTTTTGTTTATATCTCAGCAGAATGCTGGAACTTGCTGCCTTCAGAATTAAGACTAACTTGTAATCATTTAGTTTTCGTAAGCCATTAAAAATGCACCTACATGAATGAGGTATTTAGTTAGTAGTGTTGGCCATTTGTTTAGAATGATGTCACTTCTTAGGATTTCCTAGTTTCATTTATATATTGTAATTCGCACAGATCCAGTAATGGTATGTAGCGGAATATAATTTGTTTTTATTGTATTGTAATCTGAAAAAAATACTTCTTCACAGAAAGGGTGGTGAATTTGTGGAATGGCTTCCCGATTGAAGTGGTGGAAATGAAAATAACATCTGAATTCAAGAGAGCTTGGGACAAGTACATAGGATCTCTAAGGGAGTGATAGGGAGAGGAGATGGCATGGATGGGCAGACTGGGTAGGCCATATGGAGGCATATTTTCAAAGCACTTAGCCTACCCAGTCTGCCCATCCATGCCATGAAATCTATCTGGGCAATTCTATCAATTGGTGCCTCAGTTAGGCGTCCCAATCCCAAACACTTAGCACCAATTCTAATCTAATCTAATTCATGATTTATAGACCACATTGCTCCCAACAAAAGGTTCTAAGCAGTTTACAATTCAGATAAAGACCATGAGGCATACTTTCAAAGCACTTAGCCTTCCAAAGTTCCATAGGTCTTTATCTGAATTGTAAACTGCTTAGAACCTTTTGTTGGGAGCAATGTGGTCTATATATCATGAATTAGATTAGATTAGAATTGGTGCTAAGTGTTTGGGATTGGGACGCCTAACTGAGGCGCAGGTTTTTTAAAATTACCTTCCTGAAGCATCTTGCTGCTTTTCTTAAAAACCTGATGTGACTTTTCTTCAACCATTTTAACGTCACCCTTTTATATATTTTCTAGGATAAAAAAAATAGTAGTTTGGAATCCATTGAACCAAAGTTGATTTAGTATTTGGGCTGTTTATCTTTTAAACACCATTAGGCACAAATTAGCTGAATTCATCTGTGTCTATAAGTTAATAGATGCCATTAGTAAATTGTCAATTATCGCATGATTACTTTTTCAACCAAACCCTTTTAGCTATCTGGGTTTTTAATTCTTCCCCCCCCCCCCCCCCACCCCAAGAATATGTAAGCAAAAAAAAAAAAGGTAAAATGAATTATTGCATTTATCAAGCAATGGTAATATATTAATCTGTCAAGAACTGATGTAAAATTTCTATGTTACATCTCAACTTAGCTTCCAAACTCTAATGACCATTCTTGCGAGTAGGCTTCTTCTACAGTATTCTGTGCTTGTGTGAAGGATCTTTACTGAAGAGGGTTCAAAGAAAAGAAATCATGTCCACAGAAACATGAGTGGAGTTTATTAATATTATCTAGCGATTGGTACCCTTCTATGACCCCCTGACATAAATTTGGAATATTTGGCAGGAATAAGTTTTCTCCCCTAACAAAGCATTTTATGGTGCATGTTTGTGTAAGAGGGACGATGACAGGGTGGGAGGAAAACATGTTGATGCTTGTAACTGCTATTCATTGTTTGATTCCTTGGATCCGTGCCTGATGTGCTATGGTTTTCTTTTGGAAATACTAGTAAAAAGCTGACCTTTGCACATGCAGTACGTTGATTATTCTCTTTAAGCTGTTGCCTCCTTAAATTATTTAAATGTTTGTTAATATTTATTGGGAATTGATAAAACCGCCCTTGTTACAGTTGCAAATTGGAGCGATGTACAATCAAAAATTAATAAAAGCAAGGAAAGGAACTCTATAAAAATAGATGGAAACATACTAGGAGAGAAGGGGTAAGGAACCTACTGGCAAAATTGCCTTGATAAAAGAGCAGAATATATCAGCGAATTGTGAATCATCTATAGAGCGTAGACATCTATCAGTATGAGGCAAAAGGAAAAAAAAGTAAGTTTTCAGGCCACCTTTAAAATTTATAAAGGAGGATTAAGACCAGATTGAGGGAGGGAGTCTATTCCATAAAGAGGGTACTAAAAAAATAAAAGGCTCACTTCCTAGTAGATTCTAGTTGTGCACGAGAAGGACCGCGGAGAACAAGTCTATGATCATTTAGGAGCCCTTTTACTAAACCGCGTAGGCGCCTGTGTTTGCCCAATGCACGCCAATTCGGAACTACCAACCGACTACCACGTGGCCCAGGCAGTAATTTCATTTTGCGCACACGTCCACTACGCACGCCAGAAAATATATTTTATTTTCTGGCAAGCGGTGCTACCTGGGTGGTAATCGGCATCATACGTGTGCTGATGATTACCGCCCGGTTAACGTGTGAGACCTTACCGCTAAATGAATGGGTGGTGGTAAGATCTCAGGCTCAAAATGGATGCGCACCAATTTTCATTTTGGTGCATGTCCATTTTTGGCCAAAAAACGAATCTGCGTGCGTCCAAAACACGTGCCTATGCTAGCACAGGCCATTTTTCAACGCACTTTAGTAAAAGGACCCCTTAAAGATCTTAACAACTGTGGGGAAGAAAAAGGGATAGTTTGCAGAAGGGTGCAGAAGGATTGCCATTGAAGAGGTAATTGTATATAATACAGCAGCCAGGCCTATATTTGGAAAAACACGTTATGATAGCGCCAAACCTCTCCGAGAAAAACTGCACTGGCTCCCAATCAAAGAACGCATTGCTTTTAAGGTCTGCACCATGGTTCATAAAATTATATACGGCGAAGCCCCGGGATACATGACAGACCTCATAGACCTACCAACCAGAAACACAACAAGATCAGCGTGAACTTACCTAAATCTCCACTACCCAAGTACTAAAGGACTCAAATACAAATCAACTTATGCATCCAGCTTTTCTTACTTAAGTGCACAACTATGGAACGCTCTGCCAAAGATAATAAAAACAACGAACGACCACCTAAGTTTCCAGAAAGAACTAAAAACAAACCTGTTCAAAAAGGCATACCCCACCGACCCAACATAAAAACCTAAGTTCCTGCAACACTGCAAAACCAAAGACTGTAATGGACATACCTTAACCCTCATCCCCCCTCCCTAACTTCCCCAATGTATCTACCAAGCACGAACCTTCTTTTACCACAATAACACCTGTATTTGTTCATACCGTTGCGGTACCATGTAAGCCACATTGAGCCTACAAATAGATGGGAAAATGTGGAATACAAATGACACAAACAAACAAATAAATAAATAAATAAAGCTTTGTTTTACCGTGTTTCCCCGAAAATAAGACAGTGTCTTATATTAATTTTTGCTCCCAAAGATGCGCTAGGTCTTATTTTCAGGGGATGTCTTATTTGGGAGTAGTAGGGGGACTGTGGCGGTCGGGAACAGTATTGAAGTGGGGGGTGGTATCCTGCAGGAGTAGGCCGTGGCTCGCCTATCTGCCCACAGTGACCGCAGGACTCGAGCGGAGCAGAGCCGCCCTGGCCGGGCTGGGAATGGAGGAGGGGTATGAACTAGGGAAGGTAATGGAATGTGGGGCCAGGCTGCTCTGGCTGGGGGTCTCGGGAGGTTGTGAGAGGGCTTAGGGCGCAGGATCATCCCTACCGTATTACAAACGTTAAAAAAAATTCTACTCCGTTGGTGGCGCTTTTTGCGCTCCTCCTGTACATTCGCAACACTTTCCATCCTTCTAGTCTGACTTAGCCCTTGGGCGATGGAGCAGCGCCGAAAGGGCTCGGTTACTCATTTTCTTTTCTTTTATTATTTCTGCAAGGGGGATGTTTCTTTTCTTTCCGGGCTCACTTACCAGTAGTTGATCTTCACTTTCGGGGGAGGCCTTATATTTAGCAATTCAGCAAAACCTCTACTAGGTCTTATTTTCAGGGGATGTCTTATTTTCGGGGAAACAGGATATGTGTGTAAAAATTAATCCAAAGATTATGGTGGCCATAAATTGGCTACCACAAAATCGCCGCGCTAAGCGACAGTTTTATAGTGTCACTTAGGCACAACTAAGTTATTATAGAATAAATGTTGCATTCACACAGCAAAATGTAGACATGGCCACTGATGTTAACTCAATGGCAGGCATAAGTGGGAAGTGCCACTGGGCTACTACAGCACCCTGGCAGTTGTTTCCTCCCCCAGAATGTGCCATTTGTGGAGCTGTGCAAATATTTCAATTGTCGTAGGGCCGGTGTGTACCCAGCAGTAATCTGGCAGTGCCGTGCACTGCCCGGTTACCGTCAGGTTAGCGCGGGAGCCCTTACCGCCACCTTAATGGGTGGCAGTAAGTGCTCTCCCCCAAAATGGCCGCACAGCAAGTAGTTCAGTTGCCACATGGCCAAGAGAAACCTGCTTTTTACCCACTGCGGTAAAAGGGGGCCTCTGTTCGTGTCAAAAACAAGTGCTGATGCCAGCATAGGCCCCCTTTTGCCACAGCTTTGTGAAAGGACTTCTAAGTTTTTGGCCTGGGGTAATGGAGGGTTAAGTAACTAGCCAAAGGTACTGCATTTGGGACTTGAACCCAAGTTGCCAGGATCAAAGCCTGCTGCACTAACCATTACGTCACTCCAGGGTGTCTCTACTTTTTAGTGCGCACTAAAAAGGCTAGCATGCCTTTGTAAAAGGCCCCCCCCCCTCACACACACAGTTTGAGGTTGCCATAATTCAATTTTATTAATTTGGGGGGGGGGGGGTTTCACTCTCTATACAGGAGCAACTTATATGAAGTGCAGGCAATGTTTTTTTTTTTTAAAGCTTTAATTTAAACACTCCTTTTCCAAATTCTTGACTTAAAAATTTTCCAGTTTATTTCATTTTCTCTTCGTTTCACTGCTGTTGCTTTACTGTGGCAAATCGCACCTGTGTATGTTAGAAGTTCACAGGAAAAGTTCTCAGTAAATTCTAGCACAATCCTAGGCAGCCTATTTATAACATTGAACATAATGAATCCTAAATTTAAGAGGCTTAGTGAAAATTCTTTTGAAACCAAAGAACAGCGATTACAAGCTGAGGCTAAATGGGGCAGTTCGAGACTTGTGGAAAGTAATTTTATAACACACATGTTTCCTTGCTGAGACCTCATGATCGTGGTTGCAGCAACACCCACAACCCTGCTGAGGTGTGCCATGATAACAACGCCTATGTAGTGCCCGCCTAGCTCGCAACTCCCAATGTAGAATGTGGGATCTCATTTGGGGTCGCAACCCACAGTTTGGACATCGCTGGCCTAGGTTGAGAGAGCAAGGAGGTGCCTATTTTGGTCTATTTTACATAGATTATACATAGGTAATTATATGACTTTATTAACTCAAATTCAACATCAATAGCCCCTGCATTTGAGGTGCTGACATTACGCATGCTTAACAGCAGATGTAAATATAGGCCTCAATTCTGTAAAAATTAGCGTATGGCGCTCAGAGTTGGGTGCCATTTATAGAATAGCATTTGGGGCTGGGATCCGAGAATTTACATCAACTGAAACCTGGTGTAAATTCTTGCGCCTATATTAGGCGTGGATCCCCTGAATTCTATAACATTGTGCATAAATTCTAGGAATGTCCCTGATCTGCCCATGACTCCTTTTCTGATCCGTGAGTAAAATTTACTGGTGGATCCCGAAGCCTAAAGCTGTGCGTGCAAATTTTAATTAATGCCAATTAATGCTGATAATTGATTATTATTAGCGCCCAAATATTAGGACTAATTGTCTCATTTATCTATTAAATTGCTCCTTTTACCAAGCTGCAGCAAAAGAGAGACGGTGCTAGCATTGCCGCATGTTTTACACGTGCACCGAGGACCCCTTTTACTAAAGGAAATAGCCGGGTGGCAAGTAAAGCACTTGCCATGTGGCCATTTTGGGGGGGGAGACATCAACACCACCCATTGAGGTGGCGGTAAGGGCTCCCGTGTTCACCTGGCAGTAATCGGGCAGTGTGCGGCACTGCCCAATTACCGCTAGGCATGCTCCAGCGGTACAAAAAATAAATAAAACTTTTGTAGTGCTGGAAATGATGGTGCGCTAGGTGTGGGAAGTACTGCTGGGCTGCTGCGGTAGCTCGGTGGTACTTCATGTATAGTAAACGGTAAGCCCACGTTGGGCTTACCGCCGCTTAGTAAAAGGAGCCCTGAGTGCACACCTAAATTTGCGTGTGCGATTTTGAGCACCATAAATAGAATGAGGGCATAAGCACATACTTTACACATGTATATGCACGTTATATAAAATAAGTGCATACATTGTGACTCCACCCATGCTCTTTCTCCCTGCCTACTGTACAGCTATATTCCAACTTGCACTGCATGTTCCTTTAGTTGTGACCTAATTTTATAAAAGCCCACTTATCCCTGGATTCTATATATGGCGACCAAGTTGCACACACAAAATTGTTTAACAAATTGGCACCGATAATTGGCCACTAGCAAGCAATTATCGGCACTAATTGACGCTAATTAGAATTTACATGTATTCTGTAAAGTGGTGCACAAAGATTCTTAAGCGTGGATTTCAAAAGGGATCGTGGCCATGGGAGGGGCATGGGAGAATAGTCCTGATCTGTGTCTGTTAGGCACGGACATTTACACCAGGTTTTAGTTGGCATAAATGGTGACGCCGACATTTTAATCATGGAAATGAGGACTACGCATATTCTATAGAACGAGGTTTGTAAAATAGCACTAAGTGATTACAGAGTGGCGATAAGCCCTGCACGGGCTATGTAGAATAGATTTTGCCATATTGAGGAAGACGATTCTTACTGATATGGAGTCTTCTTATTTTGCTAGTGTATCTTACTGATATCTTGGATCGAAATGAACTAGGAACCCAAAGAGAAGGAGATCGGCCCTTCACCCAACTGACATAAGAACACAGGTGAATTCACTGCTTCAACAGAGACCCAAAAATCAGATTCAAACCTTCTACTGGAAAGTTCTTAATGTGGCCTTTCTAGAAAAAAGCACTAAGTTTTTGTCTTAACACACTATAATGCAGGATTTTAATGTTTCGCAAGCCCAAAACTAATGCTGCATCAAGAAGGGGTATTCCTACTGCTTTTTATTGCAGGTCGGATGTTAATATTCAGATTAACGTGTGATACCTGCTCCCAATTAATGTGGAAGCACTTAGCACCTCTTATTTAGTAGGTGGTAAATAGTCCTAGGTTAACTCTGCATTAGCCAGTTAGCATGTGGTAGATGTAGAGGCGTATTTTCAAAGCACTTAGACTTACAAAGTTACATGGAGGGGCATTTTTGATATGATTTCTAAGTCCGACGTTTTGCACAAAACTTCCAAAATTCGAACAGAAAAGAAGGCATTTTCAAAAAAGATAAATGTTTATCGTTTATCTTTTTTTTTTTTTTAAAATACTCTTTTGATCAAGGTTTTGTGCTTTGGACTTCTTGTTTTTTGGTCCATTTTTGAAAAAAAAAAAAATGAATAAATTCAAAACGTAGAAAATCAAGCCATTGGGATGTAGGGGAAGCCAAAATATTTAAAGCAGATTGGTCCCACAGACATCCCAGTAGAGCAATGGGGCACCCTAGGAGGCACTTCTTTGTCCTTAATAAAAATGTTCCCAGGTACACCTCTCACCTTTGCTCCCTTATCTTGTCCCCATGAGCCCAACAAAACCAATCCCAAACCTACTGCTCCTACCCTGTACACCACTACAATAGCCCTTATGGGTGAAGGTGGCACCTATATGTGGGTACAGTAGGGTTTTGTTGACTTTGGGAGGGGGCGCAGTTTCCACCACAAGTGTGACTGGTAGAGGGAGATAGGGACCCAAGTCTCCCACGCCATGGTGCACTACACTGACCACTACACTACTCCAGGGACCTGCATGCTGCTCCAATAGACTGTCATAAAGGCTGGTAAGTCATATTTTTAGTCACATATTTTGGGGGTGGGAGTGGGTCAATGACCGCTGGGGGGCATTGGGGGGTTCATCCCTGGTTCCTTCCAGTGGTCATCTGGTCATTTAGGGCACCTTTTCGTGCCTTATTCATCTTAATTTTTGTTTAGTTTTGTTCCATTATAGCTGAAAAACACCTAAGTCTTAGGAATGCCCAAATCCTGCCCTTAACACACCAACATGCCCCCTTGAGATTTGGACGCACTGCAGACAAACAGTATAGAAAAAGTCTGAAAAATAGGTTTCAAAAAAACGTTGAAATTATGCTTTATGCCACTTTTTAGGCATTTTTTCTTTTTAAAAAATGAGTCCCGTGCATAGTAAACTATGGAACTTTGCAAGTATAAGTGCTTTGAAAATGAGTTTTGAAATGTGCTACTTGACTAATGCTCCTATGCCTACTCTCTGCACATGCTACACCCCCTGACAGAAAAACTCAGTAATGCATGGTTTAATGAGCGGAAACAGGGAAACTACCGCAAAACCCCTTAATGTGATCCTGCAGTAGCCAGTTTCCAGGCATTAACAGCATGCTAAGGGCTGGATTCTGTAGAAGGTGCGGTGAGTAAGTACATAAGTATTGCCATACTGGGAAAGACCAAAAGTCCATCGAGCCCAGCATCCTGTTTCCAACAGTGGCCAATCTAGGTCATAAATACCCAGCAAGATCCCAAAAATGTACAAAACATTTTATACTGCTTATCCCAGAAATAGTGGATTTTCCCCAAGTCCATTTAATAACGGTCTATGGACTTTTCCTTTAGGAAGCCGTACAAACCTTTTTTAAACTCCGCTAAGCTAACCGCCTTTACCACATTCTCTGGCAACGAATTCCAGAGTTGAATTACATGTTGAGTGAAGAAACTTTTCTCAGATTTGTTTTAAATTTACTACTTTGAAGCTTCATCGCATGCCCCCTAGTCCTAGTATTTATGGAAAGCATAAACAGACACTTCACATCTACCTGTTCCACTCCACTCATTATTTTATAGACCTCTATCATATCTCCCCTCAGCCGCCTTTTCTCCAAACTGAAGAACCCTAGTCGCTTTAGCCTTTCCTCATAGGGAAGTCGTCCCATCCCCTTTATCATTTTCGTTGCCCTTCTCTGCACCTTTCCTAATTCCACTATATCTTTTTTGAGATGCGGCGACCAGAATTGAACACAATATTCAAGGTGCGGTCGCACCATGGAGCGATACAAAGGCATTATAACATCCTCATTTTTGTTTTCCATTCCTTTCCTAATAATACCTAACATTCTATTTGCTTTTTTAGCCGCAGCAGCACACTGAGCAGAAGGTTTCAATGTATCATCAACGACGACACCTAGATCCCTTTCTTGGTCCGTGACGCCTAACATGGAACCTTGCATGATATAGCTATAATTCGAGTTCCTCTTTCCCAAATGCATCACTTTGCACTTGCTCACATTAAACATCATATTAAATTGTGTGCATGGCCAATTTCCATGTGTTACTCAGTTGAGTAACGAGTCAATCAATGAGGCATGTGGGATCTCTTAGGGAAAGGAAGAGATAATGGTTGCTGAGGATGGGTAGACTGGATGGGCCCTGCGGCCCTTAGCTGCTGTCATGTTTCTACATTTCTATGTTTCTATAACTGGCTGATGACAACCAGTTAACATCGCTAGTTGGCAATAATTGGAATTTACACGTGCTTCTTTTTAGTTATATTCTAAAAAGAGGCACACGTAAATTCTATCATGCATAGCTGAAAAGAGGGCATGGCCACGGGGAGGAATGTGGGCATGTTGGGGACGTTACTCAAATTTACGTGTGTTGTTATGGAATTCTGGGGAACATGCCGACATTTAGGAATGGGTATTTACACCAGCTTTTTAGTGGCATAAATGTCCCTGTCTAAACGTAGGCACATTCCCTGGTCCTATGCGCTATTCTATACATTGTGCCTAACATTAGGCATGTTACTTGGAAGCGTCCAAATTTTAGATGCCATTTACAGAATCTGACCCTAAATGCTTAGCGCCCTTTAGTTGAAGGGCCTCTGTAGGAAGTATGTTAATGTTCAAGGAGAACGTTACTAGAAATTCAAAACTATCATCAGCTCATTGTCAAGTTGAAATTGAAGACCCTGAGCAGAAGCCAGGCAGCAGTGTGATAGAAAGTCTGTTCTTGAGGGTGGCTCTCTGTAAACATTTTGATAAAATTATCCTGAGAATGAATTGTTGAGAGCACACGAATATAAGATAAAGGAAAGAACACAGGTGCATGGTGTACTATCAACTTTTTTTTGTTTTGTGGCAAACCGAGGAAGACACCATCTGTTGTGTTACCGTATAGAAAGATACACACCTGAAACATTTTTCCCAGCTACATTTTCTTTTTCTGATGCTCACACTTGCAATTGTTTTGCATATATTGACACTTTATAAAGATACATAGTAGCAGTGACTTTTTCATCTTGTTTTAAAATGTGTCAAGGTAAAAAATTATACTTGCGTAAATAATGGAGAGTTGACTAAATTCTGAAGCAAACTTCAAAATGTCTTAGCCAAAACTCTTCCAAAAAAATGCACACTCTTCTGAAAGAGTTAACACTATTTCCCAAAAGTAGGGGCAAAAACTCATTACTTGATTTGTGCATGCATGAATAGTACGCATATGCGGACACTATCGGGAAAGAGTTCACACTCTTCTAAGAGAGTGAGCATCATTTCACAATAGTAAGGACATGCACTCATTATTTGCACATGCGTGAATAGTACGCATATGCAGGCACTAATAGGAAAGAGTACATACTCTTCTAAGAGAGTGAACACCATTTCACAACAGTAAGGACATGCACCATTATTTGCACGTGCGTGAATAGTACGCATATGCAGGCATTAATAGGGAAGAGTACACACTCTTCTAAGAGAGTGAACACCATTTCACAACAGTAAGGACATGCACTCATTATTTGCACGTGCGTGAATAGTACGCATATGCAGGCACTAATAGGAAAGAGTACACACTCTTCTAAGAGAGTGAACACCATTTCACAACAGTAAGGACATGCACTCATTATTTGCACGTGCGTGAATAGTACGCATATGCGGACACTATCAGGAAAGAGTTCACACTCTTCTAAGAGAATGAGCACCATTTCACAATAGTAAGGACATGCACTCATTATTTGCACGTGCGTGAATAGTACGCATATGCGGACACTATCAGGAAAGAGTTCACACTCTTCTAAGAGAATGAGCACCATTTCACAATAGTAAGGACATGCACTCATTATTTGCACGTGCGTGAATAGTATGCATATGCAGGCACTAATAGGAAAGAGAACACACTCTTCTGTGAGAATTATTTCACAATAGTAGGTACATGCACTTGTTGCTCGCACATAGAGAAACATGGAAGCAAGACGGCAATCTGTCTATCCTCCACTATCTCCTCCGTTCCCTAAGAGATCCAACGTGCCTGTCCCATGCTTTCTTACATGTAGATACAGTCCTTGTCTCCACCACCTCCACCAGGAGGCTATTCCATGCATCCACCACCCTTTCCATGAAAACGTATTTCCTTAGATTACTCCTGAGCCTATATCCTCTTAACTTCATCCTGTGCCCTCTCATTCCAGAGATTTCTTTCTTTTAAAAAAGACTCATCTCCAGTACATTAATGCCATGGAGATATTTAAATGTCTATCATATCCCCTTCTCTCCTGCCTTACTTACTATCTCCTAAATAGGAGGCAGTAAGTGATCCAGTGTTACTTTTTGGAGGTTCTATGTGCTAATAGGAATATTAGCATGTGACCTGCAAAAACAAAATGCGCCACGTTAAAATATGTTACGCCCAGATTTTATTGCACTTTAGTGAAAGGGGCCCCTAAATTTCTTGTATACCATCAATACCCTGAACTCTAATTAGTTATAAGTATATAAGAACATAAGTACATAAGCATTGCCATACTGGGACAGACCGAAGGTCCATCAAGCCCAGCTTCCTGTTTCCAACAGTGGCCAATCCAGGTTACAAGTACTTGGCAAGATCTTAAAACAGTACAACGCATTTAATGCTGCTAATCCTAGAAAAAAAATACTAAAATTCAGTTTAACAATGCAAACAACTGATCTACAAAAATAATACATGAAAATTAGTGTAAAAGTTATACAAACAACCAGGATTTCAAAAATTTATGACATTTTTTCAATAATTTATTTCAGCCAGTGGCGCTCCTAGGGGGGCTGACATCCGGGGCGGATTGCCGATGCGCCCCATCCCCCGGTGAAGGAACCCCCCGGGCGCATGCCGCTGGGGGGGGGGGGGTGTGTGGAGCGCGCCTGTCTGCTTTGTTCGTTTCCATACTCCCTCTGCCCCGGAACAGGAAGTAACCTGTTCTGGGCAGAGGGAGCACAGAACGAACGTAGCGGACAGGCGCGCGGCACCCCCCCAGCGGCGTGCACCCAGGGCGGACCGCATCCACCGCCCCCCCCCTAGGAACGCCACTGATTTCAGCCCTAATCTGTCAGCACAGCATTCCAAAAGGAAACTGTAGGTATTTCCACATGATTGGAGTAAGTGACTCAGGGGCCCCTTTACTAAGGCGCACCGAAAAATGGCCTGCACCGGTGTAGGTGCGTGTTTTGGATGTGCGCAGGTCCATTTTTCAGCTCGCCTGCAAAAAAGGCCTTTTTTTCGTGGCCGACAATGGACGTGCGGCAAAATTAAAACCTGCACGCATCCATTTTTGGCCTGAGACCTTATTTGCCACCCATTGACTTAGTGGCAAGGTCTCATGCATTAAGTGGGCAGTAATCATCAACGCGTGTACACTGCCGATTACCGCTGGATAAGTGCCACGTTGGTAGAAAATTTCTACCGTGTGTTTTGGACGTGTGTCAAAAAATGAAATTACTGCCCGAAGCTTTTGGTGGCAGGGCGGTAGTTCCAATTTGATGCGCATTGTATGCGCATAGGCACCTACTGGCCTTAGTAAAAGGGCTCTTCAATTAGGGCATAATCCAGAACTAAATTGGATTAAGGCTGACATAGAAGGGGCAGCATCCATATAATATTTGAAAAATAATATACAGAGAGCTAATGGTGTGATTTTAATAATGGAGTAACTTGATCCTATATATTTTATTTAGATTTTGCTCACACCTTTTTCAGTAGGTAGCACAAGGTGAGTTACGTTCAGTTACACTGGATATTTCTGTGTCCCAGGAGGGCTCACAATCTATGTTTGTACCTGAAGCAATGGAGGGTTAACTGATTTGCCCAAGATCACAAGAAGCAGCAGTGGGATTTGAACCAGCCACCTCTGGATTGCAAGCCCAGTACTCTAACCACTAGGCCATTCCTCCAAACCAACCAGTGCATGCATTATCCAAAGATATTGTAAGGATCTATCTGGTATGAAAAGGTCAGTGTCCTTTTTTCTACAAACATCTTTCAATACTCTTAATAGAAATAAAACTAACATTGCATAGATATGATGTTTACTAAAAATTAATTCAAGACCAAACAAAACAGACAAAATATGAGTAAAACCAATCATTCAGCAACTTGAATGAGAACCAAATATTTTAATCCCTCTTACTAGAAAAGCTTTTCTGAGTTCATTGGCATACTGTTTATTTTACTTCCCTGAAAAATACATATGATGGAGAGGTATTATGATAATAGCACATGCTGAATAGCATAAAGGCATTCTTGGTCTCTGAATAGACTAACCTACGATCCTTCATTAAACAATTCTCTTTACCAGTGGCAGTGAATCAAATACTTGTGTGTGAGGTTTTTAGGACAAATATGCTGAAATGATGCTGTGGTTGATGAATCTGGTGCGAAGGTCAGAGGAATGGGATGGATATGATTAGAACAGCTAGGCCAGAATTAAAAGGTGGACACTGGAGGAGAGGGGAAAGCCCTACCCCCACCCCCAACAAAAGTTATCAAAGAAGGTGAGTGGGATTGGTTCTCCCAGAAATCATTGAGAAAGGTGATAGGAAGGAAGTCGCTTACCCATAGAAATCCTTGTCAGAAGGTTATGCTCATTCCTACAGCCATAGGAGCCGGCTCTGTGGGTGCTGTGGGTGCTTGAGCACCCCCAATGTTGAGCAAATTCCTTGTATATGTCCAGGGAGGGGTTATTTCCATTGGGCTTAGCACCCCCAATAATTTTGAAAAGTTGGCTCCCATGCCTACAGCCAATTTGTAGGTCTTCTCCAAGATTTCCTTACCTTTGGGTCTGCCGTCAGGTCAGGCACAGCAGCACTGTCATAATAGCTCAGAGCAGTGACGGCCCTACCATTAGGCCAACTGAGGCAGGTTCCTCAGGTGGTACTAATTATGAAGTGGCATCTTTCTCGCTTCCTTCCTTAACTCCCCCTCCACAGCCTACCTCCTTTTTTTGTTTTTCAAAAGTCATCCGCGTCAGCAATCTCCATATGCTGCCCTGCTGCCGACACTGGCGTCTTCTTTGTACTGCAGCCCGCCTCTTTGATGTAACTACAAGTTTCCTCGGAGGCGGGCCACTGTACAGAGGAGACGCCGGTGCCAGTGGCAGGGCAGCGTGTGGGGATCGCTACCACCTCCGACTTTTGAAAACAACACCAAAAAAAAAAAAGGTAGGTTCGGCTGGGAGGGAGAGGCAGGAAGGAGTTGGCAGTGGGGGGCATGATGCTGGGGGGCTGGGGGTGCCATTTCATCCCTGCTTCAGGCAACAGATTGCCTTGGGCCACCCCTGGCTCAGAGAAAGCTCAGCACAGGGCATTGGAGACAGCTTGCAATCTAGACTCAGTGGCACATTTTTCCACAAAATAATTTGAAAATATTGTTTACAATGGGGCTTCCCAAACCCGTCCTAAAGACTCCAAAGGAAGTTGAATTATCAAAATATACACCTTTACTGGGGCAATTTTATAAAGACATGTGGAGGGGCATAATCGAATGGGGCGCCCAAGT
Source organism: Microcaecilia unicolor (assembly GCF_901765095.1). Lineage (NCBI taxonomy): Eukaryota > Metazoa > Chordata > Amphibia > Gymnophiona > Siphonopidae > Microcaecilia > Microcaecilia unicolor. Next base: position 210,343,909 of record NC_044038.1, on the reverse strand, counting down.
TTTCGTCTTTGAAGGCCGGCCTCGCGAAGGGGCAGGGAAACCTGTATTATCGAAACAAGATGGGCGTCCATCTTTTGTTTCGATAATACGGTCAGGGACACACAAATCTCAACATTTAGGTTGACCTTAGAGATGGTCGACCTAAATGTTGAGATGGTTGACCTTAGAGATGGTCGTCCCCGGTTTTCAGCCATAATGGAAACCGAGGATGCCCATCTCAAAAATGACCAAATCCAAGCCTTTTGGTCATGGGAGGAGCCAGAATTCGTAGTACACTTGTCCCCTGACATGCCAGGACACAAACTGGGCACCCTAGGGGGCGCTGCAGTGTACTTCACAAATTGCTCCCAGGTGTATAGTTCCCTTACCTTGGGTGCTGAGCCCCCCCAAAACCCCTCCAAAACCCACTCCCCACAACTGTACACCACTACCATAGCCCTAAGGGGTGAAGGGGGGCACCTACATGTGGGTACAGTGGGTTTCGGGTGGGTTTTGGAGGGCTCACATTTACCACCACAAGTGTAACAAGTAGGGGGGGTGGGCCTGAGACCGCCTGGCTGAAGTGCACTGCACCCACTAAAACTGCTCCAGGGACCAGCATACTGCTGTAATGGAGCTGGGTATGACATTTGAGGCTGGCAAAACAATTTTTTAAAGATTTTTTTAGGGTGGGAGGGGGTTGGTGACCACTGGGGGAGTCAGGGGAGGTCATCCCCGATTCTCTCCAGTGGTCATCTGGTCAGTTTGGGCACCTTTTCACGGTTTGGTCGCAAGAAAAAATGGCCCAAGTAAAGTCGGCCACGTGCTCATCAGGGACGCCCTTCTTTTTTACATTATCAGCCAAGGACGCCCATCTCTTAATCACACCCCAGTCCCGCCTTCGCTACAGTGCCAACACGCCCCTGTAAACTTTGGTCGTCCCCGCGACAGGAAGCAGTTGAGGACACCCAAAATCGGCTTTCGATTATGCTGTTTTGGGCGACCCTGAGAGAAGGACGCCCATCTCCCGATTTGTATCGGAAGATGGGCGCTCTTCTCTTTCGAAAATAAGCCTGGTAGGGTCTCTTTTACAAAATCATGGTAAATTTTGCACTTATTGCATATTAATAGGTAAAATTAACATATAGTAAGCCCTGCTTTAGCCCTGCATTTACTGAATAAGGCATACAATTAATGCACAGCCACCATGTTGCATGCCTGGGTCAATAACCTGTGCCCTCCATGCTATCAGCCCAGGGACATTAACATGCAGTAAGCTACCTGCGGTAGTGCACCTGTTCCTAGCTTTCCCCCCCCCCCCCCCCCCCCCCAGTGCCCCAGATCAGCACTTTCTTCTGATTGGCCATACCCTGTTCTGAACACCCTGCAGGTCTGATCCCCTCCCAACTCCCCTTCCCCAGGTTGGAACCCTATGACTCAACACCCTGACCCTCCTATATCAACATCTTAGCCTCAAGTCAACACCCTGACTCCCTGACTTCAGACCCCACTGCTGACGAACCCTGAACCTGCACACAAAATCCCTGCCCCCCAGAAACCTGCCTCCCTCCGACCTCAACCCATTCTGCAGCCCCCTCAGGTTGGAATCAGGATTCAAAATAGCACCGATGACAGTACTACTGCAGTGGTCATCTTTCCACATAAGGAGTGGATCTTCTTATGTGGAAGGATGGTCCCTAATGTAGTATTGTTAGACTATTGCTAATGTCATTGGAGCTAATTTGAATCCCAGCTGGGGGGAGGGAGGAGGAGGAGATATAGGGCTCTGAGGGGAGGAGTTTAGGAACAGGGGTGGAGTTTTATGTGTCAGCAAGATTTGGAGTCAGTGGTCGGGTGTTGACTTAGGGGGGTCAGGCTGTTGATTTGGGGGAATTCTGACATTGAGGTGGGGTTCCAACCTTTGGGGGGAGAATTTAGAGGCCATCTTTTTAAAAACCATGCTACCAGTCTGCTCTTACTGTTACCTCATAAGTTCATAAGAACAGAAAAATACTTACTGTACCTAAATAGATAAGACACCTTCAAGCCTGAAGACTATTGAAGTAGTGAACGTTCAATTACAGTAGGCATTTCTGTTTCTGGAGGGATCACATTTACAAAAAAAAAAGGTTACAAGGGGATTTGAACCAGTGTCTCTTGGTTTATAATCCACTGCTCTAACCACTAAGCTGTTTCCCTATTCTGCAAGGATATCTGCGTGGCAATTTTCTGTGCCTTGTTTTCCCCTGTTTATAATTTAAATGTTTCAGTTTGTAAAATGGTTGTTCAGAATGGATGTCTCCAGCGTAAGGATGTCCTTCTCACTTATTTTTGAACAGGAAATCTGGACGTCTTTCCTGTTTGAAAATTATTGTGAGATAGACTTGTTTTTTTTTAGGGGGGGGAGGGGGGAACATTATGAGCAGGAAGTCCCAATCCTGACTTGAATATTCTTTCGAAAAAGCTCCTCCACGTCTTTATAAAATAGGTTACAAGAGGCATCTTCTTGCCTTCTCAACCTAGGCTACCTGTTACAAAATTACCCTCCACATGTGGAAGTTCATAACTACGGTATAAATGTTGACAAAACCACTGAACTCAACAGCATCTTAATCGTAACTACTATAAGTCAAATATTGGGGAATGGCCCATGCCTTTACAAGGACACCTAGCTCACATGATCAAATCTATGACTTATATCTCAGGAGTAGGCCTATAAAGCTGCCTCCTTCTAATGCAATAGGACAACTAGTCATGTAAGACTTGCCCCAGATTTTGTCCTACAATCATCTTTGATTGTCGTGAAGACTAATTTGTTTGCGGGTTGCCATGAAAAGCAGGAGAGGATCTCTCATGCACATTAGCCAACTAGCAGTGGGATCATCCCATTTATAGAAACCGTTTCCTTCCTGTCATCTTGTCACTTTTAATTTCAAATATTTTCTCTTTCCTATGGACCAGGAAGGCTATTTTGCTGTTTTTCCTGACCAACGTAATTCAAAACATTTCAAACATTACTTACTGCTTAGCCTTGACATGGCCAATCCTACTTTGACATGCTACAACTAAGGCTGATTCCTTAATATGCTCATTCTCCCAGCCCAAAGGCTAGTCAGCGGTTATCATGGTGCCAGGGCAATGGCTGGGTGAAAAAGCCAGTGAGAATGGAAGAGCTTGGCTACAAGCAAAATAGTTGTTGTCTCTGGCTTCCCACCTTCTTCGTGGATCCAGTTTGACAGGCATGAGCATAGTGGGAAAAATTCTACCACCAGTTTGGAAATCAGCTTAAGCATTCACCTACAACAGCCAACATCCACCCTCCCTCCTAGCCCCTCACTAGACAAGCTAGCGTGGGTAGAAGTCAGAATGACTGGGCCTGATACTGGGTTGGAAATTTGGCACCTCCCAGGTTATGGCTTTGTGGTCTTCCTTCCTCATATGGGCATCAGACAACTCCTGAAGTTTTAAGGGAAAAAAAGTTTTTTAAAAAAATGTTGGCTAGAATATTAATGTGAAATAATTATTTTGATTTCTTGCTTTTCTATAGATATACCTACCCTGAAAATCTTGTTGCTGTAGGTAAAATGGTTCAGAAATTTATTGAGAGACAATAACTTTTTAGGAGAAAAGTGCTAAAACAGGCACATTGACAATTTGGTAAACCGAGTTAGTACAGCTCATTCACCAGAAGTGGCTCCATGTGTGTATGCATATCTACTATAATAAAACTCACCCTCAACGTTCTGAAGACAACGTTCTGAAGTCACTCAGTCACTCCCTGAAGGGTTCATGGATTCATGTTGGTGAAGCCACAACACTGACCATGTCTCTCTGCCCCGCCCTCGCATGACGGACCAATCAGAAAAAACACCCTCAACATTCTGAAACACAAAGGACCATCACAACACCGTTCCCAGGCAACACTAGGCAACGTAAGACGGACCTATCAGAGGAAACTACGTGGCAATAAGGGAGGAGCATTCACCAGCAGAACGGCTCATTATCTGTGCAGCACGGAGAGCACAGAACCACCGCTGGAAAAAAACAAAACAAAACAAAAAAAGACACACATCAACAACCTGCACACACACCACACACACACACACAAAATAACTCTGTGACACATACACACACACACAAAAAAAGCCACATGCTAGCGCCCATTTCATTGGTTACATACTTTTTTACTAGTATGTAGATATATATAAATTAATTTTCACTTTTTTGTTTGTTTGCTTGTTTTAGTGAAAGCAGCCAGTGTAGGCTGACAACACCTGGGTCATGGTAAAGCACAGATGATAATGCTTTTTGGCAGCATCTCTAGTCTGGCTCTGTCAAATCCCATTCTGTAGAGAAAATAAATCCTACAACAGATGAGTCTGCATGCGTACAGTGCTGGGCAGTTCAGTTGTGCCTTTCAAACTATTTCTGTGTTTCAGCACCACAGCAAGACAGCGAGAGACACCTCTGCAGAACTTCCGTTTGTTGAAAATGTCTACATTAGTCCCATTTCAAATAAAGTTAGAAAAACCAGACTGCAAAGAGAATGCTTAAGGAAAGATCATTCTTTTGAGATAATAGTACCATAGGTTGGAAACCAGTTGGGCAAGCCAAACCAGTCCCCTTGTTGCTGAATTCTTTTTAGGTCTTTGAGTTCTTCACTTATCTTAGGTAGATCTTTCAGTTTGATGGTCTTTAGGTGGGGGGGGGGGGGGGATGGGAGGGAAGGAAGTTCCTTGATCATGATTATCATAAAATTGGGCTGCAGGGAGCCACCTGCAGCCTTGAATAACAGTGCGCCTGAAATGCGTGACATCTTTGGAAACCCAAGTCCTCTTTGCAACCATATTGAACAGGTATGGTCTGGGCCAAAGCAGTTCAGGCTTCTCACATGCACACACATCCATGCACACACTGTCCTTCCCTGTTTTGGAGGTTGGGTTTTTTTTTCCACTTGTTACAACAGGCCTCTATGTAGTTTAGTCAGAGGAAAAAGGACACTGCAGTCATTTTCCTTAAACTACATATTCATGAGAAACTGGCATGTGTTTTTATTAGATCTTGAAAAAAAAAGCAACAACCAGAGCACCCCAGATTGATATGTACATCTAACGTTTACCCAGTGATAGCAACATTTGTTCAGATGCATTAATAGCAAACAAATATTTTTTCCCTATGTGAGTACTGGCAGTTTTCAAAAAGAAATGATGCACATTCTTCTGCTTTGAAAATTAATCTGTGGAATTTATAATACTACTCGTAAAAAAAGGCCCGTTTCTCACACAAATGAAACGGGCGCTAGCAAGGTTATCATGTAATGGCGATTATGTTTTTAAGGGAACCGTTAGGAGAAATGTTCTGTCATGATAAGTAATAATTGGGAAGGGTATGTAATGAGTAATATGCTCCAGGGGTATGAGCTTTGGATTGTTTATCTATGTTTTTTTTTTTTTGTTTTAATCTTTTTTTTATGATTTTTATTTATAGTATTTTTTAAAAGATAAAGAGTAGGCAGACTCCATCTATGTCCAGCATTTCTCCTCTCTTCCCTCCCCTCCATCCATGTGCATCTCCTTCCTGACTTCCCTCCCCTCCATCCATCCATGTCCAGCAACTCTCCATTCTCCCCTGCCCTCTCCTCCATCCACCCATATCCAGCAAATTTCCTCTCTCCCCTGCCCCCATTCATCCATCCATGTTCAGCAATTCTCCATTCTCCCCTGCCCTCTCCTCCATCCATCCATGTCCAGCAACTCTCCATTCTCCCCTGCTCTCTCCTCCATCCATCCATATCCAGCAAATTTGCTCTCTCCCCTGCCCCCATTTATTCATCCATGTCCAGCAATTCTCCTCTCTCCCCTGCCCTCCTCTCCATCCATCCATGTCCAGCAATTCTCCTCTCTCCCCTGGCCTCCCCTCCTGTCCTGTCCAGCCATCTCTTCTCTCCCCCTGCCCTCCCATCCATGTCCAATGATTCTCCCTGCCCTCCCTCAGCTCCCTGACAGCCCTTCTCTAAGTTCCTCCCCTCCCCGCACGTTTAACCCTTTTACTTTCAGGCACAGCGACGGCAGTGAAGAGGGCAACACACCTTCTCCCTTCCCTCACACAGTGTCCCGCCCTCGCAGAAACAGGAAATGCATCATCACAGAAGGCGGGACACTGTGTGAGGGAAGGGAGAAGCTGGAGGCGAGCCCGCTGTGTTGTCCTCTTCACTGCCGTTGCTGTGCCTGAAAGTAAAAGGGTTAAACACGCGCAAGGGGGGGGAGGAACAGAGGAGGGCTGTCGACTGGGGAGCTGAGGGCAGGAAGGAGCTTAGGAACCGCCTGAGAGCTGTCTGGCTGCAGCACTGCTGCGCCAGTCAGCCCTGCGTTTGGGGGGGGGGGGGCAGAAGCCAGGGGAAGGTCACGATCCCCAAGCCTACAGGGCACCTATGACTGTCCTCCCATCTCATCCATGCCCATCAATTCTCCTCTCCTCTCCTCTCCTCTGCCCTGCCCTCCCCTTCCCTTCCTCCCTCCCTCCCTCCCCTCGATGTCCCGCGATTCTCTCCTCCTGACATCATCTCGCCTCCAGCATTCCCTTCCCCCTCATTGTTCCACCCTCTGACGTCATTATGTTTTGACGTGAGGGCGGGGAAATGAGTGGGAATAGATGTTACAAACCCAGGCATCCAGACATAGAATGTTGGAGGTGCAAATTATTATATAGGATAGTAACACAGTAAATGACAGCACAGAAAAAAAAAGTTCACATTTCTTCTTCTTTTGTTTGTTTTTTTAATTATTATTATTTAAATTTTATAAATTTATAGATTGCCATACCTGATATTTCAGGATAAGCAACAGAAATGATTCAAATACAAGGAGTAATACAATCAAGAAGGAAAAAGAAAGCTTTGGATGGTGGAGGAGTAGCCTAGTGGTTAGTACAGTGGCCTTTGATCCTGGGGAGCTGGGTTCAATTCCCAGTGCAAATTCTGGGGACTCTGAACAGGTTACTTAGGGGCCCTTTTACAGATCAGTGGTAATCCCAACGCAGGTTTACCACTTGCTTTTTCAGGACCACCGCCAGCCCAATGTGGCTGCCAGTGGAAGTGCCACCCCGAGTGCATGCCACATCTGAGGGAAAAAGAAAACCCCCGGAAATGGCTCACCCGGCAGTAATCAGGCATCGCCACGTGCTGCCCGGTTACTGCCAAGTTAGCACAGGAGCCCTTATTACCACCTCAGTGGGTGGCGGTAAGGGCTCCCCATCACATGACCATGCGATAAGAGTTCTCTTAATGCATAGCTAGGTGTGCTGGGGGCTTTTTTACCTTCTGTGGTAAAAAGGGTCCTGGCAAATGGGGAAAATGCCCCCCCCCCCCCCCCCCCCCGCAGCCAGCACAGGGCCCTTTCTCCTGCAGCTTGGTAAAATGGCCCCTTAACTCTCCATTGCCCCAGGTACAAATAAGTACTTGTATATACTATGTAAACCGCTTTGAATATAGTTGCAAAAACCACAGAAAGGCAGTTGAAAAAAAAAGCAGAGAGTGAAGCAAAAAGTTGTCATGCCAGGACTTCTATTGCTAGAAAGGTATTTAGGGTTTTAATTCATGCTTTTGCAGGAAATATTTAAGAAAACAGCTAAGAAATAATGTAAAACATCTCGATGTTTCAAATTCTTCCTTATAGCTAGTGCCACTGTAAGTATTTCTTATATGTGGAAGCATAACCCTATACATCTAAAACCCTGGATGCCTGTGTTACATGTATAGATAATGCAGCTTGCCTTGGATGGGCCGTTATATCTGGTTTTCCACATCTGAGCCAAGAATATAATCTATCCAGTCAATATTCAGCCAGCAGCAGTCTGCAGATTTTTAAGCTGTCACTGGCTAAATTAGCCCCAGATATTTAATGGCTGACCAGCCACGATTATACGGGTCCCGGCTGAATATTGACTGTGGCCCACAAGCGAGGATCAGTCTTCCCCTCTTCCTAAATTCCACTCCCCTCAGGACCCCGACAGCATAACACAAATTCTTCACCCCACAATTTTGCTTCCCCCAATTCTATGCTCCTCTCATGTGTAAGTAGGCTTCCCGGGTCTGCCTCAAGGTTCCTGGTGATCAAGCATGTCAGTGGAGCAGGAGTGAACCTCACGTGTTCCTGCCCCTAGCGACTGCTGCTTTGAAATGGCAGCTGCCAGGCTAGAAGTAGTCTAGAGGTCAGCCGTCCATATATGACTTCTATGCCCATCCTCCATCCATGACACTTTTCCTGTTACAAATATTTTTTAAAAAGTAATACATGTGTAAACAGGCAATTTGTGGTAAACCTTTCTTGTGCACTAATCTCATGTTAGCCTGCCTTATTAAATGTGCCCCCTCATTAAATCAGACCACTGCACCTATGCACACATGTATTAGGGATATCCACAGGACAAACATTTTCAATATGTTTGGATTATTCTCCAAATTCTTAGACATATTTTCCATTTGTTTCACACATTCATGTTAATTAACTTTTTTAAACATGCAATAATCAACTTAATTCATGCTAATTTGTAGGTACCCATACATTCAGTTGATTTAGTGTGTGCATAATTTTTAAGGCTCACTAACAAACCAAATGCGCACTGATGAATGCACAGCCCTATTAAATATAAGCTTCTCTGTCTCTTCAAGCGTGTTACTACATACCCTGTGTCAAGAGCGTAATATTTTGCAAGTTGGGGCTATCTAATAATCTACCTCACATTACACCATACTTAAGATAAATAAGGAACCAAAAATTGCTTGACTCTTACTCCAAGGAATTAAAAAATTCAGTGATGATTTATGACATAACTTTACTCTGAATCTACACAGAGGGGTGATTGTTGCTGCTTGCAGACTGAAAACTCATAGAAGAGAATCCATGACGATGACGACAAAAATAGTTTAGGCAACTGCTTTTTATCTAACATGGTGTCTGAATACTGCAGTCCATGTGTCAATCAAAGAAAATCAAACATTTCAGATGTGTTACTCTTCAGTTTGAGTGCAAAATTCAGTCTCTTGGTGCAGTGGACTGTCGGCAAATCAATAGGCGCTTCCCGTCTCAATATCTCCTGATCTCTGTGTGACCAGTAAAAAAAAAAAAAAAGAGAGAAGCTGTGTTCACACTTCCAATTTTTGTCTTTTAGCAGGTTTGCTCCATCTGTTAAGGATGCATTTGTGACTTATTTACAGGAGACACAGCCCTGGATGCTTATTTTGCACAGCAAGAAGTGATCTGGCACTTTCTATTTATGAAAAGTGGAGTTGAAAAGCTGCAGTTTGCATGTGAAATGTCTCGGGGTAGTTGGGCAGTGGAGAATTTTGTTTTTGCTTCAAAGCAGTTGTGATGTCCACTTGTCACCAAAACAATACATGAAGTGACCAATGCACGGCTGAAGTCAAAGTAGGACAGAGGAGATCAAACCTAGAGCTCATGTAGATTTGATTAGAATTTCAGCTGAGGCTTCCCGGTGCTGACTGCTATCCTGATTTCAGCATCGTTGTATTCATGGTGAGGCAGGGGCGGACTGAGAGTACTCTGGGCCCCTCTGTCATGCTGCTGCCACCCCCCCACCATGCTCCTGCCGCTCCCCCGCCATGCTGCTGCTGCCGCCACCAGTGCCCCACCCCTGCAATGCTGCCTCCCTCCCACCGTGTTGCCACTGTCCCCCCTCCACCTTGAAGGGCCCTGGTAGTCTAGTGGCGGAAAATAAATCCCCTGTTTCCTGCTTACCCGCTGCCTCTACTCTGCCCGGTGCAGCGCCATGTTTACAAAATGGCTGCCGAGACGGGAGTCTTGGCAGCCATTTTGTAAACACAGCGGTGCAACCAGAGAGTATAGCAGCAGCAGCAACTAGACCACAAGTGCCCCTTGGGGGTTGTAGTGCATGGCGGCGGGCAACCGGTCAGAGCCTCTGGGCCCCCTATTGCCTCCTGGCTCTTGGGCACTGCCCAGTTACCCAAATGGTCAGTCTGCCTCTGTGGTGAGGTATTACACAAGATAATCTCATACCATAAAGTATGGCGCTGCTGGAAGAGGAGGGAGTGTACTACCTCTCTCCTCCAACAAAGGTATGGGGGCGTGGAAGAGGGCTTGATTTGCGGCCCACTTGGACACCAGGGCTTTTTGAGGGGGATGTAAGGGAGGGGGGGGGGGTAAACTTGTGTCACTGGCTTGGGATGGGAGTTCGGTGGGAGCACTAGACCACCAGGGCCTTGCTGTTTGGGGTCTGGTGGTCCCACAGACCACCTGCCCCTGTGTTTGACAGGGTTAGGCATGCTCAGGCACAATCCTCCCACACTTTACCCTATCATCAGAAATAATAGTGTGCATAAATTTGCATGCTATTATCTCTGATCATAGGGGAGGTAAAGCCCCGTGATCTTCAAGAGCTATTTTTAGAGCACTGTTTGGAAAAAAGTGCAGGGCTTTCAATCATAATTACATAAGTACATAAGCATCGCCATCAGGGCTTTTTTTGAGGGGGTACTTGGGGGTACTGAGTACCGGCACCTTTTCTATTGTCTGTTAAAATTGACTCATGGACCCAAAGTTTTAATGAAAGAGCTCCGGCTCTACACACCAATTCTGCCTTGTCATAGATTTTGTGACTGGTTGAAGGGGACCTCGCTATTGTGGGGTGGGTCCCTTAGTGATCACCCCACTCCTGAAAAGTGGCCTAGCATTTGAGTACCGGCACCTTTTTTGGTAGAATAAACGCACTGATCGCCATGCTGGGACAAACCAAAGGTCCATCGAGCCCAGCACCCTGTCTCCGACAGCGGCCAAAAGAACAAACAATTTGTCCCGCCCATCCCAGAAATAGTGGATTTTTCCCACTTCCATTCAATAACATTCTATGGCCTTTTCCTCCAGGAAGCCGTCCAACCCTTTTTTAAAGTCTGCTAAGTCAACCGCCTTAACCACTTTTTCCGGCAATGAATTCCAGAGTCTAACTACGTGTTGAGTGAAGAAAAATTTCCTCTGATTTGTTTTAAATTTACTACACTGCAGCTTCATCGCATGCCACCTTGTCCTAGTATTTTTGGAAAGCGTAAACAGACGCTCCACATCGACCCGTTCCATTCCACTCATTATCTTATAGACCTCTATCATATCTCCCCTCAGCCGCCTTTTCTCCAAGCTGAAGAGCCCCAGCCTCTTCAGCCTTTCCTCATAGGGAAGTCGTCCCATCCCCTGTATCATCTTTGTCGCCCTTCTCTGCACCTTTTTCTAATTCCACTATATCTTTTTTGAGGTGCAGCGACCAGAATTGCACACAATGCTCGAGGTGCGGTCGCACCATGGAGCGATACAATAGCAGAATAATATCCTCATTTTTGTTTTCCATCCCTTTCCTAATAATGCACAACATTCTATTTGCTTTCCTAGCAGCACATTGAGCAGAAGGTTTCATCGTATCATCAACGATAACACCTAGATCCCTTTCTTGGTCCGTGACTCCTAACACTGAACCCTGCATGACGTAGTTATTGTTTGGTTTCCTCTTTCCCACATGCATCACTTTGCACTTGTTCACATTAAACGTCATCTGCCATTTAGATGCCCAGTCTCCCAGTCTCGTAAGGTCCTCTTGTAATTTTTCACAATCTTCCCGCAATTTGACGACTTTGAATAACTTTGTGTCATCAGCAAATTTGATTACCTCACTAGTTACCCCTATCTCTAGGTCATTTATGAGTATGTTAAAAACAGAGGCCCCAGCACAGATCCCTGAGGGACCCCACTAACTACCCTTCTCCATTGCGAATATTGACCTTTTAACCCTACTCTCTGTTTCCTATCTTTCATCTGGGCATAAGTATTCTAGCATGTATCTACAGAGGAGGTGTTCCCAAGGGTGGGGCATGGGCATTACAAATATTTTAGTGCATGCATTATAGAATAGTTGTATTTTATGCACCCAACTGCTGATTTTAGGCACCAGCATTTACACCAGCCAGAGGCATGGCGTAAGTGATCACATATAAAGTCTATGGACTTTTCCTTTAAGAAGCCGTCCAGACCTTTTTAAATCCCCACTAAGCTAATCACCTTTACCACATTCTCTGGCAACAAATTCCAGAGTTTAATTACAGGTTTTGTACGTGGCTCTGTCATACTTCTTCAACAAGGCCTACAATGAGAACCTATAGCCTCACGAATCCACTTCATGAATCCATTTCACCAACCCATTCAGATATGATAGCCCACCTTCTATAAGTACCCTAATAAATCCCTTCCTTCTGCTGTGTTCCCCTAATTAATCTCTGCACAATACTAACTGTACCTGATATCCTGGAATGACATTACTAACAAAACTATGTAAGCCACATTGAGCCTGCAAATAGGTGGGAAAATGTGGGATACAAATGCAATAAATAAATAAATAAAATAAATTAGAGTATTGCTAGCTTAGTGCCAGATTTTTGGCTCCTAACTTTAGGTGCCATTATAGAATTCCCTCCATTACATTTTATTGGAAACCTCTGAGAATGGTCAGAGATTGGTGAGCTAAAGATGTTTTCAAATAAATACATTTGTTTGTATTTGTGTCTTCACTAGACTGTAATTGTCATGGAGCAGGGACAATATTTTATATGTGTCTGTACATCTTACACTATTATATAGATCAAAAATTAAGGGGGGGCAATATTGAGACAAAAATACCCAGGTAAAGATGGCCGTATACCTTTGATATATAAAATGATATCCAGAGAAATCTGTGCTGCATGTTAGCGAATCCCACTGTGCATTTCAGTTTGTGTTGCTGCAGCTGGGAACATTATGCATTCCTGGCCATAACAAAAAGGATAGCAGACCCAAAGTCAGACCAACTGTCTTTAAAAGGGGTCATTGCTGTAGGAAAGAATTCTCCAACCCTTCTGATCCTCCCCTCAACAAGATCTATCAAGTCTCCCTCACTAGACTTTCCCACCCTATATAAATCCTACCCACCAGAATTCCCCCTCATGATATTAACTCTCACCCAGCAAAACATGAATCTTCCCAATAGACCCCCCCCCCCCAATCTCCAGCATCTACCTTGGGCTTCTCTGCTGCCTAATGTGTGTATGGGGGTGGGGGGGGGGGGGGGAAACAGGAGCAATCCCCATTGCCTCAGTTCAAAATGGTGCCCAAAGCCCTCTAACAATAGTTAAGGCTTCTGGCAAAACAAGTTAAACCTATATAATTTCACATTTGAAGCAAAGGGGCCGGGCCATATGATAAATTGTCAACATTTTTGCAAGAACAGTAGGGTGTGCAAAAAAATTCACCAGTGACTTTCACAAACGTAAATTTTATACAAACACTTTCACAAACCAACATTTTGCCATGAAACAACTGTATCTCAGGGGTACGTGGCTGAGTTGTTTTGTTTTCCTCGTGATAAAATCTGCAATTTATCACAGACTTTATAGCAAGAAAAATGACACAACATCTCATGTGCCTGTTATTTAAAAGGTCCCATCTGTTGACTCTTTACTGCAAGCTCTTCCATAGCTGATTAGCTCCATCTCGAAGAATGACAGCAGCATTATACTGCCGGATGAAAACCATTGAGGGTTATGGTGATTGGGGGGCAGTGTGGGGTCCTCAGTTGCTCTGGTCAAGCTCCCACTTCATTTCTCAGGTAAACTGATCACCTGCTTATCTTAGGAACTCAGAAGGGCAAGTCTTAACATGTGAAAAGAGAAAACCCAGCCCTGACTCAACCTTTCCATGATGAACTGAAACTATCTAGTAACCTTAAGACAGAAAGAGTAAATGGTTAACACCACCTCTGCCCCCTCCACAAACACAAATTAATTGTAGGGTAGCTGCTACTTGCAAAAAGATATTTTTCACCTAACCAGTTCTTCCACAGATGGAGCAGTTGTGGATTGTTTTGAGAGGTAATTGCAGTGTTTACTGTAGCCTTTTGGAGCAAACATAATTTGATGGTTTTGCTTATCTTTTAGTCAAGCTAGAAATCGGAATTGCTAGCCTCTGATAAACATATAGATTAAAAAATGCAAAGGAAACTGCTTATTCATATTACAGCTATAACCTGTAATGCTGGTATAAAGTTCTGAATTTGGGGGCCCTTTTACTAAGCCGTGTAAGCATCTACACGTGCGCAACACATGCCAAAATGGAGTTACCACCCAACTACCACGTGGTTTTTTATGGTAATTTCATTTTTGGAGCGCGTCTGATACGCACATATTTTTTATTTTTGGACGCGCGTAATGGATGTGTGCCAAGTGGCATTTGACGCGCATAGGTCATTACTGCCCAGTTACCATGTGAGTCTTTACCACTAGGTCAATGGCTGGCGGTATGGTCTCAGACCCAAAATGGACGCACGGCAATTTTCATTTTGCCGCACGTCCATTTTCGGCAAAAAGTTTAAAAAGGCATTTTTTACAGGTGTGCTGAAAAATGTATGGACGCGTGCCCAAACCCTGCGACTAGACTACAGCAAGCCATTTTTCAGCGCGCCTTTGTAAAAGGACCCCTTGTTTTCTTCAATGAATTACCAAGTCTGGTATCAATGCTCCATAGTACTTGTTGGTCTATATATAAATGGAGTTCATAGTTCTGGAATCAGGATGAGAAGAACCCATTGGCCTCTGGCCTTATCTCTAACCATGGGACACAAACCATCAATACATGTTATTGCTAGCGAATTATATGGGATTAAGCAATAGCTTTGTAGACTATCAAAAATAATCCTCATTAAATATTGACCAATGTCATTCAACCACTAGAGCTTGCCATCTCTCTATCTAAGCCTTGAGGTGTACAAAGCAGGATTTGTTGGACAAACAAAATATTTATTTATTTAGAACAAAAATACACCCCATCTTTTCCAACATTTTTTTCAGAATATTTCTTTGTATGAATTAGCCCCAAATCAGAAAGTCATTTTAAGGGTAATATTCATATTATAACAAGTTGTCTATGTGTAAAGTAGGCGCCTATTTCAATCCTATTTTATAAAGGTACATAGGTATCTACATGTCTTTATAAAATTCCAGGGGCAAAACCAACAGAAATTATGCCTAGATTGAAAACGTAAGACAAGAAAACAAAATCAAAAATGGGCCTTCACGAGTGGAATAATCAACAGTCCTTTATTCATAAGACTTGACATGGGCCATGTTTTTTTTAAATTTTTTGTTACATTTGTACCCTGCGCTTTCTCACTCATGGCAGGCTCAATGCTGCTTACATGGGGCAATGGAGGGTTAAGTGACTTGCCCAGAGTCACAAGGAGCTGCCTGTGCCTGAAGTGGGAATTGAACTAGGTTCCTCAAGACCAAAGTCCACCACCCTAACCACTAGGCCACTCCTCCACTGTTGCTACTATGTGAGATTCTACATGGAATGTTGCTATTCCACTAGCAACATTCCATGTAGAAGTTGGCCCTTGCAGATCACCAATGTGGTCGCGCAGGCTTCTGCTTCTGTGAGTCTGACGTCCTGCACGTACGTGCAGGACGTCAGACTCACAGAAACAGAAGCCTGCGCAGCCTTCTACATGGAATGTTGCTAGTGGAATAGCAAACATTCCATGTAGAATGTCCAATAGTAGCAACATTCCATGTAGAATCTCCAATAGTATCTATTTTATTATTGTTACATTTGTATCCCGCACTTTCCCACTCATGGCAGGCTCAATGCGGCTTACATGGGGCAATGGAGGGTTAAGTGACTTGCCCAGAATCACAAGGAGCTGCCTGTGCCTGAAGTGGGAATTGAACTCAGTTCCTCAGGACCAAAGTCCACCACCCTAACCACTAAGCCACTCCTCCACTCAAGTGCCTCCATCAGGGGTCAAATGGAACACTAAGCTATTTTATTCATAGTTTTATCTAAGAGCATTGATCTCCATTTGACCCCAGATGCAGGCGCATGAGCGCCGAATCACGGCCCATGTCGGGTCTT
Organism: Microcaecilia unicolor; assembly: GCF_901765095.1. NCBI lineage: Eukaryota > Metazoa > Chordata > Amphibia > Gymnophiona > Siphonopidae > Microcaecilia > Microcaecilia unicolor. Next base: position 210,327,974 of record NC_044038.1, on the reverse strand, counting down.
ATGAATAAAGGACTCTTGATTATTCCACTCCTGAAGGCCCTTTTTTGCTTCTGTTTTCTTGTTGCACGTGACTGCATTTTTGGACCCTCTCTTTTTTGCTACTTGATAGATTGAAACCATGGACACTGACACCCAGTGGCATACCAAGGGGGGGGGGCGGTTCGCCCCGGGTGCACGCCGCTGGGGGGTGCCGTGGCGCGCGCCTGGTGCGCTAGTTTGCTAACTTCCTGTTCTGGGGCAGAGGGAGCTGCAGCGAACGAGCAAAGTTAGTAAACTCGCACCAGGCGCGCGCTGCGGCACCCCCCCCCAGCAGCATGCACCTGGGGGGGCTCTTTCGCAGGCGGGGGTGTCTTTCACCAGGGGGGGTCCTCGCTGCATCGGGGGGGTGGGGGGGCGCTGCACCCAGGGGGCGGGGCACCGCCCCCCTAGGAACGCCACTGCTGACACCTGCTCAGGTGCGGAAGTAAATGCTCACATCTAAAGTACACCTGCACGTGGCTTCCCAACCATTAGGCCACCTGAGGCGGGGGCCTCAAGCTGCACTCTTCAGGAGCAGCATCTCAGGAAGTGACATCTCCCCCTTCATGGCATTTTATGTCATCATGTTCCAAACCCGGCAGCAGCAGCGATTCCCATATGCTGCCCTGCTGCCAGCACCCGCCTCTCCCCTTTACTGCAGCCGCCTCTCTGATGTAACTTCCTGTTTCGTCAGACGAGGCTCAAACAGCAGCAGTAAAGGGAAGAGGCAGGTGGCAGGGCAGCGTATGGGAATCACTGCTGGGTTTGGAACATAACGAAGTAAACGCTGCCCAGGGGGGGCGGCATCTCGGCCCAGGGAGAAGCATGTTAGCTCCACCTCAGGCGGCATCTCACCTTGGGCCAGCCCTGCCTGAACACATGTATTTTATAAACCTCATATGTAAATTGCAAGTCCACCTATGCCTAAATAACAACCCTGAACATACCTACATGAGAGTCACTTAAAAGGGCATGTCTTCTTGGTACCAAGCATAATTTTACATGTGTAACCCCTGTTGTAAATTTATCAGAGTCCTTTCACACATTTAAAAATGCACACAGGAATTCCTTTACAAAATTAACCCTTTGGGGGGGTAATTCTGTAACTGGACACCTGGTAGGAGCCTATTCTATAAAGCGAAAATAGAGAATGAAAAACACTCTTACGTTGGAAAACTTCACAATGCCCACGTATAGAAAAAGCGTTTTTCATTATTATGGATATTCCCCTCTACATGGATAAACGTTGCTTTTTATCACCAACTGATAAATTGTGCCTATGCAGAAATAGGGAAATGTACATTTATACAACAACTTGGAGAAGCACAGAAGGGGATAACTGTCATGGTTGGGTTAAGATGATGAATGAATGTGAGTGTGTGTGTGAACATCTTGGGTGATCGTGTATGGATGGAGGTATGGAAGGTTATGCTGGTGGACTTATAGAGAGTTTTCCGCTTTGACAAATTCTGCAAATGTTGGTATTGTTATCTGGATAAGCGATATGATAGGGGTTGTGTGTGGGGTGCCCAGCTGACATTTAATGTGGTTCAAGGGAAGGAGAGACGAATTTGAAGTGGAACTGGGATGTGTAGCATGGAGGGGTTGGGTTGTAGAATGGATACTTATTTTGTTCTGAAGAAAATTTTGTTTTGACAATGGGTAGGGGGTATTGGGATCAAGTATTGGTCTGGCATTATTGATGATCTGAATGTTATGTGTTACGTGTTACGAAAAGGAGGAGTTAGTGGTTATTGTGGATGAGCAGACTGGATGGGCCATTTGGCCTTTAACTGCCATAATGTTTCTATAGTGGGAAGCTTCCCTGTGTTTTTACTGGTTGCTGGAGTAAGAGCTGGGCACTTTGGCAGTTCCTTGTTACAGAGTTTTTACTGGCAGACATATATACCATTAATTGTACTATCCAAGAAGTTCTGTTCATGGAAAGTTTCAGGTATCGATTCTTCTATCAAACGAACAAAAATATTACAGACACTGAAGCGACATAGATCTGACACAATCTGTTTGCAGAAAACTAAAGTCACTGTTTTGGAACACCAAAAATTAAAAGGTGGATGGCTACATACATGCTACTCAGCCTCCTTAGGGAAAAAGAGAGTGGGCGTGGCTATTTTCATTACCAAATCAGTTACCTTTCAACTAAACAATTGATACAAGACCCTGAGGGCAATTATGTGGTAATTCATGGTTGGCTTAATAGGACTCTGGTTACAGTGGCTTTCATATATGCCCTCAATGTCAATCTTGACATCATTTGTACCTTCTAATTTGATAGTAGCAGGTGATTTTAATGCTATCCTGCAAGCTAAACTTGATACTAAGCCCAGTCACATCTCTAGATCAGATATGGGTTTAACAACACTCATGAAGAGCTTAGACCCATGGAGATTGTTACACCCTACTGACCTGGATTTTACTCATTTCTCAAGGGTGCAGAACTCTGTCCCAGATCGACTTTATTTTTCTATCACAAGATTTTTCTATTCCAAGAGTCGAAAGGACAAATATTGGTCCCCTGGTAATTTCTGATCATATTTCATTATTTTTGGAAATGCAAGGATTGGGGTCCAATAGGGGAGGAGATTTGAGATGGAAACTTCTCACACAACTCTATAGAAACAAAGTTCCTGATATTAAGACCATGGGAGGGAGCCTAGCTAACTCCCACGGTCAGCGGTCAGCCAGGGTGTTCAATGCTGGGCCGCTTCCTGTGTCCGGCATTGAATATCCAAGTGGTTTAATCTGTTTGTGTTTGTGCATCTGACATCCTGTGTGCAGGACGTCAGACGCACACACAGAAACAGATTGCAACTTGATCAGATGATTCGTCCACGCCGCGCGGCCGAGAAGAGGACTTTGGCTGGTGGGGGTTGGGGTCCCCCGCCAGCACAGGTATGCGGCGGCGGCAGAGGAGGGTTGGCGGCGGGAAGGGGGGCTCGAGAGGGTCACGGCAGGGGGGTCCAGGGGTCAGGAACTTGGAGGGGGGGTCTGGAAATCGGAGGGAGGGAGGGATTCTTCTGGCGTCGCGTTACCATGGGCGAAGCTATTACGAAGCCTACGAACACTTCAGGGCTTCAGGGCTTCACTTCCAAGCTGCCACGGAGTCAGCTTCAGAACGTTGGAGGTGCGAATTATTATATTAGATAAGACCAAAAATTGGTAATAATTCAGAAGAAGCCTCATGATTCTGGCCTGGGTGAAAACAAATTCCCAAATGCTAAAAAGTAAAATATGCAAATATTCCTCTTGCTCCAGTTCAACACCAAAACCATCTCCTCTGTTATATGCTCGTATAAACTGCTTTTATTGTACCACAAAAAGGCAGAATAGCAAATGCATTACCCTTACCCTTGCAGTGAGGGAAACCTGCATGTTTTAAATGGGTGCGTGCCCAATTTGCATGTATAATTTAACACCTTTTATAGAATCAGGGACTAATTGTGAATTCTATATCACAATTAAGCATGTAATTGCTGATTTAAAAAACTAGTGTAAGTCTGCAGTTATTTGCTTAACTTACAAGCGCTTCTGCAAGCCCAATGGCCGGTGTAAATCCTTGTGCTTAACTGCTGTCAGGTAAGCATGTAACTGCTAGTGTTCTATAACCTGTGTGCATAAGTGCGAGGCATGCCCCTGACCCACACATGCCCCTCCTAGGGACCATTTTACTAAAGTTTATTGCATGCTAAATGCTGCAAGTTTTATTTTGTACCTATGGGTTATGCAACAGAGAATCAAATGCAACGAAAGGGAACACTCTGTTATAATTTGTCAATACAACAAAACTATGGGTAGCGAGTCTAATCTCACAGGGTGTGTGGGATGTGAAATAATATGTGGGAGAAGGGAAGAGACCTCAGACCGGTGAAGTTCCAGCACAACTGCTGGCTATACTCCTGTTAGGGCTGTCACCATAAATCAGTCATTGGTCTCAAACCCACCTCCTCCCTTTATGTGGACATACACATTTTTTTATAAATAATTTTTATGAAGTATGCTGTATCGACTGTGAGTCACACAACTTCAAGGATGGTAAAAAAAAACCACTTAGTTCATTGCAGCTTCGGTAATGGGGTTCCCCGCCCAACAGATCCGTTTCGCCGGAGGGGCTTCTTCAGGGGAAAGCGAGCACCCAATTTAGCCGCACTGCTGAAGCGGCAATGTAGCAATCATTCAACCAGACAGACTTCGAATTTGGAGTCTGTCTGGTTGAATGATTGCGGGGAACCCCATTACCGAAGTTGCAATGAGCTAAGTGTTTTTTTTAACCATCCTTAAAGTTGTGTGACTCACAGTCGATACAGCATACTTCATAAAAATTATGGCACAGAGACAAATTCAGTAAATGGCACCAAACGTTAAGTGCTTTGCTGTTTATAGAATAATGTTTAGTGCATATTATGGCACCTAATATTGGGTGCAAGAACTTACACCAGCCGAAACCTGGTGCAAATTCTATAACACTGCACAGAAATTCTTTGGAACGCCCCTGACCCACCCATAGCCACACCCCCTTTGGGCTGCACATGAGAGGATTTGGGCGTGGATCTTTATAGAACTGCGTGCAGTCGGTCCACATACAAATCAAAATTAGAGCTAATCAACTTTGATAATTTATTGTTAACAGCCAATTATTGATTGTTAATGGCTCATTATCAAATTTATTTGCATGGGCATCTCAGGATCGCATTCAATTTTGGGCACCATTTATAGACTCTGGGGGTTAGTGCACACCAATGTCCATTAGTGCTTAATAAAAGGGCCTCTATCGTGTGTAACTGCAAATTAGTGCCAAAAAACACCAATTAACACCAATTATTGACAATTATTACTTAGTTCCAATTAGCAGCTAATTTATCAATTAAGTTATGAGTGTAACTAGCACTATTCTATCATTCACAGGCTAAGCAACAAATTGTGCCCAGAAGTTTATAGACATAGGGACAAGTGTGCGTTAATGAAGGCACATCGTTAGAACATAATGTTTTGAAGAAAATCTCACTTTCCACATGGTGGAAGTACTATGCAAGGAACAGGTTATTCTGCATACTGCAGATCTCTTAATACAGATGCACCATTTTTACACTGTACTTCAGAAAACAGTATTTTCCATTTTATGATGACAATATTGGGAGATTTTTTTTACCAGCTGTTGTAAACAAGTCATCTAGTTGATTAAATTTTTTTTTTATATCACACTTCATATTTAATTCATGCAATTTACCTTTCTAACTTGCACGGTCATTACCATAGCTTTTGATTATTATGTGTTTTGCTACAGCATTATTTCTTTCTGACAAGCTCATTGCTAATTCAAACCCCCATCAGGCTTTTTCTGATGGCTCTCTGTGTTCCAACATTTTATTTTCTCTATCTGCTCCTTCAGTTTTTATCCCTGCTGCAAGGATTACTGTAACGTGCAAAAACAAGAAGGATCATCTTCTTGTAGTTTGAAGCCTAGTGAATTAATTCCATTAATTTCTGTTGAGATTAATTAACTAATTGTTAATGTCTGGAGGCAAACTTGCATTTTTGAATGTCAGAATGTTATACATAATTTAAAAAAAATCATTCGTTTAGGAGGCTGACACTGGGAATGTGGTTTGTTCCACTTCTGCACTTTGTGCATATTTGTCAAGACTTTCTGTAAATTATTCAGAATTTTGTCAGGATATAAACTTCAACTGCTTGTGATCTACAAAGCAATACAATTTGGGATAGGAATTAACATTTCAGAAGTTCCTAACAAACGTTTAGCCTTTGGAAATACTTTGTGAAGATGTAACAGTCTGTTCACGCTTTCCAAAAATACTAGGACTAGGGGGCACGCGATGAAACTACAGTGTAGTAAATTTAAAACAAATCGGATAAAATTTTTCTTCACCCAACGCGTAATTAAACTCTGGAATTTGTTGCCGGAGAACGTGGTGAAGGCGGTTAGCTTGGCAGAGTTTAAAAAGGGGTTAGACGGTTTCCTAAAGGACTAGTCCATAAATCGCTACTAAATGAACTTGGGAAAAATCCGCTATTCCAGGAATAACATGTATAGAATGTTTGTACGTTTGGGAAGCTTGCCAGGTGCCCTTGGCCTGGATTGGCCGCTGTCGTGGACAGGATGCTGGGCTCGATGGACCCTTGGTCTTGTCCCAGTGTGGCATTACTTATGTACTTATGACTTCAAAGCAAAAAATGTTCCATGTATGTCCTTTTATGAAAATATGACTCCTAGTGGTAGTTGCGTGAGAATACAGCTAGGACACCATTTTGAGGGATGGTGCCAGAAGGGCAGGAGTGACTAGGGATCTCTCCTGCTTGGGGACCCACTAGATCATCATGGAATTAAGGTGTGGCCACACGAGTGGTGGGGGGTATGTTTGGGGAGTACGGAGCTTGTTCAGAGGAGGGGCTTATTTGGGGGGAGGGGATCATTGTTTCTCATCTGTCTAAGCAGAGCTTCCAAAACCAACTGGAAAAAATATTGTGCCTTCAATAACTTTTTAGCAAACAAAAAAGAAGCAAAAACTGGGCCTTCAGGATTGAGAAAAAATGCAGTCCTTTAATATCATAAATACATCACTTTCAATAACTTTTTAACATGTTTTAACGATCCCTCAGCTTGCAGAGCTAAAAGTAGGGAGTCCCACAAGGTCATGGCCAAATAATAATAATAATAAATGCCCCTGCCCTTGTGGATGCCAAATGGGCCTTGGTAAAAGAAGGTACTTGCAGCTGAACTGCAGTTACTCACTACAATGCCCTTCTTGAGACATATGGCAACACTAATTTTACAACAGCGCAGGCCATTTTTCAGCGCACCTTAGTAAAAGGACCCCTAAATGTTGACATTTGTAAAATGGATGCTCCCACCACCAGGGGCATAGCCAGACTTCGGCGGGAGGGGGGTCCAGAGCCCGAGATGAGGGGGCACATTTTAGCCCCCCCCCCCCCCGGCGCCACCAACCCCCCAGCATTGCCGACCCCGCCCCACCACCGTTGCTACCACCACCAACAACAACTTTGACCCCCCGCCGATGACCCTCTTGACCCCCCTCCCGCCACCAACCCGCCGTCACCTACCTTTGCTGACGGGGACCCCAACCCCCGCCAGCTGAGGTCCTCTTCTTCCGGCGCAAGGCTTCGTTCTGTTTCTGAGTCTGACATCCTGCAGAAACAGAACGAAGCCTTGCGCCGGAAGAAGAGGACCTCGGCTGGCGGAGGTTGGGGCCAGCAAAGGTAGGTGACTGCAGGTTGGCGGTGGGAGGGGGGGTCAAGAGGGTCGTCGGCAGGGGGGGCCCAGGGCCAAATCTGTGGGGGCCCAGGCCCCCGTGGCCCCACATAGCTACGCCATTGCCCACCACATGTAGTTGGTACATCCATGTTCATTTGTGCATGTATTTTAGTAAAGGTGCTGCTAAATACTACCGGAATTTGACACATCCTGACCCAGTCATCTTAATTCCAATTTGAATGTTCTGTCTAAAATCTGTCTTTAAATGTGGCCCACCAGTGCTCAGCCAGGTATAGGAAAGGCACAGAATTCTATACAATGCACAGTGACTTTGGTTAGAAAATGAATAATCACCGAAGCTAGGGAAGGTCCGTAGTGAGGATGGATGTGTCACATGAGATACAGAGCTATATTTTAGGTGGGAGGAGCCAAACACTTTATGTTTAATGTACCCATAGAGATAGAATGGTTGTTGCACACTTCAGGATGTGCAGTTTTGAATGGAAGCACATGTCCAACATTTTCAATTGCAACCCATTTGAGGGCACCTAAATTCATGTTGATTTTTGAGTTTGAAAATAAAAATGATTACTACTACTACTATTACTACTATTTAGCATTTCTATAGCGCTACAAGGCATACGCAGCGCTGCAAGTCAAGATAGATTTGCAAGCTATCATGGTACTGACCATCCTAGCTGTAGAATTTCTGAACTTTAGCTATCAACTAGAACTTGGCATAGTTCAAAATCTGTAGTCCCATTAGGCTCTAAGATCTCATTTTACATTTTTTCACTCATCCAGATTCTTTTGCTGTCAGGAGAGCGACTCTGCAAATTGTAAATGAGATAATGGGAGTTCAGCATATTGTGAAAAAAGCTAATAATCTTATTTCAATTGTGCCCAGATCTTTCTCAAATCGCATAACATCTCTAGAATTCCCAACAATTGAATATTATTCCCCAGCTCCAATTGTTTAAATTCTCTAGTGAACGTTCCATAACTTTTAGTTGTTTTTGCATGGCGGACATTCTGTTGGTGTCAGCCTTGTGATCAACCTGGACAAGATGTGCTTTGATGCCTGCAATTTACTTTTTGAACTCTCCAACCTTTTCTTTAATCATTGTTAAAGCTTCTCCATTTTCTTTCGCGAGGTTTTAATTTCCACCAGTTCGTTAAACACTATTTGTAATGAAACCTCTGGTTCCTTCTTGGCTGCATCTTTCTTAGAGATGATGGTTTTGGCTTGGAGCACTTTGCTTCTTGTGCAGGTACAGAATTATACCCTAGTTTGCCAGGTTTGATCCCAGACATTTTCTTGACACCTTGAGTTAATAGTCACTGATCTGTGTGAATATTAGTGTCCTGCTGAGGAAGAACACTGTCCCCTGGATTCTACATATTACACCCCAAGTTGCATGCTGAAATTTGGGCACATGCAAATTGATTGATTAACGAGCCCTTAACTATTTATTTATTTATTTATTTATTTAGATTTTGCTCACACCTTTTTCAGTAGTAGCTCAAGGTGAGTTACATTCAGGTACTCTGAATATTTCTCTGTCCCAGGAGGGCTCACAATCTAAGTTTGTACCTGAGGCAATGGAGGGTTAAGTGACTTGCCCAAGACCACAAGGAGCAGCTGTGGGATTTGAACCAGCCACCTCTGAATTGTAAGAGTTGTGCTCTAACCACTAGGCCACTCCTCCACTCCACTAGCAATAATTGGGTGCTAATAACCAATTATATTGTAGTTAATTGCCTTTGATTAGAAGTTGCTCATACATCTAACTGCACACTATTCTATAAGGATCGGCACCCAATGTTTTTAGTGTATATCTGAAAAGGGGGTGTGGTCATGGATATGTTGGGGGTGTTCCAAAAAGTTGCATGCAGAATTACGGAATTTGGCCTAAGCACATCTAACTTGGGTGCTGGTATTTACTCCTAGTTTAAGCAGGTATAAGTCCAGCGCCCAAATGTTAGGTGAGGAATCAGCGCCTAACTGCTATTCTATATAAGGTACGCATCCTTTATAGAGTAGTGCTTAACAAGCAATAATGAGTACATATTGGTCCTGAGTAGAATTTAGGCGCACAACTCCTTAAGTGTATTCTGTAACGATGTGTGCCAAACTTCTAATACGCGGAGGCAAAAAGAGGCGTAATTATGGGTGGGGAAGTGAGCATTTCATGGGCGTTCCAAAATTTAGGTGCCTAGTTATAGAATATGACCCAGTGCGTCTAAATCTACGCACTGATACTTACACCAGGTTTTTGTTGGCATAAATGGATGCATGCAGATATCGGCACTGAAATATCAACTAAGCATCCTATATAATAAAAAGCACCTCCAACATTCTGAAGCTGACTCCGTGGCAGTGAAAGTTTGAAGGGTTCATGCTGCTTGTAATGCTGTATCCATCTTCTGGGTTCGTCCAAACAGCACTGACCAACCACAGGATAGCAACACGAGGCACAGCCTCAACGTCTATAGCCTTCCCTTCGAGTTCATTCCCTCAGAGTCCTGCCACGGAAAGAGGAAATGATGTCAGCAGGTGGGACTCAGAGGGAATGAAGTCGAAGGGAAGGCTACAGACGGGCAGGGCTTTCAAAGATGCGGCCGCTTCGACGGAGGTAAACAGGGGAATGAGGAGAATCGATGGGTGGCTGGAGGGGGGGGCAGTGGAGCAAGGAGAATCTCTGGGTGGCTGGAAGGGGAGCAGGGGAGAGAGGACAATCGCTGGGTGGCTGGAGGGGGGGCAGGGGAGACAGGAGAATCGCTGGGTGGCTGGAGGGGGGCAGGGGGGATAGGACAATCGCTGGGTGGCTGGAGGGGGGGCAGGGGAGATAGGACAATTGCTGGGTGGCTGGAGGGGGGGCAGGGGACAGAGGAGACACTCGCACCCAGCAGTCTCACTCTCTGTCACACACACACACACTCGCACATTCACTTCCTCTCTCTCTCTCTCTCTCTCTCTCTCACATACAATCACTCTCACACACACACTCTCTCAAACATACACACTCCGAGAAAAACCTTGCTAGCGCCCATTTCATTTGTGTCAGAAACGGGCTTGTTTTACTAGTATTCTATAATCGGCACCTAAATCTAGGTGCCGATTATAGAATATGCTTAATCGGCACTGATTTCAGCGCCAAATTTGTAGGCACCATATATAGAATTTCCTCCTTTGTGCCAAAGTTTTTCGGCACACAAGGTTTGGTGTTATTTATAGAATTCCCCCTGTATCTGCAGTAAATCACATTTCAAGGAAAGTGAACTTTTCTAACATCCCATTGCCAACCCGACAATAGGCTTAGTTTCCAAAACTTTTTGTGTATGTTTATTTTATAAAAACCTTTGAAAACAAAATATATTATCAGGTTGGCAAATGAATGTTTAGAAATGTTCACTTTCCCTGAAAAGTGACTTGCTTCAGTGTTCTTGTTTAGCAGGGCAGATTAGGGATTGATGACGCAAAGTAGGCAGCCATCTTGATTGAGCTCACCAATGCCCTTCTCAAATAGTGCACAATTCTAACTTTGAAAACACAGGGCTAATCTTTGAAAATAAGTTTACAGGATGCTTTGAATGAAAAAGACTTAATGGTGGTCTCCATTGGACAAGGTGATACCATGCAGCCTGGAAGTATTTTAGACATTCTGAACGGGTTTAGCATAATAGTTTAAGCAATTATACTTGATTTATATAGAAATGATTATAAACTGGTTAGAAACTAAGGAAATAGAAAGCAATTCAGATGCTAAATGCTAATGTGAACTCTTTAATATCCCAGTAAACCTAATGTGATGAAAGCCTTTTGAATTCTAGCATGGATTAGCTCTTCTGCTTGAAGAGTGATTATACACTGACCATTGTGATTAAGTTCAGCATATGATGACAATTTGTGGCTCAGCACATCATTTTGTCAAGCAGTATTCATTTCACAATATGAAACAACTGCTTTCGTAAAAATTACTTTGGCAAAGGTTTGCTAGAGGAAAAAGTACAGATTGAGAAAGCATCTTAAAGGGCCATCTTCAGTTTGGGGATTTAGTTTTTATTGTTTTCATAAATGCAGCACTGCAAAAAAATAATTATCACTCTTTGAGACATATTTATTTATTTGTTACATTTGTATTCCCCATTTTCCAACATACTTGTAGGCTCAACGTGGCTTACATAATTCCGGAGAAGTGGTTACAACTCCAGTAAAACGGATACAAGGCTGTTGTTGTTGATTAGTTAAGTGACGCTAAAGTGAGTTAACCACGTAAGGGACCATGAGACGGAAGTTATGAGTTACGTTCCTGTCATGTTTCGGTCAGGGGCGTAGCCAGACACCCCATTTTGGGTGGGCCTGGGCCCAAGATGGGTGGGCAGAAGATCTTCATCTTGTCGCACAAGTGATTTGGTCTCTCCCTCTCTCACCTGCATGCCATATGGTTCTCAAACATACCCCCTCCCCTGCATACTTTTTAAATAGCAGATTTTCACAAAAATCTGGCTGTGAATACACACTGCTCATGTTGGCCCCACAGCCTTCCGTCTGATGCAACTTCCTGTTTCCGTATAGGAGGGAATACATCAGAGGAAAGGCTGTGGGGCCAGTGCGAGCACCATGTATCAGTTGCTGCTCGCTGCAGGTGAAGATCTGCTATTTAAAAAGTATGCAGGAGGGACAGTTGTTGGGAGTTTTTGGCTGGTGGGGCTTGGAGATCCCTGCCAGCCACATCATAGGTGTGCTGCTACTGGGTGGGCCTGAGCCAAAGTGGGTGGGCCTGGGCCCACTTGGGTCCACCCTTGGCTACGCCACTGGTTTCAGTTATGTTATGTTGCAGTAATCGGCAATTACGTTGGATCAGTGGGATATGCTTTTTTGAAGAGATGCGTTTTCAGGTTTAGGAAGGGGGAAGAGAAATTCTAAGGAAAACAGTGAGCTGCATGCACCAATGGAGGAGCAACAGTAATAACAGAAGCAGGCAGTGTTGCCAGGTGGGCGGTTTTACCGCCCAATTGGGCGGTTTTCCGCGACACGCCACGGGAAATTTTGCCCGCGGCGGGTTGCGGTTTTTTGGGCTTGTTTTGGGTCTTTTGGGCGGTTTTTAAAGCGGTTTTTTCGGCCACGGGGGGCGGGGTTAGTGACGTTTTGGGCGGGGTTAGTGATGTTCTGGGCGGGGCCGATGACGGGGAGGCTGGGCCGATGACGGCAGGGGCGGGGTTGATGATGGCGGGGGCGGGGGTGATGACGCGGGGGTGGGGGTGTCAGGGGCGGGGTTTGACTTTGGGCGGGTTTTGGGCTGGATTTGGGCTCGTTTGGGTGGGAAAAAATTTTTCCACCTGGCAACCCTAGAAGCAGGTTGTAAATTAAGGAGTTTGGGATTCGAATCCCGCTTCTCCCGTTGACACTTTAGGTCTGAAATTCAGCCAGCCTCTTCAACATAGAAGGTTAAGCACTGTCGCTTAACTTTATTTGTATATTTAATGGCTCTATCCTTTTAAATAACAATGTTGAATATATGGCTGATTGGTGCATCAGCTCAGAGGCATGCACAAGTTTTTTTTTTTTTTAATTCTCTGTGATACCCCAGACGGGGGTTACAGGGTAGCCCTGTGAATAACTCAGCCAAACAAGGAATATAAATGTGAAAGTAAATGTTTTATTCACCTGAACCCTGGGACCTGTTGCTTCACAGGCCAGGAACATGAGATGCAACACTTTCTCTTATTGAGTAACAGTCTTGAGTAGGCCTCTGGCTAGCAGGCCAAGCAGTCTGCGGCTGGTGAGGCTGCCCTGCCCCAAACACAGCCGTAAGTTCTTAGGTCTGGCTTCAACCAGCCCTCAGCAACGTTGGCTTACCTCAGCCAGCTCACAGCAACTAGACGTATTCAGTAAGGGCATAGACTGAGGCTTCATTTCTTCCTTCCCGGGGCCTCTCTAACTTCAGCCTGGCCCTGTCTTTTAAACTCCCAGGTATTGACTCCACCCCTCCCAGCTCACTTTCATGGGGGGGGGGGGGGGGTGGGAGAGAGGGAGGGACCTGTGCTCTGATGGTGGCCCATGCTATCAGAGGGACTTTTCTTAAGGATGAGGGGCAGTGTTCTATACACTCTCTCACATGCTCTTTTTGGCCAGGGCTTTACATGAGGGATTAAGGGGGGGGGGGGGGGGTCGCTCTCCCTAATTCCATGTAGTTTATTTCCACCTCTAAAATGAAAACATTAAAATTGCAGCCTCAGTACTTAATCGGTGGCAGTTACATTTATAGATTTGTAAAATGAGGTAGCTACACAAGGAATCAGCTCCAGTTAACACATGAAAGTTGTGAAATTGCTGATACCTCCATGTAAAAGCTGCCAGGATAATACCATTTGTGTTACCCATGTGTATTTTTTTAAAATGACTGCTCCCGCTGCACATGCTTGCAAATATAAATGTACTCTTGTAGGTATTTTAGAAAAGACTTTGCATTGACAGTGTATTTTCTAAAATGTCGTTGAAATTAGCACATCCCAATCTGGACTCATCAGTTCTAATCTCCCTACCCTATGTAAAATTGGGCTGTAATGTATAGGTGGCATCTCTGATTTTGTCTCGCCACCATGCCAGCCCTTTCTATGCATAAAATTGACCTGCAAATTTTTGCACCCTTCTGCTCTACTTTGGCCCAAATCTTCAAGTTTTTGGCCCATTTACTCTTATTTCACTTTCTGTCAGAAATGAGTCTAAAAACTTTTCAGCAGGGGGCAGAGCTTATCTCCTGTTCTGTGTCATATGTAAAAAGCGACATTTACATATGCAGATTGCATACAAGTATATGCGAGCCATGCTTTTGCTACCTGCTGGCAAATACATAACTCGCTTTGCATATCAAGCCCTTGGGCAAATAAGTTCACCCTCCATTTGCCAGAATATAGCTTGCATAGAGCACTGTTGTAGCATAGCCATGGGGGGGCTGCCCCACCCATTTTGGGTTCAAGCACCCCAGAATTGTGACACCATATGCTGTGGCTTGTGGGGACCCCCAAGCCCTACCAGCAGAAAAAGTTCTTCACTTGAGGCCTGGCAATTAGAGGCAGTTTCCCAGGGCCCAATACCTCCACACTGTGCCGAACCCCTCCAGGCACATGTATAAAAAAAGTGAGCATCTGTAGGGTGGGGTGGCATGGCTAGTGGAGGATCTTTTCTGCTGGTGAGGCTTGAGGATCCCCGCCAGCTCAGGTACTTAGGTGACATGGGGGGAGAGCAGTGGCGTAGCCAAGGGTGGGCCTGGGTGGGCACAGGCCCACCCGCTTTGGGCTCAGGCCCACCCAGTAGCAGCAGAAGCATGATGTGGCTGGCAGGGATCCCCAAGCCCCACCAGCTGAGATCTCCCAACAACTGTCCCTCTTGCATACCTTGTAAATAGCAGATCTTCACCTACAGCGAGAAGCGACTGTTGCGTACTGTTCACATCAGCCCCACAGCCTTCCCTGAGCAATGAAAATCTGCTACTTAAAAGGTATGCGGGGGGGGGGGGGGGGGGGGGGGATGTTTGAGAGACCATATGGCATGCAGGCAAGAGAGGGAGAGACCAAATCACTTGTGGGACAGGGCGGAGTTCTTCTGCCCACCCATCCTGGGTCCAGGCCCACCCAAAATTGGGTGTCTGGCTACGCCCCTGGGGGAGAGGACAGGAGAGCAGGGCAAAATTTTGTTCCTTCCCACTTTGAGCTTAGCACTCCCTCCCCCCATATTTAAGGTCTGGCTATACAACTGGAGTATAGGTTTGGAAAATACAAGTAATAAATCCAAAGCCAAAGTGACTCGCGGATTTTTCTACCCTTTAGCCCTACTTTGGCCCTAATCTCTTAATTCTGTCAGGCTTTATTCTTATTTCACTTTCTGTCAGGGATGAGTCTAAAAATTTCTTCAGCAGGGGACAGGGCTTATCGCCTGTTCCGTGCTACAGCAGTCAATAGTTTCCTGTCTTTTATTCATAGAAATCAAACAAAATAAAACATGGAAAAGAAAATAAGATGATACCTTTTTTATTGGACATAACTTAATACATTTCTTGATTAGCTTTCGAAGGTTGCCCTTCTTCCTCAGATCGGAAATAAACAAATGTGCTAGCTGACAGTGTATATAAGTGAAAACATTCAAGCATTACTATGACAGTAAAATAGATACCATTAGAGATTCTACATGGAATGTTGCTACTATTGGAGATTCTACATGGAATGTTGCTACTATTGAGATTCTGTTGCTTCTATTGGAGATTCTACATGGAATGTTGCTATTCCAGTAGCAACATTCCATGTAGAAGGCTGCGCAGGCTTCTGTTTCTGTGAGTCTGACGTCCTGCACGTCAGACTCACAGAAGCAGAAGCCTGCGCGGCCACGTTGGTGATCTACAAGGGCCGACTTCTACATGGAATGTTGCTAGTGGAATAGCAACATTCCATGTAGAATCTATAGAAATCAAACAAAATAAAACATGGAAAAGAAAATAAGATGATACCTTTTTTATTGGACATAACTTAATACATTTCTTGATTAGCTTTCGAAGGTTGCCCTTCTTCCTCAGATCGGAGATAAGCAAATGTGCTAGCTGACCGTGTATATAAGTGAAAACATTCAAGCATTACTCTGACAGTCTGACAGGGTGGGAGGAGGGGGGTGGGTCTTTTATTCAAAACTCTCATGTGGTTGATGCACAGTCACATAGGAACTGGGTCTAGAAAAAAAGATTTTGGTGGCGGCATAATTTAGATGCATTTTGAGAGCTCCTCTATCTTCAGTTGCAAAACCTTTTAGGTTTCAACCATTGAGGACTTCTAATTGTTGCCTTTTCATCTGGTCCAACGGCTAGAACTACACAAGTAATTTAAAGTATTTTGCCATTTCCTTTCTTAATTAATGCCAACTGTTGCATTCTGAGTAAAGCACGGCATCAGTATTTGATGAGGATATTATGGCTTCATCGCTGAGGCAGTAGGGCTCTTCCTGCCCAGTCTCGAAACACCAGACAAGCCGCAGAGTTCAGTCTCCACGTTCTGTCTTTCATTAGGTCCCAGACTTGGGGAGTACCCAGCTGCGTCTTCCTGTAAGGTCTGTCAGTCTTCCAAGGCTTGTTAACATGCTAATATAAAAGGAAGTAGGATTGACTTCAAGGAATTTACAACTGTCCTTAAACTTCAAAGGCTAGAGCTGTACAGATTTAATGCACACACACACAAAAAAAAATACAAGGGACAGATCTGTCTATGTCAAACACTAGAGAAGGTTTTGCAGCATGTGCACATTTAAATAGCAGGTTTCCATGTGGAAATGACCTTATACATGTAAGTAGTGATTTTGAAACAGCTATTCCTTAAATGGGTATACCCACAGCGTGCACAGTCTTGAAGAGGGTGTGATCCGGGTGTGGTTTGGGTAGGCCTGAAAAATATGCGTGCATTTCCTATTCTACAAGAGCAGAGTACTTATACTTCACAATATTTACCTGTTGGCATTTAATTAAACCTGCTCTGAGTCACATGTTAACCGTCAACTAACTGCTTGTTTGGACCTGAGCTTCAGAGGAGTGATTGAGGGGGAAGTTAAGCTTACCTCTACGCTGCTTAAACCTACTTCAAATAATAGAAAAAAAAAATAAGTTTTGGCACTCAGTTCCTTAATCGAGTCTTCGTGGATTGCAGTTATGTGGGATCTGGCAGTTACCTGTGTAAGTGGTGCTCTTACAAGAGTAGATACAGTAGAAGTCCAAAATTCGGGACTGCTCAGGGGTCGGGTCAGTCTGGATTTTTGGATTTTCTGGATTTCAATGTGCCAGAAGACATAGAGGGGCATAATCGAAAGGGGCACCCAAGTTTTCATGAGGGCGTCCTCGCAGGACGGCCCCGTGAATGGGTAGGGAAACCTGTATTATTGAAACAAGATGGGTGTGCATCTTTCATTTCGATAATACGGTCGGGGACGCCCAAATCTCAACATTTAGGTCAACCTAAATGTGTGGAGGAGTGGTCTAGTGGTTAGAGTGGTGGACTTTGGTCCTGGGGAACTGGGTTCGATTCCCACTGCAGGCACAGGCAGCTCCTTGTGACTCTGGGCAAGTCACTTAACCTTCCATTGCCCCAGGTATAAATAAGTACCTGTATATAATATGTAAGCCGCATTAAGCCTGCCATGAGTGGGAAAGCGCGGGGTACAAATGTAATTAAAAAAAAAAAAAACTTAGAGATGGTTGACCTAAATGTTGAGGTGGTCGACCTTAGAGATGGTCGTCCCCGGTTTTCGGCCATAATGGAAACCAAGGGCGCCCATCTCAAAAAACGACCAAATCCAAGCCCTTTGGTCGTGGGAGGAGCCAGAATTTGTAGTGCACTGGTCCCCCTCACATGCCAGGGCACCCTAGGCGGTACTGCAGTGGACTTCAGAAATTGTTCCCAGGTTCATAGCTCCCTTACCTTGGGAGCTGAGCCCCCCAACCCCCCCCCCCCCCAAAAAAAAAACCCCACTCCCCACAACTGTACAACACTACCATAGCCCTAAGGGGTGAAGTGGGCACCTGCATGTGGGTGTGGTGGGTTTTGGAGGGCTCACATTTACCACCACAAGTGTAACAGGTGGGGGGGGGGGGGCTGGGTCTGCCTGCCTGAAGTGCACTGCACCCACTAAAACTGCTCCAGGGACCTGTATACTGCTGTCAGGGAGCTGGGTATGACATTTGAGGCTAGCATAGAAGCTGGCAAAAAATATTTAAAAAGTTTTTTTTTAGGGTGGGAGAGGTTTTGTGACCACTGGGGGAGTAAAGGGAGGTCATCCCCGATTCCCTCTGGTGGTCATCTGGTCAGTTCGGGCACCTTTTTGAGGCTTGGTCGCAAGAAAAAATGGACCAAGTCGGCCAAGTGCTCGTGAGGGATGCCCTTCCTTTTTCCATTATCGGCCGAGGACGCCCATCTGTTAAGCATGCCCCAGTCCCGCCCTCGCTACTGTGTTGACTCCCCCATGAACTTTGGTCGTCCTCGTGATTGAAAGCAGTTGAAGACGCCCAAAATCAGCTTGCGATTATGCCGATTTGGGCAACCCTGAGAGAAGGATGCCCATCTGCCGATTTGTGTTGGAAGATGGGCGCCCTTCTCTTTCGAAAATAAGCCTGATAGGCAGAGCTCCCTGATGACTGAGCCAGCAGCATCCCAAACTTACACCTGTACCAGCAGGCTAAAATAATTCTGAATTTATAATTTACTTTCTTGTAAGTCAGCAATAAAAATCCAAAATTGTTCAGGATTCTGGCTCAAGTAAGAACCTCCTCTCTTCTACTGGGTGTTTTGGTATTTGAAAACAAAGCCATCAGAAGAGGCACTACAGCAATGAGCTTCACTTAATGACAAGGTCATTTTATTGATAAAAGTTAATATTTTTGAATGGTTTGAGGTTTGCACAGAAATTTGTAGAGTCTAGCATTTAAAACAGTAGCCCAAGCAGGTTCCTCAAATTATTGTCCCCGAGGCCCACCCGTTGCTACGCCTCCCCCTTCATTCCCTCCTTCCCTCACTCCTCGCAAGGTCATGCATTTTTTCCCTATACCTGGCTCTGCCTGCTTGTTCTCACCTTTTTCTGAAGTCTTCATACTGCAGTGGCAGTCTTTCTCTCAGGCTGCTTCCAGCATTCGCCATGCCTTTCCCTTCTGACCCTCCCTTGTGATACAACTTCCTATTGCTAGGAAAAGACACGGAAAATGCCTACGTCATGCAGGTCAGGATGGAATATACGGGCCAAATTCTATAAATGGTAGCTTAAAAATCAGAACCGAAAAACCATGCGCTTAGCATGATTCTATAAACTATGCCTAAAGTTAGGCTTAGTTTATAGAATATGCTCACATGCTGTTCTTGCAACTAAAATTTAGGTGCACCCATTTGGGCCACCTAAAACCAGGCCTAAATACTTGCACCTAACGTAGGCACAGATCGGGTGTATTCCATAATAGTGTGCATAGTTTTTTTGAAACACCCACAACCCACCCATGGCCACGCCCCCTTTTTGTCTGCACGCATTAGAATTTATGCACACTACATTGTAAAGTATGCCTAGAAAGCTGTATGCAGAAATTAAAGCCAATTAGTGCTGATTAGCATGCACAACTTAAGATGCCCTTCGTAGAATTTGGGGGAGAATCTGCACTCTACCACATTTAGGGGCCCTTTTACTAAGCCACGAGGGCACCTACGTGCACCCAATGTGCGCCAATTTGGAACTACCGCCTGGCTACGACATGGCTCGGGTGGTAATTTCATTTTATACGCTCGCCCACTACGCGCACCGGAAAATATATTTTATTTTCTAGCATGTGGCACTAACCTGGTGGTAATCAGCATTGTATGCATGCTGACGATTACTGCCCGGTTAACGCCTGAGACCTTACCGCTAAGTGAATGGGTGGCGGTAAGGTCTCAGGCCCAAAATGGACGCACGCCAATTTTCATTTTGCTGCATGTCCATTTTCAGCCAAAAAAAAGGCCTTTTTTGCAGGTGCACTGAAAAATGGACCTGCGTGCGTCCAATACATGCATCTATACCAAAGCAGGCCACTTTTTGGCGCACCTTAGTAAAAGGACCCTTAGAAAAGACGGCTGAGGGAAGATATGATAGAGTTCTATAAAATAATGAGTGGAGTTGAACGGGTAGATGTAAAGTGTCTGTTTACGCTTTCTAAAAATACTAGGACTAGGGGCATGCGATGAAGCTACAATGTAGTAAATTTAAAACGAATCAGAGAAAATCTTTCTTCACTCAACATGTAATTAAACTCTGGAACTCGTTGCCAGAGAATGTGGTAAAGGTGATTAGCTTAGCGGAGTTTAAAAAAGGTTTGGACGGCTTCCTAAAGGAAAAGCCCATAGACCATTATTAAATGGACTTGGGGAAAATCCACTATTTCTGGGGTAAGCAGTATAAAATGTTTTGTAGTTTTTTGGGATCTTGCCGGGTATTTGTGATTTGGATTGGCCACTGTTGGAAACAGGATGCTGGGCTTGATGGACCTTTGGTCTTTCCCAGTATGTACTTATGTACTTATATACAATTGTTGTGCACCATTTCTGAGGGAAAGCCACTTAGCAAAAGCTGGCAACAACATGCATCATTTAATGTATTTATTTATTGGTTCTTATATTCCACATTATCCAAAAAAAAAAAAAACAATTTCAGTTCAAGGTGTCTTACATACATTAGAAAAGTTGACTTACAATGAGCAAGATTTGAAGATTACAAAGCGAGAGAACAATTTTACAGCTAGTGCAGTATTATGATGGTCAGTGGCAATGCTGAAATTAATTAGTGTCTTGAGATTAAAGCTTTAATTTGACATCTGATTGGCTTAGCAAAACAACTTACCATCGAGTAACCATAAAAACAAAAGAGTACATTTACAATCTCCCACAAGTGTAGCTTGAAGCCAGATTGGCTAAATCAGTTCTTGTCCAAGTAGATGCGGTAACTAAATAATCCCAATGGAGACCTTCCACCCCCAATGTGATCAACCAGTCTAACACCACCCACTGTGTTCCCACTGAGGTACACATAGATTGTAAGCCTTTCTACCTGGATGTAACTTGTTGCCTGGACAACCAGGGAAAAGCAGCACCTAGAAAAAATGTCTATAATGTGCTCTTAACATTTATTTTTGTTACATTTGTACCCTGTGCTTTCCCACTCAAGGCAGGCTCAATACGGCTTACATGGGGCAATGGAGGGTTAAGTGACTTGCCCAGAGTCACAAGGAGCTGCCTGTGCCTGAAGTGGGAATTTACTATACTATTTAGCATTTTTATAGTGCTACAGAGCGTACGCAGCGCTGCACAAACATAGAAGAAAGACAGTTCCTCAGGACCAAAGTCCACCACCCTAACCACTAGGCCACTCCTCCACTGTTGCTACTATTTGAGATTCTACATGGAATGTTGCTATTCCACTAGCAACATTCCACGTAGAAGTTGGCCCTTGCAGATCACCAATGTGGCCGCGCAGGCTTCTGCTTCTGTGAGTCTGACGTCCTGCACGTACGTGCAGGACGTCAGACTCACAGAAACAGAAGCCTGTGCAGCCTTCTACATGGAATGTTGCTAGTGGAATAGCAACATTCCATGTAGAATCTCCAATAGTAGCAACATTCCATGTAGAATCTCCAATAGTATCTATTTTATTTTTGTTACATTTGTACCCCGCGCTTTCCCACTCATGGCAGGCTCAATGCGGCTTACATGGGGCAATGTAACTTGCCCACAGTCACAAGGAGCTGCCTGTGCCTGAAGTGGGAATTGAACTCAGTTCCTCAGCTCCCCAGGACCAAAGTCCACCACCCTAACCTCTAGGCCACTCCTCCAGCTTTTGACATTTTTTTCTGGGTGCTTCTTATCCCTGGTTGGTCGGTGCATCCACAGCACCAGCTTCTTTCTGTGAACTTGTTGCCCGGAGCCAGGTCTTGGGATGCTAGATACATGCTGAGAGAAATAAACAAATTCTGTTAGATAAGCTGTCACTGGAACAGTCACAGGCAGCTCCTTGTGACTCTGGGCAAGTCACTTAACCCTCCATTGCCCCAGGTACAAATAAGTACCTGTATATAATATGTAAGCCGCATTGAGCCTGCCATGAGTGGGAAAGCGCGGGGTACAAATGTAACAAAAAAAAATGAATGGATCATACTTGGGAGGGGGGGGGGGGAAGACATCTTTTCCACATGTCTTGCAAACAATCGATTTAGAAGATCTATCAGCTGTTGTTTTTCTTTTTCTCTAATATTTGGTTACACAATCAGAAACTGGAAGATGGAAAAAAAAACCTCCCATAAGTCAACTTCAGAAAGATAGAGAGAAATGACAAAAATGCAAGAAGAGTTTGCCATTCTTCACACTGCTGTGTCTCCGACAGCTTGTTAAAGACACTTGGTGGAGAAGGTGCTACTGTCATACTTATTCGGTGCTAATTAGAACAAACATTAGCGGAATTAAAAATGGGATTTATTGTTTTAATTGGCATAAAATGAAAACTGGCTCTAGTTTAATAAAGGAGGGGGGTGCGAGGGGGTAGAGTCCTTCCATGGTATCTGTATTAACCATTACTACTAGCACATCCCAGGAATCCGTGAATATACCGCTGAAAGTGAAAAAAAAAAAGGAAACAAATGATTCAATGTCCTGGGCAGATTAGCAAAAGGAAGGATGAGACATTCAGCATTTCTGTGTGACAGTGGCTAGAAACAGTATTTTTTTTTTTTCTCAGAGATGGCCTCCTGAGAAAATTAAAAGCCATGGGATAGGAGGCAATGTTCTGTTGTGGATGGGGAACTGTTAAAAGAAAACAGAGAATAGGGTTACATGGCCAGTTCTCTCAATGGAGGAAGATGAATGGAGCGTCACAAGGATCTGTACTGGGATAGATGCTTTTTAACATATTTGGAAGTTATCTGGAATGGGATGACAAGTGAGGTGATCAAATTCGCAGATGACACAAAACAATTCAACGCTGTTAAATCACATGCGGACTGTGTGAAATTGCAGAAAGACCTGAGATGCTGGAAGACTGGGCATCCAAATGACAGATGACACTTTTTGTGGACAAGTACAAAGTAATGTAGTTTGAGAAGAATAACCCAAATTATAGCTACATGATGCTAGGTTCCATATTAGGAGTCATCAGCAAAGAAAAGGATTTAGGGGTCATCGTGGAAAATATATTGAAATCTTCTGCTCATCGTGCCTCTGGTTCGCTCCTTGGTGAGACCGTATCTTGAGTATTCTGTGCAATCCTGTTCAATGCATCTCAAAAGAGAGGTAGTGAAACTGGAAAAGGTATAAAGAAGGGAAGGAAAAGCTAAAGAGGTTAGGGCAATTCAGCTTTGAGAAGAAATGGCTGAGGGCACATATGATTGAGGTCTATAAAATCTTGAATGGAATCTTATCTAGATTGTGAGCTCTTTGAGCAGTGACTGTCTTTTTTGTCTATGGTGTACAGCGCTGCGTATGCCTTGTAGCACTATAGAAGTGATAAGTAGTAGTAGTAATATAGAAGCCTGCCCTTGCAGATCAGCAACGCAGCCGCGCAGGCTTCTGTTTCTGTGAGTCTGACGTCCTGCACGTACGTGGAGGACGTCAGACTCACAGAAACAGAAGCCTGTGTGGCCGCATTGCTGATCTGCAAGGGCAGGCTTCTAGATGGAATGCTGCTAGTGGAGGAGTAGCCTAGTGGTTAGTGCAGTGGAACATGGAATGTTGTTACTATTTGAGATTCTGGAATGTTGCTATTACTTGAGATTCTACATGGAATGTTGCTACTATTGGAGATTCTGTTGCTACTGTAGGAGATTCTACATGGAATGTTGCTACTATTGGAGATTCTGTTGCTAGTATTTGAGGTTCTACATGGAATGTTACTATTCCACTAGCAACATTCCATTTTTAGATTGTGAGCTCTTTGAGCAGGGACTGTCTTTTTTGTCTGTGGTGTACAGCGCTGCGTATGCCTTGTAGCGCTATAGAAATGATAAGTAGTAGTAATAGTAGGAATGGGTAAATGCAAATTAATTGTTTACTCCATCAAAAAGCACAAAGACTAAGGGGACATTCCATGAAGTTACATAGTATAGCATTTACAACAAATAGGAGAAAATCTGAGAAAGCTACTGCTTATCCCTGAGGTAAGGAACATGGAAGCTCATTACTTTTTGGGACTCTACCAGGTATTTGCGACCTGGACTAGCCACCACTAGAAAAAAGATAGATGGGCCCTCGGTCTGGCCCAGCCTGGCAACTCATATGGGATAGTTTCCTATTACTAATTTATTGTAATTTTAATGTGTTTAGTTACCTTGTAAACTGCCTTGCGTTGAACTTTGGTTTATGGAAGGTGAAAAAAAAAGTGCACTATAACAACATACTATCAACTGCTGGAAAATCCATCGTACCCAAATCTGTATCCAATATAAAATAATTGACCCAAACTCTCACTGCATTGGCTGGACTGAACTGGGAGTGGAGATATTTAGAAAGAGGAAAAACAATTTTGCTGATGCTCCTTGTGATCTTCGGCAAGTCACTTAACCCTCCATTGCCTCAGGAATAAAATTGCATGTGGTGGACTTTGGTCCTGGGGAACTGTGGAACTGAGTTCAATTCCCACTTCAGGCACAGGCAGCTCCTTGTGACTCTGGGCAAGTCACTTAACCCTCCATTGCCCCATGTAAGCCGCATTGAGCCAGCCATGAGTGGGAAAGCGCAGGGTACAAATGTAACAAAAATAAATAAAGAGGAAAAACAATTTTGCCTATACTCCTTATGATCTTCGGCAAGCCACTTAACCCTCCATTGCCTCAGGAATAAAATTACGTGTAGCCTATTTTACAAACTTCAATGTCGAAAATAACAGCAGTCATACGACTGTCCACCACCCGTGATTCCACTTTCAGTTATCTGGGCCCTGAACTTTGCAATGACCTCCCCTATATGTCAGAAATCAACCCTCCCTGTCTTCTTTCAAACAAGCCCTAAAGACCCACCTTTTTTTTTCTATTTCCTATTTCCTGTTTAGACAAAACAGATCCAAAGAAGCTTAGCAGTGGTTAGACAGCAACACCAGTAATTGGGAAGCAAAGCCAATGCTAGGCAGACTTCTATGGTTTGTGACCTGATCATGGCCGGACAGATTTGGGTGGACTGGAGTGGGGCTTTGATAACTTCAGAAGTTGGAGAACAAGCCCATTTCCAGGCAGTCTTCTACCAATCTGTGCCCTGATCTTGGCTGGACAGATTCATCTTCAGAAGTTAAGGAACAAGGCCAGTGCTGGGCAAACTTCTACAGTCTGTGCTCTGATTGTGGCTGGACATATTTGGATGGGCTGGAGTGGGGCTTCAATTGCAAGTTCAGAAGTTGAAGAACAAGGTCAGTGCCAGGCAGACCTCTATGGTCTATGCCCTGAAAGTGGCAAGGACAAATAAGCGGGTATATATATATGAAGTATCACATCATACCTTACATAATGAGTTTATCTTGTTGGGCAGACTGGATGGACTGTACAGATCTATATCTGCTGTCATCTAGCATGTCAATATGAGGCTCATTTTCAAAAGAGAAAAACATCTAAAAAGTAGCATAAAGCAGCATTTGTATGTTTTTCTCACGAAAATGTACAAATTAGTATTTTTTTAAATCCATTTTCAGACATTTTTCTATGCTGTTCATCTGCAGTGCATCCAAATCTCAAGGGGGTGTATTGGGGGCATGTTAAGGGAGGGGTTTGGGCGTTCGTAAGACTTGATCATTTTTGAGCCATAATGGAATAAAACAAAACAGTGTCCAGGGCTATAAGTTGGACGCTTTGGTCTAGACCTGTTTTATTAAGGAATAAGCCACAAAAAAGTGGTGTAAATAAGTAGATGACCCCTGAAAGGAATCAGGGATTACCTCCCCTTACTCCCCAGTGGTCATTAACCCCCTCCCACCTCCCAAAATATGATTTAAAATATTACTTACCAGTCTCTATGTCAGCCTCAGATGTTACGCTCAGGTCCATGCAGGTCCCTGGAGTAGTCTAGCAGTGGGTGCAGTGCACTATAGATAGGTGGACCCAGGCCCATACATCCCCCTACCTATTACACTTGTGGTGGAAACTGTGAGCCCTCCAGAACTCACCAGAAACCCATTGTACCCACATATAGGTGACCCCTTCACCCATAAAGGCTATTGTAGTGGTGTACAATTGGTGGTAATGGGTTTTGGGAGTCAGAAAGACAAGAAAAGGGAGATGTGTACCTGGGAGCATTTATTTAAAGTCCACTGCAGTGTCCCTTAGGGTGTCTCATTGCTCTCCTGGATGTCTGTGTGGCCAGTCTATTAAGAATGCTGGCTCCTTCTACAAGGTCATTTTTTTTATTTTTATTTTAGTCGTCTTTGCTGTTTTGTTCTTTGTCTGTTTCCTGCAAAGGCTTGTTTCTTCTGTTTTTTTTGCATGGCTCCTTCTACATCCCAAGGGCTTGGTTTTGTGCATTTTTCACTTGGACATTTTTTTTTTCAAAAATGGACCAAACAGATAAATGCACAGAGCACAAAAACATTTAGCAAATAGCCATTAAAAAAAAAAAAAAAAAAAAAAAACAAGAACAAGATAGATGTTATTCTGTTTTGAAAATGGTTATATTACCCACTTGAATTTTGGAAGTTTTTAGCAAAATGCCCAAAGTTGAACTTACACCTCATATTGAAAATGCCCCTCCATGTTATTACCACCTAGCCACTCTTTTTCCTTCTCCCTGTTTTTCCTTTTTAAGTTTGTGATTTGTAAACTGCTGAGATTTTCGCGAGGAAAGAAAAAAACAACCCAAAACAGTCACAACAAGGACGAATAGAATGGTGTCACTTTTTCTAGCTGAGGTCTGATTGGGAGTTTGTCTAATTTATTTATTTATTTTTGTTACATTTGTACCCTGCGCTTTCCCACTCATGGCAGGCTCAATGCAGCTTACATGGGGCAATGGAGGGTTAAGTGACTTGCCCAGAGTCACAAGGAGCTGCCTGTGCCTGAGGTGGGAATCGAACTCAGTTCCTCAGTTCCCCAGGACCAAAGTCCACCCTAATAGCGTCTGATGTCATTTTTTGGATTTATATATAACATATTTATAAATGACCTAGAGATGGAAGTAACTAGTGAGATAATTAAATTCGCTGATGACACAAAATTATTCAAAGTCGTTAAATCGCAACAGGGTTGTGAAAAATTACAAGAGGACCTTATAAGACTGGGGGTCTAAATGGCAGATGATGTTTAATGTGAGCAAGTGCAACGTGATGCATATGGGAAAGAAGAACCCGAATTATAGCTACGTCATGCAAGGTTCCATGTTAGGAGTCACAGACCAAGAAAGGGATCTAGGTGTCATCGTTGATGATACGTTGAAACCTTTTGCTCAGTGTGCTGCGGCAGCTAAGAAAGCAAATAGAATGTTAGGTATTATTAAGAAAGGAATGGAAAACAAAAATGAGGATGACATAATGCCTTTGTATCGCTCCATGGTGCGATCGCACCTCGAATATTGTGTTCAATTCTGGTCGCCGCATCTCAAAAAAGATATAGTGCAATTAGAAAAGGTAAAGAGAAGGGCGACGAAAATGATAAAGAGGAAGGGATGACTTCCCTATGAGGAAAGGCTAAAGCAGCTTGGAAAAAAGGCGGCTGAGAGGAGATATGATAGAGGTCTATAAAATAATGAGTGGAGTTGAACGGGTAGATGTGAAGCATCTGTTTACGTTTTCCAAAAATACTAGGACTAAGGGGCATGCGATGAAGCTACAATGTAGTAAATTTAAAACGAATCGGAGAAAAGTTTTCTTCACTCAACGTGTAATTAAAGTCTGGAATTCATTGCCAGAGAATGTGGTAAAGGTGGTTAGCTTAGCGGAGTTTAAAAAAGGTTTGGATGGATTCTTAAAGGAAAAGTCCATAGACCATTATTAAATTGGACTTGGGGAAAATCCACTATTTCTAGGTTAAGCAGTATAAAATGTTTTGTACTTTTTTGGGATCTTGCCAGATATTTGTGACCTGGATTGGCCACTGTTGGAAACAGGATGCTGGGCTTGATGGACTTTTGGTCTTTCCCAGTATGGCAATACTTATGAACTTATATGTACTTATGGGGCCATTTTGAGTACTTTCGGATGACATGTTAGGCACTTGGAGCCAACTGCAATGCCAACACTATTATGAAATTGTCTGTGCTGTATAACTGAAGGCACTGTGGTGAGAGCTGGTAGTGATTTTATTTTTCTCCTTTCATAGAATCGCCCCGATAACCAGGACCTTGAAGCAGCAAAGCGAAATACTGGCCATCGTCAGCCTGGGAGTAAGTGGAGAGAAGCAACATAAATCCTTTAAGTGCCTATAAAGATAAGTGCTTATAAAAATAAGTGGTTTATTTCTGTATCAATGATAAGTAAAAAATAAAAAAAGAGTTAAGTAAAAAGAGACAATTTTGAGGAGAAGGTTTTTTTGCCGATGATGAAGAGAAGATCATTTGATCTGGTTAGCTCTGTAAATCTAAAGGATTTTGAGCTCTTTGAGGCTTTTTCCTTCTCTTTCTGAATATTTATGAGCATTTATAAATATTCACTAATGGTCTCTTACTAATATCATTTTCACTCTGTGGATTTTCATTATTATATTATTGTAAATAATTTAATCTGGTGCATATTGTCTTCGGAGAGATACTTTTTTTTCTTCTCAAAAAAGTGCTGAATTTGCTCAAATGAAGTTTTTCAGGGCATGTTGTAAACATTTCTTTGTTGCAATGTACAGCAGAACATCACAGACCAGTCTGAAAGATTTAAAGGAGACACAGGCAAGGCAACTAGCAAGTTCCTGGAAGAAAAGTCCATAAAATGATTAGCCAGTAGACTTAAGCCTAGAAACAAGCTATGAAAAATTTGATCTGCCTTTTGGAATCTGATGGGTACTTGTGACCTGGACTGACCACTCTTGAAGACAGGAAAACCTCTTGGCAGGGCCGCCGAGAGGGGGCAGCGGGGGGGGGGGGGGGGGCAAGATTCCCAGTGCCCACCCTCCAAGAAGGGCCCGGTGCCGGCGTTTGAAAGATATTGCTCTGCCGGCCATGAGTCCTTCTTCCTGCCACATCTTACCTAAACGGAAAGAGGAAGATATTTCCCAGGAGGCAGGAAGCGGCAGGAAGAAAGACCCATGGCTGACAGATCACTCTCTCTCCTTCACTGCTGTAGGGGGGGGAGGAGGGGTCCTGAAGATCGTTTGCCCCAGGCCTGGCTTTGTCTCTCAGTGGCCCTGCTTCTTGGTGTCACTTTATTGAATTGCCTTCTTAGAATATGAGCCCTATAGTGTCAGGGAAATTTCTACTATATCCGAATGTAATTCATCTCGAGCCACTGCTAAAAAATGGCGTGAGTTAAATCTAGATAAATTACTGAGAATCTTTTTGAGGTGAAAGAGAATGGTGGTTCTGGCGATGTAGTTGGACTCCAGAGAAATGTTTTGATCAAAGACCTTAAACCAAGAATCAGATTTAAAGTTTGGAGAGAATTTTTTTTTCCATTCTGCTGTGGTATTGGCTAAACATGTTGTGGTTTTTGTTTTTGCCTTTTATGTCTGGACTGCCGTGTACAGAACTGTTAGAATCAGAAGATGGTCTAATTTGTGAACCTCTGATCTGCTTTTAACTTAACCATCTACTCTGAATAAACAAGAAAGATGGGTTTGGAAGTTTTAAGTTGAAAGTAGTCAAATGCTATTCATAACAAAAAGCTAAAAGCAATTTTTAAACACACCAAACTCTTGAAGAGATAGAAGTGAAATACAATAAAAATAAAAACCTTCAGTAGAAAGAAACCATGGCACAAAATGAACCCGATATAAGTAACATGGACTCCGCCCTTTCAGAAAGCTTGGAAAAGTTGTAAGATGACAACATTCTGGTCGATAGTCAAAATGATTTAACCAGCCGGAAATGGCCACTGACCAGTTAAGTCGCTTGTTCAGGGCTATCCGCTACTTTTCAGTGACACTCTCATCCTTCCTGTCTCATCAGCTCGTAAACTTGGGCTCATCTTGGACTCCTCTCTCTCCTTCTCTGCACATATTCAGCAGACTGCTAAAACCTGTCGATTCTTTCTCTATAATATCACCAAAATTCGCCCTTTTCTTTCTGAGCACACTACTAGAACCCATATCCACACTCATCACCTCTTGCTTAGACTATTGCAACTTGCTTCTAAAAGGTCTCCCACTTAGCCATTCTCTCCTCTTCAATTTGTTCAAAATTTGCTGCACGACTTATATTCTGCCAGTGTCGCTATGCTCATATTAGCCCTCTCCGCAAGTCACTTCATTGGCTCCCTATCCGTTTCCGCATACAGTTCAAATTCCTCTTATTGACTTACAAGTGCATTCACTCTGCAGCTCCTCAGTACCTCTCCACTCATCTCTTCCTACACTCCTCCTCGGGAACTCCGTTCACTAGGTAAATCCCTTTCATCTGCACCCTTCTCCTTCACCGCTAAATCCAGACTCCATTCCTTTTATCTTGCTGCCCTGGAATAGAATCCCTGAGCTGGTACGTCAAGCTCCACCTCTGGCCATCTTCAAATCTAGGCTAAAGGCCCACCTTTTTGATGCTTCTTTTAACTCCTAACCCTTACTCGCTTGTTTAGTACCCGTATTTTATCATTCCCACCTTAGTTATTCCCTTATCTCTTATTTGTCCTGTTTGTCTATCCTAATTAGATTGTAAGCTCTGTCGAGCAGGAACTGTCTCTTCATGTTCAAATGTACAGCTCTGCATACATCTTGTAGCGCTATAGAAATGATAAGTAGTAGTAGTAGCAGTTTTAGGGATTCCGGAATCTTGCTACTCTTTGGGATTGTGCACGGAATCTTGCTACTCTTTGGGATTCCGGAATCTCGCTACTCTTTGCCTCTTATCCCTCATTTGTCCTGTTTGTCTGTCCTAATTAGATAAGTAGTAGTAACTGAACATTAGCAGTTAGTGCCTAAATGAAAACCGGCACTTATACCTGCTTCAAGGCATGCAGCAGTATCAGCTAACTGCCTACTTGGGCCTGGGGTTTGGGAGGAAATTGTGCTAATCTCTGTAGCGTTCAAAACCACCTCAAATAGAAAAAAAATTGCAAAAGGCTCACTGACTGAAGAGCCTTTTGTAAAATATGCTGCAATATGTGAACATCCCTAACTCCAGAAATCTAGGGACAATAAGCATAGGCTTTGCAATTCATTTGCCTAAATTTAGATGCACAAAGGACATATTTTGCAAATTACATTAATGCGTATCGACATGCAGTTTTGGTTAACGGGCCCCATTATTCCCCTTGGGGCCTACTGACTGATGATATACATTAATGTATGACAAAGAACATATCCCACGCTTTCCCACTCAAAGCAGGTTCAATGCGGCTTACATAGTAACAGGGGATACAGAGTATTGATAAAGAAGAAAATATAGTCTAAGTATAGCAGAATAATAAAGGAGATCGGTAGGTAGAGATGGGTAAGGGTGGAGGGAGTAGAAGAGTTATAAGTAAAGGGTAGGTGAGCACGGAAGGAGGGGTATTGGAGGCAGGAGGGGGGATGAGCAAGGGGTAGGTAAGCACGGGGAGGGGTAGTGGAGGTGGGAGGGAGAAGGACACTGGATAAGTTTTGGGAAGTTTGTAGGGAGATGTAGCTTGGATCAATGTCGTTGTCTCATGGATATATATAGGGTAGATGGGTTCATAAGATTAGTTTGGGTCATTTGGGTAGGCTTGCTTGAACAGATGGGTTTTCAGTGATTTCTGAAAGGGTAGATAGTCACTAAGTTATGCCGGTCATAGACCTGCCCAAATGTATCAAAGGCATAGGTAAATTACTGTATTTTGTAAATGATGCTTGGAAGTGGCAGCCAATCCATGTCCCTTCTGTGCTCTACCTATTTGAATGCCTTCCCCTTGCATTTACATGTTATGCTCCTTACTTGAATGCCTTACCCTTACATTTGCATATTATGTTCCTTGCACATGCCCTTACAGAATAGCAATTAGGTATTTCTCTCCCATTTAAGTGTGTAAGTGTACACAAGTGGTGTGTAACTGTAGGCACTCTGTTATAGAATTGCTGTTTAGGTCCCTATCTGCCCTGTAGCTATCTCCTTCCAAGGTTCTTAAATGTAGGTGTCTACTCCCTACCTTTAGCCTTCATGGGTGTAGTGAAGGAGTAGCCTAATGGTTAGTGCAGCAGGTACTGGTCCTGGTGACGTGGGTTCAATGTCCAGTGCAGATCTTTGCAACCTTCCTCAAGTCATTTAACCCTCCATTGCAAAAATCTTAGGGCCCTGTTTACATAGGCAGGCTAGCATTTTTAGGTAATGCTAGAGACACCCATATATTCCTAAAAGTGCTAGTGCACCTTAGAAATAAGGCTCTTAGATTGTGAGCCCTCTAGTAACAGAGAAAGTACTTGTATATACCCTTGGATTCAATATAGCACAATTTAAGTTGCATATGCAAATCTGGTTGTATTCTGGATTTGTGTGCAACTTAAATTAGTTAACAAGCCAATCAATATTAATAATTGCCAACTAACACATACATGACAG
This sequence comes from Microcaecilia unicolor, assembly GCF_901765095.1. Taxonomy (NCBI): domain Eukaryota; kingdom Metazoa; phylum Chordata; class Amphibia; order Gymnophiona; family Siphonopidae; genus Microcaecilia; species Microcaecilia unicolor. Next base: position 210,295,552 of record NC_044038.1, on the reverse strand, counting down.
AATACATGACAGACTTCATAGACTTACCAATAAGAAACAAAGTCAGATCATCAAGATCCTACCTAAACCTACACTACCCAAATTGCAAAGGACTGAAATACAAAACAACTTACGCATCCAGCTTCTCCTACATAAGCGCACAGCTATGGAACGGGCTCCCAAAAGCTGTGAAAACAATCCACGACCACTTGAACTTCAGGAAATCACTAAAAAACAACCTCTTCAAAAAGGCCTACCCCAACGACCCCACGTAACCCTCTTCACCTACCAACACAGCATGACTATGATCGAACAGGACAACACGCAATCTTCATCCATTCGACCCTCCACTTATACCTCATACGATCACTATACAACTTTGTATTTGTTATCCACCGACTGGGCAAACGCCTTTGACAGTACTATGTAAGCCACATTGAGCCTGCAAATAGGTGGGAAAATGTGGGGTACAAATGCAATAAATAAATAACAAGCAATTATTGACACTAATTGTCATTAATTAGAATTTATGCGCACAACTGTCTAAGCGTATTCTTCAATGTGATGTATGTAAGTTCTAAGTTGCACAGCTGAAAAGGGGGCGTGGAATGGGTGGGTCATGGGTGTTCCTCAAATCTATGCGCATTGTTATAGAATACACCTGGTCTGCGTCTAAGTTAGGCATCAGGATTTACATCAAGTTTAACTTGACGTAACTGCCCATGACCAAATTTAGTTGCGCGGACAGGCACTCAGCGTATTCTATAATCTGGGTGGAAATGTAGGCTTATTCTGTAAAGCACACCTAAATTTAGGCATACTTTATAGAATATACCTAGGCGTGGGGGTTTTTTGGTACAGATTTTTCAGGCACTATATATAGAATCAAGCCCATAAGAGTGTACTACGCTGCATAAGTCTAGTAGCACTATAGAAATGATTAGTAATAATAAATAAATAATAACCCTAGCACCCTATGGGCATCCCCTTCCTAGTTTCTTAAGTTTAAGGGCCCTGTTTACTAAGCAGCGTTATAAGTGCGTTAACATTTTAAACGCGCGTTACCATGTACACACATTATGCTCATGTCTACAATATTCCTATCGGCACCTACTTGGTTAGCGCACACGCTAAGTGTAGGCGCTCTAAAAACACTAACACACCTTAGTAAACAGGGCCTTAAGTGTCTGCTGAAAATACAAGCCTAAATGTATGTGCTCAGACCTAGTCAGTTTTCAAAGGGGCTTATTTAGACCCCAAATGTGCCTAAACCCTTCACCAACTGACTCCTGAGTCTTCAGCTTTTGCTCCATGTGTGGTCTGTAATCTCCCAGTCTCGTATGAAGAATATTAGCTGAGGTAGCTCTACCCTGGGTGTCTGTGTTGCATAGGACACGTTGACAACATCTGACACTTAAAACAGTCCAGATCCTTACCCAACCGATAGTTAGGGCCATAATAAATATTTGCGCTTATGTTCTTCAGTGTTGCACAGTCACATTCATCAATCCATTGTGGCATGATAATAACGACCATTAAAGAGAATGCATCATTTCAAAGGGAAACCAGAACTGTAAGGTGTACATTTCTGAAAGGGATGATCTCTGACCTGCAATCTTTTCCTCTTCAAAGGTTTTGAAAAAAAAAATAAAAAAAAGTGAACAGTAAGTATGTATAACGTAATTTTGGAATAGTGTTGCAATATGCTGAGACTGGTACCATGCTTAAGTTAACTGTCTCAAATCTTTGCCCCCTTTATTACATAGTAACATAGTAAGTGACGGGAGATAAAGACCTGTACGTTCCACCCAGTCTGCCCAACAAGATAAACTCATTTTACATGATATGCGATACTTTAAATGTATACCCGAGTTTGAGTTGTCCTTGACATTCTCAGGGCACAGACCGTATAGGTTTGACCAGCACTCTTCTTGTACTAACTTTTCTTATGAAAATTACTAGCTGTTCCCGCTGGCATTGCTCAGCAGTAGATTAGTACTTTGCAATTGAGAAAAGCAAGGTTTATTTGTGTGTAATAACACTGTATAAGTATGTATTTTTAACTCATTTATGATGATTGTTACATTTTGTTTAATGTCTTTAATGCGACACATGAGTTGACAGCCGCCTGGATCAGCTGTGGCATTTTTGATTGGTTGCCGATGACGCATGCGTTGGCGTCTGGCTTATAACAGATGCCATTTTTTTTGAGGCACTCCTTGCAGGAGTCTCAGTTTGTAGCTTTTGCCGAGGTGGTTACTTTCATTATGGTGTATTATGATTTTCTCTGGTGTGAGTGGCACTGCATGATGGTTTTAAATGTGTGCGGTGATGTTTTTTGTTTTTTTATTGTTTTGTTGGTTTCCTCACAGCGCTGCTGGTAGCAGCAAACTGCATTCAGGATTCGGTATCCTCTATCCCCTGAAGAAGCCCCACGGTGAAACGGGTCCGTTGGGTTTGGATGCCTACCTAGGATGTTGCTTGCAGTCAAGCTCAGTCAGCTAAGTTGAATCTATAACATTATGATTCCAGTAATGGGGTGGTGAACGCTTATTTTTCAATCAAATGTTATTTTTGTGCACTGAAGCAATACTAGAAAAACAAGTAAAATTTAAAGTGTCATTACAACACATGCAGGTTGGATCAGGGGAGTTTTCAGACCGATGACTAAAGAAAAAGAACTGTGACCATTAAGTTTTGAATGTTCCAGCTTTGTTGCTGGGGGCCACAACTTTCTGAGGTCTTTTCCCTCGCTTTTCTATTTTTTACATGTTGAACCCACACTAATATTAGCCTCGCTTTTTTGATGATTGATGTCTTTAATGCGAGCAATAAAGCATAAAGAATAAGTATAGATATATGTATATGGATATATTTTTATTTGTACAAACAGAAATAGAACACACAGGAGTAGATAAATATTAAATATGTGTAATATAATTTGTAATAAGTTCTCATTTGAGTGCATTTTGATAGACCACATCTTTTGTTTTTCGATTTGGAGCATATATACATAAAGACTTATTTGAGCCAGCTCGTGAACAGGCCACATATAATTGACCATGTGAAAAACATGGGTTTTGTAAGTTGACACCTGTGACTTTTAACGTTTGACCTTGAGCCTTACTTATTGACATTGCAAAGACTATTTGAACTGGAAACTCCAGTCTTTTGAACAGTATCTGATAGTCAGATGGAATAAGAGGAATTTTAGGTATAACAACGTGCTGTCTTTAGCCATAACCTGTCAAGGTTGTAGCTTCGATGACGTGTGGCATTACAGTTTTAAGAGCTAAACGTGTGCTGTTGCATAGCTTTAGAGCATTTAGATTTCGTAGCAGTATGATTGGCAAACCAGTTTTGAAGTGTTGCTGATCTGCAGCTGTATTTCATTTTCCTTTGTAGTTTCAACTGCCCTGGATAGAAAACATAACTGACCCAAAAATTGTGGTCTGCTTTAAATATATTCTACTTTAAGCAAGTCTTAAATATTGACAATGCTGAGGGGTGTGTGAAAATGGCTGAGTGGGGGTGTACTGCTGAGAGTGAGTGTGAATGGGTATGTTAGAATGGGTAAGTGTGAGTGAGCTTGAGGGTATGCTACTGAGGAGTTGTACTGTTGAGTGGAGGTGTGAGAATGGGTGAGTGTGAATGGGGGTGTGGTAGTGAGGGGGTGAGAATGTGTGAGTGGGGGTGTACTGCTGAGGGGTGAGTGTGAGAATGAATGAATGTGAATGGGGGTGTCCTGGTGAAGAGGGATTGAGTGGAGATTTTCCTGGGGTGTGTGAGAACAGGTGAGTGTGAGTGGGTGTGTGGTACTGAGAGGTGAGTGTGAGTGGGGGGGTGCTATTCTAGGATGTGTGATTGGGGTCATTTTCCTGAGGGGTGTGTGAAAATGGGTAAGTGTGAGTGGGGTGTTTCGCTGAGTGCTGTATTAGAATGGGTGAGTATGAGTGGGAGTGTGTGAAAATGGCTGAGTATGACTGGTATGTTTTGCTGAGGGGTATGTGAGAAAGTGTGACATTGACATTGTCTGGGAGCAGGTGTAAATATCAATGTTGATCTTGGTGCTCACAGCCATGAATTCCCCTTCTAAAATTTTATTTATTTATTTCGTTGGCTTTAGCTCAAACTTTTTCAGTAATAGCTCAAAGTGAGTTACATTCACGTTAAGCAATAGCATAAAGTACATGCATTAGCCATGCCTCTACTACAGGGGTGCATTTTTAAAAATGAAAATGTTCAGGCATAGTTTTCAACCACACCTTTGGGAACACCCTGCAGAATATCTCGATTTTTGTGTTGCTGAAAGGTTGGGTGTTAGGAAAGACTACAAATCCATTTAGCCAGATATGACTGATTGAGGTGGATAAGCTCTATATAAATTCTTTAGAAAAGCACCAAAACCTTTGACGATCTAACTGCTGCTTAAGTTTGAAGGTAGCTTCCTTATCATACTTTTACAGTAAAGGAGTTGCCATGTTAGAACATTTTGAAATAAAGGTTAATAAATACATAATAATAATAAGAATATATTTTGATACCTTTCCATTGGACCAATTTAAAGCATTTTTTGTTTTCGGGAATTCCCTCTCAGTTCTGCTAAGGTTTAAAGTAGTTGACCGTGTGCAAATACTGTTGCAATCCAAGCGAGCGAGCTTAGCTACTTACAATAAACTGTCGGAGCACTGAATTCAACGCTCAACTTTGCGCACAAGGAGTTATGCAAGATGAAACCAGATGCAAATCCTGGCGTACAGATTGGGCATGGGTCCCCACTATTCTGTAAATCTGTGTGCATCTTTTGTGACTGCCCCTGACCCTCCCCATGCCTCTCTCACGGCCACGCCCCTTTTGAGTTCCATACGATCCATTTTAGGCCCTCATTGTTACAGAATAGCATACAGCCAGATCGGCAAACAAATCACAATTAGTGCCAATTAAGTGCTTATTAGCTCCCATAATCAAATCATTGGAGCCCATTAACTAATTATTTTTGGTGCTGATCTGAGATTCATGCCCATTTTTAGGTGTCCAAATTTGGGTGGCCTTTATAGAATCTGGGGGATTAAGAATATCCATGTTAAACCAAGTTTGTTTACATATTTTGCTTTCAAATTTAGGAGGATTTGGGGTTTGTTTGGTTGGTTTTGGGTAGTGAAAAACTCCAAAGTAAGAACAAGTGGTGTTCTACCTGTATTATCTTCTACCTGTGTGCTTACTCACCGTAATAAAGGGCATTGACAGCCTTACGGAAGTTACTAAAGACTAACCTGTTCAAAAAGACTTATCATAATGATCCTTCATAAATGACCTGACATCAAAACTCTACCAGAACAAGATAACATTCAACTCTTTATACTTGTTTACTTCAATTACTTTGTCACCAATTGAACGTTATGCATTACCCCCTTATCTCTTACGCCTGTTATGAGCTGTTTATATATTTACTTTAATTTATTTTAATACTTTTGTACTTTAAATGTTATAATAACTTGTAATTCTCATTCCGTAAATGGCGATCGCCATTACAGCTTTATGTAAGCCACATTGAGCCTGCAAAAAGGTGGGAAAATGTAGGATACAAATGCAACAAATAAATAAATAAATAAATAAATAAATACTATACACTAGAGTAGAGAGTTGCACGGGGACAGAAATCTTACCCGTCCCCGCCCGTCCCCGCTGGAATCTTACCCGTCCCCACCCATCCCCACTGGAATCTTACCCATCCCCACCCATCCCCGCAAAAATTTAAACCATCCCAACCCGTCCCCACCCGTCCCCGTAAGAAGTTAACCCATCCCCACCCATCCCCGTAAGAATTTAATAGTACATAAAAGAAAGTTCCAGTCAGCTCCCTCAGTCTCTCTCTGGATTTGAGCCACAGCACTGTAGGCAAGGAAGGAGTGGAAGCTGAAACTTGGAACACTCTGGTGTGCACATGTAAGATTTGTCTCTGATTTACTGGCAGTGTGTGCTGAGAGGCCGCCACATGCACGCGCCAGTAGGTTAGGTGACATCTGATTCTTGTGCCTGTGTCAGAGCTGAGGTCTGACACAAGTCTGGTAGCAAAGAGGATTAATAGTAACAAAGTGACAGCAAATAGACCTGAATGGTCCATCCACTCTGCCAATAGTCACACTCATGATCAAGTCATCATTAAATCAACGAGTGTGATATTATATACTTGATTATGGTCTTTCTTCCGTGTTTCTGGAACAAAGACCACAGAAGTCTATCTGGCCCTATCCTTATGTTCCAACTACTGGAGTTGCCGTTGAAGCTCACTCCAGTCTATTCGTCTTCTCATTTGTGGGACACAGACCGTAAAAGTCTGTCCAGCATTGTCCTCATGTTCCAGCCACTGAAGTTGCTGTCTAAGCCCTTTCCAGCCCATCCTAAACCAGATTGTCATGTATGAGACAGAGACCATACAAGTCTGCCAGGTATCAGCTCTAGTTCATCACAGCCAGAGTTGCCATCTAAGTGTCACTTGACACATCCACACACATGCAGCCATTTAAGGTTAGCTTTTATATAACTTCCATTTTCTAATTAGAGATCCTCTGTGTTCATCCCGCGCCTTTTTGAATTCCGTCATCATATGTGACTCTACCACCTCCTTAATGGAAGACTTTCCACATTTATGCTGTTAAAGCAAGGAAGAAGAGGAGGAGGAGGAGGAGACAGCACTCAAAATAAATTGGTATTCGGTAGATGAGAGGCTGGTGCAGGTGCAGCTTACACTTCTACGGGAAGCCCACAGAACTGGTTCCATCCCCGTGGGAACCCCACAGGAACTGCCTCCGTCCCCGCGGGAACCCCGCAGAACTGCTTCCATCCCCGCGGGAACCCCGCAGGAACTGCCTCCGTCCCCGCAGGAATCCCGCGGGTTCCGCGGGATTCCCGCGGGGACGGAAGCCGTGCAGCTCTCTACACTAGAGTTACTAATGTTTTACTACTAGTAATTCTTGTCTATGGTATTTGGGGTTGACCATTTCTGTTAATATGTGTTGTTACTAACTGAGGGAACCTTTAATAAAGGGAATTAAGCTCTCAACATGGGGTTAATGTGCAGAAAGAGGCTACTATGATATTGTATTAAGGGGCTTTGAAGTAGTTTAGCTGTTTCCACTGAATTTTTCAAACTTTTTTTTCATTCAGGGGACATGGCAGGGACAGAGAGTGGGTGTGGAAGAGTTAACCAGCTAGTGCATTATAGTTACTGCGCACTAACTTGCTAACACACTGTTTACGTGAGAGCCCTTACCCTTAATTCTAAAATGTTGCACATCCAACTTGCCGACCAGTATGCAAAGTTGCACACGCAACTTATAGAATAAGGTCAGTTGCACGTGTAACTTAATAGATTACTTAGATAATAATGGGCCTTTACAACCAATTATTGGCTATAATTGGCCTTGATTGGTCTGCAATTCCAAGGGTCTATGGACATTGGAGGGGCATGGACAGGTCGAGGTGTATCAGACAGTGATGCCTTGAAGCATTTACACTACTCTAGTATTCTATAAAAGCACTCACATATGCAACTTCTATTATAGAATACACGTGTGCAGGGAAATTCTATAAATGGCACTTCAAAATGTGTGTCCCAAATTTGGGTGCATGTCCAATTTGCATGCATAATTTAATTAAGTTAAAAGTCTATTAGCACCAGAAATTGGGTGCTAACAATCAATTGTTGGTGTTAATTGGCAACAGTTTGGATTATGTGTGCATCTCACTAACCGCTATTCTATAAAGATGCACGCACAAACCCTTTAGCACACAACAGAAAAAGGGGTGTGGCCATCGGAGGACATGGGTGGGTCAAGGGCATTCACTAAAGATGCATGCATTATTATAGAATTTGGGAGATTTATGCCTAATTTAGGTGCAGGGATTTACACCAGGGTTCAGTTGGTGTAAATCCTTGTGCCTAAAAGTTGGGCACGGATCCTGGCGCTACACATTATTTTAAAAATAGCAACCAACTCGGAGCACCATTTATAGAATACTGCTCAGTGCACATTTGTTTGGCACCCAAATTTGGGCAGCAAAGCAGAGCACCTAACTGAAGACTATCTATTACGAATTTCCCCCTTAGCAACTCCTTAATAGGAGTTGGTAAGTGCTCCCATGTTAACTAGGAGCAGGTAGCACATCTTAATCCAAATGTAAGTCATGAACTGCAATGCAAAAAATGGTGGGAATGCCCTTTACTGATGCAGCATTAGTTTTGGGCTTGCAACTCATTAAAGAACAAATTATCAAGAAGCTCCAAACAGCCCAAAACACAGCAGCCAGACTCATATTTGGAAAAACGAAATACGACAGCGCCAAACCCCTAAGAGAAAAACTACACTGGCTCCCACTTAAAGAACGTATTACGTTCAAAATCTGCACTGTGGTTCATAAAATCATTTACAGAGAGGCCCCAGTCTACATGTCAAACTTCATAGACTTACCACCCAGGGATACTAAAAGATCAGCATGCACATTTATTTTATTTATTTATTTATTTATTTATTTATTGCATTTGTATCCGACATTTTCCCACCTCTTTGCAGGTTCAAAGTGGCTTACAATGTATCGTTCTTGGTGGTATTGGATTAGAACATAGTTACTTATTGTTACATGGAGAATTAGAGTAACATAGTAGAAGTTTAGAACAAACAGATATTATAAAAATGGGTCTGTGTAATCTCCACTATCCCAACTGCAAAGGACTAAAATACAAATTGACATATGCTTCCAGCTTCTCCTACATAAGCACTGAGTTATGGAATGCATTACCACTCACCATGAAACAAATGCACGTCCTAACCAACTTTTGGAGATCAATGAAGACCAGCCTGTTCAACAAGGCATACCACACTGATCCAACCTAATCACCAGATAATGAAACTCAACCCTGAACTGGATAAAACCTACTCTCTGCACGTGACTACCAAAGTCTACTCAACCACGAGAGATCTTTAACGCAATACCTCTTTATCTCTTATTCCGAATATGAACTCTTTATACTTGACTGCTTAATCTACCATGTCAATCATGATCTTAATGTAATAACACCTGTATCTCTCACTCCGGAACTGGCGATTGCCATGACGGAACAATGTAAGCCACATTGAGCCTGCAAATAGGTGTGAAAATATGGGATACAAATGCAACAAATAAATAAATTCAGCATTATAACGTGTTAAGCCCAAAACTAAATGCACTTTAGTAAAATGGACCTGTAGTAATGCACATTAGTAACCTAGCATTATGGGGGCAATCATATAAAAAGCTGCCCACTTTGGCAGTGGGCATGATCCTGGCTGGAGTTTAAGCAGAGCAGACAGGTATAACTCTATCATTTATGTTTGTTTGATTCTTGATATACAGCCTTTCTGTGGTAACAACCAAAGCAGCTTCTGTTTTTTTATATTCAGGTGCGTTCTCTGTCCCTAGTGGGCTCAAAATCTAAGATTTCTCCCTGGGGCAATGGAGGTTTAAGTGATTTGTCAAGGGTCACAAGGAGCTGCAGTGGGAATTGAATCCAGTTCCCTAGGATCTCAGCCTTCTGCACTAACTATTAGGCTGCAGTAGGATTTGAACCCAGTTCCCCAGGTTCTCAACCCACTGCACTAATTAGTGGGCTACTTCTCCACGCCTAATATCTCAGCTAGAGTTAGCTCCAGCACCCCTCTAGTCCAGAAGTAAAGGTGGTGCAGTTCCTGGGGATCCTCTGGTAGCTTTAGCTGGGATCTATCGTCTCTACAGGGGCACTCATCATACCTAGAACATCCTGAAGGAGCTGCAGGTCTTATCCTTGCATCTCGGGGTTATTCCCAGAAAATGATGGAGTAGAATGTCCGATGTGGAGAATGGGTGTAAATTCCATATATATGCTAGCATTCTAAACTGTGTGTGTGTAAATTCTAATTAATGCCAATTAGTGTCAATAAAAGCTTGTTAATTGGCAAATATCAGTGCTCATTGACTTGTTAGCTAAGTAAGTTGTGCTCACAAATCCAGAATATGACCGGATTTACGCGCACAGCATAAAAGTTGCACTATATAGAATCCAGGGGCATGTGTGTTGCATTTGGAAACGTGCTAAAAATGTCATTCTGAACGCTATGTCAAGAAACTATTAATATCTAACAACAACTAACATTGCGAAAAATATATGAGCTGTTTTTATTTGTTAAATTATGTGATATATGGTATTTTTAAAATAAAAATATGTATTTGACAATTTACTAGGAGCCCCGGCGGTAGCATTCGCCAAACTGGCATTACCAGCAGGGTAGTGCATGTGCCCAGCGGTAATTCTGAGTTTGGCATACGCCGAATCCCATGGTAGAAAATATTTTTCTATTTTCTACTACAGGGGGCGTTCGCAGCGGTAATCAGCAGTGCAGCCACAATGGTGCCTGCTACATGGTTACCATGCAGGTAGCGTGTGAGCCCTTACTGCTAAGTCAATGGCTGGCGGTAACGGCTCAGGCCATAAATAGGCGCGCACTAGTTGTAATTCTTGCACACGCCCATTTCCCGACCCATTAAAAAATGGTCTTTTTCCCAGCCACGGTAAAAAGTGACCCAGCCTGTGCCCAAAAAACGCGCCCACACTACCGCAGGCCACTTTTTACTGCAGCTTTGTAAAAGGACCCCTAGGTAATTAATATGTTCTCTTGTGCTGTGAACGATAACACAGCAACAGGCAAATGTCACAACCAAAGTCCTGGACAGATTCTCCCAGTGAATTATGTGGGTAAGTGAAAGAAACTCAGGAGCACATTTCATCTCATCCCAAAAAGTATTTCAAAACTCTTTTGAGAAAGAAAAGAAATAGAGGTGAAGAAATAGAAATGTTCTAACAGGTAACTTGTTCACGTCTGTGCAACTCATAACACACACATCTGTTTTGGTCTTTTGAGGCTGACACACATCAATTACTAAACACTGGACAGGTGGATGTGAGACGTCTGTTCACGCTTTCCAAAACTACTAGGACTAGGGGGCATGCGATGAAACTACAGTGTAGTAAATTTAAAACAAATCAGAGAAAATTTTTCTTCACCCAACACATAATTAAACTCTGGATTCGTTGCCGGAGAACATGGTGAAGGCGGTTAGCTTGGCAGAGTTTAAAAAGGGGTTAGACAGTTTCCTAAAGGACAAGTCCATAAACCACTACTAAATGGACTTGGGGAAAAAACCACAATTCCATAAATAACATGTATAGAATGTTTGTACGTTTGGGAAGCTTGCCAGGTGCCCTTGGCCTGGATTGGCCGCTGTCGTGGACAGGATGCTGGGCTCGATGGACCCTTGGTCTTTTCCCAGTGTGGCATTACTTATGTACTTACGGAACAGTAGCTGTATGAAGCCCATAGAGGCAGATACAAGGGGCCACCTCAAACCTTTCCTCCTCTTCCTCCATCTGCTGGCTTCACAGGCCAGAACTAGCTGATTAGGACCCTTCTACTAGTCATGGTGTTTTTTTTGACATCCCTTCTGTGCAGGTGATTTTCATAGAACCAGGAAATGTTTGCATTGATTGTTCAGTTTGGGCTCTGCGTTATTCTGATGCCCTACCACAAACTAACCTGCTTGGTGCTGTATCACATCCACCCCAATTATCGAACCCAAATATCCAGTTTTTCAAAATGTTGACTACTGCAACCTACTCCTCACTGGCCTCCCACTTAGCCATCTATCCCCCCTTCAATCAGTTCAGAACTCTGCTGCTCGTCTTATCTTCTGCCTGGACCGATATACTCATATCACCCCTCTCCTCAAGTCGCTTCACTGGCTTCCGATCAGGCACCGCATACAGTTCAAGCTTCTGCTACTAACCTACAAATGCACTCAATCTGCAGCCCCTCATTACCTCTCTACCCTTATCTCCCCTTACGCGCCTTCCCGAAACCTCCGCTCACAGGACAAATCCCTCCTCTCAGTACCCTTCTCCACCACCACCAACTCCAGGCTCCGCCCTTTCTGCCTCGCCTCTCCCTATGCTTGGAATAAACTTCCTGAGCCCATACGCCAAGCCCCGTTCCTGCCCATCTTCAAATCCTTGCTCAAAGCCCACCTCTTCAATGTCGCCTTTGGCACCTAACCACCATTATACCTCTATTCAGGATATCTAGACTGCCCCAATTTGATTGACTGCACATTTTGTCCTTTAGATTGTAAGCTCCTTTGAGCAGGGACTGTCCTTCTTTGTTAAACTGTACAGCGCTGCGTAACCCTAGTAGCACTTTAGAAGTGTTATGTAGTAGTAGTAGTAGTAGATAATACTTGAACGCATTGATGGTAAAACATTTCTTTACTAGGTCAAGTTTTAATCTTCCTTTCAAAGATGCAACATTTCCTAATGCAAATGCATACGGAGAAGTAGCCTAGTGGTTGAGTACCAGGCTAACAACCTGCAAATCCAAGTTCAAATCCCACTGCTGCTCCTTATGATTTTGGGCAAGACACTTAACCCTCCATGTCTCAGGTAAAATTTAGATTATGAGCCCTCTGAGGATAGGGAAATACTTAGAGAACCTGAATGTAACTCACCTTGAACTACTACTGGAAAAGATGTGAGCTAAATCCTAAGGCGGAAAGGGTGCAATCATACTTGCGAGCTTCCTCGGCCACATTGAAAGAGGAGGCTGCTCAGCCAGGTGGTACTGCCGATCGCTACCCTACTGACCCCAGAGAACCGTATGAGACAGAGGCAGACCAACGACCAAGAAGTGCTCAAAGCCCTACGGAACAAGGGGCTCGCTGGAGCGATCCAATAGCTGAAGCGCTGAACCCTCCCGCCCCCACGAACACCACTTCCTTCAGGAGTTCTACCAGTGAGATTGGTGTCACGTTGAGGACCACGGCCAGGATGTCGGCAGGTGAGAGGAGTGCCAGATCGCTGAAGCACCCCTATTGAAAAGGCAGTCCTATCTTTTCTCTATTTGCACAGCTACCTGAATACTGACTGGCACCCATATAACTTCGGGTCTGCTGCTGATCGGTATATTCAGTGCTGATACCCAAACATGGCCTGGCATTGAATATCCATGGGAGGTGGGACTGGTGGTTGGGAGGCGGGAAATACTGCTGGGCAGACTTATACGGTCTGTGCCCTGAAAAAGACAGGTACAAATTCAAGGTAAGGTACAAATTCAAGGTAAGGTATACACATATGAGTTTATCTTGGGCAGACTGGATGGACCATGCAGGTCTTTTTCTGCCATCATCTACTATGTAACTATATCCAGGTGTAGTTTACCCAGCAGCTGCTGTTAGTGGCTTAAAAACAACCAACACAGGCTGAATATCATCCATTTACATCCTCTCCAAGATAAACGCCTCCAATTTGTTGATCTTTGTTCTATACACTCTGTGTCTGTAATGCTCATCGTTGTAGGTGTTCTACCATGACTCATCCTTCTTCGAATAGGGAGACAAATATTTCAGGACCAGATACACAAAACAATAACAAAGAAACCTATCATTTTCCATCGCTAAAAGTTTTAACAATGAAACCATAACAAGACTGACACGTCAAATATTTTCTCTCCTATAATAAGATCCTTCATTAAGCAATATCCCTGGCTATATACAATGAGGACAGTTTTCAAAGGCATCTCCAGCCATAAAATAGGATTTGGGAGAGTAGGTGCTAATATTTATGCACCAATTATATGCATAAATTATCACAACAATGGCATATATGTGCACATATGCCAGTGGCGTAGCCACAGGTGGGCTTGGGTGGGCCAGGGCCCACCCATTTATGGCTCAGGCCCACCCAATAGTAGCACATGTTTAGTGGTAACTGATGGGAATCCCAAGCTTTGCCAGCTGAAGATTTCCCCCTGATGGTAATAAAAACGCTACTCTCCATGACACTGGCACCTGCTCAGTTTTCAGTGCATTCCTGCTGCCAAGGTGGAAAGAAGCGTTTTCCCACCAGCTGAGATTTTTTTTTTTTTTTTGGGGGGGGGGGGGGGGGGGGAGAACACTTGGTGCCCACCCAATTCTTGCCTAGGCCCACCCAAAATCTGTTGCCTGGCTACGCCCCTGACATATGCACATTCATTCATTCATTTATTATACTTCCTATACCACCTTTGCCAACTGGCAGACCAAGGTGGTGCACAATCAAAGACCAATTTACAATGGTTCAGGAGTAATGAAAAGAACTACAATGGTTGAAAGGAAAGAAAAGGTTCAGGGACACAAAGAACATACTTTACAAGGGAGGGAGAAAAAGGGGAAGGACTTAGGCAAGGGCAAGATGGCCAATGGATGTGGAAAAGGGTACAAAAAGGTCAATCTAGCAGCCCTAACATACTTCAGTTGTCATTGAAAACCTGAGTGAAAAGCCATGACTTTAGAGAGATCTTCAATTGCTTCAAGGATTGTTCGGCACAAAATGACAGAGGCATCGAATTCCACAGGGAAAGTCCTGCAAAAAAAGAAGGCTTGGTGTTTAGTGGATTCTAGACTGGCCTGTTTAGGGCCTGGACAACCAAAAGGTGATAAATTAAGGGAACAAAGTGCACTATTCTTGTAAATATGTACAAATCTGGTCAAACAAAGAGGCAAAAAAACAGGAATAGTGATCAACAAAATAACATGGTACAGGAAGTCAAGGATAACCAAGACGATGAAAGGATGAGCATAATGTAACAGCGCATGCAAATGGAGATTTATTGGTTGAACACAAACCCAGCACAGACACATTTCCTCAGTTGCCTGCATCAGGGGTATAGTTTCAATTTGCACAGAGTGAATTCTCTTTCTGCTTGATATTGGTGCAACTGTCAATCAAGATGCTGCTGAGTTTCAGCCATGACTAATTTCTAATTGTTTACTCACTCATGTCATGTTGTCAAGTTCACTCTGTGCAAAGTTGAAACTATACCCTTGATGCAGTCAACTGCAGAAACGTGGTCACATCAAGTTTATGTTCAACCAACAAATCTCTGTCTGTATGCCATACTGGTGTTACATTGTGCTCTCCTGTCATCATCTGGTTATCCTGGACTTCTTATACCAAATTATTTTACTACTAATAATCATTTCTATAGCACTATTAGATGTACACATTATATGCAGATACTTTTTCTGTCCCTAGTAGGCTCACAATCTAGGTTTTGTACTGGGGGCAATGGAGCGTTATGACTTGCCCAAGGTAACAAGAGCTGCAGTGAGCATCAAACCCAGTTTCCCATATTCAAAGCCCACCACACTAACCGTTAGGATACTGAATATGTACAAATCTTGCATCTTGCATATTTGGTAAATGGGTACACACATAAGTGATTATAAATTGTACATTGAGGTGTGTTTTTTTTTCAGCTAGGGTGTTCTTTGAGAATATAAAATAAAATCGTATCAAGATTTTCATGGCATGGGTACCATTGCTGGGTATCTTTTCCAGTGGAATCAAATGTATAATTTAATGCAGCTGAGGACTTCTCAGTGTGAGAAAGACAATAAAAGAGAGTGGAAGATCCAAGGCAAACAAGGGATGAGAGATCTTTTAGGAAGTGGGTGTGGTATCAATGTTTATCAGAAGACCTAATTATGGTTTGTGAGCACCCACAAAACTCACATGTAGAGATGCACAGTCTTCTTCACACGGATGAATTTGCAAACCTGGGACCATTCTGATGATACATTAAAATGGTTCAGTGAGATCTGAAAATTCACATCTGATTTTCAAAATGTTAGAACTGGGTCTCAAGCTTCTGGGAATCTATTTTGATAACATTTTTAAAAATTCTTTTGAATTGCCCTCAAAATCTTCTAGCCAACATCTCATAGATTCTCCTAATGAAAGCAGGAGGATAAATCCATCAGCCTAGAACCAGATTCAAATGCATCTGGTTCATGGACAACTTTGACATTTTAGAAAACAAGTGGGCAAGCGATCCACTAGTCCCAGTAGAATGGAAGATGCAGGATCAGACATGGTGAGAGATGAATGAGAAACAGGTGGAAACACAACTTCAAGAGATCAATCCAGGACAAGAGGTGAGATGCTCCAAAAAAAACTTTATTGAGGACCCAACACGGTCCGTGTTTCGGTTTTTTAAAAAAACCTTCATCAGGGGTCAATCAGTAGTTGCACAGGAGATATACTGACAGACAAAGGAGCTCGTAAAAATGTAGTCTCTGTGTGCCAGGACGCCAACAACGCCGGAGGATGCAACCGTCTGTGTGTGTGTGACAAATGGTTGCATCCTCCGGCGTTGTTGGCGTCCTGGCACACAAAGACTACATTTTTACGAGCTCCTTTGTCTGTCAGTATATCTCCTGTGCAACTACTGATTGACCCCTGATGAAGGTTTTTTTAAAAAAAACGAAACACGGACCGTGTTGGGTCCTCAATAAAGTTTTTTTTGGAGCATCTCACCTCTTGTCCTGGATTGATCTCTTGAAGTTGTGTTTCCACCTGTTTCCCTTTTGTGTTGAACTTTTGTGGAAATTTTGGACCTTTTATTTCTACGAGAGATGAATGAGAACCTTTATTTTATTTTATGTATTTATTTATTAGGATTTATTTACCACCTTTTTGAAGGAGTTCACTGAAGGCTGTGTATGGTAGGGGTGTAGGGGTGTACCTCTACCACCTTCCTCCCTTACCCATCTTACTTACCCACTTTTATTGTCCACCTCTTTATATACTACTAGTAAAAAAGGCCCGTTTCCGAAACCAATGAAACGGGCGCTAGCATGTGGCTTTTTTTTTGTGTGTGTGTATGTGTCACAGAGTTATTTTGTGTGTGTGTGTGTGTGTGTGTGAGTGAGTGAGTGTTTCTCCCCCCCCCCCCCCCCGGTCTATTTTTGCACATACCCACAGCAGGAATATTCTTCTCTCGTTCCAGCGGTGGTTCTGTGCTCTCCGTGCTGCACAGATAATGAGCCATTCTGCTGGGGAATGCTCCTCCCTTATTGTCACGTAGTTTCCTCTGATTGGTCCGTCTTACGTTGCCTAGTGTTGCCTGGGAACGGTGTTGTGATGGTCCTTTGTGTTTCAGAATGTTGAGGGTGTTTTTTCTGATTGGTCCGTCATGCGAGGGCGGGGCAGAGAGACATAGTCAGTGTTGTGGCTTCACCACCATGAATCCATGAACCCTTCAGGGAGTGACTGAGTGACTTCAGAACGTTGTCTTCAGAACGTTGAGGGTGAGTTTTATTATAGTAGATATTCTGCTGTTTTATCCATTTTGTATTCTTGTAAACCTGTTATATTTGTAAGCCGCATTGAACCTGCTAATAAGTGGGAAAGTGCGGGGTATAAATGTTACAATACAATACAACTAGGTGGGGCCACGGGGGCATGGATCCCCGCAGGTTTAGCCCTGGCCCCTCTGCTTTCACCCCCCCGCCGCTGCTGCTGACCCCCTGCCATATTTGACCCCCCCTCCCGCTGCCACCAACCATCCCCCGCTGCCGCCATCAGGTACCTTTGCCGGCGGGGGTCCCCAACCCCCACCAGCCGAAGTCCTCTTCAGTGCCAGTCTTCAGCGTGTTGCTGATCTGGATTCTGTTTCTGTGAATCCTGACGTCCTGTACATTTTAATAGACAGCGTAGAGTATAAGCAAAGATGGAATATATAGATAGGTAAGAGGAGTTAGAAAATAAGGGGACTAATTTAAAGAAAGTTGCACATGAGATCAGAGAGGTGATTAAATATTATCTCAGCTAGGGTAAGAGTGAATAAACATGCCTTGCTGCAATATGTGTAGCCCATATCACTCCTTGTGTGTGTGTGTGTGTGTGTGTGTGTGTGTGTGAGAGAGAGAGAGAGAGAGAGAGACTAACAGGTTAGTTACTTCTTCCATTAAAGGCCTGGTTGAAGAGCCAAGCTTTCTCCTGCTTCCTGAAGTAGAGATAGTCTTGCGTTAAGCACAGCCTTCCAGGGAGTGCATTACAGAGTGTGGGGGCTACTCCAGAGAAGGCTCGCTTGCGGGTATCACATCATGTAATGTCTTTTGGAGAGGGTGTGGTTAGGGATACTCCTTGGGAGGACCTTAGTGTCCTTGGAGGTGTGTATCGGGTGATCTTGTTCTTCAAGTACTTGGGGCCTTTTTCTTTAAGAGCCTTGAAGATCAGACAGAGTAATTTATTGTAAAATGCGGGTAAAAGGGTGCCCGACACGGCCGTGTTTGGAACTGCTGTGCTGCTTCAGGGGCCATACAATACTAGTAAACATAAATATATTAAATATATGCATAAAATTGTATATATATAGAGAGAGATATAGATAGATATAGATATAGATATATATAGATATATATATGCAAATGGTTAATAAATAAATAAATACAGTTACTTAAACAAATCAACAAATACTAGTGACATTGATATTACCACCAAGTGCATATAAAATGGTCTGGGAAGCCAATAGCAATATTATTACATACCCTTGAGGGTATTTATGTTTTTATATTTACTAGTATTATACCGCCCCTGAAGCAGCATGGCAGGGTGAAACACGGCTGTGTCTGTTTCTGCATCATCCATTCAACTTTAACATTTTTCTACACATGTAGGACAAGGTTTGGGGGGTCAGCACCTTTTGTTTCTGAGAATGGGTAACCCCATTAAGATCATTGGGTTCTTCAAAGTTACCTGGCTTGACCACTGCTGAAGGCAGGACGCCGGACTTTTATATGGCGCTTCTTCTTTTATGTTGTTCCTTTCTCTCCAGTTGTGCTTCTTGGTGAAATCTACTCATTAGAAATGTCAAAAGCTCCCATATATCAGCCACATATCACAGAGGTGTACCAGCAGATAACATAGGGCTGTCCCACTGACAATTATATATCAAGAAAGAACTGGTTTTGGAGGCAGGAGGAGCTACTCAGCTGAAATTTTTACCATCCAACAAGGTGCGTATCATTTATTGTTACTACCATGTAGCAAAACTGCCCCTTAAGAAAAGAACAGCTGACAGGGCAAGAAAGAACATCTGTATTTCCATTGTAGAGTCTTTTGTCTGATTCTCTGATCGGGGATGATGGTTAGCCCCAAGGAAAGTTATAAATTTTGCATGGAATTGCACTGCAATCTTTCACCCTGGCAGCTTTGCCCTCTGGCTGTGCTCTGGTTATCTATAATTGTGGTAGATAATGGTTTTTTTATGGTAGGAAACATTCTTTGCAGGCAGGGGGACAATAACCAGCATTGAAAATGTAATTAAATTGAATGGATGAACTTTCGTGTTTTAAAAAAAACAGTGAGGATTATTGCTGGATCTTTGCATTCAACATGCCTGGGGCAAAATGGCAACACGTGAACTAAACCTGTGCAAATTTCAATGTAGGCTAAAGCTGGAAGGTGTGTATTGGGTTACAGCACTAAAACTTTAGATATGTGATGAAATGGAGAACTGAAGGGTTGAGATCGGTCAAAGAAAGTCAATGTAACATATTTTTCACTGTCAGACTTTATATATCTCAGCTGACGTGCCAATTTGTCATGTTTACAGAAATGCCATTTGTCTAAGAATTTCCAAAAACTATACATAACAATTGGCGTCTTCAGCCTGCAGGTGTTTTTATGAAGCATATTCCACACTCGGTTTCCCCTCATTAAGAATTTGCTGTTATTTGGTAGAATTCATGGTCAATGCTGATCAAGATAAGACAGAAGTGCATTCTAAAATGGCCACTAGCTGTTTCAGATGCCTATGGGAAATCTTAATGCAGGTGCAAAGAGACAGGTTTCAGCAGTAGCTTAACATTTGATGTCAAGTCTTCATGTTATTTGAAAGTTAAGAGTATGAGACAACCAGGGCTTTTTTTGAGGGGGTACTTGGGGGTACTGAGTACCGGCACTTTTTCTATTGACTGCTAAAATTGATCCATGGACACCAAGTTTTACTGAAAGAGCTCAGGCTGTACACACCAATTCTGCCTTTTCATAGATTCTGTGACTAGTTGCAGGGGGCCTGGCTATTGTGGGGTGGGTCCCTCAGTGATCACCCCACCCCTGAAAGATGGCCTGGCATTTGAGTACCGGTACCTTTTTCGCTACAAAAACATGCACTGGAGACAACTAACAAGGTTTTCAATGTGTGTGCATATCTTCTATAATAAAACTCACCCTCAACGTTCTGAAGACAACGTTCTGAAGTCACTCAGTCACTCCCTGAAGGGTTCATGGATTCATGGTGGTGAAGCCACAACACTGACCATGTCTCTCTGCCCCGCCCTCGCATGACGGACCAATCAGAAAAAACACCCTCAACATTCTGAAACACAAAGGACCATCACAACACCGTTCCCAGGCAACACTAGGCAACGTAAGACGGACCAATCAGAGGAAACTACGTGACAATAAGGGAGGAGCATTCCCCAGCAGAATGGCTCATTATCTGTGCAGCACAGAGAGCACAGAACCACCGTTGGAACGAGAGAAGAATATTCCTGCTGTAGGTATGTGCAAAAATAGACCGGGGAGGGGGGGGGGGGGAGAAATTTTTAAATGCTTAATGCCAGTACTGAAGAGTGCCAGAGGGCCTATAGCACAGACTATATTTGGGATCGCTTGACATGGAGTCAGAGGAGCCGGAAAACAACGTGCCCGTCACCATCTGGGACATGGGCGAACAGGACAAGCTGCGGCCCAGCTGGAAGGATTACCCGCGACCCAGCCAGCAGCAAACAGCGACCAAGGACAGCACAGCACATCCCCAAACCCCCAAGCAAAAAACAAAACAAAAAAAGACACACATCAACAACCTGCACACACACCGCATCCTCACACACTCACACACACACACACACAAAATAACTCTGTGACACATACACACACACACACACACACAAAAAAGCCACATGCTAGCGCCCGTTTCATTGGTTTCGGAAACGGGCCTTTTTTACTAGTATTTATATAGGTAAATATATAGGGATGGGGTCAGTATTCAAGGATATGGCCACACATAAAGATAAGCAGGTGAAGGACCATTCTGTAACTGGGTGCAGAATATGCGAGTAGAAGCAAACTCCCTGGGTCTGGAAATTTGGGTGCAGATCCATGCAAAAACGAATTAATTAGGAGTTGTGCGCAGATCTTCTCCGCACCCTATTCTATGGCAGCATGACTACATTTCATAGCACACAACTCAAAAGGTGCGTGGTCATGGGAGGGGCATGGGCAAGTAAGGGGTATTCCCAGAAATTAGGCGTGATTTTATACAATAGGGTCATTTATGAGCCCAACTTCCACTAGTTGTGCCACAGCATTTACACCAGGTTTCAGCAGGTGTGAGTGTAGTGCCCAAAGTTAGGCTCGAGATCTGTGCTAAGCTATAATTCAGCAAAGGGTGCTCTGCACTGAGTGGCCTTTGCTGGCCAATCTCACTATTCCATATTCCCCAGTTCATGTTCTCCCATCAATTAACTACTACTACTACTACTTATCATTTCTAAAGCGCTACTAGACGTACGCAGCGCTGTACACTTGAACATGAAGAGACAGTCCCTGCTCGACAGAGCTTACAATCTAATTAGGACAGACAAACAGTTCAAACAAGAGATAAGGGAATATTAAAGTGAGGATGATAAAATAAGGTTTCTGAACAAGTGAATAAGGGTTAGGAGTTAAAAGCAGCATCAAAAAGGTGGCCTTTTAGCCTAGATTTGAAGACGTCCAGAGATGGAGCTTGACGTACCGGCTCAGGAAGTCTATTCCAGGCATATGGTGCAGCAAGATAAAAGGAACAGAGTCTGGAGTTCGAAGTGGAGGAGAAGGGTGCAGGTAAGAGAGATTTACCAAGTGAATGGAGTTCCCGGGGAGGAATGTAGGGAGAGATGAGAGTGGAGAGGTACTGAGGAGCTGCAGAGTGAATGCACTTATAGGTCAATAAGAGGAGTTTGAACTGTATGCGGAAACAGATAGGAAGCCAGTGAAGTGACTTGAGGAGAGGGCTAATATGAGCATAACGACACTGGCGGAATATTAGTCGTGCAGCAGAATTTTGAACAGATTGAAAAGGAGAGAGATGGCTAAGTGGGAGACCTGTGAGAAGCAAGTTGCAATAGTCTAAGCGAGAGGTTCTAAGAGTGTGGATGAGGGTTCTGGTAGTGTGCTCAGATAGGAAAGGGCGAATTTTGCTGATATTATAGAGAAAGAAACGACAGGTTTTAGCAGTCTGTTGAATATGTGCAGAGAAGGAGATGGAGGAGTCGAAGATGACCCCAAGGTTATGAGCTGATGAGACAGGAAGGATGAGAGTGTTATCCACAGAAATAGAGAATGGGGGAGGAGGAGAGGTTGGTTTAGGGGGAAAGATGAGAAGCTCAGTCTTGGTCATGTTTAGTTTCCGATGGCGCTGAGACATCCAGGCAGCAATATCAGACAGGCAGGCTGTCTGACAATTATTGCTTGGTCCTTCCCAACCCTAAGCAAGCAATACTTGATACAACATGCTTTTTTTTTTTTATTTTGCAGCCCTTGCTATTGGAACTCAATGTCCCACAATATTCGTGCTGAACTGTCTTTGGGAAAAATTGAAGGCAGTTTTAAAGTCCTGGCTTTTTGGCCAAGTCTATCATTCCAAATAGGTTTTTGCTGTGGAGTTTGTTGTTCCCTGGTTCCTCCTCCCCTGGTTCCTTCCTCTCTTTCCCTCCTTGCACCCTCCTCCCCTTTTCTTTTGACTGTTATTATATCTTAGTCTTACCTGTCATAATTGTGGTTCCTTTCTATTTCTTGTTTTAGTATTGTAAACCGCTAGTTAGCTGAGGGCAGTATAGCAAATCTTAGCAAATGAAATGAATACTAGATTAGCATGGATCTTCCTGGTGCCTAGCTTTGGGCATGATTTACCGATTTCCACTCAAAGTGACTACCAGTGGTGGTAGAAAGCAGAGTGAGGTGGTAGCCACTGAACTTTTTTGGTAGACCATTCAGGGTGGGCCTCAGCCAAGAATGGCCCACCCAGGCCCACCTGTAGCTACACCACTGGTCTTGACCTGCATTCTCCCATCCATGTGCTAGCCAAGGACAGCTCAACCCAGCCTAGCTCTTGAGTGACGATTCTGGAGAAGCAGCAGTGCACGTAGAGAAAAAGTTACTGTTCGACAGATCTCACTTAACCAAAACTCAATAAGAACACATTATTATCTCACACACGATCATAGTTATAAGAAAACAAGACAGAGCTAATCCTTCTTTGTAATTGAAAAGTATCAGAGATGAACTGAAGCGCATCAGTGATGACTTTCTGCCGTATCTTTTCAAATGGCGCGTGAAATTCAAGCACTGAGCTGCAAGCATCCCAGCCAAATGGAATCATCCTAATTAGAAGAAATTGTGACATTTTCCATTTTTAATAGAAAAGGGACTGTATGAAAAACAGACGTCTGTCTTCAAATGGAGAAGCCTTTTAACGTCAGCATAATTGAAAGAAAAGTGTTTATTTGAAATCTATTAGAACAGGAACCTTGTGACACAAAAACAAACAAATTGATTTTTTTTAATTTCATTATCGAAAACAGAAAATTGGAAACTGCCTGAAGAAAGCGAAATGGATAGTGAAAGGGGGAAAGAAGAGGTATTGTTTCTTAAGAAAACTGCCTAACTTTGGTTACAGAAAGAGAAATCAAATGTAGGGGTTATTTTAGTAAGCTGAGGTAAGAACTAACACGTGCTTAACTCAGGTTAAAAAGCACTACCGCGGGGTCCGCTCAGGTATTCTGTGGTAGTTTTGGGATCAGCATAAACTACCCACATGCTAAAATATAGTTTTATTTTTTAGTACTAGGGGTGAGTCTGGGGGCAGAAAGTAGGCGTGCTCTGCGCTAATTAGCACAGCTACATTTCTTTTTGCCAACTTATTAGTATAGGGTTAACATGGCTTCTAAGTTAGGCTCCTAAATTTGTGGCCTATTTTAAGCCAAACTTAGGCGTCTAAGTTTTCAGCTAAAAATGTATTTCAGTTTAGGAGCTTAACAGTTATGGGATCTATATAAGAAGTGATTTAAGCAGGCAGAAGAGGATTCTGCCTGCTCGAATCATACTCAGTGCATATTCAGCCGTACTTAACTGGGCAGTGGCGCTGAATATTGGCATTGACCAGCCATCTTGAAACCAGGCTGGAGAGGGGCGTTACAGAGGCGGAGCCAGGGAGGAGCTGACAGATATGTTGGAGTGCCAGTGCCTGCATAGCTAAGGGGCCCTTTTACAAAGCTGTGGTAAGCCCTAACATGTGCTCACTATAGCTTAAAATGATGTATTACAGAATGCACTGAGACATTCTGTGGTAATTTTTGAGTGTGTGCACACAACCCACACTCTAGAATATATATATTTTTTTAAATGGCATAGAGAGGTAAATACATTTTCTCTTCTCAAGATGGCGCCGTGAGCGGTTGTGTTTGAAGCGGTCTCCTGCCTTCCCTGCTGACTAAATAGATATTCCTGTTAGAATGCCGCATACAAAACGTAAAGGGACGATCCGGGGAGTTCCCCTACCTTCCGGGACATCCACTCCGGCGAGGACAGGCTTGGAGCGCCTCTTCCCCGTGGTTTCCCGCGTTAGCGGAGCAGAGTCCTTAGCGGGGGGAACCGGTGAAGCGGCTCTCCCGCTGGACATAGAAACATCTCTTTCCCCGCTATGCTCTATAACTCCTCCTTGCCCGGCAACTCTCGCTAGTCGAACGGGGTTTCCTCCAGGACCCGGAAAGGGTGATTCTGAAGAGCCCAGAGGGGAGCTCGACCTGACGGGGAGATCAGAAGTTGCAGGAGAGACGGAGGTGAATCTAAGTCGGATCTGGCTGAAGTTATTAGAAATTGAAAGAACCCTGAAACAATCTTCTGATGAGGTAAAGACATTAAATTTATCGGTACAAGAAGTGAAGAACTCTATGGAAGTAGCTAACCGGGATTTTTCAAAGAAAATTGAGGCCTTACAGACAGACTCTAAGCAAACGGAAAAATTCAAAGTGGCTGTGATTAAAGATAGTATTGAGATTAGAAGAAAAATGGAACAAATGGAGAACTATAACAGGAGGTTAAACCTTCAACTATTAAATTTTCCTAGAATGTTGGGAGTCTCTCCAAATGATATGTTTTGTAGATTTTTGAAAGAAAATTTGAATTTTCCCCAAGAAATATTTCCTCCTTTGAATAAAATTTATTACATTTCAAATACAATGAACAAACTAGAGGGAGAAGACTCAGTGGACTTACAAAATGTCACAGCCATTTTGGAACAATCAATTACAAACGCGATGGAAAGAGGAACGTTGATAGTCTCTTTTGTTTTCCAGCAGGACTTAAATGCAGTAATGAGACTTTATTTTAAATCAACCAACCGCATGTTTGTAGGCCAGAAGATCTGGCTTTATCCTGATGTGACTAAAATAACACAGGAAAAAAGGAAAACGTTTCTGTCAATGAGGTCAAAAATTTTGGAAATGGGAGGCTCCTTCCTTCTTGCGTATCCTTGTAAATGTGTTATCAGGATAAATCAAACAAAATATATATATTATATGCCTGATCAGCTTCAGAACTTCTTAGATACTAAACAAGCTTAGAGATAAGAAGTAAGGGAATAACGGTGTCACTATTTTTCTTGTTTAATGTGTGATATTGTGTAATACACTTCACTAATCCCTACCCCCCCTAACCTTTACATTGTGGTCTAAGGAAGCCAATGTTATATAAATAATTGAACAAAAGTTTTTCTTTTTCCTAAGTTTGTAAAGTTATTACAATTGTGGCTGTATTACACTTTGCAGTTGTATTTATCTGTATAAGTATATATAAAATAATAAAAAATTATAAATCATAAATGGCATAGAGGGGCCATGTCTGGGGCAGAGAGTGGGCATGCCTATGCAAATCGGTTAGTGCATCGGCATTGCTGTGTGCTAACCGATTAGTGCAGATTTATGACAGAGTCCCTACTGCCTACAAAATAGTAGCATTAAGGGCTGAAGTACTAATAGGAAAATTAGCACATGACCATTAATGGGAAAATAGGAAATTCAGTAATTGTAACCCTGTGTTAAAAATGATCTTTCTAAATCACAGACCAGAGCTGTAGAGTATCACTCCGTTTATAAACTGATCATATATACAGTGCCGTAGCGAGGGCTAATGACACCCGGGGCGGGTCGCCACTGCGTACCCCCCCCCCCGGGTGCAGCACGGCGCGACCCCCCCTCTCTGCGGCGCACCCCCCCTCCGGAGCGAAATCCCCCCGGACCGCATTCTTACCTGCGGGAGGGCCGATCCGCCCCGAGTGCACGTCACTCGGAGCTGCGTCGGCCCCGCTGGTTCCCTGCTCTCTCTGCCCCGGAAAAGGAAGTAACCTGTTCAGGGGCAGAGGAAGCAGGGAACCAGCGGGGCCGGCACCCCCCGAGCGCGTGCACCCGGGGCGGACCGCCCCTCCCGCCCCCCCTTCCTACGCCACTGCATATATAAGATATCTACGGGTATCAATGTATCTGTTACTGTTGTAGGAGGAAAAGCCTCAAATGTTGGGAAACTCCTTTGTCAATTCTTCAATCAACCTTAGGGAGGCCCACACATTCATCACTGGCAGAAAAACCTCCTGTCTTTAATGCTCTTGAATGTTCATACAACCTATTCACAGTTGCTGTTGTACCAAAATATGAAAAGAAACTTATCTTTCCAGCTGACCAGTCTTCCAATCAATCTCTTCCCACTGGGTGGTTCTATAAACGAACTGTCATTCAAGGGGAGGAGCCAGAACGAAGGCATGTGATGACAGAAGCTTTTAAAATCCCCCGCCATTTTGAGTGTCCAACTGGAGTAATGATCCAGCTCTGAAAGTGAGAAGTCGTTAATGGGGATGAGATGTGAGGTCACACGTGTGCAGAAATATGCGAAGTAACTAATTTGCTCTTTTACAGATACCAGCCGATAGACACCGCGGACCCTGATGCAGGATTCAAAATCTTGGCCAAAGTTGGGCCATGGTTAGTGGGAAGCACGTCCATTTTGGGTCTGAGACCTTACCACCACCCATTCACTTAGTGGTAAGGTCTCACGCGTTAACCAGGTGGTAATCATCAGCGTGCGTACAATGCTGATTACCGCCCAGTTAGTGCTGCATGCCGGCGCGCACAGCAGATGCACATAAAAAATGAAGATACCGCCCAGGCCATGCTGTAGCCGGCTTAGCAAAATGGCCCCATAGCCACTTAGGCTGATATTCATCACTTAAGCAGTCATAGGTTTCCACCTAAAAATAGGATAGACATTTATGCATACCTGTTTAAGCACTGAATATCAGCACATAAGCAGCTAAGTGCTGAGTCCGCCCCAAAATATTCGGCTTTGTGTTTGGCGCTAACCATGATGTTCAGCTATACAGCTTGGAGAAGAGACGGCTGAGGGGAGACATGATAGAGGTATATAAAATAATGAGTGGAGTGGAACAGGTGGATGTGAAGCGTCTGTTCACGCTTTCCAAAAATACTAGGACTAGGGGGCATGCGATGAAACTACAGTGTAGTAAATTTAAAACAAATCGGAGAAAAGTTTTCTTCACCCAACGTGTAATTAAACTCTGGAATTCGTTGCCGGAGAAAGTGGTGAAGGCGGTTAGCTTAGCAGAGTTTAAAAAGGGGTTGGACGGTTTCCTAAAGGACAAGTCCATAAACCGCTACTAAACGGACTTGGAAAACTCCAAAATTCCAGGAATAACATGTATAGAATGTTTGTACGTTTGGGAAGCTTGCCAGGTGCCCTTGGCCTGGATTGGCCGCTGTCGTGGACAGGATGCTGGGCTCGATGGACCCTTGGTCTTTTCCCAGTATGGCATTACTTATGTACTTATGTACTTATTCAGTGACACTTAGGGCCCGGCGCTGGCGTCGGTGCGTGTTTCACATGTGCACCGAGGCCCCCTTTTACTGCAGCTGATAAAAGGGAAGTCTCGCTTTCCTACAGGAAATGGCTGGGCGCATGGCACTGCCTGATTACCACCGGGTACACTCCGGCGCTACAAAAATAAATAAATGTTTGTTGTGCCGGAAATGATGGTGCGCTAGGGGTGGGAAGTACCGCTGGGCTGCTGTGGTAGCCTGGCAGTATTTCCTGTATAGCGAGCGGTAAGCCCGCATTGGGCTTACCACCGCTTAGTAAAAGGAGCCCCTTGCCAATTAGTTGTCACTGAATATTAGCAGCTAACCCTGACCAAGTGATTTAACCAGTCAGGAGCTGGCTAAATCGTTTTGAATATTGGGCAGTTTGTCTTTGACACACCTAAGTGGCACCTACCTCTAGCCACCATTTTAGAATTGCTCCCTTAGAGGCTCTTTTACCATACAGTGGCAAAAAGTGGCCTTAGCGCACCCTTATGTGGGATTTCCCATAAGCTAAGGCCATTTTTACTGCTGGGGTAAAATGGTCGAGTTTTCTATGTTTTCATATTAATGGTCACATGCTAATTTTCCCATTAATACGTGAGCCTCCTACTGCCTCCTATTTTATAGGCAGTAGGGACTCACACACTAAACCTGCGCTAATTGGTTAGTGTGCGGCAGTGGCGTAGCTACATGGGGCCTGGACCCCCCTGCCGATGACCCACCCGACCCCCCTCCCGCCACCAACCCGCCGTCGCCGTTGCCTGACTTTGCTGGCGGGGGACCCCAACCCCCACCAGCCGAGGTCCTTCTCACAAAAGGCTTCCTTCTGTGAGTCTGGCGTCCTGCACTTACAACATGCAGGACGTCAGAAACAGAAAGAAGCCTTTTGCGAGAAGAAGAGGACCTCGGCTGGCGGGGGTTGGGGTCCCCCGCCAGCAAAGGTAGGCGACGGCGGGTTGGCAGCGGGAGGAGGGGTTGAGAGGGTCGGCGGCGGGGGGGGGCAATGTTGGCAATGGCGGGGGGGGGGGGGGGTCGGCAGCACCGGGGGGGGGGGGGCTAAAATGTGCCCCCTCACCTCGGGCTCTGGACCCCCCCTCCCGCCGAAGTCTGGCTATGCCCCTGAGTTACCAGTTAACTAAAGTGCCATTTCACCATGAAAAAATTACCATGGGGTTAAAAAAAAGTTCTGGGGGTGTTGCTAATTCTACAAAAACGATACAGCTTGCAAAGTTTACCACAAATTGCATTATATTTTTATTTGCCTAACAATGATCTGTTTTGCTTGCAATTGCCTACAATGCAGCTAATTATCGTTGGTGCAAGTTGAACCACTTTTTTTTTGCATTAAAAGCAAATAATACACATTAGTCAAAATATTAATTGCGCAACAACAAACACTATAAGTGCCTTAGATTTTAAGCCCTCTGGGGATAGGGTAATACCTACTGTATCTGAAAGTAACTCACCTTGAACTGTCAATGAAAAGGTGTGAACTAAATCCACATACAAGAACAGAGAGAACAGCCAGCATGTCATTGTATATTGCAGTTCACTTCTCCTTCCCTTACAAAAATACTTTTGCAAATAGCTTGCTTCTTTCAGTGTTTCAAATTGTATAGCTTAGTGCCAACAAACCTATTGTTGGAATATAAACTCCTATCACAATACATCAACTCTAGATTTAAATGCATATCTCACTTTGCAAATTTCGAATGAGCAGCAGAGCTGAATGCATTAACAATCTTTGCTGCATTATTTACAAATTAAGGTCTTTGTTGTAAGCATGGATATTTAATGGCACCTTGCCTGGTGGGTATTGTACTGCTACCTGCCCGTGAAAAATGGATGCAGCAACGGTATTTCAGTATTAGTTACAGTTTTTGTTTGTGTGACAAGAAAAAGTCTGATTTGCAAAGGCAATTTTAAGGGTCCTTTTACTAAGCTGCTGAAAAAAAGGGCCCTGTGTTAGCAGCCGGGGCCGTTTTTCCCGCGCCCCTAAAAAAAATGGCTATGCGGTAAGATTACTCCCCCCGCGCCGCTCGCTGCCGACAATGAGGCCCTCCCCGCCTCGTTGGCAGCTCTTATGCGGCGCGGGACACCCTCCGTAGCCCCGCCCCCTTCCGGCTTCCCCGCCAATAGCAGGCAGGGTCAACTACCATGTCGTCACTGATGTCAAAGGGGGGGGGGGGAGCCGGAAGGGAAGGGCCGTTTGGGCCGGGCAGCTGCCGTGCGGCAGCCGCCATGTTACGTGCGGCTGCTCGGCATGCTCCTCGCCGGCCTTCCTTTCCTGAACCAGCTGCTCCCTGGCATGCTCTAATGTTACATTTTTCCAGTCAATATTGGAGAAATTGAAATTACCCATTATTATTGTGTTACCCTCCCTAATTTATGCTACCATTTTAGCATCTGTCTGTTCCTTCTGGCCAGGTGGACAGTAGTAACACTCCTATCACTATCATTTTTCCCATTTACACATGGAATTTTTACCCATAAGAATTCCGAGGAGTATTT
Organism: Microcaecilia unicolor; assembly: GCF_901765095.1. Classification (NCBI taxonomy): domain Eukaryota; kingdom Metazoa; phylum Chordata; class Amphibia; order Gymnophiona; family Siphonopidae; genus Microcaecilia; species Microcaecilia unicolor. Next base: position 210,265,207 of record NC_044038.1, on the reverse strand, counting down.
CATGTCCTGTAGAATTTTTTAGTCTATTTGATTTAAGGCCCTCTTTAACGTATGGGTGTGTGTGCGTGGGGGGGGGGGGGGGGGATTCTATATATGGCGCCTAAAAAAACTCACATTGAAAACATTTCCACCTAAGCATATTCTATAAGGTTTCGGTGTGGTATATAGGATATGCTTAGGTGTAAATTTACGTGCCTCCATTTACTCTTTTACACCAATGAAAACGTGGTGTGAATCCTGGCATGTAGATTTAGGCACAGAGGGTCATATTGAGGGGCATAATCGAACGGGGATGACCATCTCTAAGGGCGCTCATCTCTAAGGACGGCGCCGCGAAGGAGCAGGGAAACCCGTATTATCGAAACAAGATGGGCGTCCATCTTTTGATTCGATAATACGGTCGAGGACACCCAAATCTCAACATTTAGGTCGACGTTAGAGATGGTCGACCTTAGAGATGGTCGACCTTAGAGATGGGTGACCTCGGTTTTCGCCGATAATGGAAACCGAGGACGCCCATCTCAAAAACGACCAAATCTAAGGCATTTGGTCATGGGAGGAGCCAGCATTCGTACTGCACTGGTCCCCCTGACATGCCAGGACACCAACCGGGAACCGTAGGAGGCACTGCAGTGGACTTCAGAAAAAGGTCCCAGGTGCATAGCTCCCTTCCCTTGTGTGCTGAGCCCACCCCCAAAAAACAAAACCCCCAAAACCCACTCCCCACAACTGTACACCACTACCATAGCCCTTATGGGTGAAGGGGAGCACCTACTTGTGGGTACACTGGGTTTTGGGTGGGTTTTGGAGGGCTCACATTTACCACCGGAAGTGTAACAGGTGGGGGGCCCTGGGTCCGCCTACCTGAAGTGCACTGCACCCCCTAAAAACTGCTCCAGGGACCTCCATACTGCTGTCAGGAAGCTGGGTATGACATTTGAGGCTGGCATAGAAGCTGGAAAAAAATGTTTTAAAATTTTTTTTTAGGGTGAGAGGGGGTTAGTGACCACTCGGGGAGTAAGGGGAGGTCATCCCCGATTCCCTCCGGTGGTCATCTGGTCAGTTCGGGCACCTTTTTGAGGCTTGGTCGTGAAAAAAAAGGGACCAAGTAAAGTCGGCCAAATGCTCGTCAGGGCTGCCCTTCTTTTTTCCATTATCGGCCGAGGACGCCCATTTGTTAAGCACGCCCCCGTCCCACCTTCAGTACACTGCCAACACGCCCCCAGGAACTTTGGTCATCCCCTCGACGGAAAGCAGTTGAGGATGGCTAAAATCGGCTTTCGATTATGCCAATTTGGGCGACCCTGAGAGAAGAATGCCCATCTCTCGATTTGTGTCAGAAGATGGGCGCCCTTCTGTTTCGAAAATGCCCCTGATTCTATAACAGTGAACATAAATGTTGGAACGCCCACAACACACTCATTTTTCCCCACAAAACCAAGCTACGTTTTGCCTGCGTATGTTAAAAGTTAGGTGTACCGCATTACATAATATGCTTAGTGAGTTGTGCGTATAAATTCTAATAATTATCAATTAATGCTCATTATTGCTTGCTAAGTTCTGTTATTAATACTGATTAGCTTATTAAGCCAATTAAGCTACATGCATTGTTATAGAATATGCTTGGATTTCAGCATGGAACTGTAGGCATGCTATATAGAATTCAGGGGATAATGGCTAAGCTGTACTCTAAACTAAAAAAACTCTATAAACTGAGGTTTCTTGTGATCATTAGCTGTGCTCTATACTGATACGATGGTATACTCTAAAATAGTCCCTTTAAATGCTAGCCTATGGAATTGTAACAGAGACTTTTAATACAACCCCCCCCCCCCCCCAAAAAAAAAAAAAACTATTTCCTAAACTGCCTTTGCTAAATAAGCTTAATAATATAAAATAAAGTCACTGAGGTTACCTATTTATTTATCAAATTTATACCCCTCCAACATATCTATGTGGGTTACAATGTACTTTCATAAAAACTAAAATATACTACACAATAAAACATACATTATCTCCAAAAATGACAGCAGAACACAGCATAGAATTATGTCACATCATCAATAAAATGCCTCACCAAACAAAAAAAGTGTTCAATTGTTTTTCTAAATATTATCAGTGAGGTAATTTGATGAATCTCCAATGGCAGCGTATTCCACATAACTGTCCCGGTACAAAAAAATGTTAGAGCATGGGTTTCAGCAAGATGAACTTGATCAACTGAAGGTACCTCCAAAAAATTACATCCCTGAGATTAGAGAATGACATGGGGACAAAATTGGGCTCCGTGATTTCATTAGCTTGTGTTACAGTCTCACGATGTTGGTAGTTGGTAGGCTCTTCTCCCATGGTGCTTTTCCCCCTGCCTACTGGGTCAGAGTGTGCCCTGTTGTGTTTCCTGTTGTAGTCCATGCAGAAGTGGCCATTTTGTAAGCCAGTTTTAGTTCCCTTTCCTGTGTTAGCCATGTTAGACAACTTAGTTCTTCCCTTGAATGTGGCTGAAAGAGGGCATTGTACACCATTCTGCCAGCTCTGACCTACTGCTCATCTCAGTACCAGGGAGACTCGTTGCCAGTGGGGCACAACCTCTGATCTGCAGTTAACTGTGAGTAAACGCGGTTATTCCAATAAAGGATGTTTTCAGAGAGATTAGTCTTCAGGTGTCAACTGGTGTGCCAAGGTTACATAGCAGCAACAAGTCCTAGAGGCCTGCGTGTATGCAGGTCCCTGGAGCACTTTTAGTGGGTACCGCAGTGCACTTCAGCCAGGAGGCCCCAGGCCCATCCCCCCCCCACCTGTAACACTTGTGCTGGTAAATGGGAGGCCTCCAAAACCCACTGTACCCACATGTAGGTGCCCCCTTCACCCCTAAGAGCTATGGTAGTGTTGTACATTTGTGGGTAGTGGGTTTTGGGGGAGGGGGGTTGGGTGCTCAGCACCCGTGGTAAGGGAACTATGCATGTGGGAGCGTTGTCTGAAGTCCACCGCACTGACCTCTAGGGTGCCCAGTTGGTGTCCTGGCATATCAGGGGGGCCAGTGTACTACCAATCCTGGCCCCTCCCATGACCAAATGGCTCGGATTAGGACGTTTTTGAGCTGGGCGTTTTTAGTTTCCATTATCGCTAAAAAAAACAAACGCTCAGCTCAAAAATGTCCATTTTTTCGAAAATACGGTTTGGCCCGCCCCTTCACAGACCTGTTCTCGGAGATAAACGCCCATGGAGATAGGCGTTTCCGTTCGATTATGCCCCTCAATGTCTTCTTAGAAGACGTGCTGGTAGCAGGATGTACAGGATCCCCCATGCAAATTTTGCTAGCTGTGGCCAGCATGTTTGCTTGTTTTAAAAAAAAAAAAATATTGTCTGTATCAGTCAAACATAAATAACAGTCCAGTTCATTAACAGGCTACAAAGTGACATAGGGACAAAGTTTGTCCCTGTCCTCACGGGCTCTATCCCTATCCCCGTCCCTGTGGGATCTGTTCCAGCCCTGGCCCCATCCCCACGGTTACTGCGGGTCCCCGTCCCCATGTCATTCTCTACCTGAGATCTCAACTCCCTAAGGTTCTCAGTTATAGCTAAAGTGGCTTCATAAGGCAGAGCTTTAAACGCTAAAATCAAAATTTTAAATTTGATGTGCCAAAAGATAGGCAACCAATGACGCTTCTGCAACTGGGGAGTCACATGTTCAACCCCACTCATACCCCCAAATACCTGAGCAGCAGAGTTTTGGGCTACCTGCAGTGCCCTCAAGGATTTTTGTGAAAGACCAGAAAAGAGGGCATTGCAGTAGTTCAGATGCAGTAAAACATAATTCTACATTACTGATTGAAAATTCTCTACAGAAAGAAAGTCCTTGAGTCCTGTAACCAGCTGTATTTTGAAAAATACAACTTTAATAACAGCAGAAATTGTTGTTTTAAATGACAAAGTGATATCCAGAATCACTCCCAAGCTTTTCATGGATCCTAGTATAGGAAGGGATGTGTTCTCAAACTGAATAGTCAACACTGGACATTTCCCCCCAGAAAACTCTAAGTCTACCTTTCCCCAAGTTTAAAAGCAATTTCCCAGCAAACACTTACCAATGAAATTCTCTCTCTCTCTCTCTCTCAAAGTCCTCTCATAGCACCTCTTCTGGATCATTGAAAATTTCAGAATTTTTGATTCATACCTGATGATGTGGCTCTAAATATTTGAGTTCCATAACATGGCTAATGTTTATATTGATTCAAATGTAACACAACTGAGAAAGCAATTTTTTCCAGGACAAGCATGGCTACTACAATGACTTACATTTCTGCTAAATTTCATTTGTGATATGCATTTTGGTTTTACTTGGTTAATAGGGCAGAGCATATCTTTATATAATATAGCACAGCTCCTGCAGAAATCACACTTAGATTTAAGGCGAGAATTTTACGCATCCTTGAGAGCAGGTGTAACAATTATTATTATTTTTTTAAACCCTTTATATACCCTCTTCTTGGCAAAAGCCATTCAGTATGGTTTACAAGCAGAACATACTGTAAATCAAAGCAAACAAAACAAAGTATAAAAACATAAAATAGCAAGCTTTAACAGTAGCCTACATTGATAACTCCCCCCTTAATTAGGGGCCCATTTACTAAGCCATGTAGGCACCTATGCGTGCCCAACACATGCCAAATTGCAGTTACCACCCAGTTACCGTGTCGCCCTTGTGGTAATTTCAATTTTGGCGTGCGTCCGCTACACGCATCTGAAAAATATTTTTTATTTTCTGGCGCATCAAGTGGCATTTGACACGCACAGATCCATTACCGTCCGGTTACCGTGTGAGACCTTACCGCTAGGTCAATGGCTTGCGGTAAGGTCTCATACCCAAAATGGACGCGCGGCAATTTTCATTTTGCCGCACGTCCGTTTTCGGCAAACAAAAAGGCATTTTTTTGTAGGTGTGCTAAAATATAATTCTGCACATGCCCAAAACATGTGTCTATACTACCACAGGCCATTTTTCAGTGCACCTTAGTAAAATGATCCCTTAAAGAAAAATAATCTCTATAGAAATCACTGCGATATGTAATAAAAGTGAGCCAAATATAGGGCAATCAAGCCACTATGACATCACTGATGAGACTGGCTCTTAGGCATTGGTGAATGAGGCATTATGACATCACAATATCAGCTCTGGTTACCAGAGATTGAAACCCTTCATGCTAAGGGGAGAAGTTATCTACTTGGGTTACCGTTTAAGGCATGATACCTTGCCACTAACTTGTGCTACTTTAGCACCGGTTTCATTTTTATGCAATTGGACATACTGTAGCTACTAATAACAGTAAAATAACATGTCTTAGCAGTTGCCCATGTTGTTAAATTCCCCACTCAATGACTTACTCATTTTCCTGTTTAGAAAGAAGCAGCAAAACCCCAATGGAATTTTTGCTACGACAATTCCATTTCACAAATGAATGCCAGGCACCATTATGAAGAGTTAGGTTTAATCTGCTTACCAGTGGATACAAAGGGAATGACTGGTTTGCGCAGAAACTATCACTCATGTAATTAAGGCTTTGGTTAAAGGCGTGACCTTAGTACTGTATGTTCACCTGTCTCTTTTCATATGAGAAGGCAACTCTTTCATGCTAGGTAATCCCTGTATAAAGGGTTCCAGAAGAATTTATCCAAGGTCATAATTATCCTCATCACCAGAAACTAGAAAGAAAAATCTTTGGTCTTTTGTTCAAAATGTATGTATTTTTTTTGTTTCTGAATTTAATTACAATGTTGATATCTACCTTTAGCAAATTCTAAGACTTTTTAATTGCTTCTTGTTCATAGGCATATTAGGAAAGGGTTGATGTATGTCTCTGCATGGAAGGATTATTTCACTTATGTTTGTTAAATATAAATCCCAGATACTAAAGGGTTCTTTTGCTAAGCTGTATTAAAGCAATAATGCACACCTACAACAGCTAAAAATGGATTAACTTGGCTGCTTTAACTAAGAGTGCATTGAGGTTCCCTTTTACCACAGTGGGTATAAGGCTGCAGGGCCACCGAGAGGGGGGGGGGGGGCAGGGGGGACAAAATTCCCCAGGCCCGGGCCTCCAAGGGGGGCCCGGTGCCACAGTCCCCTCTACCCGCCCCCCTTCGTCCACCACCGGGCCGCGCCCCCCCTGAATTCAAATCATAGCGCCTCACCTTGACCGTGTGAAAGAAACGTAGCAGTGGCAGTCTGCAGATTGCCTCCCTTTGGGCCTTCCCTCCCTGTGTTCCGCCCTTGCCTGATGTAACTTGCGCAAGGGCGGGACTCAGGGGGGAAGGTCTGAAGGGAGGTGATCTGCAGACTGCCTCTGCTGCGCTTCTATCACACGGAGCGAGGTCGAGGTGAGGCGCTATGATTTGAATTCAGGGGGGCCCGGCCCGGTGGTGGACGGAGGGGGGCGGCGGCGACAATGACGACCTCAGGGGGGCGGCGGCGGCGGGGGGGGGGGGCGAGGCCCCGGGGACGGCCTTGCCCCGGCCCAGTCTATCAGCGGCCCTGTAAGGCTATCATTTTGGTGTCATTTTACTAAGGTGCACCCAAAAGTGGTCTGCACTGGTATAGGCGCGTGTTTTGGACATGCATTGGTCAATTTCCTGAGTGCACCTGGAAATAAGGGATTTTTTTTATTGTACCGGAAAATGGATGTGCGGCAAAATGAAAACCAGCATGCGTCCATTTTCAGCCTGAGACCTTAACGCCACCCATTGACTTAGTGGTAAGGTCTCACACTCTAACTGGGTGGTAAGTGTCCAGTGTGTTCCAACTGCCGATTACCGCCGGGTAAGTGCGTGTTTTGGGCATGTGCCAAAAATGGAATTACCACCTGGGTCATGCAGTAGCTGGGCAGTAATGCCAACTTGATGCCCATTGGATGTGCGTAGACACATATATTCACCTTAGGAAATGGGCCTCTATTTTTCTAAGAATTGACTGTACAGTAAGTGAACTACTTGCTGTGTAGCCATTTCGGGGGGGGGGGGGGGGGATCACTTACTGCCACCCATTGAGGTGGTGGTAAGGGCTCTTGCTCTGACATGAGGAAGGATCTGGGAAAACTTGAAGAATGGTCCGATAATTGGCAACTAAAATTTAATGCTAAGAAATGCAAAGCCATGCATTTGGGCTACAAGAATCCAAGGGCATGGTACAATATTAGGAGTGAACTGCTTCTGTGTATGAAAGAAGAGTGGGACTTGGGGATGATTGGGTATGATGACCTTAACATGACCCAACAGGTAGAAAAGGTGACGATAAAAGCTAGAAGAATGCTTGGGTGCATAAGGAGAGGATGACCAGCAGGAAAAAAGAGATGATAGTGTCTGGTGAGGCCCCATTTAGAGTACTGTGTGGAATTCTGGAGACCACACCTATGGAAAGATATAAACAGGATGGAGTTGGTCCAGGGCTGCCGAGGAGAGGGGGGTAAGGGAGGCTAAAATCCCCAGAGCCCGGCCTCCAAGGGGGACCTGACGCACGCACAGTGCTAGCATGGCTCTCCTACTCCTGTGTGCCGCAGAACAGAGTTACATCCCGCCTCCTGTGTAAAATACTTCCTGTTTGGACGCGGCAGGAAGAAGGACCTGTACAGCAGAGTGGAGCTAGCAGAAGAGAAGACAAGCAAGTAAGCAGGCCTTGGGGGCACATGGGTCTGTGGTGGGGGGATGGCACGCAGGCCCAGAGGGGAGGCAGAACATGAGCCTGGGGGGCTGCGCAGGAGCCCTTATCGCCACCTCAGTGGGTGGCGGAAAGGGATCCCTGCCACATGGCCATGTGGTGAGAGTTCTTTTACCATATGGCCATGTGTGTGTAGGGCTTTTTTTAACCTGCTGTGGTAAAAAGGGCACTGGCGCGTGGGAAAAACGGCCCTCACCGCTAGTGCAGGGCCCTTTTTCCCACAGCTTGGTAAAAAGACTCCACAATAAGGAAAGCCAGCACACATTTTGTGCATACAGTTGCCAGGTGTGTGCATTCCCTTTCTGACCTGTGCGCGCGCACACACACACACGTGTATGACTTAGAGCAAACACTGGTTACCCACATAACTATCCAGGCAAATTAGGATAACTATTTGTGTGGTCCTTCTTGGCCAGAGAGTTAAATATCTGTGGTGCCCTTGCTAGCTTCCCAGTCTGCAATGACTCTGCCTCCAGTTCACCCTGAAACTACTGGAGAATTTTGTGGTAGTCAGAGCAGCATCCTCTGGTTGCTCCAGGACTACTTAGGGTTTCATTTAATGAAAAATGGTTCAGAAATGGTGCTGGGATTTAGAACGCGTTGAGCAGGTGGAAGTCTACACTGCAAAGTTTGGCTGTTACTAAGCCGCAACTGATGAGATATCTACAGCGCAAGAAACAGTAGCTCACTCAGCATGAATCACGCAGGACATATCACTATCTTTTGGCAGCATCTAAATCAACATATTAATTTCTCCTTCAAACCCCACCAATGATCTCTTGGTCTTTCTGCAAAGAAATGCTGAAAGCCTTCAATGAACAGCTTAATTACGTATAGTCTGTCTTGCTAATTAGCCTAATTAATGATAGCACTGATACCATCTCCTAGCAAAAATATGAAAAGCAGTGTTATCCATATTTATGAGCAATGGTGTATTTTGACAGGTAACCGCAGACTGTGATGCCGAGGTGGTCAAGGTGTTTACAATGTGACGCTTACTGTATGACAGATAGACACTTGAGTGCATTTGCTGCAAATCATGTCAAGCCCATAATTATTTCTACTTTGGAATCTAGAAAGTGCCACTTTTCGTGAAGTTCCATTGTAAGCAGAAATAATGGAGGGGAAGAAGTAACTGCATTATCAGGCATAATCTAGTTTGCATTCTTTATGAAACTGGAGCGAGGGGACTCAGAAAGCAAACTGAACCAGGACTGCTCATCTGAATCTTTGTACCCCACAATGTTTAGGGGGAAATGTTCGGTCATCTGTGCTGTGTGCAGTACGGCTGACTGCATTGCGGCAAATTTTCAAAGCGGTACAATCCATTTTTTTCCCCATTGAAAACTTGCAGCTGAAAAGTCTGCTCCAGATGAGTCAGTGTACTTTGACCCAGCTATTTCTGCCAGGGGCTGAGTGGAGGCTAAATAGTGTGTGTACGGGAGGGAGGGAGGGAAGAGAAGGAAACTGAGCTGTAGGATGAAGGAAAGTGAAAACTGAGGTGCAGGCAAGAGGGAGAAGACTGAGGTGCAGGATGCAAGTAGGAGACTTAGGTGCAGGTAGGGGGGAGGAGACGACTGTGGTTTGAGAGAAGCCTGAATTACAAGAGGGAGAAGGTGAGGGTGGTGCAGGCAGCAAGGAGGAAAAAAGAGAGGGAAGGAAGAAGAGACTGAGGTACAGGCCAGAAGGAAGAGGAGACTGAGGTGCAGGAGGGAGAGAAGAGGAGACTGAGGTGCAGGAGGGAGGGAAGAGGAGGCATTGAGTTGGAGGGAGGGAGAAAGAGATTGCGGTGTAGGTGGGTGGTGAAGGGGGGGAAGATTGAGATGCAGGAGGGAGAGAGAAGGAGATTGAGGTACAGAAGGGAGGAAGGAGGGAACCTTGTTTTATGCAGTTTTTTTTTTCTATAATCTGGGTTGAACAACTTCAAAGAAAGTGGTCTACAAATGTATCTTAACGCAACGTCAAGACAATCCTTAGAAGCAAAGTTGCCAGGGGGGCTGCAGGTTTCTTGCCCAATTGGGCTCCTTTTTGCGACCCACTGCGGCTTTTTCACACCGCGTGTGGGTTGCGGGATTTTGGGTGGCTTTTTTTTGCCCTGCCGCGATTTTTTCGCCGGCCACAGTTTTTTCGCACAGCCGCGGGTTGGCTGGTTTTCCCGCGGCCACGGCCAATAGAAGCCCCACGGAGGCGGGCTTAATGGCGTCATTTGTATGCTAATGGCCTCGTTAATATTTATTAATGATGTAATTCATATGCAATTTGACATCATTAATATTTATTAATGATGTCATTCATATGCAAATGACTGTGTGGTTTTTGGGCTAGTTTGGGGCATGGAAAATTTTTTCCATCTGGCAACACTGCTTAGAAGCTGTTCTTTTGTGGCTTAAATACACATGAAATTTGGAATCTGTATGCAATTTAGCTGCATCTGAGGAGGACAACTTCTTGTCAGGCTCTTTTATCCAGGTAAATACTATATAGCGTAGCTCTATACATAGAAACATTTTTTGCTTTCTGTTGTTAAGATGTTGTTTAAGTTTTATGGGCCCTGAGTCCATATGTCCTCAAACAGTCCATTGTCTGGTGTGAATTAGTCTTTGCTACTACTAATTTCTAAAGCACTACTAGACATATACAGTGCACACATGAGAAAGTTCCTGCCAGGGGTGTAGCCAGACAACAAATTTTGGGTGGGCCTAGGCAAGAAGTGGGTGGGCACTAAGTGTTCCCCCCCCCCCCAAAAAAAATATATCTCAGTTGGCGGGAAACGCTTTTTTTCTACCTTGGCAGTCTGCAGCAGGCATGCGCTGAAAACTGAGCATACGCAGGTGCCGGCATCGTGGAGAGTAGCATTTTCGTTACCATCAGGGGGAAGTGTTCAGCTTGCAGACCATGGGATCTCCGCCAGCTACTGCTAAACATGTGCTACTGTTGGGTGGGCCTGAGCCCTAAGTGGGTGGGCTCTGGCCCACCCAGGCCCACCTGTGGCTACGCCACTGGTTTCCTGCTCTCTTGAGCTTACAATCTGGTCAAGGCAGTGAAGAGTCCATGCTATTTGTATTGAAAAACTTTGCTGATGCAACATCTTCTAACTTTGGTTGTACAGCACATTGCAACAGGTATTGTGACACTTGTGCTACAAAAAAACCCCCAAACTCTGAATGATTCCACAAAAAAGCTCAGTTTAAAACAAAAACATGTGGAAACCAACTTAACCTTGAAAAATAACACCACCAAAGACAATGGACCTTTTAAACTTTCCTAATTTTTATTTTTCTAAAAGGGACGAGAAAAAGCCTCAGCAATCACAGGTTAATGTTGTGGAAACTGGGCACTGTTTTGTTTAACCCAGTAAACTCTCAGCATGAGAACCACAGCTTCCTTCTGGCTCAGACCAATCATCGGTAAAAACCTCCCAATACTCTTTTTAAATTGTTCACAATTATTGTAGCAAACATGCAATAACCTTGTATATCTGATGTTCAGTTATACAGCAAAAAAAAAAAAAAAAACACTCAACTTAAATGTACTCCATCTTCATCCTGATCCCAACAGGGACCTGTGTCACCATCATAGGCTTCTTCAGGGGAAACTTTGAGGGGTCCTTTTACAAAGGCATGCTGAAAACTGGCTTGCGGTAGTGTAGGTGTGGGTTTTGGGCGTGCGCAGAATCATTTTTCAGTGTGTCTGTAAAATAGGCCTCTTTTTTCCCCAAAAAAATGGCCATGTGGTAAAATCAAAATTGCCACACATCTATTTTGGGTCTCTGACATTACCGCCAGCCATAGACCTAGCGGTAAAGAATTTGGGCAGTAAGAACCTACGAGCGTCAGATGCCACTTGGCGCATGTCCGCTACGCGTGTCCGAAAATACATTTTTCAGATGCGAGTTGCAAACGCACGCCAGAAATGAAATTATCACAAGGGCTACGCGGTAGTCGGGCAGTAAGTCCATTTTGGCATGCGTTGGGCACGCATAGGAGCCTACATGTCTTAGTAAAAGGGGCCCTGAATCTTAGTTCTCGACTTGCTGTTGAAACCTCATGTTTACTGGCAAGGAGACAAAGAGAAGAACAACATTGCTAAAAGAGGGATCAGTCGTAGGTATTCTGCATACTGTGGGGCAAATTCAGTAACCACTGGTATACAGGGTACTAAATGTCCCCTCCGAAGGGACACCACCTTGTAGGGATGGAGGGGCTTGTGTGTTTCAATGACTTAGAGGGCTATGCTGAAGGGTTACCCATATCAGACAGGCCTCTGAAGAGAAACCAGACAAAGAGTGTCCCAAACTGGGAGAGTGATAAGATGGTGACCTGAAGTTCGTATGCCGAACGGCCCAGCTGCCCTCTGAAGTTTCGTCTTCTTTACGTAAATTTCCTCTCTGCAATTGCAGTTACCTTAACTGAAAGGAAAGGGACAACCGGCTGTCAGCCGCCGATGGCCAGCGTTTTATCCCCTGAGCAGCAAGTGCGGGACCGCTGCGTGATGAACTGCCCACAAAATGAAAGGGTTGGCGAGTTCTATGATTAGCGCCGGCGAAGGAGCATCGACGCTCTTGGACCTGGAAAAAACAACTCCATCGCTCCTGAATTATTCAACCACCATGTCCAAAGGAGTGGAGGAGTGAGTTAGAGGTATATGCTGAAACGTTTACAGCAGAACCCGAATCAGCGGAACCACTCCTAAACACCTATAAGAAATCAACTTGGAGTTTTTGGCTCCCGTGGAGGTTACTTTGAATACCATCTGGAAGGCGCTTCGGGACCTAACGGTGGCAGTAAATAATTTTGTTTCAGATATAATTTTATTAGAGAGTTACATGGACAATTCAACTGAACCCTTTGAGAATGAAAAATTGATATAACTAATGAGCAAGATGTGGTTATGATTTTGAAAATGATAATAGACCAGAAATTTTGAATAATAAAATGAATATTATTATAGACTAGTAAAAAAGGCCCGTTTCTGACACAAATGAAACGGGCGCTAGCAAGGTTTTCCTCGGAGTGTGTATGTTTGGGAGAGTGTATGTGAGAGTGACTGTTTGAGAGTCAGAGTGAAAGTGTGAGTCCAATCCATGCTCCTCTGTCACCTGGCCCCTCCATTCATCCCTATCCAGCAATTCCCCTCTTCCTGAGTCCTGCCCTTCTAATCCATGCCCATCCATGCTCCTTTGTCACCAGCCCCCTCCATTCATCCCTATCCAGCAATTCCCATCTCTCCCTGAGGCCTGCCCTGCAATCCATATCCATCCATGCCCATCTGTCCCCTCCATTCATCCCTATCCAGCAATTCCCCTCTCCCTGAGTCCTGCCCTTCCAATCCATGCCCATCCATGCTCCTTTGTCACCTGGCCCCTCCATTCATCCCTATCCAGCAATTTCCCTCTCTCCTTGAGGCCTGCCCTCCCAATCCATGGCCATCCATGTTTCTCTGTCACCTGCCCCCTCCATTCATCCCTATCCAGCATTTCCCCTCTCTGCCTGAGGCCTGCCCTGCAATCCATATCCATCCATGGCCATCTGTCCCCTGCCCCCTCCATTCATCCTTTTCCAGCAATTCCCCTCTCTCCCTGAGCCCTGCCCTCCCAATCCATGGCCATCCATGTTTCTCTGTCACCTGCCCCCTCCATTCATCCCTATCCAGCATTTCCCCTCTCTGCCTGAGGCCTGCCCTGCAATCCATATCCATCCATGCCCATCTGTCCCCTCCATTCATCCCTATCCAGCAATTCCCCTCTCCCGGAGTCCTGCCCTTCCAATCCATGCTCCTCTGTCACCTGGCCCCTCCATTTTTCCCTATCCAGCATTTCCCCTCTCTGCCTGAGGCCTGCCCTGCAATCCATATCCATCCATGCCCATCTGTCCCCTCCATTCATCCCTATCCAGCAATTCCCCTCTCCCTGAGTCCTGCCCTTCCAATCCATGCCCATCCATGCTCATATGTCACCTGGCCCCTCCATTTTCCCTATCCAGCAATTGCCCTCTCTCCCTGAGGCCTGCCCTGCAATCCATATCCATCCATGCCCATCTGTCCCCTCTATTCATCCCTATCCAGCAATTTCCCTCTCTCCCTGAGTCCTGCCCTCCCAATCCATGCCCATCCATGCTCCTCTGTCCCCTGCCCCCTCCATTCATCCATTTCCAGTAATTCCCCTCTCTCCCTGAGCCCTGCCCTCCCAATCCATGGCCATCCATGCTCCTCTGTCCCCTGCCGCCTCCATTCATCCTTTTCCAGCAAGTCCCCTCTCTCCCTTCCATGACCCCCCCTCGCATCCATCCTCCTCTCTCTCCCATGTGGCAGCCTGGGCCGGCCTCTTCTCCCCCCCCCCCCCCCTTCGCATCCATGCTGTGGTTTCTCCCCTGCCCTCCCGCTCCCATTGTTGTAGTTTACTGGCCACCCTCTTCTCTCCCCCCAACATGCGTTTTTTTTTTCTTGTTTTTAAATTTACCTCCGTGGCGGTTCCGGCAGCGAAGCGTCAGGGAAGGAGGCGGCGCTCTCGACGTCTAGCCTTCCCTTCGCTGTGTTCCGCCTTCTTTTGACGTCATCCTTGACGTCAGAAGAAGGCAGAACACAGCGAAGGGAAGGCTAGACGTCGAGAGCGCCGCCTCCTTCCCTGACGCTTCGCTGCCGAGCGATGCGATTGGTTGTGTCATAGCTCCGCCCTCGACGTCATCACGTTTGACGCGTGGGCGGGGCAGACACAATGCGATCTCACCCCCTTCACTTTGCTAAGAGAGGCTTCAATAGAACGTTGGAGGTGCGTTTTATATAGAGAGATGATTAATATCGAGATTATTGTTTTTCCAAGAGTTCCGGGTATGACTCGTAAAGTTTTCCTCAGAAATATTTCCTCAAATTATTACTTTAAAAGGAGTGAAGCCTTTGAAAACTGGGATTACTTTAATCAGTGGGATTTGAATTAGAGACTTAAGTATATGTATTGTTAAATAACTTCTGGTTTTTAAAAGAGAAAGAATGTAATCAGATGTATTATTTCTAACTAATATTGGATAATAAGTATGTTTTCAATGAAATGATTTGACTATACACCGTATTGGCCTTGAAGAAGCCAACCAGATGATCAATGTGGAATAATGAATTAGACGAGTAATATCTGGGGATAGTCAGGTTAATACCACATTTTTTTTCTGTTTATTGTCTAATTGATCTCCTTGTCTTGTTTCACTCTCCCTATTTAGTGGTCTAAGGAAGAGAATAGAATTAGCTGACTGAAATAATTCCTACATATTACTTTCTCTGTATTTCCAGCAAGTTGTTTTATCGCTTGTAAAAATTTAAATGGTTATAAATAAATAAAAAAATTTTAAAGGTGCTAAATGTGAATTTCATAATGGCAGTTCTGTGCAGAACTGCAGCTATAGAATATTAGCTTAAGTCTGCATTTTTACGCCTAACTACTTAAATTACAAAAATAGTCCCAGCAACCATATTTGCTGATTACAAGGAGCAGCACTAGATTTTTCAACTGAACATAGTAACGTGGAGGGGCATAATCGAACGGGGACGCCCATCTCAAAGATGACCAAATCCAAGTCATTTGGTCATGGGAGGTGCCAGCATTCATAGTGCACTGGTCCCCTTGACATGCCAGGACACCAACCGGGCACCCTAGGGGGCACTGCAGTGGACTAACTGATGCACTGACTGAATGGAAAAAGGGAAGGGAAACGGGACTTGATATACCGCCTTTCTGAGGTTTTTTGCAACTACATTCAAAGCAGTTTACATATATTCAGGTACTTAGTGGTCACTAACCACCTCCCACCCCGAAAAAAACAACTTTAAAAACTTTTGTCTTTTTTTTTAGAGTATGGGTGAAGGATGTCCTTCGCTATTTATTTAGATTTTGCTCACACCTTTTTGAGTAGTAGCTCAAGGTGAGTTACATTCAGGTACAATGGATATTTCTATGCCCTCATCCAAAATGTGGATGTTTGTGACAAGGATGTCCATGCCTGCTATGCCTCTGACACCCCCTTTATTTATTTGGATTTTGGATCACAAGTAGCAACAGTGGGATTTGAACTGGCCACCTCTGGATTGCAAGACCAGTGCTCTAACTACTAGGCCACTCCTCCACTTGTTTGAAATTTGGCAGTCCCTGGGGGGGGGGGGGCAGTTGAGGCCATCCAAAATGTTTAAAAGAAGGACATCCACGCCCTCATTATGCCTCTGCTGACACACACATACCTCCCCCCAGGGACCTGCATACTGCCCCCCCCACAGAAATAGCCAAATTTCAAGGGAGTAGAGTGGCATGCAGGAGTGGAGGAGTGGCTTAGTGATTTGAACACTGGTCTTGCAATCCAGAGGTGGCTGATTCAAATCCCCCTGTTGCTACTTGTGATCCAAAATCTAAATAAATAAATAAAAGGGGTGACAGAAGCATAGCAGGCATAGACATCCTTCTCACAAACATCCACATTTTGGAGCATGGGCGTAGACTGGGTGGGGGGCGAGGGGGGGCAATGCCCCCCCAAATGACGAAGGCGACAAAAACAGAAAACAATTTAATCTTCTTTCCCGCAGCGACGAACGGGCAAGCGTAAAAACAGCAAGCAAGCGCAGCCAGGCTCAAGTACTCCGTCCTTTGCTTTCTGAATCCTGACCTCTCAGCGTCCCACCTTCCTCTGATGTCATTTCCTTTCAGGCGGGACGTAAATTCCAATTCATTCCTCCATATTAGCATATTCATTTGCATATGTATATATGCAAATGAATATGCTAATATGCTCTGCCCCATCCTTTGCCCCCCCCCCAAATGAAACAGTCAAACTACGCCTATGTTTTGGAGTCTTCAACTGCTCGCATGGACGGAGGCATATGAAAGGACTCGCTGGGACGGAGGCATAGCGAAGGAGGTCCTTCACCCATACTCTAAAAAAAAAAGACAAAAGTTTTTAAAGTTGTATTTTTTCAGGGTGGGAGGTGATATTTTTTCACTGGAGGAGTCAGGGGAGGTCATCTCCGATTCCCTCCAGTGGTCATCTGCTCATTTAGGGCACCTTTTTGTGTCTTGGTCGGAAAAAAAAAAGGACCAAGTAAAGTCAGCCAAGTGTTCATCAGGGACGCCCTTCTTTTTTCCATTATCGCTTGAGGACACCCCTCTGTTAGGCACGCCCCAGTCCCACCTTCGCTACACCTCCCACACGCCCCTAGAAACTTTGGTCATCCCCGCAATGGGAAGCAGTTGGGGATGCCCAAAATCGGCTTTCGATTATGCCGCTTTGGGCGACCCTGAGAGAAGGACGCCCATCTCCTGATTTGTGTCGTAAGATGAGCGTCCTTCCCTTTCAAAAATAAGCTAGATAGTAAATGACGGCAGATAAAGACCTGTACGGTCAATGCAGTCTGCCCAACAAGATAAACTCATTTTACATGGTATGTGATTCTTTATATGTATACCCGAGTTTGATTTGTCCTTGCCTTTCTCGGGACACAGACTGTAGAAGTCTGCCCAGCTCCCGTTTTGTTTCCCAATTACCGGCGTCACCACCCAATCTCCGCTAATTTTCCGCAGAACCATTCCTTCTAAACAGGATTCCTTTGTGTTTATCCCACGCATGTTTGAATTACATTACCGTTTTCATTTCCACCACCTCCCATGGGAGGGCATTCCACATATCCACCACCCTCTCCATGAAAAAATACTTCCTGACATTAGTCCTGAGTCTGCCCCCCTTCAACCTCAATTCATGTCCTCTAGTTCTACCGCCTTCCCATCTCCAGAAAAGGTTCATTTGCAGATTAATACCTTTCAAATATTTGAACGTCTGTATCATGTCACCCGTTTCTCCTTTCCTCCAGGGTATACATGTTCAGGTCAGCAAGTCTCTCCTCGTACGGTTTGCAATGCAAATCCCCTACTATTTGTGTAGCTTTTCTTTGCTCTATACAGAGCATCCTTTATAGAATACCAGCTTAAAACACTACAATCCCAGGGTCTGAATGCAGAATTAGAGTAGTGGTCTTTAGTTTGATCTACTCTGATTGGGTTTGTGACAGGGGCGTAGCCAGACTTCGGTGGGAGGGGGGGTCCAGAGCCCAAGGTGAGGGGCACATTTTAGCCCCCACCGGCGCTGCTGCCGCCACCACCAACTTTGCCCCCCCCCTGCCGACGACCCTCTCGACCCCCCTCCCGCCGCCAACCTGCCGTCGCCTACCTTACAACATGCAGGACGTCAGAAACAGAAGGAAGCCTTTTGCGAGAAGAAGAGGACCTCGGCTGGCGGGGGTTGGGATCCCCCGCCAGCAGAGGCAGACGATGGCAACGGCGGGTTGGCAGCGGGACGGGGAGTTGAGAGGGTCGTCGGCAGGGGGGGTCCAGGGCCAAATCTACGGGGGCCCAGGCCCCCTCTGGCCCCACGTATCTATGCCACTGGTTTGTGAGAATGCAACATTCAGCCTATCAGCTTTGTGTTTGCTGATCAGCTGTTTACTATTTAATTGGTGACATAAGACATGGAGGGGCATAATCGACCAGAAACGCCTATCTCCATGGGCGTTTATCTCCGAGAACGGGTCCGTGAAGGGGCGGAGTGAACCGTATTTTCAAAAAAAATAGACGCCCATGTGTTATTCGCCAAGGTGTGAGCTGGGCGTTTTTGCTTTTCAGCGATAATGGAAAATGAAATCGCCCAGCTCAAAAACGAATAAATCCAAGGCATTTGTTCGTGGGAGGGGCCAGGATTCATAGTGCACTGGTCCCCCTCACATGCCAGGACACCAACCGGGCACCCTAGGGGGCACTTTTACAAAAACAAAAAAAAAGGTAAAAGAGCTCCCAGGTGCATAGCACCCTTCCCTTGGGTGTTGAGCCCCCCAAATCCCCCTCAAAACCTACTGCCCACAAGTCTACACCATTACTATAGCCCTAAGAGGTGAAGGGGGGCACCTACATGTGGGTACAGTGAGTTTGGGGGGGTTGGACGACTAAGCATTAAGCAGCACAATTGTAACAGGTAGGGGGGGGGATGGGCCTGGGTCCACCTGCCTGACGTCCACTGCACCCCCTAACAACTGCTCCAGGGACCTGCATACTGCTGCTTGGGAGGAGGGTATGACATTTGAGGGTGAAAGTAAAAAGTTGTGAAACATCATTTTTTTGTGGTGGGAGGGGGTTAGTGACCACTGGGGGAGTCAGGGGAGGTCATCCCCGACTCCCTCTGGGGGTCATCTGGTCATTTAGGGCACTTTTTGGGGCCTTATTCGTGAAAAAACAGGGTCCAGGAAAAGTGCCCTAAATTCTAGCTACAAACGTATCCATTATCGGCGAAAGGCGCCCATCTCTGTTCGGGTGATAACCACGCCCCAGTTCCGCCTTCACCACGCCTCCGACACGCCCCCGTCAACTTTGTCCGCATCCGCGACGGAGTGCAGTTGAAAGCGTCCAAAGTTCGGCTTTCGATTATACCGCTTTATTTGTTTTTGTGAGAAAAACGCCCATCTCCCGATTTAGGTCGGAACTTGGGCGTTTTTCTCGTTCGATTATAAGCAGGATGGTCACATAGAATCATGATGACAGATAAGGGTTAAATGGCCCATCCAGTCTGCCCTTCCTCAGTAACCACTAGCTCCTCCTTTTCTTAAAGTATCCCATGTGCCTGTCCCACACTTTTTTAAATTCCAACACAGTCCTCGTCTCCACGACCTTCCCAGGAGGCCATTCCACCACCCTTTCCATGAAATAGTATTTTCTTAGGTTGCTGGGACTATTTTTCTAATTGGGTTGTGGATCTTTGCAAATGTAAAATTGGTCCTATTTACTGGATGCATCTAACTCAGTGGCGTAGCTAAGTGGGGCCTGTAGGGGCCTGGGCCCCCGTAGATTTGGCCCTGGACCCCCCTGCCGCCCACCCTCTCGACCTCCCTCCCGTTGCCAACCCACCGTTGCCTGCCTTTGCTGGCGGGGGACCCCAACCCCTGCCAGCCAAGGTCCTCTTCTTCCCACAAAAGACTTCTTTCTGCGGAAAGAAGAGGACCTCGGCTGGCAGGGGTTGGGGTCCCTCGCCAGCAAAGGTAGGCGACGGCGGGTTGGTGGCAGGAGGGGGGGGTCGAGACAGTCAACGGCGGGGGGGGGCAAAGTTGGTGGCGGCGGCGGGGTCGGCAATGGTGGGGGGTGGCAGCGGTGGGGGGGGGTGTCGGCGGCACCGGGCGGGGGCTAAAATGTGCCCCCTTACCTCGAGCGCTGGACCCCCCTCCTGCCGAAGTCTGGCTACGCCCCTGATCTAACTCCTAGCATTTAGGTGCATAAATGTCAGTATTTTATGAAACTGCACTAAATGCTGGGCACACCCTTGACCCATCCAAGTCCTTCCCTTGGTTATGCCCATTTAGAGTTGCACAGGGTAAAATTTAGGCACACTATTTATAGAATAGGGTCGTAGAACAGTTATGTGCATAACTACTAATAAAGCTAATTATTGATAGTTATGGTCAATTAACTGCTAATTATATGTATAGACCAGGGGCGTATCTGCGTGGGGCCTCAGGGGCCTGGGCCCCCGCAGATTTTGCCCTGGACCCCCCTACCACCATCAACCCTCCCCCGCTGCCGTTCTTACTTTTGCTGGCGGGGGTTAGGTCTGCTTCCACCTGCCGCTGCCGTAAAAACTTCTTCTTCAGCCGGCGGGGGACCCCAAACCCCCGCCAGCCGCCCCGCGGTGTTTAAAATTCATCTTCGGCCTCCGTGGCCGTGCTGCTGTGATAG
Organism: Microcaecilia unicolor; assembly: GCF_901765095.1. Classification (NCBI taxonomy): domain Eukaryota; kingdom Metazoa; phylum Chordata; class Amphibia; order Gymnophiona; family Siphonopidae; genus Microcaecilia; species Microcaecilia unicolor. The sequence goes on along the minus strand of NC_044038.1, from coordinate 210,244,760 downwards.
GCGCTGTTGAAATCCACTTCGGAGTCTGACGTCGCAGCACGTACAACGTACAACGACGTCAGACTCCGAAGTGGATTTCAACAGCGCCTATCACAGCAGCACGGCCACGGAGGCCGAAGATGAATTTTAAACACCGCGGGGCGGCTGGCGGGGGTTTGGGGTCCCCCGCCGGCTGAAGAAGAAGTTTTTACGGCAGCGGCAGGTGGAAGCAGACCTCGGCTGGCGGGGGTTGGGGTCCCCCGCCAGCAAAAGTAAGAACGGCAGCGGGGGAGGGTTGGCGGCGGGAGGGGGTTGGAGAGAGTCATTGGTGGCGGTGGGGGCTCGGCGGCGGGGGGGGGGGGCTAAAATGTGCCCCCTCCCTCTGGCTCTGGCCCCCCCTACCGCCGGAGTCCAGATACGCCCCTGGTATAGACTATATAAAAATATAAGTGTTGCCATACTGAGACAGACCGAAGGTCCATCAAGCCCAGTATCCTGTTTCCAACAGTGGCCAATCCAGGTTACAAGTATCTGGCAAGATCCTAAAACAGACAATACATTTTATGCTGCTTATCCTAGAAATAAGCAGTGGATTTTCCCCAAGTCCATTTTAATAATGGCTTATGGACTTTTCTTTTAGGAAGTTAGCCAAACCTTTTTTTTAAACCCTGCTAAGCTAACTGCTTTCACCACATTCTTTGGCAACGAATTCCAGAGTTTAATTACATGTTGAGTACAGAAATATTTACTACTTTGTAGCTTCATTGTGTGCTCCCTAGTCCTAGTATTTTTGGAAAGAGTAAACAAGCGATTGATCCAATTAGTTTACGCATGTAAATGGCCCTATTCTATAACCACATGCCTATCTCTGGACATCATCTATAGAATGAGAGGGTCATATGGAGAAATAGGAGATCCTCAAGCTGTGAAATCAGAGACCAAGAAAATGTTGCAGAAAGATACAGAAATCCTCTCGATTGTATTGGGAGCCACCAGCATCATTTAAAAGAACTTCCAAGCTCACCTTGATCTATTTCCTGTACGTATTACCCCTTATGGAGGTAAATCATCTCCACTATATCCTGATTTATGAGTGAGATTCATTTCCTGTCCTGGCATCCAGAGAACCAAATTTGGTCACACATCCCCAACACAATTCTGAATGACTGGTAATTTGTTTCTCATAAATTAGATACATTTGCTTAAACTGATTTATTATTCTCTGTCTGTTCTCTAACAACTGCTGGTGTTTGGGTGACTGAGAAGTACGAAATTCATAATGATTTCCATAAAAGGACAAAAGACGTCCATCATGAGATGTGGGGAAAAAAAACCATGTTGCACGCTCTGAGAAGGAGTAGGTAACTCATGACTCATCTCTGTGACTTATGCACATCTCATTTCTCCACACCCAGAAGCCAATCCCTGCTATTCCCAGCAGCTTGCATCCAAAAGCTATTGTTTTCAATCTGCCCTTGTTAACCTATTGTGAAATGGGTGGCAACACAGTTCATTGATAATGAATACAGACATTGTCCATGACAATTATTCTTGTTTGTGCATGTTATTCACCAACAGGCCAATGTAAAGTAACACCAGCTCTACAGGCGATTAGCGCAGGACTAGCGCCAGCGTTCGTGAGCACTACTACTACTACTACTACTTAACATTTCTAGAGCGCTACTAGGGTTACGCAGCGCTGTACAAATTAACAAATAAGGACAGTCCCTGCTCAGAAGAACTTACAATCTAAAGGACGAAATGTCAAGTTGGGGTAGTTAAGATTTCCTGAGAAGAGGTGTAGTGATTAGGTGCCGAAGGCGACATTGAAGAGGTGGGCTTTGAGCATTGATTTGAAGATGGGTAGGGAGGGGGCCCGGCGTATGGGCTCAGGGAGTTTGTTCCAGGCATGGGGTGAAGCGAGGCAGAAAGGGCGAAGCCTAGAGTTGGCGGTGGTGGAGAAGAGTACTGAAAGGAGGGATTTGTCTAGAGAGCAGAATGCTGTAGCGTGGAAGACTAATGTGTGCATGAAAGACTAGTGCAAATAGCATGCAAATGTAGTCAAACGGATGTTAATGAGCTCATTTCCTATTCCATCCCAATGACCAGAGAACAGCGCACAAAACAAAGCCACCCTTACCGCTGAAAATCTAATGTCAGCTCAGAGCAGGCATTAGGGTGTTTGAAGAGAGGAATTCTCGCGATTACTACTACTACTACTATTTGACATTTCTAAAGCGCTACTAGGGTTACGCAGCGCTGTACAATTTAACATAGAAGGACAGTCCCTGCTCAAAGAGCTTACAATCTAAAGGACAAATGTACAGTTAAAGTAGGGGTCATCAAATAGGGGCAGTCTAGATTTCGTGAAAGGTATAAAGGTTAGGTGCTGAAAGCAACATTGAAGAGGTGGGCTTTGAGTAAGGATTTGAAGATGGGTAGGGAGGGGGCTTGGCGTAAGGGCTCAGGAAGTTTATTCCAAGCATAGGGAGAGGCGAGGCAGAATGGGCGGAGCCTGGAGTTGGCGGTGGTGGAGAAGGGTACTGAGAGGAGGGATTTGTCCTGTGAGCGGAGGTTTCGGGCAGGAACGTAAGGGGAGATGAGGGTGGAGAGGTAATGAGGGGCTGCAGACTGAGTGCATTTGTAGGTAAGAAGAAGAAGCTTGAACTGTATGCGGTATTTGATCGGAAGCCAGTGAAGTGACCTGAGGAGAGGGGTGATATGAGTATATCGGTTCAGGCGGAATATAAGACGTGCAGCAGAGTTCTGAATGGATTGAAGGGGGGATAGATGGTTAAGTGGGAGGCCAGCGATTCTTTCTTTAAAGCACATTGTCTCATCATAAGTACATAAGTATTGCCATACTGGGAAAGACCAAAGGTCCATCGAGCCCAGCATCATGTTTCCAACAGTGGCCAATCCAAAACATTTTATACTGCTTATCCCAGAAATAGTGGATTTTCCCCAAGTCCATTTAATAACGGTCTATGGACTTTTTCTTTAGGAAGACGTCCAAACCTTTTTTAAACTCCGCTAAGCTAACCGCATTTTAAACTCTCATCCTCTCATCCCAACACAGCTTGGGCAACCCCACAAGAATTGACACACCAGACTGCACCCTTCCTATCTCAGATAGTCTGAAAATCCTCGGCGTAACAATGGACCATAACCTAACACTGGAGAGCCAAGTGGCATCCACAACAAAGAAAATGTGTCACTCTTAAAACAATTCTTCCCGAGGCAAACATTTTGCACCCTGATACAATCAATGATACTAAGCCACGCAGACTATTACAATGGAATCTATGCGGGATGCAAAGAACAAACCTTAAAGAAACTTCAGACCGCACAAAACATGGCAGCTAGGTTTATATTTGGAAAAATGCGCAAAACCCCTCTGCAAAAAGCTACACTGGCTCCCAATCAAAGAACGCATTGCTTTCAAAATCTGCACTCTGGTTCACAAAATCATCTACGGTGAAGCCCCGGGATACATGACAGACCTGATTGACTTACCAACCAGAAACATATCCGAATCAACACGAACATTTCTAAATCTTCACTACCCAAGCTGCAAAGGTCTTAAATACAAATCAATCTACGCATCCAGTTTCTCCTACATAAGCACACAATTATGGAATGCATTACCAAAAGCCTTGAAAACAACGTACAACTACCTAAACTTCCGGAAATCACTAAAGACTAACCTGTTCCAAAAGGCATACCCTACCGACCCAACTAAATGTCTGACCTCTGCTACACAAGTAACACAACAAAACTCAAGTACGTAATGGACATTACTCAACTCTTCCGTTGTACAACTCCCTAATGTGACAGTGCTACATGAACTCTATCCTATCACAACATTACCTTGTAGTTGCTCACCGGAGACTTCAAAGCCTCTCCGGTACTATGTAAGCCACATTGAGTCTGCAAATAGGTAGGAAAATGTGGGATACAAATGTAACAAATAAATAAATAAAATCTGCCAGTTTTGATTTCTTTTGGAAGTGGAAAAAAAACCCATGCAAGTCTGTTTCCTGTGCTTAAATATAAGCCTTCCATGTTAAAAAAAATTGTTTAAAGCTTATATTTAAAGGAGCACAAAACAGGTGCTAATGTGTGCTTTGCTTTCAGGTTTGCCTGGTGCATGCTTACAAGAGCTGAGCTTACTATAAAACTCTTTAGCGTATGTGCCAAGCACTTTTCCCCCTTGCGTTTGCTTTTACAGTGCACATATAGTTTGAATACCATTTCCATTGAGCATTGGCGAGCTAGCTTTCTACGCTGTTCTGGGGGTATGGGTTTGGTGCTGTTGGCTTTACTGTGGGAATTCTGAGCATCGACCTGTTAGTTACCAAAAATGTGACTAAGATGAATGAGGTGAATATTAAAAAAAATCAGTTTGCAAATACAGGGGCTCTTTTACAAAGGCGCGTTGAAAAAGTGGCTTGCGGTAGTGTAGGCGCAGGTTTCAGATGTGTGCTGATTCTTTTTTTAGCACACCTATAAAAAAGGCCTTTTTTGGGCTGAAAATGGACGCACGGCAAAATCAAAATTGTTGCGCGCCCAATTAGGGTCTGAGACCTTACTGCCAGCCATTGACCTAGCAGCAAAGAACCTGGGCTGTAATGACCTGCGTGCGTCCGTTATGTGTGCCCAAAAATAAAAAATATTTTTCAGACATGCGTATCAGATGCATGCCAAAAATGAAATTACCGCAAGAGCCATGCGTTAGTCGGACGGTAACCCCATTTTGGTGCATGTTGGGCACACCCAGACGATTATGCGGCTTAGTAAAAGGTCCCCACAATGACAGCTCTGCCCGATGCCCGCCCATGCTCTCTGCCCTGTTGAATGCCCTCCCTTACATTTACACACTATGGTGTTTATTTTAGTTTTGTTTATTTGGGCTTGCTACCACCTTTGCCAGCTAGCAGGTCAAAGCGGTTTATACAATATCAAAAAAATTACAGAAAGACAGAAAAGAACTACAATATTTAGATAGAAAAAAAACAATTATCCAAACAATGCTAACGATGGAGGCGAGGCATTGGACTGTTACACAAGATGAATAGAAGTAAGGGAGGGGGATGGAAAAAGGTAAGGTGAGAAAAGATACTCCTACAAATGGGTAAAGGAAGAGGCAGAACAAGAGAAAAGTGGAAAACGGGGTTAAGCAGTACCAAAAACCAAAGAGAAAAGCCAACTCTTCAGTGCAACTTTAAATTTATCAAACAACGTCTGACTCCTAAATTCCTAAATTCATTTGGGGGGGGGGGTTCCAATGAAAGGGGGTAGCAAAGAAAAAGACACAGAGGTGAACTCCAAATTAGCCTTTTTCGGTCCAGGAAGAACTAGGCAGTGATCATTGAAAGAGCGCAAAGTACGTGCAGGGGAATGGGGAACTGTATGCCTAGACAGAGAGAACATGGAATACCTATTCTGAAAGCCTTGAATGTGTTAGTAAGAAGTTTAAGCAGAACTCAGGGAACCAGTGGTGTTGATTTAAGAAGGGGGAGGAGGAGTGATCGAAATGATGTGCATGACAGAGAAGGCGGATAGCTGTGTTTTGCAAAGATTGGAGTTTTTTAAATTGGTAATGCGGACAACCAAGATAAATGATGTTGCAATAATCTTGTCATTAAAAGAGACAGAATAAAATGATTTTGGAACGAAATAGCAGTGAATAAAGCATAGTTGATGTGGAATAAAGAAACTTGTTTTGCAAACAGCAGAAATACGTGAGGCAAATGAAAGCGGGGAATCTAAGAAAACTAAGTGTTAGAATGAAGTAAGTGGGTGGATGTCAGTCCCCAAGTGAGTGAGGGGAGATGTAGGAGTACAGGGGACCCAAGTAAACCAACAGGCTACTGTTTTCTTGTGGATTGAGGAACATACACCAATACATTCTCTTCTGAACAATCATCCCCCGTAATTTTATCACATTTATACCTTTACTCACAGAAAATGTTATACCGAATGTTCTTTTGCTAATGTTCTTTTACCCTATCAATTTCCCGTTGTCTCTTTCCACTGTTCCATTGTTCTTTTCCTAGTCCTATTCCCTAACGATACTTTGCCTTTGTCTTCGCTTAACTTCTCACAATGTAATCCATAACTGATTTGTAACAAATCGTATTTCTTTTATTTACAATGTATTGTAAGCCACACTGAGCCCGCAAATAGGTGGGAAAATGTGGGATACAAATGCAATAAAATAAATAAACCTGTACCAGTGGAGCAAGTTGGTTCAGTGTATTTGAAAGGACAGAATGCAGCTCTTTTGCTTGATCATCAAGACTAAGAGAGGGAAAATCAGAGAAAAACAAAAAGTTACCGGAGGAAAGTTCACAGGGATCTATATGGGACAAGTGCTGAGACCATTTAGGAAGAACAGTAATTGATTAAATCAACAATGAACGTGAAATTATATACAGTAATACCTCGGTTTTCGTTGACTTCGATTATTGTCGGTTTCGGTTTTTGTCAATTTTTTTCGTGAAAAATTTGTCTCGGATTGCGTCGGTTGCCTCGGATTTTGTCGGCATGCCCACATGACCTCGCTGCTAATTTTGCAAAAGCGTGTTCTCATGCTCAGTGTGGCGTTGTTTCTCGTTGTGTGAGCATCACCCTGCGCGTCTAGCCAAACAATTCCATTGCTTTCCAGTGTTTTTATTCATATGGAAATAATTGCCTCGGCTTTCGTCGGTTTCGGATTTTGCCGATTGTTTTCGGATGGATTATCGACGAAAACCGAGGCATCACTGTACTTAATCATAGTCAATCAGTGGTGTTTCCATGCAGCTGTCCTTATGTTCCAAGTACTAGAGTTACCATCAAAGCCCACTCCAGCCTATCTGAATCTGTCATGTCATTCACAGGACACAGACCAAGAAAATCTGCCCAGCATTGTTCTCATGTTCCAAAATACTGGCGTCTCCATCGAAGCCCTCTCCAGCCCATCCTAAACTGGATTGCTATATGTAGGACAGAGACCATACAAGCCAGTCTAGCACCAGCACTAATTTTTACAGCCAGAGTTGCCATCTAAGCACCACTTAACATATCATTCATTTTCTAATTAGAGATCCTCTGTGTTCATCCCATGCCTTTTTGAATTCCGCCACCGTTTTTTCTCCACCACCTGCCTCGGGAGGGCATTCTAGGCATCAACCACCCTCTCCATGAAAAAGAATTTTCTGACATTACCCTGACCTGTCCATGCCCCTCCCAGATCAACATTCCCCTTGAAGTTGCTTGCTCTGGAATTTGAGCGTTCAGCTTGCAGTTATGCCTGTAATTGCTAACTGGTTCCAATTTGCATCATTAAGGCCAACTATATCCAATAATTGTCTGTTAACTCCAATTAACAGCCAATTGTCAAATAAAGTCACATACGCAACAGACTTTTGCAAATGTGCACACTAGTGAGAAATTTGAGGGCACAAGTTTAATGTTCAGTGCACAGAGCAACAGGACACCTTGGGGTCCTTTTACTAAGCCGAGGTAAAAAGTGGTCTGCTGTAGTGTGGGTGCGTGTCTCTGGCGTATGCTGGCCATTTTTTTTACTGTGACTGGGAAAACAGGCTTTTTTTAAAAGGGGATAGTAAATGGCCATGCGCTAGAATTAAAAGTAGCGTGTGGCTATTTACTGCCTGCGCCCTTACCGCCTAGCGGTAAGGGCTCATGCGCTACACACACAGTTATCATGCAGCACGTGCCAATGTGGCTGCAATGCCGATTGCGGGAATCAGCGCAAGCCAACTTTGAAATTAGCACCAGGTGGACACAGTAACCGTGCGGTACTGTTGATTTGCCGTGGACTACACGCATGGTAGCACTACCACCACTTTGTACCCCCTAATTAGATCTATGCAATAACCTATGATGCTCTATTTAGCTCAGAACATTAAACTTGACACCCTCCTGTCTCCATGCATATCTCCCTGTCTCTCACCTATCCACCCCCATCCTGTTAGACTGTCACTGAAATGCTTTGATGTTTTCACTCATCCCCTGTCTCCATGCATATAGACTGTCACTGAAATGCTTTGACGTTTCGCTCATATATACTGTCATCTACCAACATGTGCTTATTTCCGATCTGACGAAGAAGGGCTACCTTCGAAAGCTAATCAAGAAATGTATTAAGTTATGTCCAATAAAAAAGGTATCACCTTATTTTCTTTTCCATGTTCTATTTTGTTTTATTTCTACTGATTACCTTTAAAAGTGGATTAACACGGCTACCACACCTCTCTGCTTAGAATGCTCCAACTGAAATTCAGTTACATAATCAATAACAATATGCCTCCAAATCTATGACTGTTATCAGATTGCTAGTTCTTCAAAGTCAAGAATATGTATCATCTAGATATGAAAAACCTCTTGTCAAGGTGACAGGGAAGATCATTATTTCAGTTCTTACAATGTTTCACGTCTAGAGTTCTCTGTGGATGAGGCTGTGTTCAAGAGTAGAGGAAAAGCAGACTTCTACATGGAAGCTGGCATCTAGCCCAACACTCAGCCACCAACGGAAAAATGGCAACTTGTATGTTTTAGCTCTGAAGAGATGAAAAGAACAAGGAAAGAAAAATAAGCAAAGTACCTCCACCACTAAAATTAGCAAGAACTAAATATGTTGTTTCTGTTAGCATGCCGGAAATATGCCTGCTTGAAGCAAACATCAGATTTCCTCTTTATGACCATTGTGTTAAAGTAAAATCTCAGAAAAGCCATATAAGCATTTCTTTAATTCTTTCTATCATGCACTAATTTATGAAATCCTATGATACATGGGAAGGAGCATCTTGTAATTAAAAAAAAAAGTGTGTACTGTATTGGTGAAAAGAAAAATAGAATGTTTTAATTAAACTGATAATGTTCAGGGACATCTGCTCTGAATTGTTCAACATTCCGGTGATTAACAGATTTTGTGCATTTAGACAATGAATTACACATTATTATTGGCTTAAATAGTAGCTATGGTGCTTTTCATAGTAAGATCAGAGGCTTCATTGTCAGACGCTGGCTAACTTTACAGTCAAATAGCAGATGCCTATTGGAACCAATAAGTTTTAGCAGGGAGAAAAAAAGGGGGGAGACAGATTTAAACACAGGAAACAAGCGTCCAATGTCTACCAATAAAAATGATCACAAATCAGGACTGCTGATGTCACAACCTTTGGGGGTCAAAGGTCGGGAAGGAATAAATGGTTCTGAAAGGGACAGGCTGTCTGGTGCATTGAGCCGCTGTTGGCAGGCAGGCCATGGTACATGAGTAAATGGAAAACACAATGAGACCCAATGTGCCTCATTAACAGCCAGGCCCTGGGTGAAGAGAAGTGTTTGATGAGTCCTTCATATCCCACTGTGTCACTGTGTGATGTAAATGGATAATTACTATGATATAATGGCAGTCTCCTTCACATGCAGTTCCCTTTGAATGGAGCCCCTCTTTAATGTATTCATCCAAAGTAGTGTAAACTGTGGGGTGCCACTCTGAGTCGGAGCCTCTAAGACTGGTGGCAGGTCACTTTCTACCATGTCCTATTCACCCTGACTGGAACAAGGAGGTGAAGCAATTTAGTACCAGCCTCGTTCAGCAGGAGAGCAGCAGATTGAAGGTCACACTCCACTGCCTGTACTTACTTTCTATACTTCCAGAGCACTAGACAGATGCAGAATCCATTTGTTCAGGGCTTTAAGTTCACCCTCTCCCCCCCCCCCCCCCCTTTAATTGGCTACCTCACATTGCACTGGCATTGAGTATTTTAATAATTCACTCCAATGTAAGAATTCAAATCAAATTGCTTTTTGTTAGCAAATTACCTGGTTTCTGTTACATTCAATATTTGCACCTGCCGTGAAATATTTATGGTTTAAAGTTGTGCTTGGCAAAGTGGCTTTTAGAAATATTTTCACTGCATCCCTACAAGGTGAGGTTACTACTACTACTACTATTTAGCATTTCTATAGCGCTACAAGGCGTACGCAGCGCTGCACAAACATAGAAGAAAGACAGTCCCTGCTCAAAGAGCTTACAATCTAATAGACAAAAAATAAAGTAAGCAAATCAAATCAATTAATGTGTACAGGAAGGAAGAGAGGAGGGTAGGTGGAGGCGAGTGGTTACAAGTGGTTACGAGTCAAAAGTGGTTAGAGCTAAAAGAAAAGCCTTCAGAAAATGGAAGAAGGAACCAACTGAAAATAATAAGAAACAGCATAAGGAATGTCAAGTCAAATGCAAAGTGCTGATAAGGAAGGCTAAGAGGGATTTCGAAAAAAGATTGCGTTGGAGGCAAAAACACATAGTAAAAATTTTTTTACGCATATTAAAAGCAGAAAGCCGGCAAAAGAATCAGTTGGACTGCTAGATGACCAAGGAGTAAAAGGGGCAATCAGGAAAGACAAAACCGTAGCGGAGAGATTAAATGAATTCTTTGCTTCGGTCTTCACCGAGAAAGACTTGGGTGGGATACCGGTGCTGGAAATGGTATTCAAAGCTGATGAGTCGGAGAAACTTAATGAATTCTCTGTAAACCTGGAGGATGTAATAGGGCAGTTCTACAAACTGAAGGTTCTGTGTAATTAGGGCAAATTTTGTGAATATTTCCCATTAGTTCTTCCCTGCTTGATTCCGGTATTACTGCCCTACAAATTTGAGCACTACAATGCTCAGATCATTTTAAAGAAAATAACGTCATACCGCTATAAACACTGGCAACTTATTACAATAACACTTAGAGCAAATAATAAGTTATGTTAAAAAGTCATTAAGAGAAAAGTACAATATAGTAAAGTGCTAGAAGCTGTTGGCATATAAAAAAAACCAGAAACATGCATTTGAAGTGTTCATATAGTAACTTAGCAATTAAACATGCATAAGCTGGAATAAATAACCCTTTCTACTACCCTGTGTTTATATTTTGTATCTTTCATATTAAATCATGTTAAGAATTTTACTACTGCAAATATTTTCTATTTTAAATGCTATAAAGTTGCTAAATTTTCCCATAAGTTTTCTCAGGTTACTCAGAAAAAGCTAAATATAGTACCGTGTTTCCCCGAAAATAAGACACTGTCTTATATTAATTTTTGCCCCCCAAAATGCGCTAGGTCTTATTTTCAGGGGCTGTCTTATTTTTCGGGGAAACATCGGGGTTGGATCGGGGTTGGCCCGCCCGCCCTCTGTCGCTCCCGGAACTAACCTTAAATGCCTCCTTTCACCTTCGCAGCAAGCAGCAGCAGGGCAGGCCACTCCTTCCTTCTGTGTCCCGCCCTCGCCTGACGTAACGTCCGCGAGGGCGGGGCACGGAAGGAAGGAGAGGTCTGCCCTGCTGCTGCTTGCTGCAAAGGTGAAAGGAGGCGTTTAAGATTAGTTCCAGGAGCGACGGAGGGTGGGTGGAGGGGGGGCCCAGCAACCACGGGTGGGGGGGGGGCGGCCCGGGGGCGGCCTTGTCCGGCTCTCGGCAGCTCTGCTTTCAAACAAAAATTTGCTAGGTCTTACTTTCGGGGGAGGCCTTATATCTACCAATTCAGGAAAACCTCTACTAGGTCTTATTTTGGGGGGATGTCTTACTTTTGGGGAAACAGGGTAGCTGAAACTGTTTCATCAAATGCACAAGGCTCAGCCATTTTATTTATTTATTTACAGATTTTTATTCTGCTTACAACTAACTGGATCATAATACAACATAGATAATAAAAAATACTATAACATAATCAATGACCCAGGCAAAAAAAAAAGTTACAACACATTCCTCATAAAATAACACTCCAAACAGTCTCAGAATCTCTCCTCACCTCTGGGTTTATCTAAATGTTATTTCCACCACTAGGGGGTAGTTTCATGTATGCATCATCTTTAGGTGAAAAAATATTTCTTATTCTCTTCATTTTAGTCTATAGTCTCCCACCCACCAGACTCATATCATGATCCATGGCTCTAGAACTTCCTTTCCATGTAACTTCAGGAGATGCCCAGATAAAACTTACATTTTGAATTTCCTAACCGCCAGTCTAGTTGACTTTTACCGGGCAGCTTGTTGTATGAGCAAAAGTGAACCAGTTTAATATAGAAAGTGCATGAGGCATGGGGGGGCAGGGGGGGGGATGAAAAGGAGTTTATCTTTAAGCAGCTAGAGCTGATACGCAGCACTATCTAGTTAACGTTATCAGGTTACTGGGCTGCACAGACATTTGGCCTAAGCTAACCAAATAACTAGTTTAACTTTAACCAGGTGTATTCGTAAATAGTGTCTTAGGGGCACAGATATCAAAATGAGTTACTGTTAACGTGTTATTTATTTCAGCATAGGTTCCATTTTTTGTGATGAAACCTAGTCATTAATAAATGGTGTTAAGAGTAAAATAGCAAGTCTTAAGGGTAGCCCATGTTGATAACTTCCCTTCCCCCTAAAAGAGATAATAAATACAAGAATAAATACATTCAAATAAAATAATATTAAATTATATATCTTAGATATAGATCTCTTTAACAAGGCATACCACAAAGATCAACCAATGTGAACATACTCAACTTCTCCACATATATTCAGAACTGCCTTAGAATTCCTGTTTGTTATACTACTATCATGTTCTGTCATTATCATATTACCCAAGATCCTTCTGTAACACTAATTGTCTATTTTCTAATATATTTCCACTATCCATGATGTATTGTAAGCCACATTGAGCCTGCAAGGAGGTGGGAAGATGTGGGATACAAATGCAATAAATAAATAAATTAATTAATAAATAAATAAATAACATCAATAAAAGGTGTGGTGAGGTGTTTTCGATATGATGTCTAAATGTAATTTTGGAAGTTTGGGGGAAAATGTCCAAAAATCCAGTCTATTTTCAAACCAGAAAAATGTCCAACTTTTTGTTTCAAAAATGGCCATTTCCTAGATGTTTTTGTGTTCAGTGTGTCTATGTTTTAGGACCATTTTTGAAGAAAAAAAAAAAAGCCAAGTGACAAATGTACAAAAACAAGCCATTGGGATGTACCGGGGGGGGATCCACGAACCGTTATTCCTGTGAAGTTTTAGCAATAAACAGTATGAGAGATAAGGGTTTTTTTTTATGCCGATGAAGAAATTGGATCCATGTTATTTCCTCCAAACCCTATTCCAAAAAAATATATAGGGTGGAGGTTGGGGTACAGAGGCTTTTTCCCTTTCTCATTAATTATTCTGTTGCATTTCACAGGTATATAGTACTATATAAAGTACCTTGCAATTAGCTTAAGAGAGGTTTTTTTGTACTTCTATATACTTTGAACCTTTCTTATCCTTTTCGTTGATTAATTACCATTATTGTTGGAAAATTGTTCTTACAGATATGCAATACCTGTTCGTGCTCTGCTGATGACTTATTTAAAATCAGTGGAGATCCCTGCTTGGGCTCTATGAAGGACAACACTGCCGCTCCCCGATTTCCTGCTAGTGGTTTAGGGCGCGAAATAGGGGAAACTTTCCAAAGTATACACAACAATATCATCCTAGGAATTTAACAAAACAAAAAATAAAGTGCATTTAAAAGATAAACATAGTAAACATAGTAGATGATGGCAGAAAAAGACCTGCACGGTCCATCCAGTCTGCCCGACAAGATAAACTCATATGTGCTACTTTTTGTGTATACCTTACCTTGATTTGTATCTGTCATTGGTGTTTATAGTTCTTCAGAAAAGGCAGCCCATATATATGCAGGCTGTATAGTGGCTTGGATCAGGGCAGGGTGTTTCATTTTCTACTGCGCTCTTAATTACTGCCTTGCTTTAAGGATAAGAGGTCATTTTAGTGATGACCTGTCTTGAGTGTTTGTGGTCCCATGGAGTCCATCATGGAAGGATGAGGAGACCTTGCCTTCAGGCAACATGTCTGCTCCTAAAGAAACATCAGATTATAGATACACTGGAAGGTCAAATACTGGTCAGTAGCAATAGAGCGAGGCACAGTCCACATCTCTGGAAGAAAAAAACTGATTTCTTTTACAGTTGGCATCTAATTGACAATTAAACTATCATGCAAAAGCAACATAACGTAAGAGAAAATAGTTAATTAAATGCCTTTCCACTAAGTGCTCATGGGACAGAATAAGAATGTTAAAAAAAACACAATTATTATAGGGAAACAAAGCAAATTCATATAACACCATACTATGGAGTCTTCTACTAAAGATTAGCACATCCCATTTGCCACAGGACCCATTTTATTCCTTTGGGCCCTGCTGCAGGTAATATGTGCTAATCTTTCGTGAAAGACTCCCATGTAAATAACATAGAAATGTGAGTAACGTAGTAGATGATGGCAGAGAAAAACCTGTACGGTCCATCCAGTCTGCCCAACAAGATAAATTCATATGTGCTGCTTTATGCGTATACCTGACTTTGATTTGTATCTGCCATTTTCAGGGCACAGACCGTAGAAGTCTGGCAACCACTAGCACCGCCTCCCACCACTGGCTCTGCCACCCAATCTCCACTAAGCTTCTGTGTTGCCATTGCTTCTGAGCAGGATTCCTTTATGTTTATCCCACGCATGTTTGAATTCCGTTACCGTTTTCATCTCCACCACCTCCCGCGGGAGGGCATTCCAAGTATCCACCACTCTCTCCGTGAAAAAATGCTTCCTGACATTTTTCTTGAGTCTGCCCCCCCCCCCCCCCCCCCCAATCTCATTTCATGTCCTCTCATTCTACTGCCTTCCCATCTCCGGAAAAGCTTCGTTTACGGATTAATACCTTTCAAATATTTGAATGTCTGTATCATATCACCTCTGTTTCTCCTTTCCTCCAGGGTATACATGTTCAGGTCCACAAGTCTCTCCTCGTACTTCTTGTAATGCAAATCTCATACCATTTTTGTTGCTTTCCTTTGCACCGCTTCAATTTTTTTTACATCCTTCACAAGGTACGGCCTCCAAAACTGAACACAATACTCCAGGTGGGGCCTCACCAACGACTTATAATAATTCACAAAAACCAACAATCATAAAAAAATGGAAAATAAATAAAAGCAAAAACAGGACCTTGGCCAGATAAAAAGGCAACCACATCAATTATAATGTGTGTCTGTGGTTATCTTTGTTTTCCCAGTTCCTTTTCAACATAAACCAATATGTTTGTATACATGGATGCAAACTATTCTCCAGGTTATGCTGGACACCATTGACTGCTGCACAATGAATTGTTACCGGTGCAAATGAGTTTCCTTGTTCGGGTTCTGCTCCCTGTGTGTCAAAACTGTTCTTCTCAAGCCTGCAGTGCTCCAGAGAGCTGAATTTGTTCAGGGAGGCTGCGCTCCTTTCTATCAAATCCTATTTGTAGTAGACTTGTAGGGTTTAAAGACTAGGGTGAATAAACACACATATGCACATATGAACACCAGCTTGGTGCCGTTCTTGGCTCATCATCAATGCAAACAGCATTCCACACACAAAAGAGGGTGTGAAATGTTACCAAAATTATATATAAAGACAAATAACCACTAGCCACAGAATACTGAAAGATTCTGAGCAGTGACACAGAAGGGACAGGTCATGATGGTGAGAAGGAAAGTAGGGAAAGACATTGTAGGTAAATATCAGGAAAATTGAGTTTGCCACTTATATCGCCATCCCTCATGAGTTGTCTATTTTACTGCTGATGATATTTCAACAATGTCAGGCCTGTTTTAAATATTGCATTTAAATGATCTTTGCAAAACTCTTAGTCAAGACTTGAGGTGAGCCCTTGGGCTGCAGCCGAGTTGACACTACCTAGCGAACCCGAGGGCTGGCTAGGCCCCAACTGGCAGTGAGCGAGACACCTGGGAAAGGCTGGACTGAAGCCAAGGCTGGAGCTTAATGACAGGACTGGAGCTTGAGGTCAGGGCTGGAGCTTGGAGTCGGGGCTGGAGCTAGGTAGGAATAAGGTTGGGACACGAAGCAGGATAAGGGCTAGAACAGGACACAGGCAGGAGCAGGAGACAACAAGGCTGCAACACACATTAGACAACTCTAGGAGACCTGTTGCAAAGGCACTGGCTGGGAGTCAGGAACTTCCTTAAAAACTACTAGACATCAGCCACCCGCCCCCTTTCACAACCTGCCCCGCCCCCTTTCACACCCTCACTCCGCCCCTGTCACATTTTCACCTCCCCCCTGTCACATACCCCATCACCCCCTCTCCCTGTCACCCCCCACCTTACTACTGCCCTGGTGGTCTAGTGAACTCTTCGGGGCAGGAAAGAGCCCCCTCTTTCCTGCCCGGAGCGCTGCCCTGCATGCATCCTTCTTGTTGCTGATCCTCAGCGCCGATTCCAAGTGGCCGCCGAGAGTTGAAGTCTCGCAAGGTCACTTCAACTCTTGGCAGCCATTTTGAATCGGCGCCGAGGATCAGCAACAGGAAGGATGCATGCAGGGCAGCGCTCCAGGTAGGAAAGAGGGGGCTCTTTCCTGCCCCGAAGGTGGAAGAGGTCACTAGACCACCAGGGCACTAGTAAGTAAGGAGAGGGGAGTCTAGCAATCTGCCCGTTTGTCCAGATTTCTGGACAAACGGGCAGGCTGGCGGGCGGGCAAATGGGCAGATTGGCAAAACCCACCCGGTTGCCCGGACATGCCCTCAAAAAGAGGACATATCCGGGTAGATCCGGACATATGGTAACCCTAGCCAGTGCCCTCTTGCAGAGCTATAAGGGAAGTGCTGGGTTTCCAGGAAGTAAACATATCTTTCTTGGCATGGAATGCTGCTGGAGACCACAGAGAACAAGTCACTTTTATAATACATAGGTATTTGTTCTTAATATCTAGGGCTTTTATATAGACCTATTTATGCACAGAACTGTCTAAGCATACTCTATAACATGATGCATGTAAATTCTAAATCTCATCCTGTGATCTTGCATGCACATTTTCTTACTTAGCATACAAAATTGCAGCTGCAGGTTATAGAAAATTTCAGTTGTGTGCATTTTAATTGGTAAATTAGGCACTAATTGGCACTAACAATCAATAATCATTGATTAGAGACCACTAGGACTTCTTAAGGTAGGCCTGGGGAGAGCCTATGGGTGGTTGGAGGGGGAGATAGAGCTGCAGGTGGATGCCAGGTCTCAGGACAGTTTCAGTTTTGGCTTTGGTTTTGGTTGAAACCAAGCGATGGATATCAGCCGCAGATTCAGTTTCCACCCAAAACTAAAAAAACCCAGTTTCAGTCACTCTGAACTTGTGAGGTTGATCACATGGTGTTATTCACATTTGATGAGAGTCACTGAACTGCTGTACTGAGATACTACAAGTTAATGATTTCCACACTGAATTAGGGTGTAGTAAAAACCCAACACTTATCGCACCTTAGTAAGTACTTCCCTAAATTTACATAAATGTATACAGATAAGTTATACCTTGTGTGAATTAGCCATGGCTGAAATCCTTTTTTTTATGTGCAGATAATACCAGCTCTATTTTATTTACCAACTAATAAAAGAGACCCGTTTCAGAGCAAATGAAACGGGCGCTAGCAAGGTTTTCGTCGCCAACACCCCCCCCCCTCCCTGGCCAACCCCTTCGTTGTTCTTCCATTGCTCCGCCCCCAACGTCATGACGTTTGACGCGAGGGTGGGGCCCGGAGCGATTTCCCACCGCCTCCCTGCCTCCCTCCCAGCCAACGCCTTCGTTGTTCTGCCATTGCTCCACCCTCGAGGGCGGTGCCCGGAGCGATTTTGGTGGCTTCACCACCACGAACCTTCGAACCCTTTTGAAGGAAGTCAGGGTTTGGCTTCAGTGACGTCAGTGTCCTCAGAACGTTGAGGGTGAGTTTTATTATAGTAGATAATCTGATTTTAAGTGACTGGGGTACAAAATAATTGAAAGTAGAGTGTCCAACAACTGACACAGCCAAGACATAGCCTTGGTAGGTGAGCAGAGAAACATGCCTCTACCACCAAAGAAAACATCAGGTGAATATTAAGACTCCATAATTGGGATTTCATTTAAACACCAACCCCAGCAATTGAAGTTGTGGTTCTAATATTCAGCACTGGCTGGCATTTAGATATCATTGCTGAATATCAGTGAGTATCCAGATGTGGTGGTGTTCAGCACCATTATTCAAATAACCAACCAGATAACTTAAAAGAGCACCATTTTGCCTGAGAGTGACGTCACTGAAGGTCTACCCTTGTGCCTTGCATCTGTCTAACTCAATTGAAACCACAGCAATTTGCTTCTCATTCTGACCTACGTTGCTTCTGATGCTCAGTAAAGAAGCAACTAATATGACCCCAGTGCAAAACAGGAGCCTGAAATACTATTTTTATACTAGTAAAAAAGGCCCGTTTCTGACACAAATGAAACAGGCGCTAGCAAGGTTTTCCTCGGAGTGTGTATGTTTGAGAGAGTGTGTGTGAGAGTGACTGTGTGTGAGAGAGAGAGTGAATGTGCGAGTGTGTGTGTGTGTGAGAGAGAGAGTGTGTGTGTGAGAATGAGTATTTTTTATATACTTATAATGAAGTAAAGCATAGGATATATCATCAGTGACTTTACTGGGGTTCAAAATGGCTTTTCCTGTCTCAGCTGTAGATGAAACTGTTTTTAGCGTGCAAGGAGCTGTTGTGAACCATGCATTGTCCATGCCACATGATGGCAAACAAAAAAAAAAGAGAGAAAGCAAATAAACCTGGTGGTTTTTTCTTATCCAAGAAAGCTTGTAGATGAGAATCTTCCAGAAATTTGACTTGCCGCTCGGTTACCTTCTTTCAATGTTGCCAGTGAATAAAGGTGAAGATGTGTCCACTTCTGCTGAAAAGGGTTAAAATATCAATAATCGTTTTTTTTGCTATAAGTTCCTGCAGTGGGTGGAGTTTGGAATGTACAACAGACCACTCACATTTTTTTTGCTTGATTACCTTTAATTACTTCTGAGGGTTCAGCTAGTTTCCATTAACCCTCCAGGCATCAGTGAGTGACAGGGAATAATCTTAAATCCATTGATAGTGCTTCACTCATCATCAAATAACCAACAAACCAAAACTGACACAAAAGAAAAATGTATTATTTTTCACTAAACCCCATTTTCTTTTTTCTTTTTAAAGTTCTATTTACTGCTGAAGATCTTCCTTGCAAGCTGATGCTCCTTTAATAATATGCTGCCCTTTGAATGTTGTTCGTAAGAGAAGAAGGAGCAGCTGAAGAGCAGAAAAACAATTCTGTATTTATCTTTGTCTTCCAAAGTTAATATTGACAGCAGCAAAATTGCCAAAGTTATACATTCAGGCCCCAGTGCTCAGAAGTAAACCCGGGCGCTACAGGCCATTCGTGCCAGACTAGTGCCTGCGTTTACCAGTGCAAAATGCCCAGAGACCCTTACCACAGGAAACAACAAGCCCGCAAAGGAACAGTGCAAACAATATGCAAATAGAGTTGAAAGGATATAAATGAACTAATTTCATATTTCCCTCCCACTCTCAGAGAACAGCACAGTTCACACGGGTGCAGTTACCGCTGGAAACCCTAGGCCAGCTCCGAGCTGCCATTAGGGTGTCAGAAGAGGAAGGAGAAGCGATTGAACCTGATGGACCCTTCCCCAGCCCTGCAGCACTACTGCTACTACTACTACTTACCATTTCTATAGCTCTACTAGACATGCACAATGTAATGAAGGCTGCGGGCCCGCACCAGTCTGCTTCCACCCAGTAAGGCCTCCAAGTTCCAGGAACCAGCAAGAGATGCAGACACCAGAGCCCCTCAGATTTTTCCTAATATGAGTGCAGCAGGCTGGCAGGGTAATACACAATACTAACAGCACTACCTAATCCCCGAGGAGGCAACGAACTGCCGCCCAGGCCGCTGCTGTGTCAAACCGTTGTCAGTGAACTTCCTCCCCTTCTTCCACCCCCAATACTGGAGAATCATCGGCATCCATGCAGGGCTCCCATGCATAAGCACCCATGCATTGGCACCCATGCATAAGCACAAGAGCATTGCTAAGCATGCAGCTCTTGCGCGCATGCAACAGGCACAATCCCCTCATCCTTAACTTCCTAATGCTCAATGCTAACAGCGTACCTATAATTGCATACTATTAGCACTGAGCATTAGGGAGTTGTTTTGTTGCAGTGCCACCGAGAGACTGAGCCAGGTCCGGGACAAGGTCACCCCCGGGGCCCCCATGGTGCCGCCCCCGCCCCCCCCCCCAATCGCTACTCAGGCCACCGGTGCCACAGTCCCCGGTCTCCACCTGCCCACCCTGTCAACAGCACCCCTCCGTCCACCACCGGGCCCCCTGCATTCAAATCAGCAGCTACTCACCTCCGTGTGAAAGCAGCAGATCGCCTCCCTTCGGGCCTTCCTTCCCTGTGTCCCACCAATACAGAAACAGGAAGTTACATCAGACGAGGGCTTGGAATTTCAAGGTAAAGTTTCACATCTTTATTTGCTGTTGCTATCTACGTTTATGTGTCAAGTGGAATGAGATTATCTTTAAACAGACTTTTTAGCATACCCACCCAGCAATTTCTCCATATTCAAAAATGTCGGCATTTTAAAACTACCATTTATTTGAAACAGTGGTGTTCCGAGGAGCGCTGACATCCGGGGCGGATCGCCGATGCACCCCGCGCCGCCCGGGTGCAGCGCCCCCCCCCCCCCCCGTGTAGCGCGACCCCCCCCCCCGGCGAAGGGACACCCCCACCCCGGCGAAAGAACCCCACCCTGGGTGCACGCCGCTGGGGGGGTGCCACGTGCCGGTCAGCGTCGTTCGTTTCCATGCTCCCTCTCTGCCCCGGAACAGGTTACTTCCTGTTCAGGGACAGAGGGAGAATGGAAACGAACGACGCTGGACCGGCGTGCGGCACCCCCCCCCCCCCAGCGGTGTGCACCCGGGGCAGACCACCCCCACCCTCCCCCCCCCCTTGGTACGCCACTGATTTGAAAAAAACAAAATGAGGTACCAGTTTACTGTTAATTTATTTATTTTTGTTACATTTGTACCCCGCACTTTCCCACTCATGGCAGGCTCAATGTGGCTTACATGGGGCAATGGAGGGTTAAGTGACTTGCCCAGAGTCACAAGGAGCTGCCTGTGCCTGAAGTGGGAATCGAACTCAGTTCCTCAAGACCAAAGTCCACCACCCTAACCACTAGGCCACTCCTCCACTAATGCCATCACAGTGGTGTAGACTTTTCTCTGGGAAGTTGTGTTGGAGGCCAGTCACAAGCTCCACCCAATGCTACAATCACTAAACTCAAGGAAGTGCTGCAGATGATCTGGGAAAACCTGCCACAGGGACCAATCAACAAGGCTGTTAAGAACCTCCCAAAGTGACTGAAGGCCTGTGTTAAAACTGGGGAGTGGACACTTTGAGCATTTACAGTGACTGTGAAATTCTGACACATTGTTAACTGTATCATTTGAATGACGTTATTTACTGTATTTTAGCTCGAATATTTTTAATGCGCAAAATAACGCTAGGTAATAACGCTAAAATGTCAGTAACTTCGACACAGTTTAAGATAATTAAATGTTTAATAATAATATGTAAGTATGATGACTAAATAAATATGTAAAAATTCCTGTGGAAATTCAAAGTGGTTGCTGAGAAAATGGCAGAAAACTTTAGGGGGGGGGGGTTACTTTTTTTGGCCTGGCTTCACCCCGTACTCCTGGGCTGCTCAGTGTGATTTAACTGGAATGTCAACCTGTTAATTAAAAAAGTATATTTCTTTCTGCTTTTCCATGCATGTGCTGTTTACATGGGTCTATGCATGAAATATTCAAAAATATTGTTAAAATACAGCACAATGTTATTTCTCAAATAGTTTCCCATTTAAAAAATATACAAGAAGAATAATCAATAATGTCAGGGTCAGAAAATAATTTGAATTTATGAATCTTTGCAGGTGGACCATGATATGTTGACGTCTTACTTTACGTTTGATTCTTTCAAAAGTATATCCTACTTAGGGGTCCTTTTACTAAAAGGCTGCAGCATGGCAACCAAGAACTACCTCTGGTGCAAAGCGGGAGCCGGCAGTAGTTCCACCCCAGCGCACACCATTCTGGTGCTAGCAGAAATATTTTTAAAATATTCCGCAGGGGGTTACCTGGCAGTAATTGGGCAGTGCCACATGCTGCCTGGTTACTGCCGGGTTCGCACGGGAGCACTTACACCACCTACATAAGTACATAAGCATTGCCATGCTGGGACAGACCAAGGGTCCATCGAGCCCAGCACCCTGTCACTGACAGCGGCCAAAAGAACAAGCAATTTGTCCCGCCCATCCTAGAAATACTGTATTATTCCCTCATCCATTCAATAACATTCTATGGCTTTTTCCTCAAGGAAGCCATCCAACCCTTTTTTGAAGTCCGCTAGGTTAAACGCCTTAACCACCTTCTCCAGCAGTGAATTCCAGAGTTTAACTACGCGTTGAGTGAAGAAACATTTCCTCTGATTCGTTTTAAATTTACCACACTGCAGCTTCATCACATGCCCCCTTGTCCTAGTATTTTTGGAAAGTGTAAACAGACGCTCCACATCGACCCGTTCCATTCCACTCATTACCTTATAGACCTCTATCATATCTCCCCTCAGCCACCTCAGTGGGTGATGGTAAGTGCTCCCCCCCAAAATGGCTAGCAGCAAATGCAAACTTACCACACGGCCATTTTGTTTCTGGCCTTTTTACCCGCTGCGGTAAAAATGGCCTTGGATCAGGCAAAAATGGCCACCACCGCTAGCTCAGGGTCCCTTTTAACCCAGCTTACTAAAAGGATCCCTTACTTTCTTTCAGCATAAGATGCTTCTGTTATGAATCATCCAGCAGTTTCATAGTGTATCTATTAATGGAATGCAAGTCCTACAAATGCCCAATTCGAGACCTCTGGAGACACGCGATAGCCCCTTGCTTACATTCTGAAGAATAGAGCTCTTTCATTCCTATGATGTAATAAACCCCACTTCCTGAAAGTTTGAAGCTCTCATTAACTTTATGAAATTATCCCATTTGCTGAATTACTTTCATAGTCCTTTCTGGATATTCACAATGGACTACGCTCTAATAAATGAGTCAACAAGCCACTGATGAAACTTCAAAGTGAATCCTGCCCCAGCCCAAAAAAAAAAAAAAAGACGAAGAAAAGAAAATCACACCCTTGCTTTGCAGTTTCTATAAATGCCATTGTCACTATTCCAGCATTTAATTCAGCCGGAGCAAAAAAATCAGTAGCCACTCTGGTTCCCCATCAGTGGTATGGTGCGTGTTACAATGTATCTTTCTGCCTCCAGAGGAATTATCAGATTGAAAAGCTTATATTAAAAAAAAAATTGCTCTGATCTGGAATAATCCTTGTGTAACATAATTTCAAGCAATGAGTCACTAATAAACTCAAACATTCACATTCACAGGATGTTGCCATTACAGCTGTTATGGAGAGACACAGTTACTTAAAGCAGATGTGTTACATAAATTCCTCAGAGCTTGGAGATGTTGAATGGAAAAAATAAACCCACCGTTTATGGAAATTTGCCCATGAAACTGGAAGTAAATAATGTGTGCATACATGCCCAAGGCTTTGACAGAAACATTTTTTGAGCTATTTCCTGTTCCACTATCAGGCCAGCACCAAACTGAGGTTGGGGGGGGGGGGGGTGCTTCATTATTGTGTTTTCAATCACTAAGGATAGCTAGGTTTCCTAGAGTCCTGCAGAGTTTATCTGTCCCTCATTATTGAAAATGTGATGGTGAGACAGCACCCCCCACTGGTAGGACTACACCTGGAGGACTCCAGACCAGTTAGGAAAGCCAAGCCTAACACATTTGTGAACTTGAAAATGTTTTCGAGCACCAATATTCAGAGATCCTATATAAGTTTTGGCACAAACCTTTTCATCCAAGCTTTTGTGAGTTAGTCACTCATGAGCATGCTTGACAAATCAGTCTGAAACTAACAGGTAACCATTGGGTGGATCAAAGAATGGCGTATTAACCAATGACTTATTGTGTAAGCTGCCATTAATTGGCAGAGCTGTGATCAAGCTATAGCTTGTGTTTTCAGCCACTCAGCAAAAGGTTTATAAATCAGATGAAATCCAAGGCAGACATTGCAGATACATGTAAGACAGTCATCAAGCCCAACCGGCTTGTAAGTGGCCTGCGGAACGCAGGCAGGCATGGCCGTTAGAAACAGACTGTACCTTTTATTTAGAAAATAGTCTTCAATCCTGGAAAAAATGAAACATCTTTCCATGGACAGTCATCAAAAGACATTGGTGCAAAAGGACTAAAATAATCCTGCTTTTTGATCACAATACTAACAGACTTAATTAAGCAAAGATGTAATCAATCTAATTTGCATCTACAGTAACAACTTCACTGGCATTTTTTACTGGCTTAAATTAAAATAGTATGCACTTACAGCAGAATTCCCTTGTTTCCAGAACATTCTACAGCTCTTCACTAGGGAGGGAAATTCTCAATAAATCAGATAAAGTTTGGTGCTGATTCTATATAAGGCACAGCGAATAGTGCACATTAAATTATGTAGACAGCCAATTTACATGTGCTACTCAATTGAGTAACGAGCCAATCAGGGATGATAATTGGCCAATAACAACTAATTATCATCACTAATTGGCAATAATTGGAAATTATGTGCACTTCTTTTTAGGTTGATTCTTTAAAAAGGTGTGCATAAATCCTAATGTGCATAGCTGAAAAGGGGGCATGGCTATGGGAGTATAGGCATGTCAGGGGTGTTACTCGTATTTACGCACATTGTTATAGAATATGGGGGAATGTACTTACATTTAGGCATGGGTATTTACACCAGGTTTTCACTGACATAATGGCCATGCCTAAATGTAGGCACATTCCCAGGCTTATGCACTATTCTATAAAGGGAAAGGGAAATGGGACTTGATAGACTGCCTTTCTGAGGTTTTTTGCAACTACATTCAAAGCGGTTTACATATATTCAGGAACTTATTTTGTACCAGGGGCAATGGAGGGTTAAGTGACTTGCCCAGAGTCACAAGGAGCTGCAGTAGGAATTGAGCTCAGTTCCCCAGGATCAAAGTCCACTGCACTAACCTCTAGGCTACTCCTCCACTAGCAGCAGTCTATGTAGAAGCCTGCCTTTGCAGATCAGCAATGCGGCCGCGCAGGCTTCTGTTTCTGTGAGTCTGACGTCCTGCACGTATGTGCAGGACGTCAGACTCACAGAAACAGAAGCCTGCGCGGCCGCATTGCTGATCTGCAAAGCAGGCTTCTAAATAGAATGCTAATAGTGGAATAGCAACATTCCATGTAGAATCTCAAATAGTAGCAACAGAATCTCAATAGTAGCAACATTCCACGTAGAATCTCAAATAGTATCAACATTCCACGTAGAATCTAAAATAGTAGCAACATTCCATGTAGAATCTCAAATAGGGAAAGGGAAATGGGACTTGATATACTGCCTTTCTGAGGTTTTTGCAACTACATTCAAAGCGGTTTACATATATTCAGGAACTTATTTTGTAGCAGGGGCAATGGAGGGTTAAGTGACTTGCCCAGAGTCACAAGGAGCTGCAGTAGGAATTGAGCTCAGTTCCCCAGGATCAAAGTCCACTGCACTAACCTCTAGGCTACTCCTCCACTAGCAGCAGTCTATGTAGAAGCCTGCCTTTGCAGATCAGCAATGCGGCCGCGCAGGCTTCTGTTTCTGTGAGTCTGACGTCCTGCACATATGTGCAGGACGTCAGACTCACAGAAACAGAAGCCTGCGCGGCCGCATTGCTGATCTGCAAAGCAGGCTTCTAAATAGAATGCTAATAGTGGAATAGCAACATTCCATGTAGAATCTCAAATAGTAGCAACAGAATCTTAATAGTAGCAACATTCCACGTAGAATCTCAAATAGTATCAACATTCCACGTAGAATCTAAAATAGTAGCAACATTCCATGTAGAATCTCAAATAGGGAAAGGGAAATGGGACTTGATATACTGCCTTTCTGAGGTTTTTGCAACTACATTCAAAGTGGTTTACATATATTCAGGAACTTATTTTGTAGCAGGGGCAATGGAGGGTTAAGTGACTTGCCCAGAGTCACAAGGAGCTGTAGTGGGAATTGAACTCAGTTCCCCAGGATCAAAGTCCACTGCACAAACCACTGGGCTACTCCTCCACTCCATCTTAATGTAGCTGTGCTCTGTAGAATAGTGCTACATGCTTTATTCCAACACGCCTACATTTTAGATGCGATTTACTGAATCTGGTCCTAAGCATGGATTCTATAATGGCAGCTGTGTGCACAATTACCATTATACTGTAGATTATTAGTAAAAATCTGTGTGCAAGCACTTATTCCACTAAAATGGTGGATGTAAATGCTAATATTCTACAACCCATGTGCACAAGTGCCTGATATGCCCCTGACCCTCCCAGGTCCATGCCCCCCTTCGAGTTGCACACTCTTGAATTTGGGTGCATAACTTATAGAATACTAAGGACAGTTATGCATGCAACTGACAATTAGCATCAATTAACACCAATATTTGGTTGTGTGGGCTAATTAGCAGCTAATTAATCTGTTACGTTATGCACACAATTGACATTATTCTATAAGTTGTGCACACAACTTTGCGTGCTTATTGGCAATTTGGGCATGCAACTTCCTAGACCTAGGGGAAAATACTTTACCTTTTGACTTCTTTAATGACCCTACAGCTGGGTTTCAATAGATGCAATAAGTAAAAGGAAACTACTAATATTTTTGTTTAATACAAACAGTCTATATCTATCTATCTAAATCAAAGTAGCATGGCTTCTTTTTACAAGATCTGTACACTACTAGCCCTGTTAATGAAAACTACGGCAAAATGGACAATTGACTATTTCAAATATTTGAAGCATTTTCTCTGTGCTATAATGAATGCAGCACACAGCTGTAGTTAATATATATCTGATTGCTCTAACCTTTAACCCTCTGAGGAAGTTGTCTAGCAGAGAATATAACCTTTTTTTTCTTATTTAATCAAAAGTATTACAGGTTATACATATTTATGCCATTTTTAGCATCTTTGCCAGTGTTTAGAGTGCAGTGGAAGAGGTGAAACCCAGTTATATAGAGCAGAATAATTTCCTGTGATATTACTGGAATTAAGTTCCTAGTTCAGGACTCACCGCATGTTATCACATAACAACAATGGTGGCAATTCTATAAATTGGCATCAAGAATTAAGCATGTCAGTGCAATGCCCTTAGCACTGATTCGCTAATAGCATCTAGGCACATAGGCGTCGACTCCGTGGGTGCTGTGGGTGCTCGAGCACCCTCAATATTTCACCCGCCAGAACCAGAAGTTCCCTTCGCTGGAGGGAGAGAGCCTGGAACTAGGAGGGAGGGGTCTGGAACTATGAGGGAGGGGGCCTGGAACCCGGAGGGAGGGCCTGGAACTAGGAGGGAGGGGTCTGGAACTAGGATGGAGGGGGGCCTGGAATCTGGAGGAAGAGAGGGGGGCCTGGAACTTGGAGGGAGGGAGAGGAGAGGGAGAAGGGAGGGGGTGGGGCAGGGGGGAGAGGGAGTGGGGACGGGGGAGGAGGGGGAGAGGGGACGGGGAGGAGGGGGAGGGGGGAATGCACCACCTATAAAAAAAAAAATTTCAGCACCCCGAATCATTTTGAAAAGTTGGCT
Organism: Microcaecilia unicolor; assembly: GCF_901765095.1. Lineage (NCBI taxonomy): Eukaryota > Metazoa > Chordata > Amphibia > Gymnophiona > Siphonopidae > Microcaecilia > Microcaecilia unicolor. Next base: position 210,217,110 of record NC_044038.1, on the reverse strand, counting down.
CCTATGTCTAGGCCCCAAGATTCCATTATAGAATACCAGTGTAAGTTGGCACTGAAGCTCCTAAAGTTAGGTGCCAACATTTAAACCAAATCAATGGCAGTTGTAACTATTGGCACCTGAAGTGTGCATAATTTGTAATACTCTATAAGTTATGTGTGTATCTCAGAGACACACCTATGGCGTGCCCATGCTACTCTCATGTGTACATCCCTCACACTTATACATTAAGGGCCAGATACAGTGAATGACACTGAAAAATTGCAACTGGAAAGCAAATCAGTGCTAAACACTATTCTTTGCTTTACTGTACTTTACCCATTGCTTAAATTCCACCTACACCATATCTTAGTTTGAGGCAAATTACATTAAAAAAAATATAAGAAAACCAGCAATAAAACCTGGGATGTACATGCAATATAATTTTATATGCTCCTGTCAATAAAGTATTAAAATAAAGCTGAATTACTAATGACCACTAGTTTAAGCAACTTTAGGGACCCTTTTCCTAAGCCACATAAGCGTCTACATGCGCCCAACGTGCGCCAAAATGGAGTTACCACCCATCTACCACGTGGCTCCTGCGGTAATTTCATTTTTGGCACATGTCCGGCACACATGGCTGAAAAATAATTTTTATTTTCATACGCACGTATCAGACACGCACCAAGTGGCATTTGGCGCGTGTAGGTCATTACAGCCGGTTACCGTGTGAGACTTTACCACTATGTCAATGGCTGGCAGAAAGGTCACAGACCCAATTTTGATTTTGCCACACGTCCATTTTTGGCAAAAATTTTAAAAAGGCTTTTTTTTACAGGCACGCTGAAAAATTGATCGGCGCACGTCCAAAGCCCGTGCCTCCACTACTGCAAGTCATTTTTCAGTGCACCTTTGTAAAAAGACCCTTAAATAATCTTAATACGCTTACAGAAAGAGACATAATGGGTCATAAGAATTACGTATGCAGGCAATACATTCTAGAACTTTGCTGTCTGATATGAGAAAAAAGTAAAGAAGATTCTCTTGAATTTTAAACCCTTGCAAGTTATGAGTCCCATATCCAGCTTACATCGGTGAAAACATATAAGATGGAGCAATTCCATGAATGACCTTGAATAATAAACAACAGAATTTAAAAGAAATCCTGGCCTCCATAGGTAGCCAGTGAAGCTGAACATAATAAGGTGTAATCCTATGAAATTTCTTTAGTGAGTAGATCAACCAAATAGCTTTTTTTTTTTTTTTTTACAGTTTGAAACTTCCTTAACAAATTCTTGGAACAACCTAAAGAGGTTATATTGTAATAATCTAACCTGAATAGTAGTAAAGCTTGTACTACTAATCTGAATTTATCCTGTGTTACATATTTTTGGATTCATCTAAGATTGTACATCAGCCAAAAACAGCTCCTGAAAAGAGTATTTATTTGGGCTTCCAAAGCTAAATTCTGATCAAGGATAACGTCTAGAATCTTCAAAGAAGATTCTAACTTATAAGTCACTAGTAAAACAGGCCCGTTTCTGACACAAATGAAACGGGCGCTAGCAAGGTTTTCCTTGGAGTGTGTATGTTTGAGAGAGTATGTGTGAGATTGACTGTGTGTGAGAGAGAGAGAGAGTGAATGTATGAGTGTGTGTGTGTGACAGAGAGAGAGTGAGACTGCTGGGTGCGAGTGTGTCTCCTCTGTCCCCCCTCCAGCCACCCACCGATGCTCTTCTCTCTCCTGCCCCCCTCCAGCCACCCAGCGAATCTCCTCTTTCCCCTACCCCCTCCAGCCACCCAGTGATTCTCCTGTGTCCCCTGCCCCCTCCAGCCACCCAGCAATTCTCCTCTATCCCCTGCTCCCCCTCCAGCCACCCAGTGATTCTACTTTTTCCCTTTCCCCCCTCCAGCCACCCACCGATGCTCTTCTCTCCCTTGCCCCCCCTCCAGCCACTCAGCGAGTCTCCTCTGTCCCCTGCCCCCCTCCAGCCACCCAGCGAGTCTCCTCTGTCCCCTGCTCCCCCTGCAGCCATCCAGCAAGTCTCCTCTCTCCCCTGCCCCCCTCCAGCCACCCAGCAATTGTCCTATCTCCCCTGCCCCACCTCCAGCCACCCAGCGATTCTCCTTTTCCCCTGCCCCCCTCCAGCCACTCAGCGATTCTCCTTTCTCCCCTGCCCCCCTCCAGCCACCCAGCGATTGTCCTATCTCCCCTGCCCCCCTCCAGCCACTCCTCCACTTTAATCAGCATATATTAAATTCCCCCCATGTGCTACAGAAAAGCACCGAGCACATCCTATATAATAAAACGCACCTCCAATGTTCTGAAGCTGTAGTTCCGGAACGTTGCAGGAATGCTTCAAGGCTTGAAGGCTTCACTTTCTCGGCTTCAGAATGTTGGAGGTGTGTTTTATTATATAGAATATTATTTACTACAAAGGAGTAGTCCTGAGTAGAAACCCCTTTAGATTCAACCAAAATAAACTTCGTGTTGTCACTATTTGGTTTCAGCTTGCTATTAGCTATCCAAGTGACAATTAGAGAGATACATCTCTCTAAACTTGATTAAATCTCAAGAACATCAGTAAAAGTAGGAATTAGCACTATAATGTAATCAGTGTACATAACTACTGCTTTTTCTCGTTCAAAGCCCAATGAAGACACCCCTTCCCGTGCACTCCGCTCCATGGATAAATCCTTCTTATCTGTTCCCTTCTCCACTACTGCCAACTCCAGACTTCGCACCTTCTGTCTCGCTGCACCCTACGCCTGAAATAAACTTCCTGAGCCCCTACGTCTTGCCCCATCCTTGGCCACCTTTAAATCTAGACTGAAAGCCCACCTCTTTAACATTGCTTTTGACTCATAACCACTTGTAACCACTCACCTCCACCTACCCTCCTCTCTTCCTTCCCGTTCACATTAATTGATTTGATTTGCTTACTTTATTTATTTTTTTGTCTATTAGATTGTAAGCTCTTTGAGCAGGGACTGTCTTTCTTCTATGTTTGTGCAGCGCTGAATACGCCTTGTAGTGCTATAGAAATGCTAAATAGTAGTAGTAGTAGTAGCAGATTAAACAAAACAGGAGAGAGTGGTGAGCCCTGTGGGACCCCACCCCACACTCCACAATCCATTTATCTGAGAAAATCCCCATTCATCTTGACCAGATATAATCTCCTAGTGAGAACGCCCCTAAACCATTTTCTTCAAAATGTTTAGCAATAGCTTGTGATCCACAACATCAAATGTGCTTGATGAGAGCTTTTTTTCTTCACTCATCAAAACCTTGATCTCAGATATTAAGGCGCTTAATGTGGTTTCTCTGCTAAAATTGGCATGGAATCCCAATTGAGAGCATCGTAAAATATCAAATCTGTCAAGGTAATTAGTCAATTGAGTGGAAACAACCTTCCTATAATGGGAGATCCGGGATGAGAGCCCTTTATAGAAAAGTGTTTAGAACCGATTCCTGTGCTTAAAGTTGAGTGACGATATTTACGCCGGCTGAAACCCGGTGTAAATGCTGGCGCCCGACGCATGGTATGTCAGTGCATAGAGGCATTATTCTATAATTCTGCAACACTCCTTTGACCCACCCGTGCCCCATGCCCCTTTTCAGTTGCACACTACGGGATTTAGACACCCAGCGTTATAGCACAGCGTGGAGGCAGGTGCATGCACAAAATCAAATTAGTGTCAATTAATTGATTCATAAGGTCAATTCATTGATAGTTAACAGCTCGCTAATCAATTTGTTTGTATGTGCACCTTGGTTGCACATTGAAATTTCGGTATAGAATCCAGAGGTAAGTGATTTTGGCACGTGTTCTAGAATAGCTCCTAGCACTTATGTGTTTAATTGCCAATTAGTGGCGCCAATCACGAGCTTTGCTAGTGTTCTATAACTTGCACGAACAGTTGCCAACTATCTTTAAATGCCAATTTATAGAATTGCCCTTAACAATTAAGAGTAACTCCAGAAACTGCACTTAGGAGGATGGATCTTGGGCTAACCTTGAAATTCCTGGATGCTACATCTATATTGCAGGGATAAACAGCCGCTGAGCGTTACAGTTGATAGGTAGCTTTTCTACTCTGCCTACTAGCTTTAAGATTGCAAGCTCCATCCAACAGGGTCTGGCTCTATATAGCTCTGGGTATATATCATAGCACTATTTAGACCACTAATAATAGTCTTAGGAATTTGATGGGCACTCTGTAAACTACAGTTACTCCAGAATACAGTGGTTCATCAGTTGATTTAAACTGGATACTAGGAGAAAATCATTGCTGTTCTTAAATCTTTACTCTAGCGTCTAGTAAATTACATTTCATATTTACATTCACATTTCACCTTTATTTAATATACCGCAAACAAAAAATATTAGCTAAGTGGTTTATACATACAACAATCAAGAAAAGGAGATGTAAACAAATTAGGAAATCTAGGACCCCTTTTACCGAGCTGTGGCAAAAGGGGGCCTGCGCTAGCATCGATGTGTGTTTTTCACTCAAGCCGAGGCCCCTTTTACCACAGCGGGTAAAAGGGAAGTCTCTTTTTCCTGCAGGAATGGCTGTGTGGCAATTAAAGCACTTGCCACATGGCCATTTCAGGGGGGAGCCCTTTCTGCCACCCATTGAGGTGGCAGTAGGGGCTCCTGTTGTAACCCTGTGGCAACCGGGCAGTGCGATTACCACCAGGTACACTCCGGTGCTACAAAACTAAATATAATTTTGTAGCTCCAGATATGATGGCATGCTAGGGGTAAGAAGTACCGCCAGGCTGCTGTGGTAGCCCAGCGGTACTTCCTGTTTAGCGAGCGGTAAGCCTGTTTAGTAAAAGGGGCCCCTAGTTTACAATATTGATATAAAAACAACAGATTTCTGTTGTTTTTATATCAATCCTAGTGGAACCATGCCCATTTCCTCAACAAGCTGTCATGTAAGCTTTTTTTTTCTCTCTCCCCTGCCCTCCCCTCCATGTCCATCAATTCTTCCCTCCCCTCTCCTCCCCTCCCCTCCATATCCAGCGATTCTCCTCTTCCCTGCCCTCCCATCCGTGTCCCGCGATTCTCTCCTCTACTGTCCTCCCATCCCACCCATGTCCATCAATTCTCCTCTGCCCTGCTTTCCCCTTCCCTTCCTCCCTCCCTCCCCTCGATGTCCCGCGATTCTCCCCTCCCCTCGATTTGTACCTGAATGTTCTCTGGCTGGCTGGCGCTGGCTTCCGTTCCGTTCGAAACACCCCTCTTGATGTCAGCTCGCCTCCAGCGTTCCCTTCCCTCTCACTGTTCCGCTCTCTGACGTCATTACATCTTGACGCGAGGGCGGGACAGTGTGTATTAGCATGCACTAGTCTGAGTTATGCCCTTGCAAGCAGATGCTCAGAAGCACATGCGAGCACTAAAGGCCATTAGCGCTGGAATAGCACCCACATTTGCTACTGCAAAATGTTCAGAGCCGGCGAGCGCGAAGAAAGAGCAATCTTACCACATGACCATGGCTATTTTCAGCCTTTTTTACCCGCTGCGGTAAAAAGGGTTGCAGTGTGTGACAAAAACAGCCCCCCCTGCTAGCGCAGGGCCCTTTTTACTCCAGGTTGGTAAAAGGACCCCTATGAGATTTAGAGGCATATTTTCAAAGCACTTTGGGAGGCTAAGTTCCATAGGTTTCTATGGAACTTTGGGAGGCTAAGTGCTTTGAAAATGAGCCTCTTGGGCTCCCACCACTATAGAATAAAATACAAATCACAATTAGCACCAATTAACAAATAATTAGTTGTTAGTGTCCAATTGTTGCTCATTAATGGCTCATTAGTCAATTAAGATGCACATGCCTCTTGGCAACAGGAACTACAATTGGGTGCCCAAATCTGGGGCCCATATATAGAATCCAGGGGGGGTATGCTCTTTACCTTTCAAATACAATAGTCAGGGCATTGGTCTTTAGCGTAAATGTCCCTTGTGAGCAATGCCAGAAAAGAGAAATGCACGGTGAAAATGTTTTACTCTTATTTTAGGTTCACATCAGGGTCTAGAGTCAGGAAATGGCACCTATAATGTAAGCTTGTTGGAATAACACATGTAGCACTGTTCTATAAACCACCTCTACAGTAACAGTACCTGTGTGAAGCCTAATCTATAAAGAAAAGTAGGCACCTACATTCCTTTCTAGAATACTGGCATAATTTGGTACAGGTTCATGGTAGGCACAATTGCTTATTTCAACCATAGACCTGGTGTTAATGCTCGAGTCTAGATTTGGGACAAGTGTTTATAACATAGAGGGGCATAATCGAACAGAGCGCCCAAGTTTTCATGAGGGCGTCCTCGCAGGATGGCCCCGTAAAGGGGCGGGGAAACCCGTATTATCGAAACAAGATGGGTGTCCATCTTTCGTTTTGATAATACGATCGGGGACGTCCAAATCATGAAATTTAGGTCGATCTTAGAGATGGTCGTCCTTAGGTCGTTTTTGAGAAGGTCATCCCCGGTTTTCGGCGATAATGGAAACCGAGGATGCCCATCTCAAAAACGACCAAATCCAAGCCATTTGATCGTGGGAGGAGTCAGCATTCATAGTGCACTGGTCCCCCTGACATGCCAGGACACCAACCGGGCACCCTAGGGGGCACTGCAGTGGACTTCAGAAAAAGGTCCCAGATGCATAGCTCCCTTACCTTGGATGCTGAGCCCCCCCAACCCCCCCCCTCCAAACCCCCAAACCCACAACTGTACACCACTACCATAGCCCGTAGGGCTCAGGCCCACCCAACAGCAGCACACGTATTAGCGGTAGCAGGTGGGGATACCTGTGGGTACAGTGGGTTTCTGGTGGGTTTTGGAGGGCTCACATTTACCACCACAACTGTAACAGGTGGGGGGGATGGGCCTGGGTCCACCTGCCTGAAGTACACTGCACCCACTACAACTGCTCCAGGTACCTGCATACTGCTGCGATAGACCTGAGTATGGCATTTGAGGCTGGCACCGGAGGGAATCGGGGATCACCTCCCCTTACTCCCCCAGTGGCCATCTGGTCAGTTTGGGCACCTTTTTGACTCTTGGTTGTGTAAAAAAATGGACCAAGTAAAGTCGCCCAAGTGTTCGTCAGGGACGCCCTTCTTTTTTCCATTATCGGCCGAGGAGGCCCATCTCCTAATCACGCCCCAGTCCCGCCTTCGCTACACTGCCGACACACCCCCGTGAATTACCTCTGAAGTGTTTTTCTTCCACTGAGGTCCCAGAAGAAATTTTCCTTCTACTTGGATCTTAAAAAAAAAAAACACTGTCTTTAGCATATGAATTTTAAGAGAACTAAAACAGGTTTGTGCCTGAGGTGCTCAGAGACAGGAATCTCCAAGAAAGATGGAAGATTTTCTGAGAAGGCTACTGATGATCTTAATGATTTGTTGACATCCTTTGCTGACATGTACAATGATGGAATTTTTTGAAAGGATTCAGTAGAATATAACTGACTCAGCTAAAATGGACAGCTTGATGGAATACCAAAAAAAAAAAAAAACCTAGAAAAAAGACTTTCAATTGAACTTCATTCCTAATAAGAGGGATTCATCTAGCACCCTGACCAGCAAAGGGCATTATAGGGTCCTTATAATAGCCTGTACCATTCTCTTTAGCATGAATACAGGACTGCAGAAACGTGCAGGGTATTTCAGTAGTTGGAATGCCAATGGGCCAGGATGCTGAGACCTCATATTGTTCACCACCATCACTCACTGTACTTTCTTATGCCAGCTGCTTAATCTTCTTTAACTTCCCCATTAGGATTTATCTGCTTCCTGATAGGGTCATTGCAATCATAGCCTCTGTTCCACAGAGTTAAGTGGTATACAAAAGATCTCACACCAAATGTCCCCATACCTCCAATGGCCAACTAGAGTATTTCCCCCTTTTTTTCAGCACATTAAATATCTCAAAAATATTCAGCACCTCTGAATTTTAATGCCTAGTTAGACTAGAGGGCTCATTGTACATAGAAAGCTGAGATCAGAATTCAGGCCTTCAACTCAGGCCATGCTCAATTCAGGCGGTATTCTATAAAAGGATGTGCTAGACAGAGAGCCTTTTGCAAAATACCAGTAAGGACATGTAAGGGTGCATGTGGATAAACGATACAGGAAATGACATGAAACAAAAAGGTTCTGGCTGCCCATCCTTACACTTCAGTTCAATGAGGAAGGAGGAGAAGAATTTGTACCATATTGTTATTAACATATTCTATTCATCCCCCCCAAGTGTAAGGGTTTGAAATACAAATCAATGCACGCATCTACCTTTTCCTATACGAGCACGCAGCTCTGGAATACGCTGCCACGTAACTTGAAAACGGCCTATGAACTGACCAATTTCCGCAAATTACTAAAAACCTCTCTCTTTGACGAGATATATCACAAAGATCAACATGTGTAATTGTATAATCTTCTGAACTTTTAGTACTGTCCTATAATGTCTTTTGCTTTAACACCATCATGTAATTCACCACCATGTAACACAAACCCGCTGTAAACCTAATGTATATTCACTTCTATTTCCAGTACCCATGATGTATTGTAAGCCACATTGAGCCTGCAAAAAGGTGGGATAATGTGGGATACAAATGCAATAAATAAATAAATAAAATAAAAATGAAGAAGGGGGGGGGGGGGGAAATCAAAAATAGAACGAAAAAGATGTTACAGATAAACAAAATAAAAACTGCAAGCTACCAATCCCAGGGCAAGCAGTAGCTTCCCCGTGTCTATGGACTTTTCCTCCAGGAACTTGTCCAAACCTTTTTTAACCCCTCCGGTGGTTAACCTTTTTTAACAGTTCCAGAGCTTCACTATCCATTGAGTGAAAAAAAAAAATGTCCTCCTATTTGTTTTAAAAGTATTTCCATGTAACTTCCTCGAGTGTCCCCTAGTCTTTGTACTTTTGGAATGAGTAAAAAATCAATTCACTTACACTCATTATACACCACTCAGGATTTTATAGAGCTCAGTCATATCTCCCCTTATTCGTCTCTTTTCCAAGTTGAAGAGCTCTAACCTTTTTAGCCTTTCCTCATATGAGAGGAGTCCCATCCCCTTTACCATTTTGGTCGCTCTTCTATGAACCTTTTCTAATTCCGCTATATCTTTTTTGAAATACAGCATCCAGAACTGAATGCAATAATCAAGGTGAGGTCACACTGTAGCTGCTGCAGTTTCAAATATATCTTTAAAGCTGTATTTTTGTATCTGATTCAGCATAATCAATATTATGCTACACATTTAATTCTGATGATTAGACTCATATCACGCTACAACACCACAGAGTGATACAGAGGCATTATAGTATTTTTGGACTTACTTACCATCCCTTTCCTAATAATTCCTAGCATCCTGTTTGCTTTTTTGGCCACCGCTGCACAATGAGCAGAAGATTTCAGCGTATTATCTACAATGACACTTTAATATTTTTTTTGGGTGCTGACATCCAAGATGGATCATAGCATCAGGTAACTATTATTCGGATTATTCTTTCCAATATGTATTACTTTGCATTTGTCCCAACTAAAAAAATCGTCTCCGTCACACTGAAAAAGAGACCCTGGTTACAGAATTGGTAATAATATATTCAGTCAATAATAATAATATGTGTGAATGAAAAGACCGTTAGTATACATCCCTATTTTCTCAAAACCACTGTGGTAACAGGGATTAACAGGAATACACGGCCATCATAAGTCCCCCTTAATTAACAAAAATATCTCAAGTTTATGGTGTAACAGCACATTAGTGCTTTAACTGCTAACAGTCACAAATGACTCGTGTGTACCAACAAAAAAATTCAGTAAAATGAAGCACTTATTTTAGGTCGCCAACATTGTGCTCTTCCTTCGGGCATCGCCCGAGCAGTATCCATTCTTCAAGCATCACCCAAATGCTGAGTAAAATGCAGTCCAAGATGCCTACGGTACCAAATTTGGAACCAGTGTCTGTTTTACAATTTTATGGAGAGACATTTTTCTGTGCCGTAACTGAAGTGCTACAGTTTTAAGAGCCATTTTAATGAAGTAATTACAAATGCAGGTGCATATTTAGAAGATTCTGGAAGGAACTGCACAATCTATGGCCTCTAGCTGAATGCTGTCACTATGAAGGGTGGGAGAGAGGAGTATACAAGGGGAAAAAAGTAGTCTGGGCAGTTATGAATTAAGACTCGAGGTGCTATAGGCCATCAAAACCTGGTTCTGACTGAAGTGGAAGCCCGAAGGAACAAAAGGAAAATTAGCAGCTCCTGAGAAAACAACCAAACCTAAGAAAGCAACTTTGCTTATCCAGTCAGATGACTGGATTGGCTAAACAGTTTTTAGACCTCGAGAAACAGAATGATCAATTAGCAGGCATTCTAGAGCACTGTAATATTTATTATCAATTAAGTGGATCCACACCAAACACTACTGGAAAAGCTAACAAAATTCATTTCCCTAAAATTAAAATGTAGTTCACTTGTCTGGCACAAGGCTCACACTGTGGACTTTTAGGGACACTTTTACTAAGCCGCGTAAGCGTGTGTCCAACATGCGCCAAAATGGAGTTACCGTCCAGCTACCATGTGTCTCTTACGGTAATTTCATTTTTGGCACGCGTCCCATACACACAGCAGAAAAATAATTTTTATTTTTGGGCGTGCGTATTGGGTGTGCACCAAGTGGCATTTGATACGCATAGGTCATTACTGCCCAGTTACTGCGTGAGACTTTACCACTAGGTCAATGGCTGGCGGTAAGGTCTCAGACCCAAAATGGACGCGGAACAATTTTCATGTTGCCGCACATCCATTTTCGGCAAAAATGTTTAAAAAAATGTATTTTTTACAGGTGTGCTGAAAATGATTCTGCGTGCACCAAAAAACACGCGTGTACACTACCGCAGGCCATTTTTCAGCGCGCCTTTGTAAAAGAGTCCCATAATCTAATGAACCAATTAAAAAGCCTTTTCCCTATCCAAAACCTCTCCCTTTACCTTTAAGATAAAAGGCAGAAAGGGCACTGGAGAAATATTTCAGACAAAAAAAAAAGCCACATATCTAATTGCACCCTACACTATAAGTACTGAAAAAAATAGAACTTTTAAATAAATTCTTCTCTCTCTGGATGCATTTTCAACCCATTTTTTTTCTCTTAATATTTTTTTTTACTGACTTTTGTATTGATTTTTTTCAAATACTAGATGCTGGGAAAACTATAAATATTTCACATTCTACAACAGGTCAGAGATGTAACTTAACTCATCCATTTTCAAATCAAAATGAAAAAAAAAATAGAAAAAAAGGGAAAAAACAAAGAAGAAGAATTTGGCTAGGAAAGAAACACTTCACTGCACGAGAATCTAACTTCATGACCAGAGGGGAATAGAGAATCCAGAAGGGCTATTTAGATATTATGTGGGCGAGAACATCATGTGTTAGTCACGCATCTCACTCCATTCCCTCTCTTTTAGAAATTCTGCTCTGTCTGAAATATAGATAATGCTGCTAATTTCAGTATGTTAGCAAAATAGGGGTAGACAGGAGGAGCTGTGACAGATGTCACAGTATGTTCAACTCAACAGGAGATGGGTTTAGCTTCCCGTTATCCACTGCTGGAAGACAGCCTCCAACAGCATTTGGAATAGCCCACGGCAGTGCGGCCATGTGACAAGGACTAGAGATATTTTTGAGACACTGTGTATTTGAGCTCTTGGGAAAGAAATGTTGATATGTGGTAACCATAGTCAAAGTCAAACACTGTACTTTAGGAAAATTAATGGCAGAATCGTTCTTTGTTTGTCCTGTGGCTTATGCACACTGCCATCAAATCAACTGCAGATTTCTTGTAGATTAAGGAGGTAATTTTAGAAAGGCATTCCAAGTGTAAAGCTTGGTTTTAAACATGGAAAAAGTTGTTTTTAAAATAATGGGCCACATATAACTTTTAATTGTTTTTTAAGGGCCCCTTTTACTAAGCCGCGTAGGTGCCTACCAGGCTTATTTTCGAAATAGAAGGGTGCCCATCTTCTGACACAAATCGGGAGATGGGCGTTCTTCTCTCAGGGTCGCCCAAATCGGCATAATAGAAAGCCAATTTTGGGCGCCCTCAACTGCTTTCCGTCACGGGGACAACCAAAGTTCATGGGGGCGTGTCGGCAGCATAGCGAAGGCGGGATTGGGGCGTGCTTAACACATGGGCGTCGTCAGCCGATAATGGAAAAAAGAAGGGCGTCCCTGACGAGCACTTGGCCGACTTTACTTGGCCCATTTTTTTCTTGCGACCAAGCCTCAAAAAGGTGCCCGAACTGACCAGATGACCACCGGAGGGAATCAGGGATGACCTCCCCTTACTCCCCCAGTGGTCACCAACCCCCTCCCACCCTAAAAAAAAAACTTTTTTTTTTTGATAGCCTCTATGCCAGCCTCAAATGTCATACCCAGCTCCATGACAGCAGTATGCAGGTCCCTGGAGCAGTTTTAGTGGGTGCAGTGCACTTCAGGCAGGCGTACCCAGGCCCATCCCCCCCTACCTGTTACACTTGTGGTGGTAAATGTGAGCCCTTCAAAACCCACCCGAAACCAACTGTACCAACATGTAGGTGCCCCCCTTCACCCCTTAGGGCTATGGTAGTGGTGTACAGTTGTGGGGAGTGGGTTTTTTTTTGGGGGGGGGGGTTGGGGGGCTCAGCACACAAGGTAAGGGAGCTATGCACCTGGGAACAATTTGTGAAGTCCATTGCAGTGCCCCCTAGGGTGCCCGATTGGTGTCTTGGCATGTCAGCGGGACCAGTGCACTACGAATGCTGGCTCCTCCCACGACCAAATGACTTGGATTTGGTCTTTTCTGACATGGGCGTCCTCGGTTTCCATTATCGTCAAAAACCGGGGACGACCATCTCTAAGGACGACCATCTCTAAGGTCGACCTAAATGTTGAGATTTGGGCGTCCCCGACCGTATTATCGAAACAAAAGATGGACGCCCATCTTGTTTCGATAATACGGGTTTCTCCACCCCTTCACGGCAGGACAGCCTCAGGAAACTTGGGTGCCCCGTTCGATTATGCCCCTCCACACGTGTCCAATACGCGCCAAATTGGAGTTACAGCCCGGTTACCGCATGGCCCTTGCGGTAATTTCAATTTTGGTGCATGTCCGCTACGTGTATCTGAAAAATAATTTTTATTTTCTGGCACGCATAGCGGACGCAAGCAGGTCATTACCGCCCAAATTCTTTACCGCTAGGTCTATGGCTGGCGGTAAGGTCCCAGACCCAAAATGGACTCCCAGCAATTTTGATTTTGCCACACGTTCATTTTTGGCAAAAATGAAAAAAGAGGCATTTTTTGCAGGTGTGCTGAAAAATGGATCTACTCGTGCCCAAAACCCATGCCTACACTACTGCAAGCCATTTTTCAGCGCGCCTGCAAATGACTCACATGTAAAAGGACCCCTAAGTGCACATTCCCAGATTTTGTTGAACGGAGTTTAGGGTTTGCATGTATAGATTGCAAAACACATGATGCACATGTAAATTATCTAATGAAAGCAGCCCCATCCTACTTTCTTGATCATCTAACATCCTAACTCAATCATATGCTTCAGTGTGGTTTATTTCCAGAGGATAATGGAAGCATAGCTTTAACACCCATACCGAAAGACAGCAAGAAAAAGGTTGCCGATGTGACTAATTATAGGCCAGTAGCATCCATTTCACTTTTAGTCAAGCTAATGGAAAGTGTGGTCACCAGTCAACTCACGGATTATATCCTAAATTTCAATCTGCTTGCCTCTTCTCAATCAGGCTTCCGTGCAGGGCACAGCACTGAAACAGCACTGCTCAATCTACTAACAAAACTCAGGCAGGAACTTGCCACCAGCAAGAACATACTGCTCCTCCAATTTGATCTGTCGAGTGCATTTGACATGGTCAATCACCATATTCTTTTAAGACTGCTGGACGAAATGGAAGTAGGAGGCAACATACTCAAGTGGCTGCAGGGATTTCTCACGCTTCAAACATACAAGGTCAAAGTGAACACACACTTCTCATCGGCATGGCGTGCAGACTGTGGCGTGCCTCAAGGTTCTCCCCTGTCACCAATCCTTTTCAACATTATGATGACCCCATTGGCCAACACATTAGCTCATTTGGGGCTAAATCTGTATATTTATGCCGACGATGTTGTAGTATATATTCCATTCAATTCTACAGTCCCAGAAATTCTTCAGTCTATCGAAACCATCCTGCAAGTCATGGACTCATGGGCAACCGCTTTCAAGCTAAAACTCGATGCTGAGAAAACACACTGCCTTGTTTTGACTTCCCAGTGCAAGTACAGCCCTCCCACTTCTATTGTGGTCAATAGTCTAACCCTTCCAATCTCTGATAGTTTGAAAATTTGGGGAGTAATATTTGACCGTTTGTTAACATTTGAAAGTCAAGCAAAGGCGCAAGTCAAGAAGATGTTCATCATGCTGTGGAAGCTCAAGCGAGTACGCCACCTCTTCCCAAGACCACTCTTTAGAAATATGGTACAATCATTGGTGCTCTGTCACACGGACTACTGCAATGGTACATTAGCAGGGTGTAAGGGCTTTGTCTTGAGAAAGCTACAGACTGTCCAAAATATGGCGGCGAGGCTTGTCTCTAATAAAGCTCGGTTCGATAGCGCGATGCCTCTTCTGGCTAAACTTCACTGGCTTCCGATTAAGGAGCGTATTGAATTCAAGGTTTGTACCATGGTCCACAAAATCATCAACGGGGTAGTCCCAAGTTATATGCTGAATATGTTTGACTTGCCGGCCAGAAATGCAGACCCATCTTCCAGATTATATCTCACCTTGCACTACCCCAGCAGGAAAGGCTGTAAGCACAGATCTATTCAGGCATCAAGCTTTCCCTTCATCAGTGCACAGCTATGGAATGCACTTCCTAGAGACATCACCAGTCTGAGGGACTACCTGACCTTTCGCAAGGCACTAAAAACACATCCGTTTACCAAAGCATTTTCTCTGGGAACAATGTAGGCCATTGCTTCTACCACCTGGCATACGTGGATCTTGTTTAGTCCTAATCTTATGTACTGTTATATGTAACGTTTCCTTTCTTTCTTGCCCTTCTACTCTACTATTCTCATTTGTATCTGATATCTCTGGAGTTCTCTCTCTCTCTCTCTCTCGTTTATGTAAGCCACATTGAGCCTGCATGTCTGTGGGGATAATGTGGGGTACAAATACCTTAATAAATAAATAAATCCTAGCTGATACATACGGGCATATTTATACCTGTTCTGAAATGGGATGATCAGAACTGCACACAATACTCAAGGTGAGGTTGCATCATAGACCTACCCGGAGGCATAATGATCTTCTCCATTTTGTTCTCCCTGTCCTGTTGCGATTGGCTCCCAGTTTGTCATGTTTGCTTTATACAGTATGATGGCCTGGTGATTCTAGTAAGGAACCAACAGTAGTTTACAGAGATATATATACAGTAGGATGAGATAGAATGAGTGAGTAGGTTGGAAGCAAGAGAGAGATGATGGAAGTATAAAAGAAACATTGGATTCAGGTACTAAAAATATTTCCACTAAGAATAAAAGTTTATCTGATTAGATGTGCACATAAATTAGAAGTGGAGGGGTATATTCTATATAACTTTTCACCCCATTCCCTCTTTTTCGAAATTCTGCTCTGTCTGAAATATAGATAATGCTACTAATTTTAGTAGGGGTAGACAGGAGGAGCTGTGATAGGTGTCACAGTATGTTAAAATCCAAAGAAGACGGCCATATGGGTATTGTCAGCCGCTCCTCTCGGCCGAGTAATTCTGTCTCTCCCTTATCCGTGCTGTCTGCTTCCGACGCCACACTTGTCAGTGCAATTCGCTCTCACTGCCACACAGTTTCGCTAGCAAGGCGGTGCAACACAGTTCAGCTTGCCAGTCTTTTAAACAAAGTTCAGCTAGTCAGGCTTTAAACACAGTTCTGCTAGCCGGGCTTCAAACACAGTTCGGCTAGCCAGGCTTTCCCCCACCGCCCTCTTCAGCAAGGCCTCAAGACAGTTCCACTTAGCTAGGCTTTAAACACAGCACGGCTTAGCCAGGCTTTAAAGATCCACCACCAAAACAGTTCCACTTAGCTAGGCTTTAAACACAGCCCAGCTTAGCCAGGCTTTCTCCCCAAAGTTCAGCTAGCCCAGCTTTCAAACACCGCCCTCTTCAGCAAGGCCTCAAAACAGTTCAGCTTTGCTAGGCTTTTTACACAGCACGGCTTAGCCAGGCTTTAAAGATCCACCACCCTCATTTGTCAACACTTTACCCTTTGACCTCCACCCGCCGGATCTCTCCTGACTACTATTCTTTTCTTGATACTTTTGGGCTCCTCTAGAAGTCCCTCTTCTTCTCCAGCCACTTCCTCTCCCACCGCCATTTCCTCTTCCACACCTTCTCCTCCTACCTGCTCCAACTCCTCCCATTCCATCCCCTCATTCTCCACCCCCTCCCTCAGGTGTTCCACCCTCTCCTCAGCTGATTCCATCTCCCAATCAGCTCCCTCTCCTTTCCTCTCCTGCAGCTCAGGTAATCGTTTGTCCTCCTCTCTCCTATTCTTCCAGGCAGTCTGAAATCTGTGTTCTCTACGTTCCTGCCTCCTCCCCTCCCGCAATGCATTCTGAGATCTGTAGTTTTTCCACTCTGGCTTTTCTCTCTCCCCCCCCCCCCCCCCCTGCATTCTGGGCTCTGTGGCTTCTCTGATTCTCACAGTATACATAGGTACATAAGCATCGCCATGCTGGGACAGACCAAGGGTCCATCAAGCCAAGCACCCTGTCACCGACAGCGGTCAAAAGAACAAGCAATTTGTCCCGTCCATCCCAGAGATAGTGGATTATTCCCACATCCATTCAATAACATTCTATGGCCTTTTCCTCCAGGAAGCCGTCCAACCCTTTTTTGAAGTCCGCTAAGTTAACCGCCTTAACCACTTTTTCCGGCAACGAATTCCAGAGTCCAACTATGCGTTGACTGAAGAAACATTTCCTCCAATTCGTTTTAAATTTACCACACTGCATCTTCATCTCATGCCCCCTTGTCCTAGTATTTTTGGAAAGCGTAAACAGACGCTCCACATTGACCCATTTCATTCCACTCATTATCTTATAGACCTCTATTATATCTCCCCTCAGCCGCCTCTTCTCCAAGCTGAAGAGGCCCAGCCTCTTCAGCCTATCCTGATAGGGAAGCCATCCCATCCCCTGTATCATCTTTGTCGTCCTTCTCTGCACCTTTTCCAATTCCACCTCTTTTTTGAGGTGCGGCGACCGGAATTGAACACTATTTGCTTTCCTAGCCGCAGCAGCACATTAAGCAGAAGTTTTCAACGTATATTTGTACCTGCTTTGAAATGGGATGACCAGAACTGCACACAATACTCAATGTGAGGTTGCACCATGGACCTATACAGAGGCATGATGATCTTTTCCATTTTGTTCTCCCAGTCCTGTTGAAAGATTGGCTCCCGGTTTGTCATGTTTCCTTTATATTATGGCCCGGTGATTCTAATAAGCATCCAAAAGTAGTTTGCAGAGATGTACATACAGTTGGATGAGAGAGAATGAGTAGGTTAGAAACAACAACTCCACGATGCCTGACCACTGACGGAAAATGAACATATCTAACATTTACTCCACACAGCACTGTAACAAGTCTAACCCAAATACATTGTAAGCCACATTGAACCAACATAATGCAGAAATAAATAAATAAACTTTAGACGTTTTTGATGAGGACATCCAAAACTCCAGTAGGGAACATGGCCATTTTCAAACTTGAAAAACATCTATCTTTTTGTTTCAAAATTAGTCATTTCCTAGACTTTTTTTTAGATGTTTTGGCTCAGTGCATTTTTATTTTGTAACCATTTAAAAAAAAAAGTCCAAGTGAAAAACACACTAAATCAAGCCATTGGGATATAGGAGGACTCAGCATTCTTAGCAGACTGGCTACAAAGACATCCCAGCAGATCAGTGGGGCACCCTAGGGGACACTGCAGTGGACATCATATAACAGGTTGCAGGTATACATCTCACTGTTATCCACCTATATTGTAAGGGGAGCCCTCCAAAACAGGTGCATAGCTACGTGGGGTCACAGGGGCTTGGGCACCCATAGATTTGGCCCTGGACCCCCCTGCTGACAACCCTCTTGACCCCCTCCTGCCGCCAACCCGCCGTTGCCTACCTTTGCTGGTGGGGGACCCCAACCCCCGCCAGCCGAGGTCCTCTCCTTCCTTTGTTCTGTTTCTGTGAGTCTGACGTCCTGCAGAACAAAAGAAGAAGAGGACCTCGGCTGGCGGGGGTTGGGGTCCCCCGCCAGCAAAGGTAGGCGACGGCGGGGGAGGGTTGGCGGCGGGAGGGGGGGTCGAGAGGGTCGTTGGCGGGGGGGGTCAAAGGTGGTGGTGGTGGTGGCGGGGGGTCGGCAATGGCAGGGGGGGTCAGCGGCGCCGGGGGGGCCTAAAATGTGCCCCCTCACCTCAGGCTCTGGTTATGCTCCTGCTCCAAAACCCTACTGTTTCTAACTATACACCACTACAATAGTCCTTATGGCTGCAGGAGTCAGCTATATGTGGATTCAGTGGGTTTCCGATGGGGTTCAAAGGGCTCACACTTTCCACCACAAGTGGAACAGTTAGAGTGGGATATAGGCCCGGGTCCCCGTCTCTACAGTGCACTGCACCAACCACTAGGCTACTCCAGGGACTTGCTGCTCTAATAGGACTGCCCATAACATCTGATGCTGTCATAGAGGTTGTTATGTACTGTTTCTTTCACATGTTTGGGGGGTAGGATGGGGTCAGTGACCACTGGGGGAGTAAGGGGCGGTCATGCCTTAATCTCTCCAGTGGTCATCTAGTCATTTGGGGCACCTTTTTGTGTCTTAGTTGTTATTAAAACAGGTCTACCCAAAACGTCCAGGTTTTAGCCTTGGACTTTTTTGTTTTCTTCATTATGTCAGAAAAACATCCAATGGATGCCCAAATCCCACCTTGAACCCCCCCTCCCCCATGCACTCATGCTTTGGATGCACTTCAGACGAACTGCATAGAAAATGTCTAAAAATATGTTTTGCTATCTAAATACTGCCCACTAACTATTTTTAATTATACAGCGTTCACACGATTCATCAATCACCATACACTATCACTGTATATAACTAAGGAGAGTCTACTTGGACCGAGAGAGAATATATAATCTTGAGAGAGAGCACATAATCTTGAAAAAGCCGCAAGGCGAAACACGTGTCGATGATGTGATGTGAACCTAAGAGCGAAAGAATTATTTTCCGAAAAAAAGTTGGTGTGAGCCGTTGGAGTAAGAGATATCTCAACAATTAGAATGCGCGCCTCAATAAGCTCGGAGGAATAAGAAAGAACTTATAAATAGAAACGAACATAGACGATAATTGAATTGAGCTTTGAGAGCGCAAGACTATTTGTAGTCTGAGATATGAGCCATTGGAAGGTGCTAGAGTTATAAACACCTCAACAAGCAGAATCACCAACTAATGGTATATTTATGAGAGCCTTTGAAGTGATATCAACTGAAGTTATCAAAAAGATAAGTGAATCTTTTTATCATTATATGTTTTAAAAGAAAAAAATGAAAAAGATAGAAAAATTTATATTTGACCAATGACGAGAGGCATATGAAATTGATTTCTGATGTGAATAACATCAAAGTGGAAATTCACTTCAACAACACCTCTGAGGTCTAATATAATAGTCATTAAATTGTTATATACAGTGATAGTGTATGGTGATTGATAAAAATATGTTTTGAACATAGTGGTAGTGATTTAGACATTTTTGCAAGAAAAACAGCCAAATACTGATTTGGGCCATTTTTTGGACATTTTTCTCTTTTGAAAATGAGCCCCTTAGAGGGGCATAATCGAATGCGAACGCCCATCTCCATGAGCGTCTATCTCCGAGAACGGGTATGTGAAGGGGCGGGACAAACCGTATTTTCAAAAAAAAATGGGTGTCCATCTTTTTTCCGATAATACGGTTTGTGCCAGCCAAATGCATCGGATTTGCACGGATATGAGCTGGGCGATATCGTTTTTCAGCGATAATGGAAACTGAAGGCGCCCAGCTCAAAAACAAACAAATCCAAGGCATTGGGTCGTGGGAGGGGCCAGGATTCGTAGTGCACTGGTCCCCCTCACATGCCAGGACACCAACCGGGCACCCTAGGGGGCACTTGTAACAATTAAAAAAAAAAGTTAACTACCTCTGAAGTCCATAGCTCCCTTCCCTTGGGTGCTGAGCCCCCCAAATCCCCCCCCCCAAAACCCACTCCCCACAACTGTACACCATTACCATAGCACTTATGGATGAAGGGGGGCACCTAGATGTGGCTACAGTGGGTTTTGGGGGTGGTTTGGAGGGCTCCCATTTACCACCACAAGTGTAACAGGTAGGGGAGAGGATGGGCCTGAAGTGCATGCACCCACTAAAACTGCTCCAGGGACCTGCATACTGCTGTGATGGAGCTGGGTATCACATTTGAGGCTGGCATACAGGCTGGAAAAAAAAAGTTTTAAAATTTGTTTTTTTGGGTGGGAGGGGGTTAGTGACCACTGGGGGAGTCAGGGGTGGTCATCCCTGATTCCCTCCAGTGGTCATCTGGTCATTTAGGGCACTTTTTGGGGACTTGTTCGTGAAAAAAAAAAAGTCCAAAAAAAGTGACCCAAATTCGCGCTAAAAACGCCTTTCTTTTTTCGATTATCGGCCGAGGACGCCCATCTCTCCTTGGCCGATAAACATGCCCCAGTCCCGCCTTCACCCCGCCTCCGACACACCCCCGTCAACTTTGTCCGTTTCCGCGACAGATTGCAGTTGAAGACGCCCAAAATCGGCTTTCGATTATACCGATTTGGGCGCCCACGGGAGAAAGACGCCCATCTCCCGATTTGGGTTGAAATATGGGCGTCTTTCTCTTTCGAAAATAAGGCGGTTAGTCTTCTTAAAATGCTTAACTAGGATTACAAAGAAGTGAGGGGGATCCAGAGAACAACTTGGATTTCTGGCATTGCAGCAGTGATTAAACTGGGCAGACCTGATGGGCCAACAGGCTGGATCTTTCATTCTACTCTGTGTTTTCTATATTGCCGTAACATATCCATGAAATGAAACAGATGGTTTGTGGCTTTGATATTCTAGGCTAGTGATTCTTGTACTTGATTCCAGGCAAGATCATCCTAATATACTTTTTTTTCACGTGCCTTGTCAACAACACGCCTTCTTGAATGTGAAATAAAAAAGCCATAAAACAGATTATTTTTTTTCTCAGAGCTAGAAGAACAAATCATATTCACCGCAACCAAGAATGACCGATTTGTTTTACCTATCATCACTTTTTTGGCTGCAAATGATCAGGACCCCAAAATTGAGAACCACTTGTAGTTATCTCATTGCTGGCACATCACTGCAATGACTTCCTCCAGGAAATTGCAAAAGGAAATCATTACTGGAGAGAGGACCCTGCTAGATGGTACAAGTGAAGCCCAGATGACATGCAAGCTAAGACAGAAGGGGGCGTGTTTTGCAGGTCATTTACCATGTTCTTGTTTGTGAAAGTTTCCTTTTCCACGATTTGGTTGTTGACCTTAATTGTTTCCATGCACATGAGGTAAGTCTTTGTACTCCCACTGAGGCTTAGCAGAGAGGTCTGGGGACCTGCATCTGCTAATTGCCTCCTTTTCCCCCTGAGTATCCATGGCAAGCTTATTCCCATATGCCTCCAAAATCTAGTTTAATAGAAGGGGCAGTGACATTCAGCTGATGACATATGCTTGGATGTATTCAGGGTTCACTGAAGCGTGCATATTGTATTACATAAAAGGAGAGGGCAGTACAAAACAGTTTCCTCCTCCCCCCTTCCTCCCCTTTCCCCAGATGATGGCTTAAGGATTGTGCAAATGAAGCATAGATTTTGAGCTACAAAAAATAGACTTGTTATCAGTTGTATTCTGCCTGCCTTTGAATTTATAATAATGTACTAAAAGGTATAATTCTATAAATGGCGCTCAAATTTAGGTGCTGGGAAAAATCAACACTAAATTTTTATAGCATCGGATCTGACAGTGCGCTAGGAGTGGGAAGTACTGCCAGGCTGCTGTAGTAGCCCGGCGGTACTTCCTGTTTAGTGAGTGGTAAGCCCACGTTGGGCTTACCAACGCTTAGTAAAAGGGGCCCTTAGTTAGTTAGGGGCCCTTTTACTAAAGAGTTGCGACGTGGCAACCCGGAATTACCACTGGCCCAACACGGCTACGGGCAGTAGTTCCGTCTCCAGAGTGCACCATTTCCGGCACCGCTGGATTTTAAAAAATATATACCACAGGGGGTTACTCGGCACAGCCAGGGTAATCCTTATTGCCGCCTCAGTGGGTGGTGGTGTAATGCTCCCCACTGCATGGCCACGTGGTAAGAATAATCTTACTGCATGGTCATTTTTTGTTGGGGGCTTTTTACTCGCTGTGGGATAAGGGCCCTGGCGCATGGGAAAAACCGTTCCCACTGCTACCACAGGACCCTTTTTCCTGCACCTTGGTAAAAGGACCCCTTAGTTAGTTTGTTATACACATGTAGCCATGCTAAAATTTCTCTATTTAGTGGCTGGAAGGGCTCAGATCTGTCAAATTTCTTTGCTGGTGAGCAAGTATAAAATTTGTATAACGAAGCTTCATGGCAAAAGGATATCAGTTGCCACATTTCTTGCCTGGATCTGACAGTTTTCCTCTAACACTAGGCCAAAAAGCCTAAGGCAGTGAAAAGTAAACTGTTCCTGCTGCCACAGTATCATTTTGTTTGTCATTCCCAAGTGAGTTCGATATTTATTTGAATTTTTCCTCAAAGCCTTTGCTGTCACGAGTTGATTATTTGGTCTCATAATCTGCAGTAGCGTGTTCCAAGAGCTTTCAAGAGGTGGAAGTTTTGTATAATGGGGCCTGTGATTTCATCACTGCCATCCATGAAAGCCAGAAATTCTTAGGGCCCATCCTATACAGCCCTACATAAGATCTCCAGTAGGAAAATGATTTCCAGACTTCTTTGTTCAAGAGTGCATAGGTCAGAGTGAGGTATCTCTGAGGAATGCTACTGAAACAGGAAAGTTAGGACATCCCAATAGAGAGGATGCAACAAAGGCAAACTTAAGCTATAAAACCTTAAGAGAAGAGCAGAATAAAGGTGGCAAATTATCCTTGTCAACTGCTAAGCAGCTTGTATATGCAAACAAAAAATGTCTACATACAATGACAGAAGCCTTAAAATAAATATGGGAGCATAAGAGTATATAGCACTTTACCAAGCGACGGTAAAAGGGTTCCTGCGGTGGTGTCAGTGCATGGGTTTGCCACACTCCAAGGCCCCCTTTTACCACCGCCTGGAAAAAAGGAAATTTTGGACAGGGAATGGAAATGGTTGTGAGGTAAGTGAAACACTTGCCGTGTGGCCATTTCCTGGGGGAGGCCTTACTGTCACCTATTTAGGAGGTGGTAAGGGCTCCATGGCTACCTCTGTGGTAGTGCCAGATTAGCACATGGCAAAGAGGCGGTACGTGTACCGCTGCTTTGTTAAAGGTGCCTTAAATGTCTTCATTTAAGTCATCTTTTACAAAGCATACATATACAGTAGTAGGCATCTCAGAGACCTGGTGGAAGGAGGATAACCAATGGGACACTTTAACCAGGGTAGAAATTATATTAGAATAATAGGGTAGATCAAACTTGGGGTGGGGGGAAATGGCTTTAAATATTAAACAGGGAATTAAGTCTAATAGAATAAAAATTTGACAGAAAACAGACAGCAATGTGGAATCCTCATGGATAGAAATTCCAGGTATGAAACAAAAGAGAATACCGATAGGGCTATATTACCCTCTGCCTGGCCACAATGAACAGAGAGATGATGAAAGGTTATCAGAAATTAGGAAAGCTAACAAATTTGGTAACACTAGAATAATAGGTGATTTCAATTACCACGAGATAAATAAGTAGAGTCTATCAACAATATAAACCTAATAAGTCACTTATAAAAATATTTAAAATATCATAAAATCAGAAAAGAGGAATGTCAGTATAGCTATAAACACCTGAACAACATCACGAGACCATCACCATCACTGGTCTGAAAAGTCACCACTAAAAATTGTGTATTGTGCAAAATTCCAAACATAAATGTTCTCTAAAATTGAAACAAGAGTCTAGACATTGAAGAAACAGCCACAATAACGTCTACAAGAGGAATATCATTGAAAGTACTCATCTGTCCATTAAGTTCCACCGTCGGTAAATATAAGCCAATCACTGAAGTCCAGGCATTTAAACCAGAGTCTTGATCAACTTCACAGGGCTTAGACAGTGATGCCTCTATGCACATTTGATCTGACCAGTATGGCAATTCTTATAAAACACAAGGGCAGACAGTCTGCTATTGTATACATATTTTAATTGGTTTTCATCAATAAAATATATTTTGGTCTTACAACGATCTGCTTTGTATATATTTTCCATTTGGCAATTCTTATATTCTCTTTTCAGCTCCACCAAAATGTTTTACAGAGTCTTCATGTTGTCATGTGATCTTACATGATTAAAATGCTTCAAAACTTTATTTCCTTAACTTTTCTTATGACCAAAGCACAAAAAGGTGCCTGAACTGACCAGATAACCACTGGAGGGAATCGTGGATCACCTCCCCTTACTCCCCCCCCAGTGGTCACCAACCCCCTCCCACCCAAAAAAACTATGTAAAAAACATTTTTTTCCAGCCTCTATGCCAGCCTCAAATGTCATACCCAGCTCCATCACAGCAGTATGCAGGTCCCTGGAGCAGTTTTTAGTGGGTACTACAGTGCACTTCAGGCAGGAGGACCCAGGCCCATCCCCCCTACCTATTACACTTGTGGTGGTAAATGTGAGCCCTCCAAAACCCACCCAAAACCCACTGTACCCACATCTAGGTGCCCCCCGTTATCCTTTAAGGGCTATGGTAGTGTTGTACAGTTGTGGGTATTGGGTTTTGGGGGGCTCAGCACCCAAGGTAAGGGAGCTATGCACCTGGGATCAATTTGTGAAGTCCACTGCAGTGGCCCCTAGAGTGCCCGGTTGGCATCCTGGCATGTGAGAGGGGACCAGTGCACTATGAATGCTAGCTCCTCCCACGACCAAATGGCTTGGATTTGGACGTTTTTGAGATGGCCGTCCTCGGTTTCCATTATAGGTGAAAACCGAGGTCAGCCATCTCTAAGGTCGACATAAATGTTGAGATTTGGGCATCCCCAACCATATTATCAAAACAAAAGACAGCCGCCCATCTTGTTTCGATAATAAGGGGTTTCCCTGCCCCTTCGCCAGGGCGCCCTTAAAGATGGGCGCCCAGATGGGCGCCCAGTTCGATTATGCCCCTCTATGTGCACTAGGCACTATTCTATAAAGTAGTGCCTAAGTGCCATAATAGAAACATAGAAACATGACGGAAGATAAAGGCCAAATGGCCCATCCGGTCTGACCATCCTCCATAACCACTAACTCTTCCTTTTCCTAAGCGATCCCACATGCCTGTTCCACACTTTCTTAAATTCTGACACAATCCTTGTCTCCAATACCTAATCGCAAGGAGGGTGTACTCATGGGTGGAGCATGGGTGGGCCATAGACATATCTCTAAGTTAAACACCTACCCCCGAATTCTATATAGCGTGCCTAGAGATCCATGCTGAAATCCAGGCATATTCTATAACTACGCATTTAACTTAGTTGACTTAACAAGCTAATCAGCATTTGTAACAGCAGTTAACAAGCAATAATGAACACTAATTGGCAATAATTAGAATTTATGCGCACAACTAGCTAAGCATATTCTGTAATAAATTGCGCCTAAATTTTAATGCATGCAGGTTAAAAGAGGCATGGCTATAGGTGGGGAAATGGGCATTTTGTGGGTGTTCCCAAATTTCTATGCATAGTTATAGAATATGGCACTGTGCACATAAATCTACATGCAGGGATTTATGCCATGTTTTCATTGGCGTAAATGAACGTGTGTGGTTGTAGGCACTGGGGTATCAACTAAGTGTATTCTATATACCACGCGTAAATCTAGGCACCGCTTATAGAATTCACTTAGGCGGAAATGTTTACCATGCAGATTTTTTTAGGTGCCTTATATAGAATCTGGCCCCTAGTTTATATAATATCATAAACCAGGGGCGTAGCCAGACTTGCGTGGGAGGGGGGTCCACAGCTCGAGGGGAGGGGGCACATTTTAGCCCCCCCCCTGCCGCTGCCGCCCCCCTTCTGCCGCCATTGTCGCCCCCCGTCTCTGCCAACCCCACTCCCGCCGCGAACCCTCCCCCGCCACCGCCTACCTTCCGTTTTGCTGGCGGGGGACCCCACTCCCCGCCAGCCGACGTCCTAGAACGCAGCGGCACTGTCTGGCAGAGAAAAGTCTTCTTCCTTGCATGCTGACGTGCAGGACATCAGACTCAGAGAAC
This sequence comes from Microcaecilia unicolor, assembly GCF_901765095.1. Classification (NCBI taxonomy): domain Eukaryota; kingdom Metazoa; phylum Chordata; class Amphibia; order Gymnophiona; family Siphonopidae; genus Microcaecilia; species Microcaecilia unicolor. The sequence continues at coordinate 210,190,555 of NC_044038.1, read as the reverse complement.
AGAACGTTCTGTTCTCTGAGTCTGACGTCCTGCACGTACAACGTGCAGGACGTCAGCATGCAAGGAAGAAGAGGACTTTTCTCTGCCAGTGCAGCTGCGTTCTACGGGACAGGACGTCGGCTGGCGGGGAGTGGGGTCTCCCACCAGCAAAACGGAAGGTAGGCGGCGGCGGGGGCGGGTTCGCTGGGAGGGGGGTCCCCACTGAAATCTACGGGGGCCCAGGCCCCCTCAGGCCCCACGTAGCTACGCCACTGTCATAAACTAGGCACATGACTTGGCAGACTTAGGCATGCCAACGTACACGTGCCATTTGACATGGAATAAGCAGGTGAACCTACACATAGGTGTGCTAATGCCAACCTTATGCTACTATTCTATAATGGAACCTTGGCACCAAGATGCCACTGAAAAATTGGCACGAAGCGCACAGCATCGGGGCATCTAGACTGAATTGATCTTGATAAGTCTTGGTCTCATGATCTCCCACTAAGTTTTTCAGGATCTACTAATTAGTGTTTTCCAGGTCATCAGGGGCAATCTGAAGTTTTTCACTGATTGCAGGTTGGAAAGCCTTTTCATAATACCCTCTTCTTGTTAAAAGTACAGTTAGACTAATTGTGAAAAGTCTCATCAAGGACTATCCTCTTAAGATAGTTCAAACTATAGAGTCCATGTGGAGGGGCTTAATTGAAAGGGACGCCCAAGTTTTCCTAAGGACGTCCTCGCAGGATGTCCCGGCGAAGGGGCGGGGAAACCTGTATTATCAAAACAAGATGGGCGTCCATCTTTCGTTTTGATAATACGATCGAGGATGCCCAAATCTTGGCATTTAGGTCATCCCTAGAGATGGTTGCCTTTAGACTTGGTCATTTCTGATTTTCGGCGATAATGGAAACTAAGGACGCCCATCTCAGAAATGACCAAATGCAAGCCCTTTGGTCGTGGGAGGAGCCAGCATTCATAGTGCACTGTTCCCCCTGACATGCCAGGACACCAACCGGGCACCCTAGGGGGCACTGCAGTGGACTTCATAAAAAGCTCCCAGGTACATAGTTCCCTTACCTTCTGTGCTGAGCCCCTAACCCCCCCCCCCACCAAAACCCACTACTCACAACTGTACACCACTACCATAACCCTTTGCTGGTGAAGGAGAGCACCTAGATGTGGGTACAATGGGTTTCTGATGGGTTTTGCAGGGCTCACATTTACCACCACAAACATAACAGGTAGGGGGGGATGGGCCTGGGTCCTCTTGCCTGAAGTGCACTGTAGTACCCACTAAAACTGCTCCAGGGACCTGCATACTGCTGCGATGGATCTGAGTATGACATTTGAGGCTGGCACAAAATATTTTTTAAGTTGTTTTTTGAGGGTGGGAGAGAGTTAGTGACCGCTGGGGGAGTAAGGAGAGGTAATCCCCGATTCCCTCCGGTGGTCATCTGGTCAGTTCGGGCACCTTTTTGTACCTTGGTCGTAAGAAAAACTGGACCAGGTACAGTTGTCCAAATGCTCGCCAGGGACACCCTTTTTTCCATTATGGGTTGAGGACACCCATGTGTTAGGCATGCCCAAATCCCGCCTTCGCTACTTCTCCAACACGCCCCCGGGAACTTTGATTGTCCCCGCAACGGAAAGCAGTTGGAGATGCCCAAAATCGGCTTTCAATTATTCCGATTTGGGTGACCCTGTGAGAAGGACGTCTATCTTCCGATTTGTGTCGAAAGATGGGCGTCCTTTTCTTTCGAAAATAAGTCTGTTAGACTCCTACCATGTGTTCTTTGGGCAACTATTTATAGGTATACATCTATTGGATTACCTCCAAAGTGATTATTATTAAAGATCTTATATGCTTTAATCAATTTCTGTTGTCTTAATTAGTCAATTAAAAAGTCAACTTAAACAGTACTACATTTGGAGAAAGAGGGAGGCCATCTTGGTTCCTGGGAGTCTACAATGCTCAACAGTGCATTGCAGGTCAGATATCACTTTTTAGGTACAGAAGAGACTTAGCTTTGCTTTGTGCATCATAAAGTATTCATGGCTTGATAATACTTCAAATATGCAATTCTTATTTAAGGAGAGTTGTTTTTTCTTTTCAGTTTTACCAAATTTAGTCATCCTGTTTTGCCAATAGACTGTAAAATCATTAGGTCACCAGTGGGGTCTGGTGACAGGGCATTAACCTCTCCCCCACATTGTGCTAATTCTCAGTCTCCATCAGAAGGTCAAGAGGAAACCATGTTCAATTCATAGCTCAGTGCTTGCACTTGGAGTTTAGCCAAAAAGAGGTCAAGATTACTAAGTAGAGCGGTCTGAATAATACAGAAATATGTTTACGAGGATATGAAATATCAAATCCATGCAAGTCATGACATTAAGGTAAAAAGATACTTTTTGTTTAACATGGGAACATGGATATTCCCATATCTTGTGACTGTCACATAACATTGACTGACACTGATTTTCTGTTTGCTAATGTTCTGGTTATTTAGTTTCAAACTGTTGAATAATGCTGGGAATCAGGGCAGTAAATTTCTCAGCAGTCACCTTCTCCTAAAACTTTGATCCATGAGTCTAAAAAGGTGGCTGCGTACCTTAAGAGTTACTTGCACGGCAAGAGCCAACTTTTCAAAAAACTCTTCTGAATATGCAATGCAGCTATTCAAATAGGACCACAGAGTCAAATGCAGAGTACACAAAGAACGCATTCAAAATATTGCACTCATGAAAATAGTTACGCCAAGATACAACATCACTTGCATTCAGAGAAGCAGAGTGTTCATGGTGAAAGAACTCACAAACAGAGTCAAGGAGTAGCTTGGAGGTTAGAGCAACAGACTGACAGCTAAGGAAACAGGATTCAAATCCCACTGCTGTTGTTCCTTGTGATCTTGGGCAAGCTGCTTCATCCTCCACTGTCTTATGTCATTTAGAGGAATATGGAAATCATAAGTTCTGGATGTTCAAGTCACTGACTGCTCATAATTTATATTTGTTTAAAAGGAGTGGGCTGTAGGAGCAATGAAATTCAGCCTGTTTTACTATAATGTATATGTCCAAGCAGTGATGGCCAAGCAAAAGTTACAAATATAAATAGTAACATAGTAGATGACGGCAGAAAAAGACCTGCACAGTCCATCCAGTCTGCCCAACAAGAGAACTCATATGTGTTACTTTTTGTGTATACCCTACTTTGATTTGTACCTGTGCTCTTCAGGGCACAGACCGTATAAGTCTGGCCAGCACTATCCCCGCCTCCCAACCAACAGCCCCACCTCCCACCACCAGCTCTGGCACAGACCGTACAAGTCTGCCCAGCACTATCCCCGCCTCCCAACCACCAGCCCCGCCTCCTGATCTCAACTAAGCTCCTGAATCAGTTATCTATCTAAGGGGGGGGGGGGGGGGTAAGTATGAAGATGATAAAAGGAGTGCTTTTAACATACCTTAGTTTCCCCTCAGGAATGACTAAACTGAACTATCTCAGTACCAAGCAAGCAGCATTATTTTTCCACCCGAGAAACACTGGGCTGCAAAACTACAGCTCGATGCTCCTGGGATGCTTCTTAAACAGAACGGGTCGAAGTATTTCCTCCCCCTGTTGCTAGTGTCCTTCCCCCGATGGCATCTCCAATCTTGGTCTCCTCAAAGACCCCTCAAATTCTGTACCCTCCCAAACACCCCCAACTCTGATCCCCCCCCATAAGGTACCCCTCTTTCTCCAACTCCCCCACCTGTCCCATAGTCTCCCCTAACTGTGCCTACTTTGCAAATCCCGGCAGGTGTATTGGGGTCAGAGCATGAGTGATTCCAATTTCTTTCCTGCCCTTGCTGGGTCCAGGATCAAAAAGGCACCGACAATCTCTAGAGGTAGTCCTGGTACTATGGTTCGAGGTCAAACCAGTGGCGTTCCGAAGGGCGCTGACACCCGGGGCGGATCACAGATTCGCCCCGCCCCCGGGTGCAGCGCCCCCCCATGCAGCGTGCCCCCCCCAGTGAAGGGACACCCCTACCCCGGCAAAAGAACCCCCCCCAAGGTGCACACCGCTGGGGGGGTGCCACGCGCCGGTCAGCGTCGTTCGTTTCCATGCTCCCTCTGCCCCGGAACAGGTTACTTCCTGTTCCGGGGCAGAGGGAGCATGGAAACGAACTACGCTGACCGGCGCGCGGCACCCCCCCCCCCCCCCAGCGGTGTGCACCTGGGGTGGACCGCCCCCACCGCCCCCCCCCCCCTTGGTATGCCACTGGGTCAAACAGCTGTATTCTAGCAGTAGTATTTCTGCTATTAAGCTCTGAACTCATAACAGATTTAAAGGTTTTACCTAATGCATCAGGTTCTGCCTGCCTTGAAATGCCTACTTAAAAAAATAAATTTAGATTGCTAAGCAAAGACAAGAATAGAATGGTAGGGTTCAAATTCTTGAGCTGAGAATTTTTGTATAGCACAATGGCAAAGTAGAAGTACTACTACTATTCAGAGAAAATTGTTCTTTTTTTTATTTCCAATTTTTATTTTACAAGAGAACTTGTACAGAAAGAAGTATCATCTCTACATTTCAGGAAATAGTTATATACATTCATATTTTCAATGACAATTACTACTAAATTCCACAATTAGGGCAAGGCACAATTCAAGGATTTATCTTCTGATACTTTTAGGAAAAATGAATAGAAAGTACTCCGAGTATATTTCTTTACGGAGTGGATATAATAGGAGTTGTCAATGAGGGAAGTGTAGTCGAGTCCTGTTTAGAGTCCAGGAAGGCTAACAAGTGTTCACTTTAAAAAAAAAAAAAACATATTTAACAGATAGAAACTTTACAACACATTTACAGGGAAAATTAAGCCAAAAGGTTCCACCTAATTGAAGCACCCGAGAATGAAGTTTCAGAAAGGCTTGTCGCCTCTTTTGTGTTGGCCTAGAAATGTCAGGAAAAACTTTAACTTTACAGTTCAGAAAAGCTTCCTGTCGGTGTTTGAAGAAAGACTTTAAAATCCAATCTCGGTCAGGCTGAAGGACAAAGTCCACAATTAAGGTGACAGAGAAAATCGTTCTATAATTTCATCTTTCTTACTATTTTACATCTTAAGTTCAGTGAAATCCATTGTAAGAGACAGTTACGTGAACGTCCAGATTTGTCTAAAAAACAGCAGCTAGCTAAGTACTACCAGAAAATCATTCAAAGTAACAACATATGTCTGTATTTGGCTCTCTCTGAGGCATTCAGTTATAAGTTCAGAACCAAATTGTTTTTTTAATCTAACATTTTGGGTTTTGCCTTTGTGGTGTGATAGTATCAGTCCACCAATGATGGGAAGCAGAGAAATACAGCCTCATGTTTCTGGCCATTTTTTTTTAGCGCTGCTTAGTGAAAAGGCCTCTAAGTTAAATATATCAAATAATCTAAAAAGCCTTGTTGCAATTGGATTCTTTGTCGCTCAGTTATGGAGCAGAGCTGAGAGAGAGAAGGATTTGCAATAGTCAAGGTGAGGCCTAACAGAGCAAAGGAAGGGCTAGAGAGAGGCATGAGGGGAGTAAATAAAATAAGCCATCCTAAAGCCAAAATATTATACTGCTTAAAAACCAAAAATAGAAAGTATCTCTTCCTGTCCGCTCTAAATATTCAGAACTGCTTGTGTGTTTTTTTTATGGGCGGCTACTTAACAATTCTTTCCCCCTCTGAACAACAATACCAGCCTCTCTGCAGGTTCTGTTGATGATTTGAAACCTGTTCCTCTAGTATCTGCTCATAAATACTGCACTCTGAAGTTTCTTCCCAGGGAAATGACTGCCCTCTTCTGGTTGTATGAGGAAGGGTAGCTAAAAAAAAACATCAAAGGAAAGATCAGAACATGAGGCATTAATAAGAAAAGGCTGGGCAGTTTGCTTCAGCCAGAAACAGGGTCACAGGATTCTCTCTGGGACAATAGGACAGGGTCAGTTCTGAGCCTGCAGAAACTTGGAACTGAGGATTCAGTTAATGTGCCGCATCCAGGCCTCTGGCAGAAACAATCACTTCAGTCATCAGTTGCATAACCCATGATGTAGCTAAGTTCAAGAAGCACAGAGCGTACCATACCAGAGACAGAAAAATGTCTCAGCTCAAAAGGACTGCTAATGAAATAATGAAAACAAGTTTGTGGTAGATTACCAGGATTTTGGTGCTCTGGCGAGTGCCACAGATAATACAGATTTTATCCCTGTCTGCCCCAGGCATACAACAATGGATTTTCTTTTAATCATATTGTTTCCTTGCTTGCATTCATGTGTATAACCACATATTTTGTGAGCTTCTCACGAGGAAACAAGAAAAGCAGTGCTGGTTAGTGATATAGCACCACTGAGAGAGACTTTAGAAATATCCTACGTTCTTCTCAAGAAAATAGGGTTCTGCACTGGGGAGAAAAAAAGACAGCAGTATTCAAGAATTAGCAGTCCAACTTTTCTTCTCCAAAAAGCGGGAGGCCTTTAATTGCCAGAATGCATTGACAGAGAAATTTAAGAATCCAAGGGGTCCTTTTACTAAGGTGAACTGAAAAATGGCCTGCGGTAGTGTAGGCGCGTGTTTTGGGCCTGCACAGATCCATTTCTCAGCGCGCCTGCAAAAAAAAAATGCCTTTTTAAATTTTTGACCGAAAACGGATGTGCGGCAAAATGAAAATTGGCGCGCGTCCATTTTGGGTCTGAGACCTTACTGCCAGCCATTGGCCTAGCGGTAAAGTCTCACATGGTAACTGGGTGGTAATGACCTAAGCGCATCTGATATGCGTATCCAAAAATAAAAATTATTTTTCGGACGTGCGTATCAGACACATGCCAAAAATGAAATTACCGCAAGAGCCATATGGTAGCCTGGCGGTAGCTCCATTTTGGCGTGTGTTGGGCATGCACAGACATTTACGTGGCATAGTAAAAGGGCCCCCAAGAGGCCTAACCTTAAGCAGATCTGTTGCTAAGATATTCAACTTACCTTAGAAAGGTCTCGTAGTGCAATCAGTAGATTGCTGGCCTACTGCACCCACAACCTAATTTCAAATTGCGCACTGCGATTTCTGTACGGTAGCCAGGCTGTGGCCAACCCAGCCATTCACCCAGTTTCAGTAGGTGAATGAATACCCAGTCTTAGACAAAGGGGGTAAAGATGACTGAGGAAGGCAATGGCAAACCACCCCACTGTTAATCTGCCGAGAAACTGTCATACAAGTGGTGGCCCCTATAAGTTGTTCATAATTTGTATACATGGGACTGTCTTTACCTTACTTTCCTTAGTCCTATGTCCTTAAAGCAAAATTCCAATGAAAACATCCACACAGGATTCTAGCAGATTTGAGAGACTGAGATCATACTCCATATGCTTGGCTTAGTGGAGTGAGATTCATTCATGTCATAGTAAGCACAAAACTAACCCATTTGGAAAAAATGCCCCCCCCCCCCCTCCCCAGGCTTGGCATCTAGGGGAGTCTGGTTCAAATTCCACTGTCATTTCTTGTGATCTTAGGCACGTCACTTAACCCTCCGTTGTGTCAGGTACTAAATTAGATTGTGAGCCCTCCAGAGGCAGGGAAAGGCTTGTTGTACCTGAGTGTAATTCACCTTGATCTATCCTGAAAAAGGTGTGAGCAAATTTTAAATAAGGGGCCCTTTTACTAAGCCGCTTAGGCACCTACGTGCACCCCACGCGTGTCAATTTTGAGTTACGCCCGGCTACAGCATGGCCCTTGCAGTAATTTCATTTTGACGCGTCTGCTAGGCGCGCCAGAAATTATATTTATTTTCTGGTGCACAGGCGGTAATCATCATTCTAAGCACGTAGACCATTACCGCCCGGTTACCGCATGAGGCCTTACCGCTAGGTCAATGGCTGGCGGTAAGGTCTCAGACCCAAAATGGACGCACGACAATTTTCATTTTGCCGCACGTCCATTTTCAGCAAAAAAATTTAAAAAGGCATTTTTTACAGGTGTGCAGAAAAATGATTCTACATGTGCCTAAAACATGCGTCTACGCTACCACTGGCCATTGTTCAGCACGCCTTTGTAAAAGGGCTCCTAAATTAAAGAGGGTATGATTTACTGGAATGGATCCAAGTTAATATCAAGCATATCTACTAGATGGAAGGAGTCTCCAGTTTGACCAACTGGAGTCCTGTCACCTGAAACATCACAGCAATTTGCTTTCCCAATTATATAAGGTGGAAGAGCAGTCTATCTGTCTCCCTAGATCACTTTAAGTCTCCTCCTCACACAGATTCTGAGTAGAAAGCTCCTAAACATTAAGGGCTTGATTTACTAACAGGACACTTATGTGGTGAGTTCAAGATGGTGCCTAATTTATAAGACAAGATAAGGTCATGGTCAATGTGCATTTTTTAACAGAATATTTATTTATTTATTTATTGAGATGTATTAACTACCCATATGAAGAAATTCATCCAAGATGGTATACAACAGGTATAGCTTCGTATAAACACTTTACAATCAGTGAGGTAAACTTGGAGATTGAATTCTAGCAGTAGCAATGAATGACATGGAGGCACATTTTCATAGACTTAATAAGTCTTATAAGTGCTTTGAAAATGAGCCCCATAGAGGGGCATAATCGAATGTCGCCGGCCAAATAGATCACCGGCGATCTATGTTGGCAGCGGCGGCGCTACAACTGGCCGGAACCTTATTATCGAAAAAAATGGCCGGCCATCTTTTTGTTCGATAATACGGTTTAGCCCGGCTAAATGCCTTGGATGTCGCCCGATTTGAGATGGCCGGTTTTGTTTTTCAGCGATAATGGAAAATAATGCCAGCCATCTCCAACCCGGCGACATCTAAGGCATTTGCTCGTGGGAGGAGCCAGCATTTGTAGTGCACTGGTCCCCCTCACATGCCAGGACACCAACTGGGCACCCTAGGGGTCAGTGCGGTGGACTTCAGAAAAACCTCCCACATGCATAGCTCCCTTACTTTGGGTGCTGAGACCCCCAACCACCCCCAAAACCCACTACCCACAAATGTACAACACTACCAATGCTCTTAGGGTTGAAGGGGGCAACTACATGTGGGTACAGTGGGTTTTAGAGGCCTCCCATTTACCATCACAAGTGTTACGGGTGGGTGGGGGGGCCTGGGTCTGCCTGCCTGAAGTGCACTGCAGTACCCACTAAAAGTGCTCCAGGGACAGGACTTGTTGCTGATGTATAACCTTGGCACAGCAGTTCACACCTGAAGACTAATCTCTTTGAAAAAGTCCTTTATTTGAATAAGCACGTTTACTCACAGTTAACTAAAGATCAGAGGTTGTGCCCCACTGGCAAAGAGTCTCCCTGGTACTGAAATTAGCAGTAGGTCAGAGCTGGTAGAATGGTGTACAATGCACTCTTTCAGCCACATTCATGGTAAGAATTAAGTTCTCTAACACATGAAAGGGATCTAAAACTGCCTTACAAAAATGGCCACTACTTCATGGACTACCGGAAACACAACAGGGCACACTCTGACCCAGTTAGCAGGGGGAAAAGCACCATGGGAGTAGAGCCCAGTACCCTACACCCACCACAATGCATTGCTGATGTGACTCTGCAGTGCACCTAACAGAAAAGGTGTCACACTCACCCGAGAGCCAAATCACAACCAGGGAAAGGCTGTCAGAGGATAGAACACATTCTGCTGTCATGGAGAGTGGGTACGGCATTTGAGGCTGGCATACAGGCTGGCAAAAAAGGTTTTTATTTTTATTTTTTTAGTATGGGAAGGAGTTGGTGACCACTGGGGGAGTATGGGGAGGTCATCCTCCATTCCCTCCAGTGGTCATCTGGTGAGTTGGGGCACCTTTTTGAGGCTTGGTCGTGAATATAAAAGGACCAAATAAACCCGGCGAAATACTGCTTAACGCCATTTTTTTTCCATTATCAGCGAAAGTCGGCTATCTGGTAGCCACACCCATACCTGCCCATGTCCCGCCTTTGCTTCGCCGCCGACATGTCCCTTTGAACTTTCGCTGGTGAGGCGACAGGAATGCGGCGATGCTGTCAAAAAAAGCAGCTTTCTATTATACCAATTTTGCCGCTTTTCCGAGATCGCCGACCATCTCCTGATTTGTGTCGGCCGGCGATCACTTTCAATTATGAGCTGGATAGTATCACAATAAAAAATCATTAAAAATAAAAATGATGTCAGCAGAATACAAATGATACCATAATAGTAACATGGAAGAACATTCATATAACATAAATATGATGCTCACAATGTCAGCATGCCCTAAATTAAAGAGTGGGAACGTTGGACAGTTATTAAACTATAAGGAACAACGTTGGATCTTTCAACTACAATCACTTCACCCCTCGGGATTGGATTCTGAGATTGATTGGTGGTCCTTGATCTGATTGGTTGACACTTCAGTGACATGGTCCAATCGGGATTGCAGCTTGACAATCAACTGTACGCTATTTAAAGACTAAGCCCACGCTTAGATGCCACGGTCATTTTCTTCTCTATGCAGGAGCGTTGCGTGACATGTATCTTTTTCTCCAGTGACCCTCTTCCCTGAAGAAGAAACCAAAACCTGGCCAGGCGGAGGTTCTCCTCTGGTGAAAAATTGCTGCCAGTTAAGTGATAATTTCTACAATAGCAAATAAACCTCTCATTAATATGCTACTGATATTGTGAAGGAGAATTTCTTCTGAAGTGTGGGGCAAAAATGCATAAAAGAACATAGTAACATAGTAGATGACGACAGAAAAAGACCTGCACGGTCCATCTAGTCTGCCCAACAAGATAAACTCATATGTGCTACTTCTTGTGTATACCTTACCTTGATTTGTATCTGCCATTTTCAGGACACAGACCGTAGAAGTCTTGCCCAGAACTAGCCCCACCACCCAAACACCAGTGGAGGAGTGGCCTAGTGGTTAGGGTGGTGGACTTTGGTCCTGAGGAACTGAGTTCAATTCTCACTTCAGGCACAGGCAGCTTCTTGTGACTCTGGGCAAGTCACTTAATCCTCCATTGCCCCATGTAAGCTGCATAAAAGAAGATACTTTTAAAGTACCTTGTATTCAATTTATAATAAGGTAGACATTTTTGAAAAAAGAAACAAAATAACCCTTATCAGATACTTGCTCCTGATTCATGTCTGTTCTTGTTGTTGACAAAATTGAAGTGTTTGGAGACCTGTGAAAAAAAGTTCATAAATATACTTGTTAGATAGCACTTAAGAAATTCTTTTCTGCATTCACTATTTAAAGGAAACTTTAGCACTTGTTGAGTTTAAAAGAATAAAACTTTAAAACTCCATGTCCTTTAGTAAAGTATGCACTTACATATTAGAAATTGATAATCAAATTTGAATGCAGTGTTTAAATTGATGAGAAGACTGGTTCTCAAACTGAGCACTTCTTGACTGTGTTCCTCGCTCCTGAGATAATAGCACTTGGCCAAGCAGGACACTTGAAGGTAAAGTAAAGAGTGAGTGAACAAAAATGTTGATGAGTTACAGTCTAACACTCATATAACATAGATATGATACGCAAAATATTAGTACGATAAAAATGATACACCTTAAAAGGCAACACATTAGCTCATTCATATAACATAAATATGATATTCATGATGTTGGTACAACAGAAATGAAATCCCTGAAAACCACAATACAACATTCATAAAACAGGGATACAATAAGCTCCCAGAACCAGTCCCAAAAGCACACAAAGCTAATGCACAAATGTACATCTTCTCTGAAGAAATGTCTGCATAAGAACATAAACATTGCCATACTGGAACAGACTGATGGTCCATCAAGCCCAGTATCCTGTTTCCAACAGTAGCCAATCAAGGTCACAAGTATTTGGCAAGATACCAGAGCAGTAAAACAGATTTTATGCTGCTTGTCCTAGAAATAAGCAATGGATTCTCTCAAGTCTGTCTTAATAATGGCTCACGGACTTTTCTTTTAGTAACTTATCCAAATCTTTTTTTAAACCCTGCTAAGCCAACTGCTTTTATCACATTCTCTAGCAACAAATTCCAGAGTTCAATTACATGTTGAGTGAAGAAATATTTTCTCCAGTTTGTTTAAAATGTACTACTTAGTTTCATTGCATGCCTCCTAGATCTAGTATTTTTGGAAAGAGTAAACAAGCGATTCACATCTACCCATTTTACTCCACTCAGTATTTTATAGACCTCTATCTTATCTCACCTCGCCTCTCTTCTCCAAGCTGAAAAGCCCTAGTCACTTTAACCTTTCCTCATAGGGAAGTCATCCCATCCCCTTTATCATTCTCTGTACCTTTTCTAATTCCCCATGTGTATACACCTATTCTATAACATACCCATGTGCATTACAGCTCTACACCTACTAATGGCTAAATGTAGATCTCATTAACGTAGGTGCACTCTTTTTGTATGAATAGTTTTCATGCAATGTGGGCACATAATTTTTAAAAAAGTTCTTTTCTGTATATAAACAGGCTTAACACATGAAAAGAGTAGGAACGTGCAGGACGTCAGGACGATTCATACCACGCAAAGAGAGTCGGCTTTCCGCTTGCAGAATCAGATCAGCTGCTGCAGCAGTCTGCAGCAACGCGCCGACCCAGAGACGGGCTGAAGAGTCTTCAGTGAAGACACAGAACTTCGGCTGGCGGGGATTGGGGACCCCCGCCAGCACAGGTACTCGACGGCGACAGGGGAGGGTTGGCGACGCCGGGGGAGGGGGTCAAAGATGGCGTCGGCGGGGGGAGGTGTAAAAAATGGCGGCATGGGGGGGGGGGGTTCGGCTGGGGGGGGGGAATGTGCCCCCTCACCTTGGGCTCTGGCCCCCCCTCCCGCCGAAGTCTGGCTACGCCCCTGCTTTGTAGGCCAAAATGCGACGCGTGTCAAGTCTTAGATGTTCTAATGATGGTGTTATTTTTGCACATCGTCTGCTGCCCTTTCCTTTGTCACCCTTGTTGTGACTGTTTTGTCTGTGTTTTTCATTGAGCGTGCACTCTTCTGAAAGAGTGATTGCACACTATTTGCACAGAGAGCACACGCTTTCGAAAAGAGCATCCACTCTTAAACACTTTGCTCCCATAGGGGCCCTTTTACTAAGGCATGTAGGGGCCTTTCAGCGTCCAATGCGTGTCAGATTGGATCTACTGCCCGGCTACCGCATGACCCAGGCGGTAATTCCATTTTTGCTGCACTTCCAAAACTCACAGTGGAAAATATTTTCTATTTTCTACCGCGAGGCACTTACCCGGCGATAGCTGCCAGTTTACTACTAAGTCAATGGGTGACGGTAAGGTCTCAGGCTGAAAATGGAAGCGCACTGGTTTTAATTTTGCCATACGTCCATTTTCAGCCACACAAACTACATAAGTATTGCCATAGTGGGAAAGACCAAAGGTCCATCAAGTCCAGCATCCTGTTTCCAAGAGTGGCCAATCCAGATCACAAATACCTGGCAAGATCCCAAAAGGTACAAAACATTTTATACTGCTTATCCCAGAAATAGTGGATTTTCCCCAAGTCCATTTAATAACGGTCTATGGACTTTTCCTTTAGGAAGCCGTCCAAACCTTTTTTAAACTCCGCTAAGCTAACTGCCTTTACCACATTCTCTGGCAACGAATTCCAGAGTTTAATTACACATTGAGTGAAGAAAAATTTTCTCCGATTCGTTTTACATTTACTACATTGTAGCTTCGTCCCATGCCCCCTAGTCCTAGTATTTTTGGAAAGCGTGAACAGACGCTTCACATCTACCCATTCAACTCCACTCATTATTTTATAGACCTCTATCATATCTCCCCTCAGCCACCTTTTCTCCAAACTGAAGAGCCCTAGCCGCTTTAGCCTTTCCTGGAGGGTAGCCAATGTTACTCCGATTTTTAAGAAGGGTTCCAGAGGAGATCCGGGAAATTATAGACCGGTGAGTCTGACGTCGGTGCCGGGCAAGATGGTGGAGGCTATTATTAAGAATAAAATTGCAGAGCATATACAAAAACATGGACTGATGAGACAAAGTCAGCACGGATTTAGTGAAAGGAAGTCTTGCCTCACCAATCTAATGCATTTTTTTGAGGGGGTAAGCAAACATGTGGACAATGGGGAGCCGGTTGATATTGTATATCTGGATTTTCAGAAGGCGTTTGACAAAGTGCCGCACGAAAGACTCCTGAAGAAATTGCAGAGTCATGGAATCGGAGGTAGGGTATTATTATGGATTAAGAACTGGTTGAAAGATAAGAAGCAGAGAGTAGGATTGCGTGGCCAGTATTCTCAGTGGAGGAGGGTAGTTAGTGGGGTCCCGCAGGGGTCTGTGCTGGGTCCGTTGCTTTTTAATGTATTTATAAATGACCTAGAGATGGGAATAACTAGTGAGGTAATTAAATTCGCCGATGACACAAAATTATTCAGGGTCGTCAAGTCGCAGGAGGAATGTGAACGATTACAGGAGGACCTTGCGAGACTGGGAGAATGGGCGTGCAAGTGGCAGATGAAGTTCAATGTTGACAAGTGCAAAGTGATGCATGTGGGTAAGAGGAACCCGAATTATAGCTACGTCTTGCAAGGTTCCGCGTTAGGAGTTACGGATCAAGAAAGGGATCTGGGTGTCGTCGTCGATGATACGCTGAAACCTTCTGCTCAGTGTGCTGCTGCGGCTAGGAAAGCGAATAGAATGTTGGGTGTTATTAGGAAGGGTATGGAGTCCAGGTGTGCGGATGTTATAATGCCGTTGTATCGCTCCATGGTGCGACCGCACCTGGAGTATTGTGTTCAGTACTGGTCTCCGTATCTCAAAAAAGATATAGTAGAATTGGAAAAGGTACAGCGAAGGGCGACGAAAATGATAGTGGGGATGGGACGACTTTCCTATGAAGAGAGGCTGAGAAGGCTAGGGCTTTTCAGCTTGGAGAAGAGACGGCTGAGGGGAGATATGATAGAAGTGTATAAAATAATGAGTGGAATGGATCGGGTGGATGTGAAGCGACTGTTCACGCTATCCAAAAATACTAGGACTAGAGGGCATGAATTGAAGCTACAGTGTGGTAAATTTAAAACGAATCGGAGAAAATTTTTCTTCACCCAACGTGTAATTAGACTCTGGAATTCGTTGCCGGAGAACGTGGTACGGGCGGTTAGCTTGACGGAGTTTAAAAAGGGGTTAGATAGATTCCTAAAGGACAAGTCCATAGACCGCTATTAAATGGACTTGGAAAAATTCCGCATTTTTAGGTATAACTTGTCTGGAATGTTTTTACGTTTGGGGAGCGTGCCAGGTGCCCTTGACCTGGATTGGCCACTGTCGGTGACAGGATGCTGGGCTAGATGGACCTTTGGTCTTTCCCAGTATGGCACTACTTATGTACTTATGTACTTATGTACTCATAGGGAAGTCGTCCCATCCCCTTTATCATTTTCGTCGCCTTTCTCTGCACCTTTTCTAATTCCACTATATCTTTTTTGAGATACGACCACCAGAATTGAACACAATATTCGAGGTGCGGTCGCACCATGGAGCGATACAAAGACATTATAACATCCTCATTTTTGTTTTCCATTCCTTTCCTAATAATACCTAACATTCTATTTGCTTTCTTAGCCGCAGCAGCACACTGAGCAGAAGGTTTCAACTGAAAAATAGACCTACACGTGTCCAAAACATGCGCCTAAGGCAGCATAGGCCACTTTTCCGGCGTGCCTCAGTAAAAGGGCTCATAATAAACAAAATGGCAAAAAAGACCCTGAAGAAAGTGAACATTTCCGTAAATGACATGGGGGAATGACATGACACAAAAAATCTCCATCTGCACACCTCTAATCAACAGTAGAACGGTTCCGAATTATACTACAGCAAATCGCACAAGGTAATGATAAGAAGTGTCTGAGGCTACTCTTTGACCAAGTTTTGGACCCTGTGGCATTGGAACCTAGTTATAATAATAAATCTATGACTAACCTGAATTTTGCAGCAGCCATTGCAGAGGAATTCTCACCTGTGATTACACAGCAGGAGAAATCCTTCGCAGTCAGTCAACCAAGCTTTCCAAAAGTTACGAAAAAAACAAAACATATTTCACATGCAACATTTTAGCTCATCAATTTCCAAACGTTATTTCCTTCTGACTTAAGGATTTAGCTCCAAACATTCATCACTGAGCAAAAATGTTGACATAGATCCGGAGGAAGAAACTTTCCACAATCAAAGCTACAATGTGACAAGGGAAAGTCAGCAGGTCTCCCATCCCCCTCAGTGCACTTCAGTGCAACATAGGAGTTGAAGGGTCATAAATCAATTATCTTGTCCATGATTACACTAAACTGGATAATGGAAGCCATAAAACCAAGTACTGTACTTCAGAAAGCAAAGTTTAAAAGCAGGACCACCAGTTCCCTTCAGGTGCCTGTACATTATCATGCAAGGAAATTTGAAAAACCATTATGCGTAATTTTGAACATAAACCAGCCGATATTTGCAGTGCTGCAGACAGATTTTGCCCCAGATGTTTAATGCCAGGCCATGTCTGGGCACCAGATTTGATATATCCAGGGCTAAATGAAGATAAGGAAGCTGCAGAGGTTTACGAGAGCCCCTGTTGAATACTGGCCAGGACTCACATGGAGTGGCCTTTGCTCCTCTAAATCCTCCTTCCCTCTCTGGTGACCCTGACCCCCCCCCCCCCTCCACACCTCCTACCCTGCACGTATGTAAGGGCCGACTAAGGCCCTGTTTCTCACTCCCACCCTTGTGGACCACTGAGTGGCACTTAAATATGTGTAGGGCGGGAGGGAGGGGGATTGGGGTCATTTGGGAGGGAGGGGCAGCAGAAAAACACTAGTGCCATAACCCAGAGGTTAACCAGACACCAGCAAATATTCAGACTGGCACCCAGTTAGCTTTGTGGCTAAAATTAGAACTGTAGTCGCCTACTTTACCTGCTAACCAGTGACGTACCAAGGGGGGGAAGTGGGAGCATGGAAACGAACGACGCGGACAGGTACGCGGCACCCCCCCCCAGCGGCATGCACCCAGGGGGTGTTGCGCTGCACCCGGGGGGCGGGGTGCATCGGCGATCCGCCCCGGGTGTCAGCCCCCCTAGGAACGCCACTGCTGCTAATGGTCTGAATGTGGCAGTTAACTGGTTAAGTCCCAGCTCCTCCCAAGCTCTGTCCATGGACCACCTCGGCACTAACTGGACAGTGCAAGGGCGCGGTCTGTGGTGAAATTCAGTGGCACTTTCCAGTTAAGCACCGTTAAATATTACTACTTAGGCAGACAGAAGTGATTCTATCAGTCAGGTACCAACCCTGCCTGGTTAAATCCCTTTGAATATTGGGCAGAAAGTTCTCATGATTTTAAGGTATATTTAATTTATACCGCTGAAATAGAAAAATGAACATTTTGTTAAACATTACTTGGGAGTAATGTACTTCCATTATCTCATCGGTATGCTACTCTGATTCCCATACACACACATTCATACATAAAACCTAGAATTAAACAATGACCAACAAAACCAAAGACAATACAGTAGGAAGGGTAGTTAATAATGCGCATTAATGGTTAATGATTTATGGTTTAATAGGTTTGATATGCCGCCTTTCGTGAGGATCACAACAAAGCGGTTTTAAGGGAAAAGCGTACAATATTTGTTTCCTAGTGCATGTTAAACAGCAAAATCGTGCACTGTTTTTACCATAATGCATATTAGTGTATGTCATCACAGACTGCATAGTAATGAGATGCAAAACATGCAAATGAATGCAAGATAGCTCATTAGTGAGCAAATCAAATAATGACACTTGCATTGAATGCCACAAGATGTTTTATTCGTGGAAAAGTATTGTCAACTCAAAGTTGAAATTATTGTTCCTGAGCAGCAGCATCAAGTCATTAATCCATGGCTCAATGCTCCCAGGTGCATCTAAAAGGGACCAGAGCTGTATAAATAGAAGAGTACTCTATTGGTCCCCTCCCCCACCTCTGTAAAGGTTCCCCCAGAGATACCCACCCCGCAATGATACACTATCAGGCTTATTTTCGAAAGAGAAGGGTGCCCAGCTTTCGACACAAATCGGGAGATGGGCGTCCTTCTCCCAGGGTCGCCCAAATCGGCATAATCAAAAGCCGATTTTGGGCGCCCTCAACTGCTTTCCGTCGCGGGGACGACCAAAGTTCCCAGGGGCGCGTCGGAAGCATAGCAAAGGCGGGACTGGAGCATGCTTAACACATGGGCATCCTCGGCCGATAATGGAAAAAAGAAGGGCGTCCCTGACGAGCGCTTGGCTGACTTTACTTGGTCCATTTTTTCTTGCGACCAAGCCTCAAAAAGGTGCCCGAACTGACCAGATGACCACCGGAGGGAATCGGAAAGATGACCTCCCCTTACTCCCCAAGTGGTCACTAATCCCCTCCCACCCTAAAAAAAGAACTTTAAAAATATGTTTTGCCAGCCTCAAATGTCATACCCAGCTCCCTGACAGCAGTATGCAGGTCCCTGGAACAGGTTTAGTGGATGCAGTGTACACTTCAGGCAGGCGGACCCAGGCCCATCCCCCCCTATCTGTTACACTTGTGGTGGTAAATGTGAGCCCTTCAAAACCCACCCGAAACCCAATGTACCCACATGTAGGTGCCCCCCTTCACCCCTTAGGGCTATGGTAGTGGTGTACAGTTGTGGGTAGTGGGTTTTGGGGGGCTCAGCACCCAAGGTAAGGGAGCTATGCACCTGGGAGCAATTTATGAAGTCCACTGCAGTGCCCCCTAGGGTGCCCGGTTGGTGTCCTGGCATGTGAGGGGGACCAGTGCACTACGAATGCTGGCTCCTCCCATGACCAAAGGGCTTGGATTTGGTCGTTTCTGAGATGGGCGTCCTCGGTTTCCATTATCGCCGAAAACCGGTCGGCCTAAATGTTGAGATTTGGGCATCCCCGACCGTATTATTGAAACGAAAGATGGCCGCCCTTCTTGTTTTGATAACACGGGTTTCCCCGCCCCTTGGCCGGGACATCCTGCGAGGATGTCATCAGGAAAACTTGGGCGCCCCATTCGATTATGCCCCTCCACATCTGTATTGCAACTACCCTTTAAGCCCCCTCCCCCGCCCTGCCCCTCCCTGAACACCCATGCCTCCCTCTAGGTGCCACCCCCAGGTCTACCTCAGTCAATTCCTGGTGGTCAAGTGAGTCTGGGACAAGAGTAATCCCCACTTGTCCTTGTTGGCACTGGTTTCCAAATGGTGCTAGTAACCCTTAGTGGTAGTTGTCAAACCATCATACAGTATGAAGGCCAGATGGTCCAGGGGGGGTTTATGGGGGAGGTTGTTTTTTTTCGGGGGGGGGGGGAGCAGGAAGGGCTTTCAGGGGGATTGGAATATAGGTATGAAATGTGTCTGTGGAGGTTAGTGGTTCTCTAAGAGATGGAGGACATTTTGGGAGGGAGAGGGGTGCAGAGGATTCTCAAAGTAGCTCTTGCCCTTGGCTCCCTAGAGCTCAATAATGCAGCTTGCAAGGTCCATCACAAGTTGAGTTACTGGAGTATTATATATTTATTTAGATTTTGCTCACACCTTTTTCAGTAATAGCTCAAGGTGAGTTACAGTCAGGTACTCTGGATATTTCTTTGTCCCAGGAGGACTCACAATCTAACTTTGTACCTGAGGCAATGGAGGGTTAAGTGACTTGCCCAAGATCACAAGGAGCAGCAGTGGGATTTGAATTGACCACCTCTGGATTGCAAGAATGGTGCTCTAACCACTAGGCCACTTCTCTACTCATGGAAAGGAAAAAGAAACAAATAAACAAAAGAATCCAGATTACAATTGCAAACCATTCCAAAATATCTAGCCATTTGACTCTAGATATGAAAAAAATAAGAACTTCAGAGACAATTACCCATAAAACAGCAGTGTTCAAAAAACAATAAGAATCATGGGGATTATTCAAAAAGGAATAGAAAACAAAAGCTATGAATATCATAACGCCTCTGTGTGGATCTGTGGTGCAAGGAAATCATGAGTATTCATGCAGTTGCAGTTCTTCTACTAACCTATAAATGTACTCACTCTGCTGCTCCCCAGTATCTCTCCACAGTCGTCCTTCCCTACACCCCTTCCCGTGCACTCAGCTCCATGGATAAATCCTTCTTATCTGTTCCCTTCTCCACTACTGCCAACTCCAGACTTCGCGCCTTCTGTCTCGCTGCACCCTACGCCTGGAATAAACTTCCTGAGCCCCTACGTCTTGCCCCACCCTTGGCCACCTTTAAATCTAGACTGAAAGCCCACCTCTTTAACATTGCTTTTGACTCGTAACCACTTGTAACCACTCGCCTCCACCTACCCGCCTCTCTTCCTTCCCGTCCACATTAATTGATTTGATTTGCTTACTTTATTTATTTTTTGTCTATTAGATTGTAAGCTCTTTGAGCAGGGACTGTCTTTCTTCTATGTTTGTGCAGCGCTGCGTATGCCTTGTAGCGCTATAGAAATGCTAAATAGTAGTAGTAGTAGTAGTAGTAGTAGTAGTTGCCTCCCCATCTCATAAAATAAATAGCAGAACTAGAAAAGGTGCAGAGAAGGGCAGCCGAAATGATAAAAGATGGCGTGGGTATCTTATGAAAAAGAGTTAGACAAGTTAGGAATCTTCAGGCTGAAAAATAGATAGGTGAGAGAGGAGAAGATAGGAGAGGCCTAGAAATGTATGAGTGGTATAGATCGGTATAGAACAAGTTAACAAGGAACAATTATTTACCCTTTCAAATGATACTACGAATAAAGGATACTCCATAGCACTAATATAACAGATCGAGAACAAATTTAAGAGTGCATTTCTTCACTCAACACATGATTAAGCTGTAAAGTTTGATGCAGAGAATGTGGTCGAGGTTAATAGCTGAGTAGTTTACAAAAAAAGGTTTAGCCGACTTTCTGGGGGATAGGTCCATTAATGATTATTTGACTGCCCATCCCCCACCCCACCCCACAAGTCCACTCCATTCTCTTTTTTACTTCTATACATTGTTTTATAGGACATGGGCTCAGTTCTTCCAGCTTTAACTAATTAGATAAATTGGTCTAAGTCTTCAATTAAACTGCACCTATTCATCCATCATTGAAACTTCCAGTTCTCCCCAAACACTTATTGGGCTGATTTCCAAAAGATGCAGGAGCCCAGCTTTGGTAGTTAGGAATTTAAATTGGGCCTGTAAAAACTGACCAGGGCTGAGCTCCTAAATTTATGTGCCTTGTTTCACTAGCTTCCTAAATGTAGGGGCCTAAACAGGAGGTATCTATGGGGGTGGGGAAAAAGTAGGAACTGAGGGGCCCGTTCACAAATCACACTATCCCAGAACTACCACTGGCCCAATGTCATTTCTGACACTCTAGGAAAAAAAATTATAGCGTGGTGCTAATCCTGCAGTAACCAGGCATCGTTGTACGCTGTCCGATTACCGCTGTGTTACAGCGGGAGCCCTTACCGCCACCTCAATAGGTGGCAGTAAATGCCTCCCCACTGCATGGCCATGTGATAGTAACATAGTAACATAGTAGATGACGGCAGAAAAAGACCTGCACGGTCCATCCAGTCTGCCCAACAAGACAACTCATGTGTGCTACTTTTGTGTATACCCTACTTTGATTTGTACCTGTGCTCTTCAGGGCACAGACCGTATAAGTCTGCCCAGCACTAGCCCCGCCTCCCAACAACCGGCTCTGGCATAGACCGTATAAGTCTGCCCAGCACTATCCCCGCCTCCCAGCCTCCAGTCCCGCCTCCCACCACTGGCTCTGGCACAGACCGTATAAGTCTGCCCCGCACTATCCCCGCCTCCCAACCTCCAGCCCCGCCTCCCACTACCGGCTCTGCTATCCAATCTCGGTGATAAGAGTTATCTTACCGCATGGCTATTATTTTAGGGGTTTTTTACTCGCTGCGGTAAAAAAGGCCATGACTGCGGGGAAAAACGGCCCCCACTGCTACCAAAGGGCCCTTTTTCCCCACAGCTTAGGAAAAGGAACCCTTAGTATTTTCAGCGTTAGGCACTTAACAGACTCCTACATCAAGAGAAATGAAGAGCAGCCCTAAATTAAAGAATTCAAGTTTGGGGTGAATTTTCAGCCGTAAATTTAGGGGTTGAAATGCAGGTACTAAGCGGAGAAGTGCCAGTGAGAAGGATATTCAATGGCACAAGATAATACTGCTGAATGTCCTCTCATGCCTCAACAGTAACCGGATAGTGCAGGGGTGGTCCATGGGTGGAACTTAGGCGCTGCAAAAATCGGCGTGGAAAGTAACATGCTTAGCGTTATACTATAACCTGCAGCTAACATTAAGTACAGTCTATAGAATACACATATTAGCCAGACCCATGACTAAATTTAGGCACGGCCATTTACACCAACTAAAACCTGAGGTAAATGCCCGTGTCTTACTATAACAGTGCATGTTTCTAGGAATTCACATGTACCACCCATCCCCTTCCCATGGCCACACCCCTTTTTGAGATCCACACGTTAGATTCTATGTGCACTACTTTACAGAATACGCTTAGAAAGTTGCACGTATAAATTCTAATTAGTGTCAATTAGGGCCCATCATTGCTCGCTATTGGCCAATTATCATGCCGATTGGCTTGTTAAACAATTAAGTTGCGCATGTCAAATTTGTGTGTGCAACTTTAGTTGCCTTATATAGAATCTGGGGGTTAGTGGCAATATTCAGACTGCTAACCAGATAAAGTAGACCAGCAATGAGGCTGTCATTTCATATTTACATCCCCCCCCCCCCCGATATTCAGTGGTATTTAACTGGCCAGAACAGCTGCCGACCGGTTAAATAGCTCTTAACTGGCTATCCGCTGATATTCAGCGGGGGATAAATGGCTATCCCCTGCTGAATATTCCCGGATAGTGGCTAGCAGATAGCCAGTTATACCAGCCGATATAACCCTCTGGTGGTTAAGATACATGCATTGTTACAGAATACGCTTTGATTTCCATGAAGAAATGAAGGTGCAATATATACATAACATAGTAACATAGTAGATGACGGCAGAAAAAGACCTGCACGGTCCATCCAGTCTGCCCAACAAGATAACTCATATGTGCTAATTTTGTGTATACCCTACTTTGATTTGTACCTGTGTTCTTCAGGGCACAGACCGTGTAAGTCTGCCCAGCACTATCCCCGCCTCCCAACCACCAGCCCCGCCTCCCAACCACCGGCTCTGGCACAGACCGTATAAGTCTGCCCAGCACTATAGAATCGGGCAGTTAGTCCCCACTTGAAATGGGGGCTAAACATCTGTGAACTTGTCATGCCCTCGTTCTGTCCAAGACACAGCCTCTTTCCATTTGCATGGACTTGGGTTTGAGACCTGTATATTCCGGATTTGTAAAATGGGGACTTAGACATTTATGCAAGATAAACATTTAAATGCCAGTTTATGGGTGTATCAAACTTGAGTAGGGCTTGTAAACCTGTGGTGCTCCTTCTGGGATATCCTTGCAGCACCTCTACTTCTTGTGGATTTGTTTGATATTTCTCGTAAGAGCTTTGTTTACTCCTTTTTTTTTTTTTGTAGAATGAGGGCCATTATTTGCAAAATATGCATATCATAAAACTTTTATATTATTTGTTATAGCACTGTCCTAATTGTATGTTGCCCCGTGTCATTTTGCCTTCTCGCAATGCTGCCTATGGTGCGAGAGAGTACCTGCTCCATAATTTTCCTACCTTTAAGTAAGTAGTCTGTAAGTCAGTTTTTTCTGCTACTTTTTCTTACCAAGATGCTAAGTGGTGGAATTCTTTGCCGAAATACATTAGATCCCAGCATGATTACTTAGCTTTTTTGCAAGTTTTTTGAAATCTTTCCTTTTTAAAAAAATTCTGTACATTGATCCTGATGCCTAGTTTTTTTTTTTCTCCCCCTCCCCCTATTGCATGTGTATTTCCCTTTGTTGCTATGTGTGGGTTTATGTTTTTTATATCCTACTAGTAAAAAAGGCCCGTTTCTGACACAAATGTAACAGGCGCTAGCAAGGTTTTCCTCGGAGTGTGTATGTTTGAAAGAGTGACTGTGTGTGTGAGAGAGAGTGAATGTGCGAGTGTGTGTGTGTGAGAATGAGAGTGTGTGCAAGTGCGTATGTGAGACACAGTGTGTGAGATAGTGTGTGTGTGAGACACAGACTCTCTGTGAGACTGAGTGTATGAGACCAAGAGAGTGTGTGAGTGACTGTGTGACAGTGAATGTGATACAGTGAGAGACAGTATGTGAGAGTGAGAGAGAGAAAGACATTGACTGTGAGAGAGAGAGAGTGAGTGTGTGAGAGAGAGAGAGTGTGTGTGTGTGTGACATAGTTACCTCCCCCCCCCCTCTCTGGTGTCAGGCCCCCTCTCCCTCCCTCTCTCTGGTGTCTGAGCGTTACTGTGCAGGACACTGAGCTCTGGTTGTGCTTCAAGGAACTGACCAATCCTATTTAATAGAATGCACCTCCAACATTCTGAAGCCGAGAAACCTCGTGTGGTTGGTCACTTCTGCTTGTGACGAACCCGGAAGTACATGATGTCAATTCAGGAGATGGATACAGAGAGCAGGATGCCTCGGCCATGCAGTCAGCTTCAGAATGTTGGAGGTGCATTTTATTATATAGGATTTTGTATTGTCCTCTTGTGTCTTGTTACCACATTGAACTCGAATCTGTGCGGGAAAATGTGAGGTATAAATGTCATAAAGAAATAAATGTGAGTCAATTCCAAACCAGATCCCCTGTTGTTTATATTAAGCAGATATCTCTCCCAAATAAATTATACTACGATCTAAGTTAATCTGCTTGCTTAATAGTTCATTTATATATCCTTTATTATAGTTATGTCCACTATGAATTTTCTTCAGGCCTCAGTTTGGGGGATTAAGCATACCCATTATTTACGATTGTGCCTAAAACTACCCATACTCATCACTGGCCCTTTTAATTAACGTTCCTAGATTCAGGGATTATTTCAATGTTTCATCTTTTTCTAATGTTTGCCTTGCTTTACTTATAGAGAATTTCCCGTTAGGGTAATAGATTTTACTTAGCTTTTTCAGCATAGAAGGTGTTGGCCTCAGAGGGATATTTTTCCGACATTAGACATGTTTCACCGTCAAAAATGTTTTTTTCAAGGATACCCCCTAGGTGAAAGCATAATACACTCATAATACACAAGTCTTCTGTTATATATCAATTTATGGGCGGAGCAAGGACATTTTATTTAGACTCATCTTACCTCTTGCTACTGCTGTGCTACCATGCCGACTGATCAGGGATTGTAAATCCTTTAAGATGGCGTCTGCGCGCCCTAGTTCACTATTTAAAGAACTAACCCTAACCGACATGAACCAACCAGGAAGCTAGAACTGTAATCGAACATCCAAGTTTAAAGGTTTAGGGGCCTTAGATCAGAGTAGACCACTCTAGTATATACTAAAACAATTTAGAACACACAAAAATGACATAAACAAATGATATTTCTTTGCAACACACATAAAAATAGGAAAATATCCGGGTTTTCCTTTGACCATAAAAAGGCAGCACATTGCTAATCTCAGGACTTCTCCAAAATACACATCACATCCATTTCCTTCTTTCACAGAGTGGAATATTGCACGGCAGTCACCTGTGCCATCTTCTAATAAAGAGAAATGCCAATCGATTTTTTTTTCACATGTTAGTTTTTGTTGCTTTTAAACGCTGGGTAAGCTCTCATAGTCGGCCCTAGCAATTTAGGTAACATAACACCTTAACACAACCTAAGCAAGATCCCCTGTTACGGAGTCTTCACAGATCCAGCTGCTCATAGATTAAAGCTGAAGATTGCAACGGCATGTTTAAACAGATTTTAATATCTTTTTTGCAATAATCTGCCAACTAGAGAGCTACATTCTTACAGCAGATAAAACCAAATCCCAACGACAGCACATTGGTTAGGCAGGATCATTAAGCACAAATGTCAGCGGTCTTTATTATTTGCGGTATTTCTTTGACATCACTGTGATGTGGCCTCTGGCACATTCCCAACGGAATGAGTGAAGCTATATTTCTTTCAGCTAAGTTTGGTAGATCAAAGAATTCAGTAGACAAGAATGAGTGTGTATTTCTCTGTTCACTGTGATGTGCTGGAAGTCACAACGGGCAATGTGGTAGCCATAAAGCAGAGGCAAAGAACATTTTGCAGATGAGTTGTATTGATGTGTACTGGTAAAGACAGGAGCACATTCCAAGACTAAGCAACTGGCCAAGCAGGGGGAATCTGCCAGTATTCAGCGCTACTTAACAGGTTAGGAAAGGCTCCTGGCTGGTTAAATAGCACTTAGGGGCCCTTTTACTAAGCTGCCTAGGCACCTACGTATGCCCAACACGTGTCACTTCGGAGTTACTACCCAGCTACCGCGTGGCCTGGGCAGTAATTTTGGTTTTTTACACGCATCTGCTATGTACGCCACAAACCGGGCGGTAATTGTCATTCTATGCGCGTAGATGATTACCGCACGGTTACCGCGTGAGACCTTACTGCTAAGCCAATGGGTGGGGGTAAGGTATCAGACGCGAAATGGATGAGCACCAATTTTGATTCTGCCATACGTCCATTTTCAGCAAAGAGTTTTAAAAAGGCCTTTTTTACAGGCACGCGTCCAGAACACTAGCACAGCCCATTTTTCAGCACACCTTAGTAAAAGGACCCCTTAACTGGCTATCTGTGAATATTCAGTGGGTGATAGCTGGGTATCTCCAGTTGAATATTCATGGTCAGTGCTTAGCGGCTCACTGGCCATATCATGTGATGTAGACGGCTAACTGTGAATATTTAAAACCGAGCTGGCTAAGGGGTTCTTTTACCACACTGTGGCAAAAAGTGGCCTGCGGTTGTGTGGGCCGTGTTTTTGGCACATGCCGAGCCAGTTTTTACCACGTCTGGGGAAAAGGGCTTGTTTTCAATGGGCCGGGAAAAGGGCCTGCGGTAAAATTGAAACCAGTGCACATCTATTTAAGGCCTGAGCTTGTAATGCCACCCATTGAACTAGTGGTAAGGGCTCACGTGCTACATTTGTGGTGTCTGGTCGGCGTGCGTCATCTGATGATTAATGCTGGAAATGCCGCATGTGGTAGGAATCCACTTATACCCATAAAAATATTTAAAGTAGATCACAAAATTAACACAAAAAATAAGCAAACTGAAATCACAAGCAATTAATAAAAAGAAGATATGCAACCCATGCATTCCTATACAATAACCCTACCCACTATACAAATTTCAAAAAATGGTGACAATCAAATCTAAAGCATCTAGTAATGTCCTATCTTTTCCTAAATTAATATATTACAATAAAACATTCCTCACTTTGTAAATTACAATATCCCATGCCATAAAATACACATATTCATTTCAGTAAAACAATCCTCCCACATTGCAAATCACAAATTTCTAATTAAAATATAATTCAAGGTAAACTACCCTATCTCCACATCCATACAATTCCAGAAATATAACATAAGCAGCATCCTGGATCAGGGGATATCCAAACATGCAGTGAATAAGCTTGTGAAAAGAACCAAGTCTTAATTAAGTTTCTGAACTGCAAATAACTTAAGTTCAGATTTACTTATTTGGGTTTGGATGTCAGAGTAGAAGGTAATCTACTCCATAATTGTGGAATTTATCAAAACAAAGTTTGACTCCGAGTTGAAACCAACCTGATTTCCTGAAATAAAGAGATTTTAAAGTGGGTATACAACTACTACTTATCATTTCTATAGCGCTACTAGACGTAAGCAGCGCTGTACACTTGAACATGAAGAGGCAGTCCCTGCTCGACAGAGCTTATAATCTAATTAGGACAGACAAACAGGACAAATAAGAGATAAGGGGCAAAGAGTAGCAAGATTCCAGAATCCCAAAGAGAAGCAAGATTCTGGAGTCCAAAAGACTACTACTATTATTACTTATCATTTCTATAGCATTACTAGATGTACGCAGCACTGTACGCTTGAACATGAAGAGATAGTCCCTGCTCGACAGAGCTTACAATCTAATCAGGACAGACAAACAGGACAAATAAGGGAAATACTTAAGGTGGGAATGATAAAATAGACATGGGTACTGAATAAGTGAATACGAGTTAGGAGTTAAAAGCAGTCTCAAAATGGTGGGCTTTTAGCTTAGATCAATTAGACCACAGTGAACTTGCAAGAATATATTATTATACCTATTGATATAAATACTGAAGAGTCACTCTCCTCAATGTACAAAACCTAAAAACCAATGGAAGCCAGTGCATCAAATCAAGAGTGGAGTGGCCCTGTCCCAATTTTTTGTAACCAAACCACTATGTATTGTGACTATTCCAGCAACATTGGCAACCAGAAAACCTTCCCACACAACCTCTATGGATCTGGGCATTTTCACTCCACATCAGCACTCACTCCTTCCTCAATGTACCACTAGGTCTATGCACCAAAAAGAGACTAGTGGTCCAAGCAGAAACTCTTTCAGGCCGAGATATTGCCCTTCCACTTTTCTTGCCCACCGTCCCCAAGCCCATCCCTCAGCCTAACCCCCTCTTCCTTCATTAACCATTCTCTTCTCTCCCCTACCTTCTCCACCATCCTCTCAAACACACCCTCCCCAGTCCCCACCTGGTACTACACATCATTGCACCTACAATGCCTAGATCAGGTCACCACACATTCTCGTTCCACCCACTCCACTTATTACCTAAGGCCTGAGAGAACAGTTTTAAAAATCCACCTGTGAGCATTACTCATCCAGCGAACCTCTCTTGACATTTAGCTTAATTACCCCGTTCACTGAGCCAGCTGTATTGTAGTTCAGTTTGTCAGGCAAGTCACCACATATAGTTCTTTTATTACATCAAAGCAGATTCTATCATGTGTTCTTGTATCTGTCTGCTACATGTATGCTTTTGAGCCCGAACAGACAACATTTTTATACAAACTAAGGTTATCAATAGAAATCAAACAAAATAAAACATGGAAAAGAAAATAAGATGATACCTTTTTTTATTGGACATAACAATACATTTCTTGATTAGCTTTCGAAGGTTGCCCTTCTTCGTCAGATCGGAAATAAGCAAATGTGGTAGCAGATAGTATTTCTGATCTGACGAAGAAGGGCAACCTTCGAAAGCTAATCAAGAAATGCATTAAGTTATGTCCAATAAAAAAGGTATCA
The DNA here is from genome assembly GCF_901765095.1 of Microcaecilia unicolor. Lineage (NCBI taxonomy): Eukaryota > Metazoa > Chordata > Amphibia > Gymnophiona > Siphonopidae > Microcaecilia > Microcaecilia unicolor. Next base: position 210,161,344 of record NC_044038.1, on the reverse strand, counting down.
CCTTATTTTCTTTTCCATGTTTTATTTTGTTTGAGTTCTATTAATAACCTTTAAGAGTGGACTAACAGGGCTACCACATCTCTATACAAACTAAGATAGCACTGTTGATTCCATGCATAGTCACTTTCTGTCCTCAGCCACCTCCATGGCATCGGTAACCTTTCACCCCCATATCCTCCACGCCCCACCTCTCCCACATCCAAAACTGCAAATAAACACCAAAACTCCCTACCCATCCTTTCCCTCACAGAATTCATATTTCTACACTTATTCCCACTAAACCTGCCACACTGATCAGACCCCACCACTCACAGATAGACTTTCTCTTATAACTCTTAGTTATTCTTGGGCTTCCTCATTGCCTCTCCATAAGCACACACCTTTCTAATAAACAAAGCTACTTACCAGTAATGGAAGTTCTCCATGGACAGCAGGATAAGTCAGTCACATATAGGTGACATCCTCCGATGGCTCCCATTGGATGGATATGCTCTCCAATAGCTCAGATATATATTTTTTTAATACCTCTGAGCATGTGCAGTAGATACACCTGGCAGGCAAGGCCTGGCAATCCCACTTCCTGCCTCAGTCGATCTCTAGCTAGGGGCAGATCATCCAAAGAGGAGAGGTAGGTGGGTTGTGTGACTGACTTATCCTGCTGTCCATGGAGAACTCCCGTTATAAGTAAGCAGGACAATCAGGATACATCAGCCACAAATAGGTGACTACTGAGCCAAGGGGCATAAGTGGGTAATTGCCACAGTGGATTTGGTTTTTACATTCCTTGAAGTGCTGAGGGAGGATGGTCCATCCCATCGAGATTCAGGAAACAAATTGGAACATACCCTCCCTAGGCAGGTGAAACAGAGTAGGTTCATTCATGGGGCTCCACAGTGTGTTAGGGCCCATAGGATCCATAGTATTGGTAGAATGCTGGAACCTGTTTGAGAATGCCCATGGATGACATGTGAGCATCCACTAGGTGAACATCTACTAGATATACATGCTACTTTGGTGTAGCATTCAAACTTGGCAGTCTGAGTGGGGGCATTGCATGGTAACAAGACTGATGAGTGATGACTACCCTATCAGGCACGACCATGCATGGGGTGTATGCAGGGCAGGGAGTAGGGGAATACACTAGGAGGCATAACAGTGAGAGAAGACCCTTGTTAGGGTGATAAGGTTTTATGGTGGCCCTGCATTTATATGGCAAGAAGGACTAAGGGGAAGTAAGGCACACTTGAGATAGAGATATCCAGTCTGTGTGAAGACTACCGGAAGATGATGTCTGCAGGGAAGAAGAGCATCACAGTGAAAGTGGAAGGCACTACTAGAGAGCCCTTTTAGGGTGGGGAGGGCAGTGGAAGGGTTGGTGTGGTAAGAAATCTGGCATGAAGAAATTGAGGTGAACTGGGACAGCTGCCCACATAGGAGCCGACTCTGTAGGTGCTGTGTGTGCTTGAGCACCCCCAATATTGAGAAAATTCCTTGCATGTGTCCAGGTAGGGGTTCTTTTCATTGTGCTTAGCACCGCCAATAATTTTGAAAATTGGCTCCTATGGTTGTCCATAGGGTATGGGCAAAACCACAGTATTTGGCAACTGTGGGTATGGAAGGAGGAACCTCTGATTGAATTGCATATATCCTCTCACTGTGTGGAGTGCAGATAGGCCAAAGAGGTGATCACTGCGCCAAGTAGGTATGAGTGCTGCAATCCCCCTCTTTGATATGCAAAGGCTATGGCTTGAGCTATCCAGCGGGACACTGCAGGCAGGTGTTCTGGTCAGCTGGGATTTGGGACACCATCAGTTAAGAGAATGATTGGGTGTGCATTGTCCAGTCAATGTAGCGTTGCACCGAGGATGTGTGTGGCTCTGAGCAAGTTTAAGCAAAGTAACATAGTAGATGAAGGCAGATAAAGACTTGTACGGTCTATCCAGTCTGTGCAACAAGATAAACTCGTATGGGCTACTTTATATGTATACCTGACCTTGATTCGTCTGGCGGTCTTCCGAGGGGCAGTTTCTGCAGGATCACATTAAACATTCATCAGCCATTTAGATGCCCAGTCTCCCAGTCTCGTAAGGTCCTCTTGTAATTTTTCATAATCCTCTTGTGATTTAACAACTTTGAATAACTTTGCGTCATCAGCAAATTCAATTACCTCACTTGTTACTTCCGTCTCTAGATCATTTATAAATATGTTAAAAAGCAGCAGTCCCAGCACAGACCCCTGGGGAACCTCACTATCTACCCTTCTCCATTGAGAATACTGACCATTTAACCCCAATCTCTGTTTTCTATCTTTAAACCAATTTTTAATCCACAATAGGACACTCTCTCCAATTTCCTCTGGAGTCTTTCGTGAGGTACTCTGCCAAATGCCTTTTGAAAATCCAGATACACAATATCGACTGGCTCACCTTGATCCACTAATATATACTAAAGAAGGAAAACAGGAGTGGCCTAGTGGTTAGGGTGGTGGACTTTGGTCCTGAGGAACTGAGTTCGATTCCCACTTCAGGCACAGGCAGCTCCTTGTGACGCTGGGCAAGTCACTTAACCCTCCATTACCCCATGTAAGCTGTATTGAGCCTGCCATGAGTGGGAAAGCGTGGGGTACAAATGTAACAAAAAAAACCAACATAAAATAATAGAAAAAAAAGCATACTATTGAATTAAAAAGAAAAAAAACAGGAGAGCTTGAAAATCCATAGGAGCTGTTGAGATCTGACAGTGGTGTATGTTAGGAAGAAGAATGCAGTTTTACTTGATTAGCTAGAACAAGTCCTAGTGTCTCCTCTTTTGAAGGGATATGGTGGCATGCTTTCTCTCCCACTACCCGTGTCTTGTGAATAAAGGGAAGGCTTTCACATACAGTGTTATCTATCCAGCAACATCTATCTAAATGCCTTAAATCCACTTGAAAGCCTTATTATGGTAGACAAACTAAATACTTTAATTAATAGAAAATTATTCCCAGTACAGGCATAGAAAATCCTCTGATTCTCAGTACTGCTGTACTGTCTTTAATTGAATGGATTTAACAGATCTCGAAGCATGCAAACTTTAATTAGACAGATTGCAAAGTGCTGAGCTGTTATTTTGCTGGTAAAAGTTACAAGTCTCGGCATTTACCTGCATCTGAAGGGTAAATTTCATTTAACCCTCTATTGCCTCAGGTACAAGCTTAGATTGTAAGCCCACCAGGGACAGGGAAATACTTACTATACCTGAATGTAACTTGCCTTCTTGAGCTTTAATCAGAAAAGATGTGAACTAAATCCAGATAAATACATTTCTAGTGAGCTCAGACCCTCATCTTGTGTGTGTACATTATGTTTTCTGGGATCAAGAAATGCCAGTCTAGAAAACAGAAACTACTTACTCCTACATCTATCCAACTGCAAAACCACCACCTACAAAACTATCTACACAGCAGGATTTAGCTATCTGGGTTCCAAATGGTGGAACTCGATACCAAAAACCATAAGAAGCGTCACAAATCTCCTCCAATTCAGAAAAAAAATGAAAACCTATCTCTTCAAAAAATTCTACAGCTAATCACAAAGATATCGCCACCTTCCTTTCAAATCTACCTCTTCAAATATGAATAACCATCACCAAAACTCTACAATTGAACACAAAAGCGATCACTACCTTTTCCACTTCCTTTCAAATCTACCTCTTCAAAAACTATGGGGTCCTTTTACAAAGGCGCACTAAAAAATGGCTTGCGGTAGCATAAGCGTGGGTTTCGGGTGTGCGCCGATCCATTTTTTAGCGTGCCTGTAAAAAAAGGCCTTTTTAAAATTTTTGTTGAAAATGGACATGCGGCAAAATGAAAACTGCCGTGTGTCCATTTTGGGTCTGAGACCTTACCGCCAGCCATTGACCTAGCGGTAAAGACTCACACGGTAACTGGGCGGTAATGACCTATGTGCGCAGAATCGGCATTTTCTGCTCTAGAATCTCTCTTGTGCTCTAGAGTTGCATCAATGGACACCACGTCCTCCCTCTCCTTTCACCCTCCATACTCATCACTGCCCAGGTAAAATAACTTTGAAAAATGCCTTCCCATGATCAGCTGCTGGATTATTTGGTTAAAACCAAAGTTACATATCCTCAAAACCCCACTACTACTATGTTTACTACAACTTGTAACATTCTTCTTCAGGACTTTGTAATTCTATTTACTATGTAAGCCGCATTGAACCTGCTATGTGTGGGGTACAAATGTAATTAATAATAATAATAATAATAATAATAATAATAATAATAATAATAATAATAATAATAATAAAATATGTCAAAGCTCTGCCTCAGACCCATAGGTGTAGGAAGTGGGTAACACAAGTCGTGGCCTTTGCACTTCATAGCAGAGATGTGAACAAAAAGCTTACTTCCAGTATCTGAAAGCATCCTTTGAAAGAAAAATTAAGCACTACAACATTATTCAGCATCAGATTTCAGGGTATTTCAAGAGTTATACTACTACTTTTCACTTCTATAGCGCTACTAGACGTACACAGCGCTGTACACTTGAACATGAGGAGACAGTCCCTGCTCTACAGAGCTTACAATCTAACCAGGACAAACAGGACAAATAAAGGATAAGGGGCAAAGAGTTGCAAGATTCCGGAATCCCAAAGAATAGCAAGATTCCATGCACAATCCCAAAGAGTTGCAAGATTCCGGAATCCCAAAGAGTAGAAAGATTCTAGAATCCCAAAGACTACTACTTCTACTTAACATTTCTATAGCGCTACTAGATGTACGCAGCACCGTACACTTGAACATGAAGAGACCGTCCCTGCTTGACAGAGCTTACAAGTTATAGCTTCCTTATACAATATTTTAAGGCCAAAGGAAGTCTCAGTGTGATATTAAGCAGCAATTCCAAGATTAAAGTTTCCAAGATTTATAAATTTGACAGGCAGCACTATTAAGAAATCTTTCAGAGGCTTAGAAATGTGAGACATCTTGGATCCTGACATCCTGGCTCCTATTAAGTTTTGTATGAAGGAACCAAATTTACAGTTTCTCATGATGTGTTTTTAATTACACTAAGATCCCTATCCAGAATTTCATTGCTGTTTCCATTGCATTATTCCCACCTTCTGTAAATCTTGCACCATGTAGGCAGTCATCTACTTTAAAGTGTCTTTGTTATTGCAATTGACAAAAAGAAACCCTGAAATGCAGATTCCTGAATGTTGGTGGTTAGATGTAGGGTGTGCAGCTTATGTCCTGATTTATGAAGCATTTTCCCCATAGACACAGACTGGGAGAACAGCTTCAGTAAATCAAGCCTTTAAATTGAGAGCAGTAAGTTTTCATTTGGCGATGCTGTTTTTCTTCTGATCAAGGTTGCCAAAAAAAGGTAATTTTCTTTTTTGGTTTTTGCTTTGTGAAATTATTTTGAGCAATTTTTCTCAAACTTGCAGTTGGGGGTAGGATTTAAATTTATTTATTTATTATACAGTTTCTACATCACGCTGTCAAACTTTCAAGGTGGTTTACTATGTTTTTTGGGGTTTTTTCGTTAGCTGCTTAGGTTTAAGCAGGGTACACATTTTAAAAATAAATACACAATAAAAACAAATCAATAACAACACTTGCTCTTCCAGCAAAGCAAACAGAAATCACAGTAAACATCCCTAAGCCTCCAGATCAGTACCAAAGGCCTTCCTAAAAAGGAATACCTTCACATGTTTTCTCACTGCTCCCCCCCCCCCAGCGAATCACCCCCGGCACATCACCTCCACCCCGCTCAAGCGCACCGCTCTTACCTCCTAGGGTTGCAGGGAGCAGTTGCACAGCTGTCGGCTCTGCCGGTTCCATACCCCAGAACAGGAAGTAATGTCAGAGGGAGCAGGGAACCTGCGGAACCGACAGCCGCGTGGCTGCTCCCTGTATCCCCTTGCAGCATGTACCTGGAGAGGACTGCCCCCCACCACCCTGTCCTTGGTACACCACTACATTTTCTAAATTGATTATAGTTTTTCAACAGGCAAATTTGATCTGGGAGCTGATTCCTCAACCTCGCTCCTTCCATATAAAACATTCTCAATCTATGATCTTCCATTCATATATATGGACTAGGGGGCATGTGATGAAGCTAAAAAGTAGTAAATTAAAAATGAATCAGAGAAACCTTTTCTTCACTCAACGTGTAATTAAACTCTGGAATTTGTTGCCAGAGAATGTGGTAAAGGCGGTTAGTTTAGCGGGGTTTAAAAAAAAGGTTTGGCTGGCTTCCTAAAGGAAAAGTCCATAGACCATTATTAAATTGACTTGGGGGAAATCTACTGCTTATTTCTGGGATAAGCAACATAAAATGTTTTGAACTTTTTCGGGATCTTGCCGGGTATTTGTGACCTGGATTGGCTACTGTTGCAAACAGGACGCTGGGCTTGATGGATCTTTGGTCTGTCCCAATGTGGCAATACTTATGTACTTAAATTTCACAGTAGGGAATGGATCCTCAGAAGCTTAGCCGAGGTTGGGAGGCGGGGCTGGTGTTTGGGTGGTGGGGCTAGTTCTGGGCAAGACTTCTACGGTCTGTGTCCTGAAAATGGCAGATACAAATCAAGGTAAGGTATACACAAGAAGTAGCACATATGAGTTTATCTTGTTGGGCAGACTAGATGGACCGTGCAGGTGTTTTTCTGCCGTCATCTACTATGTTACTATGTTACTATGTAAGTAACAAACTTGTTATCAGAGCAAAGGGATCTTTAGTGCAAAAAGTAGCAAGTTACTTTACAGCACACCCTTCAGGAAAAAAATGATGAATCTGACGTTCAAAATGATTTTTGCAGCTAAGTGGTAGTTAACCAAATACATCATTTTTGCTGAAACTTCAGGAACAGCCCTGGTAGAATTTTGGCCATAAGCACATAAGCACCACCATACTGGGAAAAGACCAAGGGTCCATCAAGCCCAGCATCCTCTCTCCGACAGCAGCCAATCCAGGCTTCAAGAACCTGGCAACCCCCCCCCCCCCCAAAAAAAAAAAAAAAAGAGATTTTTTAATAATGTTCAACAGGAATCTGTCCAAACACCCCTTAAATTCCGTAAGGCCAGCTGCTGTCACTACATTCTCCGGCAACGAGTTCTAGAGTCCAACTACACACTGAGTAAAGAAAAACTTTCTCCTATTTGTTTTAAATCTACCATATTCTAGCTTCATCTTGTGTCCCCTGGTTCTATTATTGTTTGAAAGTGTAAACAAACGCTTCATATCTGTCCGCTCTACTCCGCTCATTATCTTGTAGACTTTTATCATATCACCCCTCAGCCGCCTTTTCTCCAAGAGTCCTAACCTTCTTAGCCTTTCCTCATAGGGGAGTGGTTCCATCCCTTTTATCATTTTTGTCGCCCTTCTCCAATTCCTTTATATCTTTTTTGAGCTGCGGCGATCAGAATTGGACACAATATTTGAGGTGCAGTCACACCATGGAGCAATACAACGGGATTATAACATCCTTGTGTTTATTTTCCATCCCTTTCCTAATAATACTCAACATTCTGTGTGCTTTCCTAGCTGCCGCAGCACACTAAGCAGAAGTTTTCAACATCTTATCAACGATGACTGTAATTTGGGTTCTTCTTACCCACATGCAGACAGCTTGATATTTTCTCAGAAGTTATCTATTTGGAAAGAAGAGAGCTGAGATGCATCCTAGAGAGCAGCAAGTATTCTTTGGATCACACTAATACATTACACTATCTGGATAACTTTATTCATTTAATTAGGACAGCACAAAGGGCTGCATAACTTAGGGGCCCTTTTACTAAGCTGCAGTAGTAAGTGGCCCACAATAGTGTGGGCACGTGGAATTGCCACGCTCCCAGATCGCTTACTACCACACCTGTAAAATCCCTATTTTTTTCAATGGTGGCGTAAATGGCCATACACTAATAAAAAAAATCTGCCTACGGACATTTACTGCCTGACCCTTACTGCCTCCTGTTTAGCAGGTGGTAAGAGCTCATGCATTAACCCAGAGGTAATTGGTCAGCGTGCACTGCTGTCCGATTATCAGTGGGTGCACCTACACCGCGGGTCTGCACCGGAAAATAAAAATATTTTTTTTTCCGGCACAGGATACAGCGCACAGCAAAATAAGAACTACCGCCAGTGGGCTCACAATCTAAGTTTTTTTTGTATCTGGGGCAATGGAGGGTTATGTGATTTGCCTAGGGTCATAAGGAACCACAGTGGAAATTGAACCTGGTTCCCCTGGTTCTCAGCCCGTTGCACTAATCATTAGGCTACTCCTAATGGACACAACAAGTGGAAAATCTCCAACCCCTTTAAGATGGCCTCTAGAATGACATGAGGAAGGACCTAGCGAAGCTAGAGGAATGGACCGATATTTGTCAACTAAGGTTTAATCCCCAAAAATGCCAGGTCATGCACTTGGGTCGCAAAAATCCGAGGGAACGGTACAGTATAGGTGGTGAAGTGCTTCAGTGTACGAAGGAAGAGCAGGACTTGGGGGTGATTGTATCTGATGACCTTAAAGCTTCCAAACAGGTAGAAAAAGCGACGGTCAAAGCCAGAAGGATGCTTGGGTACAAAAAGAGAGGCATGACCAGCAGGAAAAAGGAGGTGATAGTGCCATTGTATAAGTCTCTGGTGAGGCCTCATTTGGAGTACTGCATGCAGTTCTGGAGACCGCACCTATGGAATGATATAAACAGGATGGAGTCGGTCCAGAGGGGGGCTACAAAATTAGTAAGCAGTCTTGAACGCAAAAATTATAGGGACAGGCTTATGAACCTCAACATGTATATGCTGGAAGAGAGGAGGGAGAGAGGAGACATGATAGAAATGTTTAAATATCTCAAGGGCATTTATGTACAGGAAGAGAGCCTTTTCCAAATGAAGAAGAGCTCTGGAATGAGGGGGCACATGATAAAGTTAAGAGGGAACAGGCTTAGGAGTAACCTAAGTATTATTTCACAGAAAGGGTGGTGGGAGCGTGGAATGGCCTCCCGGTGGAGGTGGTGGAGTCGAGGACTGTTCCAGAATTTTAAAAGGCATGGGATAAGCATGTGGGATTGCTTAGGAACAGGAAGAATTAGGGGTTACAGAGGATGGGCAGACTGGATGGGTCATATGGCCTTTATCTGCCATCATGTTTCTATGTTTCAATGTTTCTAGAAGCATCAAGTCATGTGTTAGTAGACTAATGCTCCTGAGGAGTTGTAATGTCAGCTCAAACCTGACATTATTTTCCAGGAATACACAGCTTGTGAAGTCAAACACCAGCTGCACTATTCAATTTACATATTAATGAGCTGCTTTGCATCTGATTACTAATGAGCTCATTTTGCTGTAAAATAACCCACAAATTTGTCATTTAGGATGAGCTAAAAATCATGTGTTATGCCCTTAATGCAGCTCAGATATGGTTAGTGCAGCGAGCTTTGATCCTGGTGACCTGGGTTCAATTCCCACTGCAGCTTCTTGTGATCTTGAGCAAGTCACTTAACTCTCCATTGCCCCAGGTACAAAAACAGATTGTGAGCCCTCTAGGGACAGAGAAAGTACCTTCATATGTGTACAGCACTTGGTACATCTAGTAGCGCTATAGAAATGATTAGTAGTAGTAGTAATAACCAGATATCTCCCCCCTCCCCTTGTTAAATGGAAAACTTATCTTTTTAAGTTTCAGACAGCCTACCATATTCAGTGGGCCACCTTAAACATGTAGTGTGACTAATAATCAGTATAAAGAGAAATGTCATTCACTATCTTTTTTGCAAGGGCCAACCCACCAAACATTCACACAGTGACATTAATGGTTTGTTGATGCCATACTGCTATAACTGTATAAAAATTACCATTTTTGTTTTGTGGCTATTTTACATGAGCAAAAGCAGCATTCATATTTCTCACAGTACCACTTCTGACCAGAAGTGTTGCCAGGTGTTGATGTCAGGGGAAGCAGACCTGTTGTGAATTAAGCAGCAGTGTGACCCTCAAATGCTGATCTGTATAGGTGGCATTTTATTCAAAATCTGTTTGGGGGAGCAGATGCTCCCTTTGCACCCCTCCCCCCACCTTAGCTATGCCTCTGCTTCTGACCCTAGAAACATATAAAAAGAGATTACAACACTATACTAGGAAGGGTTGACAGCAAGGTTTATAGCTGAATACCAACTTAACTGTGGAGGAGTGGCCTAGTGGTTAAGTTGGTGGACTTTGGTCCTGGGGAACTGAGTTCAACTCCCACTTCAGGCACAGTCAGTTCCTTGTTACTCTGAGAAAGTCACTTAACCCTCCATTGCCGTATTGAGCGGGGTACAAATGTAACAAAAAAAAAAATTCAATGTCAAATGCTAATCAGGTTACAATCACCTTATTTGTGTTGAACAGGATTTTAGGTTTTTCCTCAAATTTGGTGGGCAAAAATATGTCTAAGTTTCTCCAAAACATCTAGGACAAAATACTTTCTGATCTTATCCAATTCACCAGAATCTGCCCCCTGAGGATCCCGTGACTCAAGCAATCAGCTGATAGTCCCATAAAGCCCAGCATCTAAAGCTTTTAATTCTACAGTTTTTATTAAGTAGAGGAGTGTAGTAGCCGTGTGGTTATCAATAGAAATCAAACAAAATAAAACATGGAAAAGAAAATAAGATGATACCTTTTTTATTGGACATAATACATTTCTTGATTAGCTTTCGAAGGTTGCCCTTCTTCGTCAGATCGGAAATAAGCAAATGTGCTAGCTCACAGTGTATATAAGTGAAAACATTCAAGCATTACTATGACAGTAAAATAGATACTATTGGAGATTCTACATCGGAATGTTGCTATTCCACTAGCAACATTCCATGTAGAAGGCTGCGCAGGCTTCTGCTTCTGTGAGTCTGACGTCCTGCACGTATGTGCAGGACATCAGACTCACAGAAGCAGAAGCCTGCGCGGCCACATTGGTGATCTACAAGGGCCGACTTCTACATGGAATGTTGCTAGTGGAATAGCAACATTCCATGTAGAATCTATAGAAATCAAACAAAATAAAACATGGAAAAGAAAATAAGATGATACCTTTTTTATTGGACATAACTTAATACATTTCTTGATTAGCTTTCGAAGGTTGCCCTTCTTCGTCAGATCGGAAATAAGCAAATGTGCTAGCTGACAGTGTATATAAGTGAAAACCTTCAAGCATTACTATGACAGTCTGACAGGGTGGGAGGAGGGGGGTGGGTAGGAAGTATGCATGGGGACATCAAAGCATATCATTGATATTCTAACAGGGTGGGTGTGGATAGGTGAGGGGAGGGTGATCAACAGAGACATACAGCTTTATGGTTTATAATGGGCTAGGAACCCCAGATCCTTGTTAAGTCCTTTCTGTTGGGTGTTAAAATATTCAATCATTCTGACTTCAAAGGTCTTACGTTCTGGTATGGTTTTAAAGTTACCTTTCAGTATTCTCACTGTGAAATCACTGGTACAGTGTCCTGGTTCTATGAAGTGCTGTCCCACCGGGGTAGGGGCCCTACTGGCTGTATTGTTCATGTGATGTCTATGTAAATTGAATCTTGTATTAAGCATCTGGCCTGTTTCTCCAATATAGCATCCTTCATTACATTTTTTACACTGAATGATATATACCACATTGGAAGATGAGCAAGTGAAAGATCCCTTTATGTTGAATATCTTTCCTTTCTGGATGACTTTGGGGTCCTGTGAAATATTTTGGCATAGTTTGCAACTGGATAAATTACAGGGAAGTGTGCCCTTCTGTTCCTTTTCAGTCTATGATGGAAGTTTACTTCTGATTAGCTTGTGTTTTAAGTTGGGTGGCTGTCGGAAGGCCAGTACTGGTGGGGATGGGAATATCTCTTTCAGTAATTCATCCTCCTAGAGTATAGGTTGTAGATCTCTTATGATTTTCCTCAGTTTTTACAGCTCTGGATTGTATGTCACTACAAGGGGGATTCTGTCTGTGGATTTTTTCTCCTTGTACTGTAGCAGATTCTCCCTGGGTGTTTTGAGGGAGGAGGCAATATTCTTGGAGATTATTTTGGGGTTGTAGCCTTTCTGTTTGAAGGATGCAGTCAGTATTTGGAGAAACAGGCCAGATGCTTAAGACAAGATTCAATTTACATAGACATCACATGAACAATGCAGCCAGTAGGGCCCCCATCCCGGTGGGACAGCACTTCACAGAACCAGGACACTGTACCAGTGATTTCACAGTGAGAATACTGAAAGGTAACTTTAAAACCATACCAGAACGTAAGACCTTTGAAGTCAGAATGATTGAATATTTTAACACCCAACAGAAAGGACTTAACAAGGATCTGGGGTTCCTAGCCCATTATAAACCATAAAGCTGTATGTCTCTGTTGATCACCCCACCCCTCACCTATCCACACCCATCCTGTTAGAATATCAATGATATGCTTTGATGTCCCCATGCATACTTCCTACCCACCCCCCTCCTCCCACCCTGTCAGACTGTCATAGTAATGCTTGAATGTTTTCACTTATATACACTGTGAGCTAGCACATTTGCTTATTTCCGATCTGACGAAGAAGGGCAACCTTCGAAAGCTAATCAAGAAATGTATTAAGTTATGTCCAATAAAAAAGGTATCATCTTATTTTCTTTTCCATGTTTTATTTTGTTTGATTTCTATTGATACAGTTTTTATTAAAACAAATATTTTTAAAACATACAGTCATAGCTCCCAGCAGCAACTCCAGATCAACTCTTTGCTCACCTTGCCTCTTTACTGGTCTATAATGACTGTATGAATTATTTTCATTTTTTTAAAATACTTTATGAATACTGTTTAAGACGTTAAAACAAATTCACATCCGGACTTTAGATTATTTAACTCATATCTCAAAAAACTGTGTTTTTTTTTCAATGCTAGATAACTTAGCTTTATTTGCTATCAAAGGTAATGGGACCGCTGACCGACATGTGACATGTTTTGCTTATGCGGCGTCAGGGTCCGGCCCACGCAATGTTCACCTTTGTATGTGTGCTCCTTGAAGTTAATTCAAGCAATCAACTGACAGAAATATAGAAAGACAGAATATAAAGGTAAGAAGCAGAAGGTCCATCAAACCTGCCCAGTTGTGTTTCTATTGTACCTTTAACCTACCACAATATCACCTTGTATTTGTTCCTCTACCGAACTTGGCGAACGCCTTTACGGTACTATGTACGCCACATTGAGCCTGCAAATAGGTGGGAAAATGTGGGATACAAAGGTAACAAATAAATAAAAAAATAAACTGTATACATGTGAAGGGCACTGACATTTATGAACCCATGTCTTGGAAGACTGCAGGCCTATGCAAATGTGAAATAATTTATTTATTTTTTTCATAATAGCCTTGAGAAAATAATGGCAACATTTAAAAAAATGAAAAAAAATCTGGCATTTTTTTAATGCTAGCTCCAGCAAAGGATGGTTTATGCTAACTATGTGCTACTAAATGATTGAATGTGTGTGTGAAAAGATGCCCTTCAGCCAATAATCCTAAAACCTTATTTCAAGATATCCGTCTCACTTAGCTAATGGGAAATCACATTTAATTAGACGAAATATACTTAGAGTGCAAAATTAAAGAGTTCTCTTTCGTTCTGACTGAAGTGTCAGCTGTTTATCAACTAAAGTAGATATCAGTTAGAATATAGTTATTCATATTTCCATTTATCTTGGTGTTCGTGTCATGTCTAAAGCAAAGAAAAAAATTCTCTGCTATTGCGCTGTATGTAAATTATCTTCTCATGTCCATCCAGCAGTCAAGTTTCTGCCGCTGCAGTGCGTCAGTAGGGATGCACGTTCATTTGAAATGAGACATGTCAAATGTTTCTTATGTTGTTTCATTTCATTTTCAACCTGAAACATCAAGTTGAGCATCATTGCCCACTATGAAGGAATGCTACGATGGGGTCCTTTTACCAAGCTCTGGTAAAAAGGGCCCTGCGCTAGCAGCAGGGGCCTTTCTAGCAGGGGCGTAGCTATGGGGGGGCCACGGGATATTCCAGGCACCTGTATTAAATATGTGAGTCTATGCAGCCGACTATCTTATGCGGTTAAGTGCAATATTCAGCACTTAACCACCTAAGTGTCAGCACATAAAGATAAGACCATATTTTTTGTGGTCTGATATGGCCACTTAACTTAGGGCCACTTTTACAAAACTGCGGTACCTGTACCACCGCTTTGCCATGCGCCAATCTGGCACTACCACCAGGCTACTCTGGGAGCTTGTCAGTTGTGCCTGCCTTCATCGCGTGCCATTTCTGACACTGAAAAAATAGTTTTCTTTTTTAGCACCAGGGGCTTACCCAGTGGTAATTGGGCAGCCCTGTGCACTTCCTGGTTACTGCCAGGTTACAGCGGAGCCCTTACTGCCTCTTAAATAGGTGCTGGTAAGGGCTCCCCTAGGAAATGGCTGTGTGGCAATTGTTCACCTTACCACACGGCCATTTCCTTTTCGTAAAACAAACAAACAAACAAACAAACAAACTTTTATCGCCGCTTGATAGAAGGGGCCCTTAGGTAGTTAAGAGCTGAATACTGGCACTGACTCTGCCCATGGACCACCCACAAAATAGCCAGCTCTCAGTTTAGTGGTCTGCAGAGGCGTAGCCAGACAACAGATTTTGGGTGGGCCTAGGCAAGGATTGGGTGGGCACCAAGTGTTCTCCCCCCCCCCCCCCCCCAAAAAAAAAAAAATAAAATAATTATCTCAGCTGGTGGGAAAACGCTTCTTTCCACCTTGGCAGCAGGCATGTGCTGAAAACTGAGCATGCGCAGGTGCTGGTGTCGTGGAGAGTAGCGTTTTCATTACCATCAGGGGAAATCTTCAGCTGGCGGAGCTTGGGATTCCCACCAGTTACCACTAAACATGTGCTACTGTTGGGTGGGCCTGAGCCATAAATGGGTGGGCCCTGGCCCACCCAAGCCCACCTGTGGCTACGCCACTGGTGGTCTGTGGTGATATTCAACGGCATTAATCATTTAAATACTGCTAAATATCAGTGGATAGCTCTGCATAAGTGATTTAACCAGCTAGGAGCCGTTTCTGGCCAGTTAAATCACTTTGAACATTGATCCCCTAGATAAAACAAACAAAAAATTCAACGTATGCACCTTTACAAGTCCAGCATCTGTGAGTTGGGCTCAGCAAGACCTCATGCCATGTTGCGACCATCCTCAAGCATTGGAGAGCAGCCTGGTCCACTTCTTGCCCAGCCATTGGTCTAGTCTGTAGATGATCCCTCTTTTGCCACGTTAACTTGGGCATAAAACATGGGTTGTCCTTCCTCCTCTGCTCCACTTGAAGCTGCTCAGGCACTTTGAAGCTTATACGAATTTCAGCAACAAGACAAGTGATAGAACAGAGACATTAAGGGACCCTTTTACTAAGCTGCGTAAGCGTCTACGCGCGTCCAACGCATGCCAAAATGGAGTTACCACCCTGCTACCGTGTGGCTCTTACGGTAATTTCATTTTTGGCACACATCTGATACGCGCGCCCAAAAACTAATTTTTATTTTCGGACGCACGTATCAGACGAGCACCAAGTGGTATTTGACATGCGTAGGTCATTACCACGTGAGACTTTACCGCTAGGTCAATGGCTGGCGGTAAGGTCTCAGACCCAAAATGAATGTGCGGCAATTTTCATTTTGCTGTACGTCCATTTTTGTCAAAAATTTTAAAAAGGCATTTTTTTGCAGGTGCGCTGAAAAATGATTCTGCGCGCACCCAAAACACGCGTCTACACTACCGCAGGCCATTGGGCTTTTATGTATATTATTATTATTGTTTTTTGCATTTGTATCCCACATTTTCCCACTTCTTTGCAGGCTCAATGTGGCTTACATAATACCGAAAATGGCGTTAACCGATTCCGGTGTGAACAAATACAAGGTGTGAACAATATCGAGGTGATATTATAGTAGAATGAGGTACATTGTCTTTACCATACATAAGTCCCAGTGTGGCATTACTTATGTAGTTATGTACATGTATGGTAAACGGTAAAGGCAATTGGGGAGACCTTAGAGAGGGAGAGGAAGAGTTAGGATATGTCCATTACGGTCTTTGGTTACGTTGTGTCGCAAATGTCCAGGTTTTTTATGTTGGGTCGGTGGGGTATGCAAAATGTTTCTTCACAAAAGTGTACTGGCTACAAGGAATAGCCTCACAGTGGAGAACGCAAGGACCAAAACAGTAAGAGAATTCAAGAAAATCTGGGATAAGCACAGATGATCCATAATTCTAAAGAAGTGACGATAAATCAGTGATTAACTGTGGTCTATGGCATGCAGCATAAAGTGTATCTTTCTTTCCCTCTCTACTTTCCATATTTCCATTTGTTGTTTTTCATCTAAAGTCCAAGCATATGAAGTATGTTTTTTTTCTTTCCCTTTCTTTCTGCTTCCCTTACTTTTGCATATTTAAATAAGTTGTTGGGGTTCTGCTGTACTATTCATCATCTGAAACCCAAGCACTTGAAAAATGTTTCTTTTTTTTTCTCTTTTTCTACTTTCCATATTTAAGTAATTGGGTGGGGTCCAACTGTACCATTCATCATGTGAATCCTATTCACATATCACATGGATACATGTACTGTTGGAAGTTAATATAAACTAGTAAAAAATGGCTTTGATTAATGAGCATTTTAAATTAAAAAAGAATTGTTTATCCTTTTAAATAATGCTAAGATTCTGGAAGAAACTATGAAACTAATAGGTAACACATTTAAAAGAAATCAGAGAAATACAATTAAGCTGTGGAATTTGTTGTCCAATGTGGTCAAGGCAATTATTCTAGCTCAGTATGAAAAGGGATTTAGACAAGTTCCTGGAGGAAAAGTCTAAAAGCCAGGGAAAGCCACTGCTTATCTTTGGGAGTGAATAAAAAGGAACAGATCTACTGTCCTTGGGTTCCAGTGGTACTTTTAAGGTTGCCAGCTGGCTCCAGATTTGCCTGATGGGATTGATCCAGTACAGTTTAGACCTCGTATGCAGCGATTTGTACTTCTGATTTTCAATCTGGATTACTTAAGAAAAGCAAGACTACAAGTACCTGCATGTAATGGGGTAAAACCTGTACTGAACCTATCAGGGAAATCTGGAACCAGTTGGCAGCACTGGCATGTGATCTGAATTAGCCTCTGTCTTTTTGCACCAACAGACAAGATGCTGGGCCTTTGGTCTGACTTAGTAAGGAACATCTTATGTTCTTAGGTTCCTATGTACAGACATATATTTTAGCAGAATATATATATATATATATATATATACACAGTGGGGGAAATAAGTATTTGATCCCTTGCTGATTTTGTAAGTTTGCCCACTGACAAAGACATGAGCAGCCCATAATTGAAGGGTAGGTTATTGGTAACAGTGAGAGATAGCACATCACAAATTAAATCCGGAAAATCACATTGTGGAAAGTATATGAATTTATTTGCATTCTGCAGAGGGAAATAAGTATTTAATCCCTCTGGCAAACAAGACCTAATACTTGGTGGCAAAACCCTTGTTGGCAAGCACAGCGGTCAGACGTCTTCTGTAGTTGATGATGAGGTTTGCACACATGTCAGGAGGAATTTTGGTCCACTCCTCTTTGCAGATCATCTCTAAATCATTAAGAGTTCTGGGCTGTCGCTTGGCAACTCGCAGCTTCAGCTCCCTCCATAAGTTTTCAATGGGATTAAGGTCTGGTGACTGGCTAGGCCACTCCATGACCCTAATGTGCTTCTTCCTGAGCCACTCCTTTGTTGCCTTGGCTGTATGTTTTGGGTCATTGTCGTGCTGGAAGACCCAGCCACGACCCATTTTTAAGGCCCTGGCGGAGGGAAGGAGGTTGTCACTCAGAATTGTACGGTACATGGCCCCATCCATTCTCCCATTGATGCGGTGAAGTAGTCCTGTGCCCTTAGCAGAGAAACACCCCCAAAACATAACATTTCCACCTCCATGCTTGACAGTGGGGACGGTGTTCTTTGGGTCATAGGCAGCATTTCTCTTCCTCCAAACACGGCGAGTTGAGTTCATGCCAAAGAGCTCAATTTTTGTCTCATCTGACCACAGCACCTTGTCCCAATCACTCTCGGCATCATCCAGGTGTTCACTGGCAAACTTCAGACGGGCCGTCACATGTGCCTTCCGGAGCAGGGGGACCTTGCGGGCACTGCAGGATTGCAATCCGTTATGTCGTAATGTGTTACCAATGGTTTTCGTGGTGACAGTGGTCCCAGCTGCCTTGAGATCATTGACAAGTTCCCCCCTTGTAGTTGTAGGCTGATTTCTAACCTTCCTCATGATCAAGGATACCCCACGAGGTGAGATTTTGCGTGGAGCCCCAGATCTTTGTCGATTGACAGTCATTTTGTACTTCTTCCATTTTCTTACTATGGCACCAACAGTTGTCTCCTTCTCGCCCAGCGTCTTACTGATGGTTTTGTAGCCCATTCCAGCCTTGTGCAGGTGTATGATCTTGTCCCTGACATCCTTAGACAGCTCCTTGCTCTTGGCCATTTTGTAGAGGTTAGAGTCTGACTGATTCACTGAGTCTGTGGACAGGTGTCTTTCATACAGGTGACCATTGCCGACAGCTGTCTGTCATGCAGGTAACGAGTTGATTTGGAGCATCTACCTGGTCTGTAGGGGCCAGATCTCTTACTGGTTGGTGGGGGATCAAATACTTATTTCCCTCTGCAGAATGCAAATAAATTCATATACTTTCCACAATGTGATTTTCCGGATTTAATTTGTGATGTGCTATCTCTCACTGTTACCAATAACCTACCCTTCAATTATGGGCTGCTCATGTCTTTGTCAGTGGGCAAACTTACAAAATCAGCAAGGGATCAAATACTTATTTCCCCCACTGTATATATATTTATTTATTTATAAATATATATATATACATACATACACTAAAAAAAGGAAGATCTGGCTCTTACATAAGTACATATAAGTACATAAGTAATGCCACATTGGGAAATGACCAAGGGTCCATCGAGCCCAGCATCCTGTCCACGACAGTGGCCAATCCAGGCCAAGGGCACCTGGCAAGCTTCCCAAATGTACAAACATTCTATACATGTTATTCCTGGAATTGTGGATTTTTCCCAAGTCCATTTAGTAGTGGTTTATGGACTTGTTCTTTTGGAAACCGTCTAACCCCTTTTTAAACTCTGCCATGTTCTCCGGCAACGAATGCCAGAGTTTAATTATGCGTTGGGTCTGCAAATAGGTGGGAAAATGTGGGGTAGAAATGCAACAAATAAATAAATATTTTCTCCAATTTGTTTTAAATTTACTACACTGTAGTTTCATCGCATGCCCCCTAGTCCTAGTATTTTTGGGAAGCGTGAAGACACTTCACATCCACCTGTTCCACTCCACTCATTATTTTATAAACATCTATCATGTCTCCCCTCAGCCGTCTCTTCTCCAAGCTGAAAAGCCTAGCCTCCTTAGTCTTTCTTCATAGGGAAGTCGTCCATCCCCGCTATCATTTTAGTCGCCCTTCGCTGCACCTTTTCCAATTCTACTATATCTTTCTTGAGATGCGGCGACCAGAATTGAACACAATACTCAAGGTGCCGTCGCACCATGGAGCGATACAACGGCATTATAACATCCTCACACCTGTTTTCCATACCTTTCCTAATAATACCCAGCATTCTATTCGCTTTCCTAGCCGCAGCAGCACACTGAGCAGAAGGTTTCAGTGTATTATCGACGACGACACCCAGATCCCTTTCTTGGTCCGTAACTCCTAACGTGGAACCTTGCATGACGTAGCTATAATTCAAGTTCTTTTTGCCACATGCATCACCTTGCACGTGGGAAAAAAGAACCCGAATTAATGCTACGTCATGCAAGGTTCCACGTTAGGAGTTACGGACCAAGAAAGGGATCTGGGGTCTTTCACCAGTAGAAGAAGAAATGGAATAGAGTGAAATTTTTTTATGTTTAAAATCAATAGGCTGGAAATAACAGTGGTTCAATTCAAACTAGCAGGTCAAGAGACAGGAACAGCCAGTACTGCCCTAAAATAGCAAATGAACATGTGTCACTAAAGCAAAATGTGGAGTAAATTTACCCTTTCCATTTAAGACAGATAATTCTAAATAGCCTGCGTAATCCTTTGAAAACTTCCTTTAAAGCTCTAGCAAAGATTGGCCAGTCACTCAGAAGTCTCTTCGGATTCCTGTTCTGTGCTTTAGATTCTGAGCTTCTCCACATACCACAGATGTTTATTGCTATCTGACTTCAGCCTTCAAAGGCTGAGCTTCTTTTCATGGCTTCACGGTTATTAAAAAATGAAATCATCTAAGACTTAGCCTGAGCTTCATTATGCTTTTAATGAGATGTAATAATCAGCTATCAGACTTGTACTACCTTCTCAAAAATAGGATGAAGAAGACAGTGTGGGTCCGCCATGTCATTCCACACAATTTAGTCATATGTTCAGGTTGCCATCCCTTGCTCTATGGAAAGCTGGAAGAACGTGGAGGGGAAGCCACTGAAAACGACCCTTATTACACGATTGTGAATGTGGTCTACAAGCCAGCCTTAACTAACCCCTGAGCACCCAAACTAAAGGGACCTTTTACAAGCATCAGTAAGCTCAACGTGGGCTTACCGTATGCTAACCCGGAACTACCACCGCAGTGGCGTAGCCAAGAGTGGGCTCAGGTGGGCCCAGGCCCACCCAGTAGCAGCACACCTATGATTTGGCAGGCAGGGATCCCCAAGCCACACCAGCTGAAAACTCACAACAACTGTCCCTCCTGCATACCTTGTAAATAGCAGATCTTTGCCTGCATCGAGCAGCGACTGATACATACTGTGTGCACTGGCCCCACAGCCTTCCCTCTGATGTATTTCCACCTATGCAGGAACAGGAAGTTGCATCAGAGGGAAGGCTACGGGGCCAACATGAGCAATGTGTATTAATTTCTGCTCGATTCGGTGAAAATCGACTATTTAAAAGGTATGCGGGGGAGGGGGGATGTTTGAGGACCATATGGCGTGCAGGCAAGAGAGGGAGAGACCAAATCACTGTGGGATAGGGTGGAGTTCTTCTGCCCACCCATCTTTGGCCCAGGCCCACCCAAAATTGAGTGTCTGGCTACGCCCCTGTACCGGCTCAAAGCAGCTGCTGGCAGTAGTTCTGCCTCAAGTGTGCGCCATTTTATTTTATAGCGTGGTGCTAACCCGGCACTAATCACTGCGCACTGCCCGGTTACCACTGGGTTACTGCTGGAGCCTTTACCACCACTTCAATAGGTGGCAGTAAACGTTACATCGACTCCCCCCCCCCCCCCCCCCCCCCCCCCCGCATGGCCAAGTGGTAAGAGTACTTTTACAGCATGGCCATTTTTTTAAGGGGCTTTTTACCCGCTGCGGTAAAAAGGTCCCTGGTGCACGGGAAAAATGGCCCCCGCCACTACTGCAGGGCCCTTTTTCCCACAGCTTAGTAAAAGGACTCCTAAGGCATGCAGGGCAGATGTGTGTGCAAATTAATTAGGTGTCAAAGTGTTAATCAATAATTGGAGTTAATTGGCAGCAATTTGCATTTCTGTGCACATCTGCCCTAGTCGATATTCTATAACGTCAGCGCTTAAACTTTCTAGCGTACAATTAGTGTGGCCATGAAAGGGGTATGGATGGATCAGGGGGAGTTCCTAGAATTTAGGTGCTGTTCTTTGCGTGCCCAGCCCCTGAAAATTAAGTACCAGCATTTATACCGTATTTCAGTAGACGTAAATGCTGACGTCTAAAGTTGGGTGCAGGAATCCATTCTAAGCATTATTTTATAAGGGGCACTCTGCATGGAGCACCTTCTATAAAATGCTAGTTTAGCAAGGATCTTTCCAGCACCTAATTTTGTGTGTCATTTAATGAATCTGACCCTAATGTCCGACCGAATGAACTTGCCTGAAAAACTGAGAAAAGAAATTAATGCACCGTGAAAAATGTAGAAAAGAAGACCAGGAAGTTCCACCCTGAAGTTAGGTGACTTGATTTTTCACTCATTCAGGGGTCCTTTTACTAAGGTGCGCTGAAAAATGGCCTGCGGTAGTGTAGACGCATGTTTGGGGCATGCACAGCGCAACAACACAAAATGCCAATTTAAAATTTTGGCCAAAAATGGACATGCGGCAAAATGAAAATTGCCGTGCATCCATTATGGGTCTGAGACCTTACCGCAAGCCATTTACCTAGCGATAAGGTCTCATGCGGTGACCGGGCAGCAATGGTCTACACGTGTCAAATGTCACTTGATGTGCGTAGCTGACGCGTGTCAAAAAATAAAAAATATTTTTGGGCGCATGTACTGGACATGCGCCAAAATTGAAACTACCACAAGGGCTACGCGGTAACCAGGTGTTAAAAGTCCAATTTGGCGCACATTGGATATGCATAGGCACCTATGGGCTTAGTAAAAGCGCCCCTCAGAAAGTACAAAGACTAGGGGATATGCGATGAAATTGCATGGAGATACTTTTAAAACAAATAGGAGGAAATTTTTTTTTTCACTCAAAGAATAGTTAAGCTCTGGAACAAGCTGCAGGAGGATGTGGTAACGGCGGTTAGCATTATCTGGGTTTAAAAAAAAGGTTTGGACAAGTTCCTGGAGGAAAAATCCATAGTCTGTTATTGAGATGGATATGGGGAAGCCACTGCTTCCCTCGGGATTGGTAGTATGGAAGGATGCAACTAATTGGGTTTCTGCCAGGTACTTGTGACCTGGATTGGCCACTTTTGGAAGCAGGATTCTGGGCTTGATGGACCATCGGTCTGCCCCAGTAGTGGGAGCCCAGTCCTCCTGAATTCAACATGTGAGGAAAGAAGATATTAAAAAGTTAAGAGGGAGGGGAATAAGAATTAGGGAAGATGGTATAACAGGGATTTATGAACTGTATGTTGCACTGCTGCTTTAACATAAGAGGCAGTAATGAAAAGCAATGCACCATGCCAAATGTTGACATGATATGTCTCATTTACCATTGTAGCCAGTTTAAGTTTCCTTTGAGTAGAAGTGACCCAAGACCGCGAAACTAAATAAACATTCATGTCAAATAAGCAATTGTATGTTCTGAAATCATTCATCAAAGACCTAAAAATTCCAAGACATTTTCTGATTTATATTCACGTTGGAAGCTAAAGAGGGCATGCCATGTGAGCCCAGCCCCCTGAAATTAAAATTAGATATAAGAAAGAGCTCAGAGCAACTGGGTGGAGAGAACATTTTTACAAAACCAGCAAAGATTTAGTAGCGCAAGCTTTTGGAATGATTAGGATCCTTCACTCAGTACAAAAATACGTCTCTGATGTTGCATCTTTGTAGCTCATTGAGGACTAATCAGATGACGAAAACAGAGCTCCAAAGCTAGATACAAATATATCATGTTAGTCTGATAAGAGGGTCTCACCTACACCTTGCTTTTTTAACTTTTCTTTTATTTATTTATTTTTTTGCTATTATGTGGATTAACATAGCAACCAGGTGACTTCAAAGGATCAGTCAAATGTATAATAAGCACTCCCAGTTTATTGATTGCCTGAGATTTATGGCATTCTGTCATTTGCATTAAAGCTGAAAGACAAGATGGAATTTAGATTTAGGTACTCACTTTTCCAATACTGAGCTCAGGGCAAGTTCCAGTGAGCTACAGTAGGTAGTGCCCCTGCGGGCTTACAATCTTAGAGCCTGGTTTACTAATGTAAGTTCTTAAAAAAAATTGCTACTCACCTAATGTTCACAGAGAAGTCAAAGTGAGGTACAATAAATACATTACAAAAAAAGTCCAGTAACATAAAATACAAAAGATACAGAATAACACTAAACAAAATAAATAAAACAACACAAAACACCCAGTTGGTATTATGCCAGCAATAGCCTGTGTGCATTCACATGTTGATGCTCAAATGCATTAGCAATATGCCTGATGTGTGTTAGGCATCAAAAAAAATATCTATATTACATTCTATATCAGTACTTCTCAACACATGCCTTGGGGCACACCCAACCAGTCAGGGTTTCAGGATATTCCCAATGAATAAGCAATAAAGATTTTCATATCAAGGAGGAGTGGCCTAGAGGTTAGAGGCCTAGTGGTTAGGGCACTGGTCTTGCAATCCAGCGGTGGCTGGTTCAAATCCTGCTGCTGCTCCTTGTGATCTTGGGCAAGTCACTTAACCCTCAATTGCCTCAGGTACAAACTTAGATTGTGAGCCCTCCTGCGACAGAGAAATATCCAGTGTACCTGAATGTAACTCACACCTTGAGCTACTACTGAAAAAGGCGTGAGCAAAATCTAAATAAAATAATAAATAAATCTCTTTTATGATTTTTCATTGTGGATATCCTGAAAACAGGACTGGCTGGGTGTTCCCCAAGGAATGTGTTCTGAACCACTGCCGTATATATAGTATCCTATATAGTATCCACTGGGTGCTGATCCAAGATCTGCATGCAACTCAATTGGATAACAAGCCATTAACAAGCAATAATTGAAGGCTAATGACTAATTATTGATGCTAATTGACCCCAATTAAGATTTGCACATGCATCAGGCTGTGAGCTATTCTGTAACACTGGGCACCCAAATCTCATAGCGTGAAACCCACACAAACCAAAAACGTTTGGGAACCCCAGAGCTACCAGATGTCCCATTGCAATTAAAGGGCCCTTTTACAAAAATGTGCTAAGCGCAGGTTTTAGCGCACATTAACTGTTAGCGCTCATGCATACTCTACACTAATAACAGCTACTGTGGCAAAAATCCTGCGCTAGTTGCTTAACGCAGCATAGGGTGGTGTTTGGGTGGAGTCTGGACACGCAGTGCACACTGCAATTAGCAATGCGCTGTGCGTAATTAATGCACTGCAGTAATTAATGCGCTGTCAAATGTGCAGTTAGCACAGATGCACTTAATCCCACCTCTAGAGGTGAGATTAGATAAATCCGCATTAATCACATTTGACATTAACCTGCAGTAGGGAACTGGCCTGTGTGGTAAGTGCAGGGGGAATGCTGGATATACTCCCAAAAGTTACCACACCTAACATGCTCTCGACCAGATTCTATATATGGCACCCAATTTAACGTGCATAACTTAATTGAATAATGAACCAATCAGCACTGATAATTGATCAGCATTAATTGTCCCTAATTAGGATTTACTCACATATCGTATCCTATAACGATCTGCGTGTAAACCCTAAAGTACGTAGCAATTTGGGGGCATGGCTAGAAGTGTTTTGGGGGAATTCTGGGGGTATTCCTAAATTTTATGCATGTACATATTGGAAGGTCTCCACCACCGGGAGACTCTTGGAAAAGTCTCCTGCACCGGGAGACTCTGGAGTCCCTCGGCCCTTTAGCTGAGCTGTGTGTGTAATCCACTGCTAAAGAGCACAAGGCAATCCACAAGGTCAGATCATTATACTTTATTGTAATCCCTTTGTGTCAACTGCTCCTCCAAAGGTAGTTCCAACCACAGCATTTCTCAAGAAGCATATCAGTTCAACAGCATAGTATTCAAAACAAGACCAACCCCCCCCCCCCAAAAGGTTCAAAAATCTCAGCAGTTCATATGAAGCAATTATGCAAAGCAATTCTTCAAACAAAGTAGCTCAAAAAGGGCTCAAACTCCCAGCAGTTCATGTATAGCAGATATGCAAAGTAATTCTCCAAACACGGTAGCTCCAGAAAGGGTTCAAACCCTCCCCAGCAGTTCATGTCAGCAGTTAGGCAAAACAATTCCCCAAACAAAGCAGTTCAGAAAGTGTTCAAACTCCCCAGCAGTTCATGTAAGCAGTTAGGCAAAACAATTCCCCAAACAAAGCAGTTCAGAAAGTGTTCAAACTCCCCAGCAGTTCATGTATAGCAGTTATGCCCAAAACCACCACTCCTCCTCTCTCCCTTTCAAAAGAAATCAACCTAGGGAGAGTGGCAAGGGTCCCTCCCCAACCAGGCCAGCATTATACCCTGACCACCACCCGCATGACCCTTCCATGGTAAACCTGTTCTCTCAGCTCCCCTCGTAGGATAGCCACCTTTTCACTTCTTCTACCAGGCTCTCCTCCCAAGCAGCCCTCTGCTGTTTCACCTCCTTTCCTTCCAATTTAGTCAGAGCAGCAATCTCCATCGGCTCCTCTTGCTCTAGTTCTTCCTCCTTTTCTTCCCCTTGCCAGTCCATAGGTTCCTCCCCACACCCATTGCTCAGCTGCTCTCCATTTGCTTGATCGGGCAGGTTCAGAACTCCTTCCCTCATCCTGGCTCTCTGGGACAGGTTTTTCCAACTCCCTTCTCTTGCCCTTCTCATGACCTCCTCTGTGGGCTGTTGGGGATTGAAGTCCCTGCTTCTACCATAGGATCTACTCAGGGGCTGCTGGGAATTGTAGTTTTTTCCTTTTCTCCAGGGGAAAAGACTCCTTCCTTTCTCTACCCAGTCTCCCTCCCTCTCAAGCCTCCTCATTTCTCCATGTGCCTTCATTCTCCCTCTCACCCTCATATTCCTCACAATATAGAATAATGCCTAACTGTAGGCTCATAGCAGGCCTAATTGCACATGTCTACAGTTAGGCGCAGTTATGCACTAACTGCGATTCTATTTAGAACACATACACCTTATAGAATCACTCTAACCCCCAGATTCTATATAATGCACCTAGAGATCCACGCTGAAATCCAAGTGGATTCTATAACAATGCAACTTAACAAGCTTAACAAGTAATGACTGCTGATAACAGCACTTAACAAGCAATAATGAGCACAGAGATATTGAAAATGCCCTCAGAAGCATTACCACCTTTAGTGAGGGCTTATTATTTATTGACACTGATTAGAATTTATGTGCACAACTCGCTAAGGGTATTCTATAACGGAGTGTACCAAACTTCTAACTCGCGCAAAAGAGGGCAAGATTATGGGCGGGAAATGGGCGTTTCATGGGTGTTCTGAAATTTATGCACGTAGTTATAGAATATAACCGTCTAACCTTCAAAATCTGCTCGTTAACTCACAAGATTATCTGTGGGGAGGCCCCTGCCTACATGGAAGATTTGATAGATCTATCATCCAGAAATGCTTCCTTGACAGCTCGATCATACCTCAACTTACACTACCCAAGCTATAAATCTGTTCGATATAAATTGCTCTTTTCCTCATCCTTCTCCTAAGTCAGCCCAAAGTCTTGGAACAGTCTAACAAGGTCCTTAAAAGAGATTGCTGATCATCAAATTTTCAAGAAATCCTTAAAAACATTTTTGTTTGAGAAGGCTTATCCCAACTACATCACTCAGTCCGCACCTTCTTCCTCTTGACTGAACCTGTTTCAAACAGTTATTCAGTCAATACCCTCATTGATATATAACTTTATGTAATTTTGTAAGCCGCATTGTGCCCGCTTTTATGGGAAAATGTGGGGTATACATGTACTATAAATAAATAAATATGGCTCAGTGAGCATAAATCTACGCACCAGGATTTATGCCACATTTTCATTGGTCTAAATGGATGTGCATAGTCTTAGGTGCTGAAATATCAACTACTTATATTGTATAATCGGTGCCTAAATCTAGGTATTAAATTTCCAATGCCGATTTTTAGGCGCTACTTAGAGAATTTGGATCTCTAAATGCAAAAACTTAGCCTCACTTTAGTAAAAGGGCTCCAAGCTCTGACACCAGCTATAGAGTGGCCTGGAAACTGTGATAAGAACATAAGAACAGCCATATTGGGTCAGACCAATGATCCATCTAGCCCAGTATCCTGCTTCCAACAGTGGCCAATCCAGGTCACAAGTACCTAGCAGAAACCTAATTAGTGTTTCATTATGAAGTGGGAAGCACAGAATATACTCTTGAATGGCGTATGCCATGATGGAACATTGTAAGCCACATTGAGCCTGCAAATAGGTGGGAAAATGTGGGATACAAATGCAATAAATATTATTAATCTTTTTATTAAACCTGCCTCATAGTGAGGTGGCAAGCATAGAATATTATTAATCTCTGTATTAAACCTCAAAGGCAGGGCAAACGCAGTATTTTCGCCTGTGAATCACTATGCATAAAGGCTTTCTCCTGATTATGCAATTACAACCAGGCCGTAGAGCATGCAACATTCTGTAAACATCCTGTCTTTGGAGAACTGCATACATGTCACATGTTATAACTGACAAGCTACCATTCTCCTATCACCATCGCTCTACTTCCCATCTGTGCCATTCCCTGAGCTAAATTAGTCATACGTACATTAAATGATCCTCTCCCTATCATCAAGCATTTTTTTTTCTTGGGGGGGAGATGGATTAATGTCATGACTTTGAACTGAAATCTGTCATGTTAGGCTTTTACAATAATCCACAGCCATCATCACATGATATCAAGAGAGTGAGACTCCACACTGTGCCAAACAGCTTTGGTATTACAATGCACACACCTTCATTTCGCCAGGAGGCTTTATACATGATTCTGTGGGAAGTGTTGGCAAGTTCTGGAGAGGTAATTCCCATTATCACTTCTAGTGTTCTAAGGTAAATAAGGCATGAAGAAGATAGAGGATCTTCAATGGGCCATGGAGAATATTTGTTGAAGTGATGACTGCAGGCAAGAAACTGCTTTCTATTATGTGACTCTTTCTTAATACAACATCTCCATCCTGAGTATTTTAACTGTTGTACAGAAGGGGTTAAATTCTATAAATGGCGCCCACAAAATCAGCACCGAGAAAAAAAGTACTAAGTACAATTCTATAAACACCTCAAGGTGTCAGCCTATCAGGTATGATTAATTTTGGTTTCTATTCTGCAGTAGTCCCTTGCCAGTTTCTAAGCCCTGGCCCATTACCAGAGTATATAACCAGGCTATGCAGAGGCCAGTGACGTACCAAGGGGGGGGGCGGTCCACCCCGGGTGCACGCCGCTGGGGGGGTGCCGCGGCGCGCGCCTGTCAGCTGAGTTTGCTGACTTCGCTAACTTCGCTGCAGCTCCCTCTACCCCGGAACAGGTTACTTCCTGTTCCAGCCGGGGCAGAGGGAGCTGCAGCAAAGTTAGCGAAGTCAGCGAACTCAGCTGACAGGTGCGCGCCACGGCACCCCCCCCAGCGGCGTGCACCCGGGGGGGGGTGTCATTTCACCGGGGGGGGGGGGGGGGCGCGCATCGGCGCTCCACCCCAGGTGTCATGCCGGCTAGGATCGCCACTGGCAGAGGCAAAGGTTGCTACGAGACAATACAGTAGGAAGATATTGGATAACGGCTCATATTCTATTGTGAAATAGGTGTTCTAACTTGCAATATCATGAGAGCCTCGCACATGTGTTTGCTGTAGATTCAGTTGAGGGTCTTTTTACTAAGGTGTGCTGAAAAATGGCCTGCAGTAGTGTAGATACATGTTTTGGGCAAGCGCAGAATTATTTTTTAGCGCACCTACAAAATAGTGCCTTTTTTTTGCCGAAAACGGATGTGTGGCAAAATGAAAATTGCTGCGCGTCCATTTTGGGTCTGAGACCTTACTGCAAGACATTGATCTAGTGGTAAGGTCTCACGCGGTAACCAGGCGGTAATGGTCTATGCGCATCAAATGCCACTTTTTTTCAGATGCGCATAGTGGACGCGCGCCAAAATTGAAATTACCGCAAGGGCCATGCGGTAACCGGGCAGTAACTCCAGTTTGGCGCATGTTGGGCGCACGAAGGTGCCTACGTGGCTTAGTAAAAGGGCCCCTTGGTTTGGTATTAGGCTCTTCATCACTTTACATTGGCAGTGTTGGGCTGTTTTTTAGTCATCTCTCAAAACTGTATTTTGTTAATCAAAAAAGTTTCATAAGACTGATAGGTAAACTGGTTTATTCCTTGGGTGTTTATGACCATGTTAGTTGCATGCTCTTTCACATTGTTGGGATGATATCAACCAGTTATAAAAACAGAAGGCCAAGATGGTGATGGAAAGGACACCCTGAGTGTTTGCTCCTCATCTTTCATTGGCTACGCTATATTCTATGACTCTAACCCCCTCTTGGTATGGGGAAGAAGAGGAAGGGAGCCACTTGTCAGCACCCTCTGGTTTTAGCGGTTCCCCGGAGGATGAGTCAGCTGACATTGGAGAAGTTTGGAGTCGCACTTGGGCCTGAGACACCACCCCCTTCCACTCTGCCGAGAAGATCATCGAGCAGCAGCATAGAAGGGGTTTCTTTGATTCCTTAACAGAGGCTTAACCCACCCTAACCCAGAAGCAATAGCTGAAGCTTTTTGGAAGAGTGCCAGCCTGTGGCCCTCCTGCTGCAGCCTCCTGCCTGTTGGAAACATCCTGTGCCTCCGGGAATCAATTGCAGCCTTCAGTCAACAAGGAAGCATGGAATCAGGGTGAAAGTGCTCCGGTTCTTGGGTTCTTGCGGTGAAGGAGTTACACAAGCCTCAGGTGATGACACTGGATTCTCTGTGGTATGCAATCCAAGTACTTAATTCCTCAATGCTAAAATAATCAGAAAAGTTCATTTCTGATATAGAAACTGTGAATAAAGCTGTGGAGGTCCAGACCCAAATAATGGCTCAGCACTTTGTAAAGTTACAATTCTATGAGAGTAAAATTTCAGAATTACAATTATTGTACAAAGCTATGGTAAAAGGTAAGAAGTCTACTGCCAGGAGACTTGAATTTATGGACAATCAGCTAAGAAAAAAATAAGT
The DNA here is from genome assembly GCF_901765095.1 of Microcaecilia unicolor. Taxonomy (NCBI): domain Eukaryota; kingdom Metazoa; phylum Chordata; class Amphibia; order Gymnophiona; family Siphonopidae; genus Microcaecilia; species Microcaecilia unicolor. The sequence goes on along the minus strand of NC_044038.1, from coordinate 210,130,609 downwards.
TGAGATTTTTAAATTTCCCTAAATATCCACTCATTGCTCCTGTGGATATGGTGTGGAAGTACTTAATAGAGATATTGAATATGCCCTCAGAAGCATTACCACCTATAGTGAGGGCTTATTATTTATCTCTTGAGTAAATCTTCCGATCCTGTAGATCCACAAGTAGCTCTTTCTCCTTCTCCTGGGATGAATTAACAGAATTCTTGGAATCATCACTCAATGTTATAACTCAAAGGACCACTTTGGTAGTGACATTCACATTGGAACCAGACCATAACGGACCGTTAAGCAGTTTTATGTATGTATTTCTGCAATACGGGGAAATTGTTTTGGGGATCAAGAGTATGGGTACTTCCTGATGTGGCTTGAATGACTCAGAAATGATGCCAGGAATTCGTGGCACTGAGGGGGGTCTTTTACTAAGCTGCAGTAGAAGTTTTAGCTATGGTAGAAATCAGCTGGCGGTAAATGCTGAGACATACATAGGAATATTTATTTATTAGGATTTATTTACCGCCTTTTTGAAGGAATTCACTCAAGGCGGTGTACAGGAAGAATAAATGAAACATGATCAACAGACAATTACAGCAGTAAAAATATTCAAATATAATGAGTGTCTTGGCGTTTACCACCAGCTGATTTCTTCCGCGAGCTAAAAACGCTACTGCGGCTTAGTAAAGACCCCCTTAGAGCTTTGGTCCTTGGCCTTACTTTTCTATTATGATTTCTTTGTTTTTGTGTGTTATCTCATTAGGGTAAAATATATGGAACCAATATTCAGACCATGGGAGGTAGCTGAGCTTCCTCCTGTGGTCAGTGTTGACGAAGTTTCCGGTGACAGGCATTGAATATCCGGTTTCTTTTTGGCCAGTTTAAATATAACCAGCTAAGCCAATAGTCAGCACTGGCTGGTTATGTTTAAACTGGCCAAATATTGCCACAAAACGTAGGGGTCCTTTTACTAAGATGCGCTGAAAAATGGCCTGCGCTAGTGTAGGCATGTGTTTTGGACAGACGCTGATCTATTTTTCAGAGCAACTGTAATAAATGCCTTTTTAAAATTTTGTCCGAAAATGGACGTGCAGCAAAATGAAAATTGGCGTGTCTCTATTTTGGGTCTGAGACCTTACCGCCTCCTATTGACTTAGCTGTAAGGTCTCACATGTTAACCGGGTGGTAGTGATCTACACGTGTAAAATGCCTTTTACTGCCCGGTGAGCGCCGCGCACGAGAAAATAAAAATTATTTTCCGGCATGCGTAAAGAATGAAATTACCGCCCAGGCCATGCAGTAGCCGGGCGGTAATTGCAAATTGGCACACTATGGCATGTGTAGGCACCTATGCGACTTAGCAAAAGGGCCCCTTAGCTAGTGATGTTCTAAAAATTGGCGGATAACTGATTATATTGAGCAACATAACTGGCTATGTGCTAAGCACTAACCAACGATAGTTATAAGTACATAAGTATTGCCATACTGGGAAAGACCAAAGGTCCATCGAGCCCAGCATCCTGTTTCCAACAGTGGCCAATCCAGGTCACAAATACCTGGCAAGATCCCAAAAATGTACAAAACATTTTATACTGCTTATCCCAGAAATAGTGGATTTTCCCCAAGTCCATTTAATAACGGTCTATGGACTTTTCCTTTAGGAAGCTGTCCAAACCTTTTTTAAACTCCGCTAAGCTAACCGCCTTTACCACATTCTCTGGCAACGAATTCCAGAGTTTAATTACACATTGAGTGGAAGAAAAATTTTCTCTGATTCGTTTTAAATTTACTACATTGTAGCTTCATCACATGTCCCCTAGTCCTAGTATTTTTGGAAAGCGTGAACAGACACTTCACATCTACCAGTTCAACTGCACTCATTATTTTATAGACCTCTATCATATCTCCCCTCAGCCGCCTTTTCTCCAAGCTGAAGAGCTCTAGCCACTTTAGCCTTTCCTCATAGGTAAGTCGTCCCATCCCCTTTATCATTTTCGTCGCCCTTCTCTGCACCTTTTCTAATTCCACTATATCTTTTTTGAGATAGCCAGCTAACTCCTGCTGAATATCGCCAGAGAGCCTGCTACATACTATTTAACCAAGAGGTGCCCTTCCTGTCTGGTTAAATGGTTTTGAATATCGGGGGGGGGGGGGGGATGAGTTTTTTTAACCCAAAGAATTATTGGAATTTATTTCAGCTAGAGAGGAACCTAGTATCAGGGTATGACACCCTCACTGTAGTAGTGGGCTTGGGGAGTGATAGCTTCTTTCCTTTATATTTTTCTTTATATTTAGTTAATTTTCCATGTCTTTGAATTTAAAATAGCCTCTTGTTTGTTCTGCTTTTTCTTACTTGTTGTGGACGAATAGATTTATTCAGTATTTCTTTAATGCGATGTATCACGTCGATGATTAGTTCTTATATCACAACTGTTTGCTGTTATTGTATACATGAAAATATTAATAAATAAGAGAAGGCAGGAGATGTGTAGGTAAATATTACTGAACACACTCGACAAAAGAGAAATATCCCGAGTTTAGACATACACAAATAGATATAGCATATTATTCATCAATGCTGTACTGGACATGTTTCATTGAAAAATGTATAAAATTCTTTGTACTCATAATAGAACACTGAAGGAGTGGGGGAGGGGATTATAGAAAAATGGGGTATAAGAGTGGAATGGAGAATGACGAAAAGGTTTTCAGAAAGGACAAAACAGAAGTAATTCTATAACTGAGCACCTATAAATAGATGCGGCAAAATGAAAACTGGCGTGTCTATTTTGGGTCTGAGACCTTACCGCCTCCCATTGACTTAGCCATAAGGTCTCACACGTTAACCGGGTGGTAGTGATCTACACGTCTAAAATGCCTTTTACTGCCTGGTGAGCACCGGGGTGGGGTGAGGTACCCACCCCACAATAGCCAGGCCCCCTGCAACCAGTCACAAAATCTATGACAAGGCAGAATTGGTGTGTAGAGCCTGAGCTCTTTCATTAAAACTTGGGGTCCATGGGTCAATTTTAGCAGACAATGGAAAAGGTGCTGGTACTCAGTACAATCAAGTACCCCCTGTTTATATCCCATATACTACCAGAGAGGTGTTTACCGACTCTGGTATGAACAAATGCAAAGTGATTTTGTGGTAAAATAAGGCTCATGTGGAACAGACACATTAGGGAGTCGTAGAGCGGAAGAGTTATGTTATGTCCATTATGTGCTTTGGTTTCGTTGTGTTGCAGAGTTCAGACATTTAAGTTGGATCGGTAGGGTATGCCTTTTTAAACAGGTTAGTTTTTAGAGATTTCCGGAAGTTTAGGTGGTCATACGTTGTTTTCACGGCTTTTGGTAGTGCGCTCCACAGTTGTGTGCTTATGTAGGATAAACTAGATGCACATGTTGATTTATATTTAAGTCCTTTGCAGCTTGGGTAGTGGAGATTTAGATATGTTCGTGTTGATCCGGATGTGTTTCTGGTTGGTAGGTCTATGAGGTTTGGATATAACAAAAGAGAGGGAACGAAGTACAAACTAAAGTCCAAACAGAAAAAACAGCACCACGGGCCTTTAAAAGTGGAACACAGTTCTTTAATGAATGAGCCTTGACAAAAAGACCCCTGACGCAGGTGCTAGTCACCGAAACACGGCCCGTGTCGGGTCTTTTTGTCAAGGCTCATTCATTAAAGAACTGTGTTCCATTTTTAAAGGCCCATGGTGCTGTTTTTTCTGTTAGGTCTATGAGGTTTGTCATGTATCCCAGGGCTTCGCCGAAGATAATTTTATGAACCAGGGTGCAGATTTTGAAAGCAATACGTTCTTGAATTGGGAGCCAGTGCAGTTTTTCACGGAGGGGTTTTGCGCTTTCAAATCGCGTTTTTCCAAATATAAGCCTGGCTGCCGTGTTTTGAGCGGTCTGGTAAGGAGGTCCACCATTTGGTTCCTAGGTAAGTGAAGTCTGCAGAGTGGACAGTTTTGTAGATTACTTTTTTGCAATTTGGGAGATGTAGTCCGAGATAGTCTCTTGCCTCACAATTAGTATTTCTTTGAGGTAAGTTTATTAATGGTACCATATAGTCTGGAGCTGTGCCATTTAGGATTTGAAAGGTAAAGGCACAAAGTTTGAAGGTGACTCTTGCATTGATGGAAAGCCAGTGTAGCTTGATTACTAAAGGGGAGGCACTTTCAAAACAAAAGATTTTATATATGAACCTGGCTGCAGTGTTTTGAGCTGTTTGGAGTTTTTTCGACAGGTACTCCTTACAACCACCATATATAACATTACAATAGTCGAATTGGGATAATGTTAATGATTGTACCAATAATCTGAAAGTTTCTACTACTACTATTTAGCATTTCTATAGCGCTACAAGACGTACGCAGCGCTGCACAAACATAGAAGAAAGAAAGTCCCTGCTCAAAGAGCTTACAATCTAATAGACAAAAATAAAGCAAGCAAATCAATTAATGTGTAGAGGAAAGAGGAGAGGAGGGTAGGTGGGGGCGAGTGGTTACAAGTCAAAAGCAATGTTAAAGAGGTGGGCTTTCAATCTAGATTTCTGATGAGAAATAGGGTCTGATCCTTTTCAGTTTCCATTCTGCAGTATATCATTCATCACTGCAGTTCAGAGTTATGCAGCATTTTGTTCATGGGTGTCATAATCACCATCAGGATCCTTAATGATTCATTCACACACACGAAAAAAAGATGGGTCTGTAAATATTAGAACGGTATTTAGACGGTATTTGGGGGCAAGTAATGGAGCAGAGAGTATGTGAAGAGCAAAGAATACACTGGCACTGCAGAGCCTTATAAATAACTACCTGAAACCCAATAGGGATTGTATCTCTCTGAGGAATGGGATGAAGACGAAAACTGTGCTGCGGGCGATAGCTCTCAGAATCACCTATTACCTAAATTCCCAACAGCTTAAAGGTAAATCCTTTTAAGAGATTTAAGATTCTTTGAAGAAGTGCCCAGGTATACTGCAAAAACTAATTTAGAAATACTTTGCTAGCATTTATAGAAGCTTCTTGCTACACAGAAAATGTTCCATAAACTGTAATTTACACATAACGAAAGCCAACCAAGTGAATGCAAAAGATCGAACTAAAAGGAAAGAGAGTAAAATGCAAATTTTGAACAGACCAGTCGATAGGATATTTTTTGTCTACGTTACTACAGCTTTCTTCTTCCATTCAGAGGGTACCTCTATAAAGAGGGACCTACGTCTAGGTGCCCAGAGGGCATCTATCTGCAGCCTATTCTATAAAGAAAGGTAGGCACCTACTTTCATAACCAAATATATATGTGCATAGGTATTAGACACAAGCCCTTAACACCAGCCATAGAGCTGATGTAAATACTTACACTTGAATTGTTAAAAAAAGGTGCATAATTTATAGTGTTCTGTAATTTGCATGTGTAACTGCATGCAAGCCCTACTCCACCCATATGCATGCCCAAACAATGTGGCATCATATTTAGATGCCAGGTTATACAATAGCAAATAGCTGGAATGTGATTGCTATGACACAGCAGAACATTTTAAGATGATTTTGTCTTGGGAGGTGATTCAACATTTATTGGAAGAGGAGAAGGAATCTGCAAAAATATACAAGAGGGCTCATTCACAAGAGTTTGCCCATAATCAGCCCTAACTATCTCTTTTTGTCCTGCTAAACGTTGTTCAGGTAATGATTTACCCAGAACAACTTTAGCCATTAGTGGAAGGGTTTTAACTGTGAAGATCTGTGCGACAAACTTTCAAAGTTAGACCAACTCTTTCAATGTGGACCCTTAAATCTCTGAGGGCCTCCCGTGCTGCCGATTCCCAGTGCAGCAATTGAGAGGAAGCCCATTCAGGGGGTCTTTTACTTAGGCGCGCTGGCGCTTTTAGCGCGCATTAAAAATAGGTGTGCGCTGTCCCATAGAGATCAGGGTGGCAGCATTTAATGGCAGCAGGAGAATAGCATCTCCCCTGCCTTCCCTATCGTGCTATCCCTGTCCCCATCCTGTATCCGACATCTCCTCCCTGTTCCCTGTCCCCTCTGCCGCTGTCCTACCTGTTGCTGGATTCAGATGGAATTTGAAAGAAGAGTCAGCACTGCACTGGGCTTATACACACAGGCTCATGCTCAAGTGTTACATAAATAGTTACATAGTAGATGATGACAGAAAAAGACCTGCACAGTCCATCCAGTCTGCCCAACAAGATAAACTCACATGTGCTACTTTTTGTGTATACCTTACCTTGATTTGTACCTGTCCTTTTCAGGGCACAGACCGTATAAGTCTGCCCAGCACTATCCCCGCCTCCCAACCACCAGTCCCGCCTCCCACCACCGGCTCTGGCACAGACCGTATAAGTCTGCCCAGCACCATCTCTGCCTCCCGCCACCGGCTCTGCCACCCAATCTTGGCTAAGCTCCTTAGGATCCATTCCTTCTGAACAGGATTCCTTTATGTTTATCCCACGCATGTTTGAATTCCGTTACCGTTTTCGTTTCCACCACCTCCCACGGGAGGGCATTCCAAGCATCCACTACTCTCTCCGTGAAAAAATACTTCCTGACATTTTTCTTGAGTCTGCCCCCCTTTAATCTCATTTCATGTCCTCTCATTCTACTGCCTTCGAATCTCCGGAAAAGGTTCATTTGCAGATTAATACCTTTCAAATATTTGAACGTCTGTATCATATCACCCCTGTTTCTCCTTTCCTCCAGAGTATACATGTTCAGGTCCGCAAGTCTCTCCTCATACGTCTTGTAACGCAAATCCCATACCATTCTCGTAGCTTTTCTTTGCACCGCTTCAATTCTTTTTACATCCTTAACAAGATACGACCTCCAAAACTGAACACAATACTCCAGGTGGGGCCTCACCAATGACTTATACAGGGGCATCAACACCCCCTTTCTTCTGCTGGTCACACCTCTCTCTATACAGCCTAACAACCTTCTAGCTACGGCCACCGCCTTGTCACACTGTTTTGTCGCCTTCAAATCCTCAGATACTATCACCCCAAGATTCCTCTCCCCATCTGTACCTATCAGACTCTCCCCGCCTAACACATACGTCTCCCGTGGATTTCTACTCCCTAAGTGCATCACTTTGCATTTCTTCGCATTGAATTTTAATTGCCAAACCTTAAACCATTCTTCTAGCTTCCATAGGTCCTTTTTCATGTTTTCCACTCCCTCCGGGGTGTCCACTCTTGTTGTTCTCCTCCCCCTCCCCCCCACCACCAACACCAGGAACTCTTGTGTTGGATTGGAATGGGATACAAGAGCAATTGATCACAGGTCTGTGATTGAAGGACCCATGCTGGCATTGAGTGTGCTTTCATCTTCTGCCTGGGTCTGAGAATATAGTAACATAGCAGATGACAGCAGATGATGACCTGTACGGTCCATCCAGTCTTCCCAACAAGATGAACTCACAGTATAGGGTATGATGTGATATGTATGAAGAGAGGCTTGCTGACCTGAACATGTACACCCTGGAGGAAAGGAGGAACAGGGATGATATGATACAGACGTTCAAATATTTGAAAGGTATTAATCCGCAAACAGATCTTTTCCGGAGATGGGAAGGCGGTAGAACGAGAGGACATGAAATGAGATTGAAGGGGGGCAGACTCAGGAAGTATTTTTTCACGGAGAGGGTGGTGGACGCTTGGAATGCCCTCCTGCGGGAGGTGGTGGAGATGAAAACGGTAACGGATTTCAAACATGCGTGGGATATGCATAGAGGAATCCTGTGCAGAAGGAATGGATCCTCAGAAGCTTAGCTGAAATTGGGTGGTGGAGCAGTTGGGGGGAAGAGGGGGTGGTGGTTGGGAGGCGAGGATAGAGGAGGGCAGAGCCGGTGAAGGGAGGCGGGACTGGTGGTTGGGAGGCGGGAAATACTGCTGGGCAGACTTATATGGTCTGTGCCCTGAAAAGGACAGGTACAAATTCAAGGTAAGTTATACACATATGAGTTTGTCTTGGGCAGACTGGATGGACCATGCAGGTCTTTTTCTGCCGTCATCTACTATGTTACTATATGTTACTTGAACTTGATTTATCCTTGCCATTTTCAGGGCACAGACCTTAAAAGTCTGACTGGCACTAGTCTTGTTCTCCAGTTACTGAAGCTGAATCTGTCCAGCTACGATCAGGACACAGACTGTAGAAGTCTGCCCAACTCTGCCTTTGCTTCCCAATTACTGGTGTTACCACCTAATCATCTCTAAGCTTCTTTGGTTCCATGCCTTCTAGACAGGATTTCTTGTGTTTATCGCACACATTTTTGAATTCCATTACCATTTTCATGGGAGGGTATTCCAGGTATCTACCACCCTCTCCATGAAAAAAGCACTTCCTGATATTATTCCTAGAATAGACTGCATGAGGAGAAAAGCTATGTTGAAATTGTTGTGCCATTGGAACACAGCTTTTCTCCTGATGCAGTCTATTCTGGTGAAACAGGGTACTCTGTCGAGAATATGGAAGTTTATGCTACTCTATGAAGAAATGATGGCGTGACTCTTGTTCTGCATTTGGAATGACTGCAGGACATTTCAGATAAGTGTGTTGCCTTCTCTGTTCGGCTTTATGCATACTGTTGAACTGTTCCTGTTTCTTAAGTTTTGACTAGTTTGATATAATTTGTACCCTGTTATCACAATGTCCCATTGATTGTCTTCCTTCCACTGAGTCTCTGAGATGCCTATTATATCTACATCATCATTTAGTGCTATATACTCTAACTTTCCCATCTTATTTTTTAGGCTTCTAGCATTTGTATACAGACACTTCAAATTGTGCTTTTTTTCTTACATCTACAAACTGCTTAGAAGTTGATGGGGATAATTTGCATCCTTTACTCTGTTCTCTCCATAAACACTCCTGACTTTCTTTCACCATTGTTGAAAGCTCTCTTTTGGGATTCCCTGAGTGGTTCTTTTAACAAAATGGAGTGGAGGAGTGGCCTAGTGGTTAGTGCACCGGTCTTGCAATCCCAAGGTGGCCAGGTCAAATCCCACTGCTGCTCCTTGTGATCTTGGGCAAGTCACTTAACCCTCCATTGCCTCAGTTACAAACTTAGATTGTGAGCCCTCCTGGGACAGAGAAATACCCAGTGTACCTGAATGTAACTCACCTTGAGCTACTACTGAAAAAGGTGTGAGAAAAATCCAAATAAATTATTTGAGATTCTGTTGCTACTATCTGAGATTTTACGTGTAATGTTGCTACTATTTGAGATTCTATATGGAATGTTGATATTATCTGAGATGCTACATGGAATGTTGGTACTATTTGAGATTCTACATGGAATGTTGCTATAGTGGAGGAGTGGCCTAGTGGTTAGAGCATCAGCCTTGCAATCCAGAGGTGGCCAGTTCAAATCCCACTACTGCTCCTTATGATCTTGGACAAGTCACTTAACCCTCAATTGCCTCAGGTACAAGCTTAGATTATGAGCCTTCCTGGGACAAAAAAACATCCAGAGTACCTGAATATAATTCACCTTAAGCTACTACTGAAAAAGGTGTGAGCTAAATAATAAATAAATGAATCTACTCCTTTGAGAATCAAAGGGATCTGGTACCTCTGTGAAAATGAAAAGCACTTCTTTTCCTATTTGGGACTATATTTACAATCCATATCTCCAACAACAAGAAGTTTGAAACTGAATAATGTCTGATTTCTTTTTTGTGCTGGTACTGTAGAGATGGGAAGTAAAGTGTCTTTGATTGTGGGGGAGGGGGATTTGGATATTTAGTTTAAAGATGCAGATAGTATAGTTGAATGCTCTTGTTTCATCTTTGCTGATTTTACATGTTATCTGATGTGACTGTTCTTAACTTGTATGGTATATCTTTAAAACTAAGGGGCCCTTTTACTAAGCCGTATAACCGTCTATGCGCGCCCAATGCAAGCTAAAATGGAGTTACCGCCCAGCTACTGCATGGCTGTTACGGTAATTTCATTTTTGGCACACATCCAATACAGGTCTGAAAAATAATTTTTATTTTCGGACACATATATTGGACGCACACCAAGTGGCATTTGACACGCGTAGGTCATTTCTGCCTGGTTACCGTGTGAGACTTTACCACTAGGTCAATGGCTGGCAGTAAGGTGTCAGACACAAAATGGATGTGCAGCAATTTTTATTTTACCACACATCCATTTTCGGCAAAAATGTTAGAAAGGGCATTTTTTACAAGTGCGCTGAAAAATGATTCTGCGTGCACCCAAAACGCATGTCTACATTACCGCATGCTATTTTTCAACGTGCCTTTGTAAAAGGGCCCATAATAAAATTGTTTAACTTAAGAACAGATAAACATCTAATATATAAAGATATGTAGGAGAAGGAAACAAAGGAGATCAAAAATGTTCAAACTAAGGAAAATAGACTAAAAAGGAAACATCTATCTATCATCAAATTTTCCATCTCTTTCACATGCCGTAGAAAACCATCACACTTTGCTTGGGTGGGGGTGGGGGTGGGGTGATCTTATCTGGATCCAGAAGATAAACCTTACTCTTACTCTTCTCTATGTTGAGAGCGAAAATAGATCAGAATAAGGTACGAGCTTCTACTACAGTGTGGTATCAACCCGGTGCCATTCTGGCCAGTGACATTTCTGTCTTTAATGGAACAAGGAAGCCAGTGTGGTGGACCCTAGAAAATCTCTTTCCTCTCAGAAACTACCTCAAAACTTTCCTCAGACAAAACAGTCCTTAGACAGTATAAGCAATAATATTTATTGCAATCCTTCAAGTGACTGGTTTACAGTCTTAGGATATGAACTAGTTAGGAAGATGCTGATCTGAAAGGAGAGTACCTGCCACACAACGAGTGAACACCCTAAGATGTAGCATTACAGGTCTAACCACAAAAAAAAAAACAAAAATCAGTCTAAAAACACAATGGCATCAAATATACTCTCTCAGACACACACACATGCGTAAGACATAAGCATCGCCATGCTGGGACAGACCAAGGGTCCATCAAGCCCAGCACCCTGTCTCTGACAGCGGCCAAAAGAACAAGCATTTCATCCCGCCCATCCCAGAAATAGTGGATTATTCCTACGTCCATTCAATAACATTCTACATCCTTTTCCTCCAGGAAGCCGTCTAACCTTTTTTTAAACTCCGCTAAGCCAACCGTGCAGAAAAGATTTTAATTTTTAGCATGTTTTATCCTAACAGGATGATGAGAGTTAAACAAAAATCCATACAGACGGCCAACATTTATACAATGCCTTCCGTTTCCTGAAAGGGATCAACCATGTGAGTACATTTTTCAGAGGAACAGTTTTTCTGAATGCGAGAGCTTCCATGTGCCACCCTCATTCACTTTGCAAATTTTCTCTTTCTTCCTTCCACATCCAAAGAGAGCTGCCCTCGATATCAGTGTGTCAACAACTTGAAAAGAAAATGCTGGGACAAAGTATTTCTTATGCATAGGAGCATTCATTTGAACTAAGGGCTCCTTTTACTACGGTGCGCCGAAAAATGGCCTGTGCTGTTGTATACACATGTATTGGACGCACACAGGTCCATTTTTCAGCGTGCCTGCAAAAAAGGCCTCTTTTTTTGGGCGAAAATGGACGTGCGGCAAAATAAAAATTGGCGCACGTCCATTTTGGGCCTGAGACCTTACCACCACCCATTGACTTAGCGGTAAGATCTCACGCATTAACAGAGCGGTAATCGTCTGTGCGCGTACAATGCCAATTACCGCCCGGTTAGCGCCATGCACTGAAACATTTTCCAGCACGTGTAGTGGACGCACATAAAAAATGAAATTACCGCCCTGGCCACGTGGTAGCCGGGGGTAGTTCCAAATTGGCGCATGTTGGGTGTGCTTAGGCGCCTAAGCAGCTTAGTAAAAGAGCCCCTAAGATTCCAAGCAGGTCATCTCCTCTGAGTTTGCCTGAGCCCAGAGTATATTATTTCTCTTATGCTTACGCTTGCCACACATATGACGGCGTCCAAGCTGCAACCCAGATTAATACAGTAATCTGCAGAATTCTAAAATTCTCAACTTGTATACTGAAAAAGTGATCAGCAGTTTTCATAGTCCAACATGAACTGAGAATTGTTTAATAGTAGCTGAGGAAAGTCAACATCAAACTACAGCTTTCATTTGCTATTGATAAATTGTTTCCAAAAGGAAAAGGGGGCTTCAGATTTTGAAGCCAGAAGATAGAATAATGGAAGGAAGACAATGAAAGTTAAACTAAATTCCCATAGCTGGAGGTGATTATGACTAAAGGTACCAGGTATTCTGAAATCTAGGTTTGTTTTATGAAATGTTCCATATTAAGTATCAGCTCTTCAGTGAAGCTGTCAAAACACTTTCACCTAATCTTTCTCCGGCAGGCAGCCTTTGTGATGACACAGAAGTTAGCTGTCAAAGTCTATTATATCACCTCTAGAAAAGTGAAGATTTTCTTTTTATCTGTCATTTTCTTAAACGTTAGCATCTGGTTGCTATAGTTCCATGCAAAGCTTAATACCGTTTTTTTTTAATGTTGAGAAATTCTTTTTTTAAAGAATCGTCTAGGTGAGCAATTTTCAAAACTGTCCACTTTTAGATCTAGACTGTAGTTACTTTTAACCTTTGGGCTTTCCACCAAATTATGAACAGAATGTGTGACTATATTTTCTCTTTGGAAACTGATGCAATTTCAAAGTATCCCGCACCCATTCACAATCTTCATTTCACTTCATGTCCCATGTTGTTTGTGTGTGTGTGTGTTGTTTCCGGGAATGTTTGTTTTATTCTGGTGGGGGGGGGGGGTTCTGTGTGTGTATGTGTGTGTATGTGTGTTGTTTCCGGGAATGTTTGTTTTATTCTGGGGGGGGGGGGGGGGGGGGTTCTGTGTTTGTGTGTGTGTGTGTTGTTTCCGGGAATGTTTGTTTTATTCTGGGGAGGGTTTTCTGTGTGTGTGTGTGTGTGTGTGTGTGTGTGTGTGTGTGTGTATGTGTGTGTGTTGTTTCCAGGAATGTTTGCTTTATTCTGGGGGGGGGGGGGGGTTTCTGTGTGTGTGTGTGTGTGTGTGTGTGACTATTTTGTTGTTTAGAAGCAATGTAAACTATTTGCTAAGAAGAATTATAGCTGAAAAGAGTGCACGCTGGGGTCCTTTCACCAAGCTGCAGTAAAAAAGGCTTTTTTTTTTTGGCCACACGCTGTGGCCCTTTTTACCGTGGTGGGTATAAATGCCAGAAAATAGGCATGGTCATGTGGTAAGTTTGCTCATACCACTTGGCCATGCAAGGGAGAGCACTTACCACCACCCCTTGAGGTTGCGATAAGGGTTCTTGCAACCTCAAGGTTCATTTTCATTTGTTAATGACAAGCCTAATATCCAGTAGCACTATAAAAACGATAAGTGTTATGAAATCTGAAGATTTTTCAGAGATTGGTAAAGCCTTATGTTTTCTCAGGCTTTTAATATGGTTTTTTTTTGTTTGTTTCTGGAAATGGGTGAGCTTAGTAAATGACGTTTAAATTAATACTGAATGTCATTGATTGTATTTTATGATTGTGTTCTGTATGCTGTTTGAATATTGGATGTTTCTGAAAACTGCTTAGAAATTTGTGTGATTTAGCAAGGTATAATCCTAATAAATCCTAATAAATAAAAAAAATTGTTTTAAATAAATAAATGAAAGGAATGTAGGGGCATTAGCAGGCAATGCAAAGCTGCACAAACCCCAAATGAGTTGGGGTATCTTAATGCACTCTAAGTCCAGCGGTAACCAGTAAATACAAGAAAGGACAGAGAGATGAGGAAAGTGGATGTGCTGGGGTGTGGCTTGGCTGGGACTGTTAATGCCTGATAAAATAATGTACATTAATGAACAATGCATGACTTAGCACAGATACTTTCATCACCAGCAAAAAAAGGAGGCAAAACTTAAGGTGGTCAAACTAGGTACATAAAGTGACAGCGAAAGCTAGAAGGCCAGTATGAAAAAGGAGGTAATGGTGCCCCTGTATAAGACTCTGGTGAAACCACATTTAGGGGCCTTTTTACTAAGCTGCGTAAGTACCTATGTGTGCCCAACATGCACCAGTTCCCAGTTACTGCCCAGCTACCTCGTGGCCCTTGAGGTAATTTCATTTTTGGCGCGCATCTGCTACACGCGTCTGAAAAATATCTTTTATTTTCTGGCACGCGGCAACTACACGCGCCAAGTGGCATTTGACATGCGTAGGTCATTATCACCCGGTTACCCTCTGAGTCTTTACCGCTAGGTCAATGGCTGGTGGTAAGGTCGCACACCCAAAATGGACACGCGGCAATTTTCATTTTGCCGCACGTCCATTTTCGGCAAAAGTTTTAAAAACTCCTTTTTTTACAGGTGCACTGAAAAATGATTCTGCTTGCGCCCAAAACCCTCGCCTACACTACCGCAGGCCATTTTTCAGCGCACCTTAGTAAAAGGACCACTTAGAATATTGTGTACAATTCTCTACTACTACTACTACTACTACTTAACATTTCTAGAGCGCTACTAGGGTTACGCAGCACTGTACAATTTAACAAAGAGAGACAGTCCCTGCTCAAAGAGCTTACAATCTAATAGACAAGTGAACGGTCGGTCCGATAGGGGCAGTCAAATTGGGGCAGTCTGGATTCACTGAACGGTAAGGGTTAGGTGCCGAACGCAGCATTGAAGAGGTGGGCTTTAAACAAAGACTTGAAGACGGGCAGGGAGGGGGCTTGGCAGGCGAGGCAGAATGAGCGGAGCCTGGAGTTGGCGGTGGTGGAGAAGGGTACTGAGAGGAGGGATTTATCCTGTGAACGGAGGTTACGGGCGGGAACGTAAGGGGAGATGAGGGTAGAAAGATAGTGAGGGGCAGCAGACTGAGTGCATTTGTAGGTAAGAAGGAGAAGCTTGAATTGAATGCGGTATCTGATCGGAAGCCAGTGAAGTGACCTGAGGAGAGGGGTGATATGAGTATATCGGTTCTGGCGGAATATGAGACGTGCAGCAGAGTTCTGAACAGACTGAAGGGGGGATAGATGGCTAAGTGGGAGGCCGGTGAGGAGTAAGTTGCAGTAGTCCAGGCGAGAGGTAATGAGAGCGTGGACGAGAGTGCGGGTGGTGTGTTCAGAGAGGAAAGGGCGAATTTTGCTGATGTTAAAGAGGAAGAAGCGACAGGTCTTGGCTATCTGCTGGATATGCTGGATATCTCTAGACCACACCTTAGAAAAGATATAAATAGGATGGAGTCAGTCCAGACGGCGACTACTAAAATGGTCAGTAGTCTTCATCATAAAGCATATGGGGACAGACTTAAGATCTCAATATGTATACTATGGAAGAAGGGAAGGATAGGGGAGATATGATAGAGACATTTAAATACCTATTCAACTTAAATGCACAGGAGGTAAGTCTCTTTCAAAGCTCTGGAACAAGGGGCCATAGGATGAAGGTGAAAGGGGGATAGACTCAGAAGTAACCTGAGGAAATACTTCTTGATGAAAAGGGTGGTGAATTTGTGGAACGGCCTCCTGGTGGAAGTGGTGGAGATGAAAACAGTATCTAAATTCAAGAAAGCTTGGGACAAGTACATAGGATCAATCACTAAGGGAGTGATAGGGAGAATAGATGGCATAGATGGGCAGACTTGACCAGCCGATATTCAGACCGTGGGAGTTAGCCAGACTGACTCCCATGGTCAGTGCTGAGCCCAGGTATTCAATTCTGGGCCATTTCCGATGACTGGCATTGAATATTTGGTTTATTTTGGCAGGTTTATAACCAGCCAAGCCGATATTCAGCGCTGGCTGATTAAGTTTAAAGTAGCCAAAGATATACATGTTATTTTGGTGGCCAAATATAAGTACATAAGTACTTATGAGCAGTGGCCTAGTGGTTAGGGTGGTGGACTCTGCTCCTGGGGAACTGAGTTTGATTCTCACCTCAGGCACAGGCACCTCCTTGTGACTCTGGGCAAGTCACTTAACCCTCCAATGCCCCAGGTACAAATAAGTACCTGTATATGTAAGGCGCATTGAGCCTGCCATGAGTGGGAAAGCACAGGGTACAAATGTAACAAAAAATAAAATAAGTAATGCCACATTGGGAAAAGACCAAAGGCCCATCAAGCCCAGCAGCCAATCCAGGCCAAGGGCACCTGGCAAACTTCCCAAACGTACAAACAAGTCCATTTAGTAGTGGTTTATGGACTTGTCTTTTAGGAAACCATCTAGCCCCTTTTTAAACTCTGCTAAGCTAACCGCCTTCACCACATTCTCCGGCAACGAATTCCAGAGTTTAATTATGCGTCGGGTGAAGAAAAATTTCTCCGATTTGTTTTAAATTTACTACACTGTAGTTTCATCGCATGCCCCCTAGTCCTAGGATTTTTGGAAAGCGTGAACAGACGCTTCACATCCACCTGTTCCACTCCACTCATTATTTTGTATGCCTCTATCATGTCCCCCCTCAGCCGTCTCTTCTCCAAGCTGAAAAGCCCTAGCCTCCTTAGTCTTTCTTCATAGGGAAGTCGTCCCATCCCCGCTATGATCACCGAACTTAGTCAGCAATGCGTTGAATATTAGCAGATAGCCAGTTATATCACACGATATAACCGGCTATCCTCTAAGTGCTAACCGGCAATGTTCAGTGGGAGATAGCCGACTATCTTCCTCTTAATATCGCCGGATAGCCGGCTAGGTACCATTTAACCTTTTTTTTCTGTTTCTATGTTTAATGTACTTTAATAAAAGAGCCCCTTAACTCTTTAATAGCTAAACTTTAAGTTCATCTGGAAAACACTAGCATCTAGGTCACTCGACAATTGATTAAGTTGGTGCTATAACTCCCTGACTCTGTTCTGTTCTTAAGCAATGGTAGGTGAACATGTTTGAGCAATTTTGGGGCAGTAATTATTTTTAATAAGGGATATAAAATATGTTCTTATTGAAAATGCTCTTGCTTTGGGTTGGTCCTATACATATCCAGGGAGGGACGCTGGGTATTAAAAAAAAAGGTATAGTGCCGTACAATGTTGCTTCAATCAAACTGGTTTCAGGAGCTAAAGTTACTGGCTGGGGCTGCCTCAACATGCACTTGCAAAATAGGAGTTTTTAATATATATGTTTATTCCCATGATTAACTGACATAGAAACACACCTAGTTAACCTTGAAATACAGGGAAAAGTTACTTGAAAATAAGCCATATGGAGCTTTCAATTATGCCGATTTGGCCGACCCTGAGAGAATGACGCCCATCTCCCGATTTGTGTCGGAAGATGGGCGCTCTTCTCTTTCGAAAATTCACCTGAGAGGCACCTATGTGAATGGGTTGTGTCGGCATTAGCCTGCGGCTTTGTAAACAGGGGGGTAAATTTGTAGCTACGGCATGGTAATGTCCTGCATGAAGCCGTAGTAACTGCATGTTTTACCTCAGTTTAGTAAAAGGGTTTATTTTTTTTTTTAATGTTTTTGGAACTTTTGTGATGATCAAATAGGCGAGGTTTGCAGAGCAGGTATGAGCTATCTTCAGTACATTTAAATGCATGTGACACCTTAGTGCCTCTGTGCTTAATTAAGGGGTTGGAAAGATTAAAGGGTTAAGAAAAGAGTGATGTGGTCAAACAAGTAGCAGGCAGAATAATTTAAGACCTGCCTTTTTTTTTCCTTTTAAGTACCCATTATGAGGTGTTTTTTTTTTCTCTGACTGACATTTTGACAAGCTTCAAGTCAACCCATAGGGCTTTATAGTCAAAGCACTAATCTGCATTTAGAAAGTTTGTATTCACTCCTGTTCTGTTTCCCCCTTCCCTTTCCCTGAGCTTGCAGAGGTGGAAAGGGGGGGAGGGGTGTAAGGCATTCTCAGATGTTGATGCAAAACAGGAAAAAAAGGGGGTGGGCTTCAGTGTAATTTTTATTATGTATCTCAGATGCCGGGTTGTATTCTGTTCCCGTGTCATGGTTGTTATTAGGAATAAGCAGAGGCAAAAACATTTTGGTGTGTTTTCAGAATATTGGGCATTTTCTCCTTATCATTATAGATTTTTTTTCAATTTGTTTCACACAATTTTTAACAAAATATTTTATCACATGATAGAGCTTTCACTCTATGCAAATCAATTGTATGCCTCTTAATTCATAGATTACTATGTGTTAAATCAATTTTGCATGCACACATTTACACACTGTGGATTGAATTCATGTGCAAATGGTGATTTCAGAAAGCTGTTATTTGCACATTACAGATCATCAGGAGGCAGAAATTTCTAAGGGGTTCTTTTACCAAACTGTGGTGAGAACTAACTCACGCTTACGGCCTCTGAAAAGGGCTTACCTTGGGGCACACTCAGGCATCCTGCGGTAAATTCTGGGTTAGCGCATGCACACCATGCACTAAAAAATTCTTGTTATTTTTACAACACCGCTGTGGTAAAAATAACACAAAGAGTAGGTGCTTCTATGGTAATCAGCACAACTATCTATTTGTTTAGATTTTGCTCACACCTTTTTCAGTAGTAGCTCAAAGTAAGCTACATTCAAGTACTCTGGATATTTCTCTGTCCCAGGAGGGCTCACTCAGTTTGTGCCTGAGGGAATGGAGGGTTAAGTGACTTGCCCAAGTTCACAAGGAGCAGCAGTGGGATTTGAACTGGCTGCCTCTGGATTGCAAGACCAGTGCTCTAACCACTCCCACCTTATAAACATTCCATGTAGAATCTTCAATATTTATTTAGATTTTGCTCACACCCTTTTTCAGTAGTAGCTCAAGGTGAGTTACATTCAGGTACTCTGGATATTTTTCTGTCCCAGGAGGGCTCACTCAGTTTGTGCCTGAGGAAATGGAGGATGAAGTGACTTGCCCAACATCACAAGGAACAGCAGTGGGATTTGAACTGGCCACCTCTGGATTGCAAGATCGGTGCTATAACCACTAGGCCACTCCTCATCCCTTCTGGTTACCAAGCCGTGTGGCAATGCATTAGCGCACTGCAGTTGCTAGTGCGGCTTAGTAAACAGAGGGGTAACTGATTAGCATGTGATTAGCACTTGAACCCTTAGGGTCTAGCCTAATAGATGGTGGTAAAGACTCACGTGCTAATCATTTTAATGGCCACACACTAATTGCAACAAAAATTCAGAAATTGGCCATTTTACTGCTGCACTAAAAATGGCCTTAACATACCGGAAAGACCCACACAAGGGTGCACTAAGGCCACTTTTTAGTGCTGCTTTGTGAAAGGGCCCCTAATTGTCATGTTTTAGGTTCCTATGGCTGCACAAAAATAAATAGCAATTTTCCCATTATACAATAGGAGTACACTTATATTTTTTTAAATTTCTCTATCAGCTCTTGCACCAGCTTGGTACCGGAAGATTGGAGGGTGGCCAATGTAACGCTGATTTTTTTAAAAGGTTCCATGGAAGATTCGGGAAATTATAGACCGGTGAGTCTTACGTCGGTGCCGGGCAAAATGGTAGAGACTATTATAAAGAACAAAATTACAGAGCATATTCAAAAGCATGGATTAATGAGACAAAGCCAACATGGATTTAGTGAAAGGAAATCTTGCCTCACCAATCTATTACATTTCTTTGATGGGGTGAACAAACATGTGGATAAAGGTGAGCCGGTTGATATTGTATATCTGGATTTTCAGAAGGTGTTTGACGAAGTACCTCATGAAAGACTCCAGAGGAAATTGGAGAGTCATGGGATAGTGTCCTATTGTGGATTAAAAACTGGTTAAAAGATAGAAAACAGAGAGTAGGGTTAAATGATCAGTATTCTCAATGGAGAAGGGTAGTTGGTGGGGTTCCCCAGGGGTCTGTGCTGGGACCGCTGCTTTTTAACATATTTATAAGTTTCCTAGAGATGGGAGTAACTAGTAAGGTAATTAAATTTGCTGATGACACAAAGTTATTCAAAGTCGTTAAATCGCGGGAGGATTGTGAAACATTTCAAGAGGACCTTACGAGACTGCGAGACTGGGCGTCTAAATGGCAGATAACGTTTAATGTAAGCAAGTGTAAAGTGATGCATGTGGGAAAGAGGAACCCGAACTATAGCTACGTCATGCAAGGTTCCATGTTAGGAGTCACCGACCAAGAAAGGGATCTAGGTGTCATCGTTGATGATACGTGGAAACCTTCTGCTCAGTGTGCTGCGGCAGCTAAAAAAGCAAATAGAATGTTAGGTATTATTAAGAAAGGAATGGAAAACAAAAATGAGGACATTATAATGCCTTTGTATGGCTCCATGGTGCGACCGCACCTCGATTATTGTGTTCAATTCTGGTCCCCGCATCTCAAAAAAGATATAGTGGAATTAGAAAAGGTGCAGAGAAGGGCGACAAAAATGATAAAGGGGGTGGAACGACTTCCCTATGAGGAAAGGCTAAAGTGGCTGGGGCTCTTCAGCTTGGAGAAAAGATGGCTGAGGGGAGATATGATAGAGGTCTATAAAATAATGAGTGGAGTGGAACGGGTAGATGTGAAGTGTCTGTTTACACTTTCCATAAATACTAGGACTAGGGGGCATGCGATGAAGCTACAAAGTAGTAAATTTAAAACAAATCTGAGAAAACTTTCTTCACTCAACATGTAGTTCAACTCTGGAATTCGTTGCCAGAAAATGTGGTAAAGGTGGATAGCTTAGCAGAGTCTAAAAAAGGTTTGGACAGCTTCCTAAAGGAAAAGTCCATAGACCATTATTAAATTGGACTTGGGGGAAAATCCACTATTGTTTTTTTTGTCACATTTGTACCCCGTGCTTTCCCACTTATGGCAGGCTCAATGCTCCAGGCAATGGAGGGTTAAGTGACTTGTCCAAAGTCACAAGGAGCTGCCTGTGCCAGGAATCAAACTCATTTCCTCAGGACCAAAGTCCACCACCCTAACCACTAGGCCACTCTGGGATCCATTTCTGGGATAAGCAGCATAAAATGTTTTGTACTTTTTGGGGGATCTTGCCAGGTATTAGTGAACTGGATTGGCCACTGTTGGGAACAGGATGCTGGGTTTGATGGACCTTTGGTCTGCCCAGTATGGCAATACTTATGTACTTATGGATAAGTGTTAAAAGTGCTTTGTGACTCTGGACAAGTCACTTAACCTAAGTATAAATAAGTACCTGTATATACTATATAAACCGCTTTGAATGTAGTTGCCAAAACCACAGAAAAGTGGTATTTCAAGTCCCATTTCCCTATCTGAGATTCTACATGGAATGTTGCTAGTGATCCTGGGGAACTGATTCCAACTGCAGCTCCTTGTGACTCTAGGCAAGTCACTTAACTCTCCCTTGCCCCGGGTACAAATAAGTGCCTGTATGTACTATGTAAACCACTTTGAATGTAGTTGTAAAAACCACAGAAAGGCAGTATACCGAGTCCCATTCCCTTTCCCTTATTAGATGCCTCAAAACTAAACAAAAAAATATGTTTGTTTTGCTCGTTAATTGGTGGCTCTTACATTTATAGGGGCAATTCTATAATGGAGTACCTATAAATAGGTGCCTAGAGGCACCAGGTAGGAGCCTAGTCTATAAAGAACTATAGGCGACTATTTTCCTTTATAGAATAATAGCAAAACAGGTGTGAGCACTTACACCAACCATAGAACTGGTATAAGTGTGTGTACCTCAGTGCCAGGGATATGAGTGCAACTTACATTATTCTGTAAGGTACATGAGTAAGAATGAGCTCCACTCGTATTCCACCCATATGCTACCCATATGCACACCCGGTACCTGGTCAAAATAACCCCAACATTATAGCCCCGACAAAAAAAACCCATCAAAAAAGCCCAGAAACAAAATTGCCCCATAAAAAAACTGTGACAAAAAAGCCTGCCCACAATTTGACTCCTGACACAATAGCCCCAACAAAAGGGCCCAACAGGGGTAGAACAAAGTGGGCAGAAACCTTGCTCTTCCTGTATTCGATGAATACTGATCCCTGACTGACTTCAGAAGCATAGGCATCACTGCAGGAGGGGGGGTCACGGGGTGAGGCAAATGCCCCAGCCCAACATGTCCTTCTCTTCTTGCTTATTCAGGGCCAATGGCAGCATGGAAATCAAACTGGAAACTCCCCCCCCCCCCCCCCCCATGCTTGCCTGTCTGCCCAATCCTACTGTCTCGCAGATTCGGTGATTGTCAATAAAGAAAAACGCTGTACCAGGTCATAGAGCTCTGCACGCATTGACAGCGCTGCCGTTCCTCCCAAAACATGAAGTTGTATCTATGGCCCTGTGCAGAGTTTTTCTTTATTGACAACCATGGAATTGGGGAGACAGCAAGTTTAGGCAGATAGGCAAGTGAGAGGGGAAGCTCTCAGTTTTTCTTTTCTGGGGCTGGGAGAAGAAGGAGAGATATACTTAATGTTGGAGGCAGGAAATGGGAGGAAAGAAAGAGAGAGGAATTGGGGAGAGACCGAGGGGCAAAGCTGATAGTTGGGGAAGGAAGAGACAGAGGGGAAATCTTTATGGTGGGTTGAGAAGGGAGAGAACTGGGCAATACTGAAAGGTGGGGGAAGAGAGGTTGAGGGGTGATGGTAGAGGGAGGAGAGAGAGAGGGGCAATGCTGGATGGTGGGGGGGGGGAGACAGAGGGGCATCACTGGTAGAGAGAAGGGGGGATTGCTGCATATGAAGGGAAGGGATGGGAAGAGGGGAGAAATGTTAATTGATGATTGCACTTGTTTTAATCTCCCTCTCCGCCTTTTCATTAAGGATTTGTTCCATATGGATAGCCTATTTATTTTTATTTTTGAGTAGAGATATTTTGTAACAAGGCTATTTTGTTGTGGCTATTTAATTAATTACATAGTAACATAGTAGATGACGGCAGATAAAGACCTGTACAGTCCATCCAGTCTGCCCAACAAGATAAACTCATATGTGCTACTTTCTTGATTTATCCTTGCCATTTTCGGGGCATAGATCGTAGAAGTCTGCCTAGTACTTGCCCCGCCTCCCAACCACGGGTGCTGCCACCCAATCTCCGCTAAGCTTCTGAGGATCCATTCCTTCTGAACAGGATCCCTTTATGTCTATCCCACGCATTTTTGAATTCTGTTACCGTTTATTAACTGTCTTTATAAAGAAGCTCACCCAAGGTATCGTATTATGTAGGGGTGCCTGTACACCCACTTGTAATTTACATGTTATATTGGTGGAATTTTGATGTTTACACAAGAATGTACACACATACATGGCCATTATTCTAAGGAATGAAGTATACTTCCTAAGGGATCCAGTAGACATTCATAGAAAATATATCTTTTCTGAACCACAAATTCTTCCACCAAAGTTCTCACTTGTGCTTTTACCCAATTTTGGTGACCTCAGCGGTGTTCATTGCCAAAGATGTAAATATGGCAATGTAGTTAACACCAACTTCTTCATCGACACACCCAATTTTTTACAAATTTTTATATATTTTTTTAACTTATTTGTACTTATCTTTTAATATCAAACCCAGGGGCTCTGTTGCCTGACATGCATGTTTCGCTCGAGTACGAGCTGTATCAAGGACCTCCCCTCAAGTCTCCCTTAGCACCAGCTCTGTTATTAGTTATCAGGGCCAAACCCTTTTCGAAGAACAAAACATGCATGTCGGGCAACAGAGCCCCTGGGTCTGATATTAAAAGATAAGTACAAATAAGTTAAAAAAATATATATATATATAAAAATTTGTAAAAAATTGGGTGTGTCGATGAAGAAGTTGGTGTTAACTACATTGCCATATTTACATCTTTGGCAATGAACACCGCTGAGGTCACCAAAATTGAGTAAAAGCACAAGTGAGAACTTTGGTGGAGGAATTTGTGGTTCAGAAAAGATATATTTTCTATGAATGTCTACTGGATCACTTAGGAAGTATACTTCAGTGTTTGTACTCTTGGGATTTGTGTGAAATGTGTTTGAATGAAAATTAGCTATTGAGTGGGTATTATTCTAAGGAATTGCATGCATAATTGGTATATAACAGTGCATACTTGAAGTGGAGGAGTGGCCTAGTGATTAAGGTGGTGGACTTTGGTCCTAGGGAACAGAGGAACTGAGTTCAATTCTCACTTCAGACACAGGCAGCTCCTTGTGACTCTGGGCAAGTCACTTAACCCTCCATTGCCCCATGTAAGCCACATTGAGCCTGCCATGATTGGGAAAGCGTGGGGTACAAATGTAACTAAAATAAAAAAATACTTTATAGAATTACCCTAATGGTTTTGTGAGATGTGAACACTGTAGCTCTCATTTTACCGTTTGTTATGTGCATAAATCGGCACTTAAATGTTTATCATGAATAAATGTCTAAGTACCTATTTTACAAAGCCAGGATATGCATGTATTAAACCCAAGTGTGTGCAAATGGCAAGGGAGCATGTTCAGGGGGTGTCTTGGGTAGGACAAGGGGGTGGCAAGTTCATAGATATTTATTTCCCATTTCAGAAGCGGACAAAATATGTTTTAAAAGATCAAAGTGGGGTGTTACACCTGCTATTAAGTACATTTAAGTTTTGGGAAATAGCTGCTGTTGAGCAATATTTAACTGGAGGAATTAGGAGGGGTTGCCTCACCCCCAGTGGTGTGCTGGAGCCGGCTCTGTCCGGCTCGCAAGAGCCGCTTGTTAAATTTTGACAGCTCTTGTGAGCCGATTGTTGTTGGGGGCGAGCCGGCTCCATTGGGGGAGGTAAGCATGGCAGGAGGGCGCCATCACAGGCCATGCTTACCTCCCCTGCCGCTCCGAAGCATGTCCAACGATGTCCTTCGCCCCCACCCTCCCGCTCCCGCTCCTGCTCCCATCTGACTTTTTAAATTACCTCCATCGAAACCGCTATTTAAAGCCCTGCTGTGTGCAGGCTGTCTCTCCAGGCTTCCCCTGCTTGCTTCGGTGACGTTCGCGCCCTTAGTCATTCTGACATCATTTCCTTTTTCCGCGAAAGTGGGACTAAGGGCATGAACATCACCAAAGCAAGCAGGGGAAGCCTGGAGAGACGGCCTGCAAGCAGCAGGGCTTTAAATAACGCGGGCTTCGACAGAGGTAATTAAAAAAGACAGATGGGAGCAGGAGGGGAGGGTGGGGGGCGAAGGACATGTTCGCTGGACATGTTTGGGAGCGGGAGGGAAGGGCAGGGGAGGGAGGAGAATCACTGGGTATGGATGGGGAGAGGGGGACAGGGGAGAGACTTGCTGGGCATGGATGGGGAGAGGGGGGCAGGGGAGAGACTTGCTGGGTGTGGATGGGGAGAGGGGGGCAGGGGAGAGATTTGCTGGGCGTGGATGGGGAGAGAGGAGCAGGGGAGAGACTTGCTGGGCATGGATGGGGAGAGGGGGGCAGGGGAGAGATTTGCTGGGCATGGATGGGTAGAGGGGGCAGGGGAGAGAGGAGAGTTTCAGGACATGGATGGAGGGAAGAGCAAAAGAAATTCTGGACATGGATGGAGGGGAGGGAAGGGAGAGAGAAGAAATGCTGGACATGGAGGGAAGGTAGAGGAAGGAGATTAGATGAGGGAAAAGGAATTGAGGAGAGAAACTGCACATGGATGGAGAAAATAGGAAGAAGCTAGATCCACTGGACAGTCAAGTCTGCGGAGGATCAGAAATGAAGAAGAAAGGAGGAAAGAAAAGAAATAAATGGAAAGGAAGCCCTGGAAACGGAGTCAAGGGAACAGATAGAGAGCAGCAGAATCAGATACTGGACCAGCATGATCAGAAAAACAAAGTCACCAGACAACAAAGGTAGAAAAAAATAATTTTATTTTCATTATAGTGTTTGGAATATGTCCACTTTGAGAATCAGGTGCTGAACGTTAAAAGTTTATATTTATTTACTTATTTATGGCATTTTATCCCATATTAAACATGAATTAGATTGGAACCTGGGATCATTTAATTTTTTTTTCCTGGAGAGAGTAATGCATTGCCCCCTCCCCCCGGCTATGGCCAGCTCTGCAATTTTGGGGGGGGGGGGCACAGAGGTGGGTGGGTGGGCGCCGAGGTGGATGGGGAGGGGGGTGCCAAGGTGGACCGGGGAGAGAGCCTGTTGTTAAAAATTTACCAGCACACCACTGCCCACCCCCATCAAATGCCAAACTGGCAAAAGAAACTGGTTTATGTGACAGTGTCGGGATAATAACTGTTTATGTTTCCAAGGTCACAAAGATAACTGATTATATGCTGGCTTTGAAACCATCAGCTTTTTATATGTTTCTTCTTCTAAAATGGATGTTAATGATGCATAAACATCCACTTTTCCTATATTTTAGAACAGGTTGTACATCGGCAGATTCTGTTCTAAAATATTGGTGAAACTTGAGATGCACTGACCTGTGTGTCTCAATTCTGACTTCTATGATCTGTTTATAATAGGGCTGTTTATGTATAAAAGTGTCAGCACTTATATATGGTATTTGTAAAATCTCCATGTCCACAAATGGCACTATTCGGAAAGAGTCCACACTCTTCGTGAAGAGCGCATGTTCTTTCAAAAGACTGTGCACTAATGACAGCAGATGAGAACATGTGAAATTTTGTTTTAGCTACTCATTTTCACTTGCCAACAACATGAGAAATGTCATTGTCATATCCTAATTATTATTTATTTTGGTACATTTATACCCCACATTTTCCCACTATAGAGAGCACAATGTGGCTTACAAAATTACAAAGGATTACAATGCATAGAGGGTAGTGACACAAAAGTGAGAAGGTCTAGAAAGAACAAGAGGATAATACAAGGATGCTTTACTAGGTGGAAGTAGTCGGCAGCTAAACGGCTATAGTCAACTTGAGGAAGGTGAAGGCTTAGCATAAAGTGGGTGATAAGCTTTCTGGAATAAAAATGTTTTTAAGGATTTCTTGAATAGCTGGTGGTCGTCAATCACTTTTAGATGCCTAGGTAGAGCGTTCCAAGATTTTGGGCTGATGTAGGAGGAATATGAAGAAAAGAACAGTTTATATTTGACAGACTTGCAGCTTTGATAATGTAGAATAAAGTAGGATCGAGCAGTAACCGATGCATTTCTTAAAGGTAGATCTATCAAATCTGACATGTAGGCAGGGGCCTCCCCATATAGTATCTTGTGAGTCAATGAGCAGATTTTGAAGGTAATACGGTCTGCAATGGGGAGCCAGTGTAGGTTAAAACGAAGAGGTTGAGCATGATCAAAGCGTGATTTGCCTAGTATTAGCCTAGCAGCTGTGTTTTGTGCAGTTTGGAGTTTTTTTCAGAATGGAATTGCGGCAACCAGCATAAATTCCATTGCAGTAGTCAATATGCGATAGGACCAACCAGTAAGTAAGGGTTCAGAAGAGCTCCATGTGTATCAAATGAATGATCATCCCTACATAGTCAGAGATGCTGGAAGCAGGGCTGCCAAGAGACAGAGTCAGAGCCAGGCCCAGGGCAGGGCAGGGCTGCTGCCGCCACCTCCCCCATCAAGCTGCCACTGCCACACCCCCCACTCGGGCCATTACCACAACACCCCTTATCTGCTTATGTCTGCTCTTCTTTTGATCTGTCATTCTCCTGCTCCTGAGTGCTGGGACCTGGGTTATCGCGTTAATGCAATTACCCGATTCCTGACACACAGGAGCAGGAGAGAGACAGACCGAGAGAGCAGAACCTTCTGCTTGCCTCCAGAAGTCTTGCCAGTACCAGGCCCCGCTTGGAGGCTGGGCCCAGGGAATCTTGCCCCCTCTCAGCGGCCCTGGTTGGAAGTAGAGTCACCTTCTACATCCTTGGAGGTGGGAAGGGGATGCCTGCTCCTGTAACTAGGAGCGCTTGAAAGGTAATTGTAGCCTGGCAAAACCATGTTGTAGAACTTTTTAGGGACTGGTGAACAGTCTTTTTAGACGAGTGGAGGAGTGGCCTAGTGGTTAGGGTGGTGGACTTTGGTCCTGAGGAACTGAGTTCAATTCCCAACACAGACAGCTCCTTGTGACTCTGGGCAAGTCACTTAACCCTCCATTGCCCACTGCATTGAGCCTGCCATGAGTGGGAAAGCACAGGGTACAAATGTAACAGAAAGCAATGAAATTGAGTTTCACCATCTTTTTCTCAAAGTGCTTGATTAAAACTTCAGGCTGTGAATGTATTAATTTTATTTCAGTGCAGAGAATTACCATAATACCACTTTACTTACTGAACTCAAAATCTTGAGAAAAAAAACACCAGATCGCAGAAGTAGATAATAGCTTTAGCAATAATGGAAGCTGTTGAAAAACAGTTTCCATGGACACATTATTTGACATGATAATCTATAAATGTTCACCACCCCTAGGATGTCAAAACTCCAGCAACATCAAAGGAAGTATGTGAAAGCTGGAGGCTAATTTTTAATTAAAATTTAAGTAACAGATATGAAAAGCATCCAATTTGTAGTTTTCTATAGAAGTATTTTGGAACCACAATTTCTCAGCCCCAGGATAGTAGCTGTAACAATTATCTTGAAACTTTTCACAGTAAAATCATAACATGTTAATTTCTTAATGAGTCGATATTCAGCATGCAGAAGAGACATAGAATATGTCAGGGGAACCAAATCAGGCACAGAGCATTTCTCTACCGTTAGCTACGTGTAAATAATGTACGGAATCATTTCCAAGCACACCCAACTTCTTCAGGGAGTTTGAAGTAAGCCCTGATTTTCTAAGGCTCTCCCAGTGATATGGAATAGGTGGAAAGATAAGACCCTGATAAGTCCTCTGTTTAGATTGCCTCTCAATGCAGTGCGAGGAATCCTGCCTCAGTACTAATGAATATATTTTCAATACACAGGACATGATGTCTGAAAGAGATTTTCTATGGAAAAAGTATTTAAGTCCCTACATTAATTCACTTGATTATGGAGAAATGAATGATAACAAACAAGTTGTAGGTGATGCTTTTTTATTGAACTAACCTAATGTATCTGTCACTAGCTTTTGAAAGCTCTCCTTCTTGCATTGACATAGTAACATAGTAAGTGACAGAAGATAAAGACCTGACCAGTCCATCCAGTCTGCCCAACAAGATAAACTCATTTTACATGATATGCGATACTTTATATGTATACCCGAGTTTGATTTGTCCTTGCCATTCTCAGGGCACAGACCGTATAAGTCTGCCCAGCACTCTTCTTGTACTAAAAGTTCTGAAGCTAACGTCGAAGCCCCTTAAAATTTACACTCAAGCCTATCTCTATCTATTCAGTAACGATCATGACGTAGACCGTAGAAGTCTGCCCAGCTCCCGTTTTGCTTCCCAATGACTAGCGTCACCACCCAATCTCCGCTAAGATTCCATGGATCCATGCCTTCTAAACAGGATTCCTTTGTGTTTATCCCATGCATGTTTGAATTCCATTACCATTTTCATCTCCACCACCTCCCGTGGGAGGGCATTCCACGTATCCACCATCCTCTCCGTGAAATATTACTTCCTGACATTACTCCTGAGTCTGCCCCCCTTTCAACCTCAATTCATGGCCTCTAGTTCTACCACCTTCCCGTCTCCAGAAAAGGTTTGTTTGTGGATTAAATAAATAGTTATCAATGTGGGCAACTGTTAAAATGTGTTATTTTACCACTAACATCCTATTCTAACTCATACTATTTTATCACTATAACTCATGCTGTTTTATGCAATGAGACTTAGTTATGGCGGTTAAGGGAGAAGTTATCAATATGGGCTACAATTAAGATGTGCTATCTTACTATTAACTTCAGGTTATTTGTATTTATTTATTTATTTATATTTTATATTTACTACCCACATTATCCTGAACATACTCGAGTTCAATGTGGCTAACAGTAAATAAAAAAAACAGACAAGGTTTACAAAGCCACAAACAAAATATCAAATATAGACCATTGATGGCCAGTTACAATCTAAGACACTCCATCAATGGATAGAAACCTGTCAAAGAAGAGAGTTTTCAGACTTTTATGAAATACCAAGTAATCAGATGACCCTTGATTGCAATTGGCAGTGAATTCCACCACTTAGCACCTTGGTATCTAAAATCAGCAGAGTGAACTGACTTATAACACACTCTCTTGCAATCTGGAATATGAAGGTAGTCCCTAGAACCAGAGGTTATATTGCATAGGGGAACAGTTATTATGGGCTGCATATAATCCAGTGTCATGCCATAGAATATATGAAAGACAAAAACACATAATTTTAAAATAATCCTGGCTTTAATGGGCGACCAGTGCAGCTTGCATAATAATAGAGTGGCTCCATCAAAACATGATACCTTGAGGACAAGCCTACCTGCAGTATTTTGGGTTGTTTATAGCCTTTTTAGCATACCCTCCTTACATCCAGCATAGATGGAATTGCAGTAATCGAACTGAGTTAAAACCAAGGATTGAACTAGCTGTCTCTGGCAATTTTAAAAAAATGATCTGATACTGCTCAGCTTCCAGGAGACTTGAAGGATTTTTTCACTACTGAGAAAACCTGAGGCTTGAATGTGAGGTGACTGTCAATTAATACACCCAGTACCCTAAGCATAGAGTCTGACATATTAGCTCTGGTTATCAAAGACTGAAATTCTTCACACTAAGGGGGGGGGGGGGGGGAGGGGAGTTATCAGCATGGGCTACCATTAAGATGTATTATTTTACCACTAACTTGTTCTGTTTTAGCATAGGTCCCATTTTATGCAATGAGCCCTAGTTACTAATAATTGGGGTTAACTGTAAAAACAACATTTTTACAGTAGCCCACATTCATAACTTATCCCCTTAATTAAAGAAAAAAAATTATCTCTAGAAATCATAATCACTGCAATATGTAATAAAAGCGAGATAAGTATAGGGCAATCAAGCCATTGTGACATCACTGATGAGGTTGGCTCTTAGGCATTGGTGGAATAAGGCATTATGTGTGAAAGATCCTGCCCTCCGCACGAGGGTCTTCGGGATCTTGCCTCCGCCCTGGCCACTCAGCTTCCCGGCCCCCTGCAGTCCACAGGGCAGGGTTCAAAGAAAATAAACTTCAAAAAGGTAAAAGTCACCAAGCTCCTTTATTGTCAGGGATTCACAGTTCAGTAACTTGCAAAAGGAATCCTGCAGCCCTTCAAACAGTTGCTCCTGCTTTTCTCTCAGGACCCAAGTACATCAGAAACACAACCACGTCCCCTTTCAGCTGTTGCACAAATCAGTTGGAGCCAAATTAACAGTCCCCACAGATAGGCTCCTCTGAAGTCCAACTTCACACCCCAAAAAGAATCCCTGTATCTTGTCCACCCCCGCAGGGTTTCTGCAAACAGTTCCAAACACACAGTTCTGGGGGCCTCAGCACACAAAAAGGAGAAAAAAAACCTGTAGCTTACTTTCCCCTTCCCCACACAAAAGGTTTGTTTTCCCAACAGTTCAAAATCCACAGGGCTCAATGCCTTAGCACTCAATTCAGACACACAGTCTCTTCAAAGAACACAGCCTAAACTCCTTTGGGGAAGAGGAAAAGATCCCCCCCTTTCTGGGTCACTCTATTACTTCACTGACCCTCCTCCCGCATGACCTTTCCCCTTTCCACTTTCAGCCCAGCTCTGACACCAAGAGTTCACCTGGTTTTTCAGTTTAGCTTTCAAGGCATGAGCCCAGGCAGAAAGGTCCATGGGTTCCTCAGAGCCTGCCTCCTGCTCCTTCTCTCCAGCAGCCTGCCAGTCCATGGGCTCATTCTCCTCCACTCTGGGCAACTGTTCCTCTTTTACTTGATTACCCTCCAGGTGCCCCTCCCCTGCCTTGTTAGAGCTCTCCCCTCTGGCCTGATGGGGAAGATAATCTCTGTACCAGGGTTTTCCCCGGTGTTGCTGGGAAATGTAGTCTCGGCCTCTCCTCCATTTTACAGGGGTCACTAACCTTTCTCTGCTCTCTCTCGGGGGATGATGGGTAATGTAGTCCTTCTCCCTCCCCCCTTGCCTAGGGGGCATTACTACTTTTCCTCTTGCTCTCTGTGGCTGGAATGGAGGCAAGGCTCTGTTTGGCCTTCTTCGGCTCTTGAGCCTCCTCACTTCTTCCTAGGGTTACCATATGGCTCCAGAAAAAGGAGGACGGATTGAGTCAGCCGGGTTTTACTTCCATTGCTTTCAATGGAAAGCAATTGCTTTCAATGGAAGTAATTGAGCCAGCTGGGTTTTACATCCATTGCTTTCCATTGAAAGCAATGGAAGTAAAACCCGGCTGGCTCAATCCGTCCTCCTTTTTCTGGAGCCATATGGTAACCCTACTTCTTCCCCCTCCACTTCCATCTCATCCACCCCCAGGTCCTCTCCTTCACATATGGTAACATAGTAAGTGCCGGCAGATAAAGACCTGAATGGTCCATCCAGTCTGCCCAACAGTTACATTCATTATCAATTCAAGATTTAAATCAACAATGAATGTGATATTATTTACTTGATCATGGTCTTTCTTTGGTGTTTCTGGGTCATAGATCATAGAAGTCCACCTGGCTCTGTTCTTATGTTCCAACTGCTGGAATGAATAAGAAAAACAAAATGTGATTTTTGCTTGTTTGTCTTTATTAAAGATATGCAACAAAATGAGGTATTTGCAACTATTCAATGTGGTCTGAATCACTGTTCCCTTTAAGCTGAGCAGGAATCTTCCACCTACAGTCCTGCTAATAAAGGTACTTTTCACTGTCAGGTTTTCAATAGTGAGGGACAGACAAGCTCTGCAGGACTCCAGGGAACCTGCCTGTCCCTAGTGATTGAAAACGTGATATTGAAAGACTACCCCCCACTGGCAGGAATGCAGTTGGATGACTCCTGCTCAGCTTAGAGGGAACAGTGGTTTGAAGTAAAGCTAAAAGAGCTACCCACACACAATTCTACCCTATTAAAAATAGCTACCACAAAAATTATTTTTGTGGACCATCAGATGATTAATCTCAAAATATGTCAATGCCTCTATACCTCATAGGTCCATTTTGTATATTCAATTTTCAATGATATTTTCCAACGATAACATTCATTTCAGTCCATCGTATAAATTTCACAATTCACTTTAATTCTCTCTATTTTGTTATGTTTTCTTGTACTTCAAATATTATAACGAGTACTTATCTTGGTACAAATTGTTGCAGCACCATCACAGAAAAGCCTCTAGTGCAGCATTATGGTTCGCAATGGCTGCATCAGGGAAGCATTCTCCGCAAATAAAAGGACATTTTTGTCATTAACATCACAGGTTGATTTTATTTCAACAAAAAAAAACTCATAAAAAATGGTCCATAGCTTACAAACTTTCATATCTTTTCAGGCACTCGTTCATGTTACATTGGTGTTTCATGGCTAAAGATGGCGACAGCATCTGATATCAGTTTAAAACAGTGTCAGTGAGCCAATGGGCTTAGACTAATGACATCCAATCTAATTCTTCATTTAATCCACTAGGGGGGTTGCTTACTAAAGCTTAGCGTGAATTATCTGCAGCAGGACACATATTATTCCTATGGGCCCTGCTGCAGATAACTTGAGCTAAGCTTTGGTAAACAACCTCCTAGGAGCCACTATTTGAAATTCAAAAATCCAGCTCTGCTCCTTATAGGTCAATAAACGTTGGTTCATAGTCACCTCTGTTCCACCCACAGGTTATAGAATCAATGCTATGACAGCATATATATGTATCACAATGTTTGTTCTGTAATCAATGAGAAACTAAAAAGCTGAAATTTGCTCAGTTTTTATCCGAGATTTGGGTTCATTCAAGTGAATTTTAACAGGTCTAGTTGTTCTACCAATATAGATATTAAAGCATGGAAAAATTATAGCATAAATGGTGTATGCAGTATTACATGTAATATGAACTTTAGCATGAAGACAACATCCAGAAGAGGGAAATATCCAATCATTACCCTCTATAGTCGAGACTGGGAGACTGGGCGTCTAAATGGCAGATGACGTTTAATGTGAGCAAGTGCAAAGTGATGCATGTGGGAAAGAGGAACGCGAATTATAGCTACGTCATGCAAGGTTCCACGTTAAGAGTCATGGACCAAGAAAGGGATCTAGGTGTCGTCGTTGATGATACGTTGAAACCTTCTGCTCAGTGTGCTGCTGCGGCTAAGAAAGCAAATAGAATGTTAGGTATTATTAGGAAAGGAATGGAAAACAAAAATGAGGATGTTATAATGCCTTTGAATCGCTCCATGGTGCGACCGCACCTTGAATATTGTGTGCAATTCTGGTCGCCGTATCTCAAAAAAGATATAGTGGAATTAGAAAAGGTGCAGAGAAGGGCGACAAAAATGATAAAGGGGATGGGACGACTTCCCTATGAGGAAAGGCTAAAGCGGCTAGGGCTCTTCAGCTTGCAGAAAAGGTGGCTGAGGGGAGATATGATAGAGGTCTATAAAATAATGAGTGGAGTTGAACGGGTAGATGTGAAGCGTCTGTTTACGCTTTCCAAAAATACTAGGACTAGGGGGCATGCGATGAAGCTACAATGTAGTAAATTTAAAACGAATCTGAGAAAAGGTTTCTTCACTCAACGTGTAATTAAACTCTGGAATTCGTTGCCAGAGAATGTGGTAAAGGCAGTTAGCTTAGTGGAGTTTAAAAAAGGTTTGGACGGCTTCCTAAAGGAAAAGTCCATAGACTGATATTGAATGGACTTAGGGAAAATCCACTATTTCTGGGATAAGCAGTATAAAATGTTTTGTACTTTTTTGGAATCTTGCCAGGTATTTGTGACCTGGATTGGCCACTGCTGGAAACAGGATGCTGGGCTTGATAGACCTTTGGTCTTTCCCAGTATGGCAATACTTATGTACTTATGACAATTGCCACAACTAGTGTACTTGCCAATATAGTTTGTGCCTTTTGCATCTTAATGTTTTCTGAGACAAATATTCTCCAACAGTCCTGCTTCTTTGCAAAGCTATAACTGGAAATTCCAAGGATATGGAACGACAACTCAACATGTGCCAATGACTGCGTATAGTTGAAGAAACAGATGAAGACAATATTGAATATGGGAGAATGCATGTTAATATTTCTTCCTGGTATATTGTAATAATAACTCCCATTGTGCAAATCTGGTCCGCAAATATGTTTTTCATATAGCAATTGGAGGGCTACCTCTATCAATCAATCTTTGCTTCAAATCCAGAGCTTGGTATTTAACGTAGAACAATTAAGATGTGTTATTTTACTATTACCTTCAGGTTATTCGTATTTATTTATTTATTTATTTTTGATATTTGTAACCCACATTATCCTGAACATACTTGAGTTCAATGTGGCTAACAGTAAATAAACAACAGACAAGGTTTACAAAGCTGACTTGAAGACTTTTTTTAATTTGCCAGGGAGGAAACTGAAAACACAGTAGATTATTATGATCTGATGACTTGCAAAATAATGTAATGCCAAAACTTCCCAAAGTTTTGTAAACAGGGATATCCATTAAACCAATAGCTTATCATAAGTTAATACAAATTGCAGTGAAGGAATATTATTTGAAACTATGTTGGCTGCCTAATAAAGAACATATTCATTTCAAAGTGTGTACAATGATCTTTAAGATCCTGTGGGGAGCAGCACCTCTGTATATGTTGGATTTAGGGAATCTCCTTCACAAATCTCAGACACGTAATCAATTCCTTTCACAATTTCCCAGCGCCACTGCTTTAAAGTCAGACACTTTTCTGTGTCACTCCATTACCAGATGGCTTCATTATGGAACTCATTTCCCTTTGCCTTATGATGTTGTTCGTATTACGCATTGTTTAGAAAGAATTTTAAAACGTTTCTGTTTCCGCATCTGGAATAGTAATTGTCACATTTAATGGAAATTGACTTGATATTGACTTAACCTACCATAAGCAAACATAAGCAACCCATCTATTTACCGGTTCAACTAATCATTAACAACGACTCAGAAAATATCTCCTACCAACCTTCTTACCCTCTATGCTCTTCCCAACTTCTCCTTACCTATCCCTATCCTTTCTCTCATACCTCTTCTATCCCATTTGCTCCTTGTTCATTTGTCCTATCACATACCTCCTTTGTTGATTCTGATACTACAGATGGTATTCTCTTGTTACTATGTAAGCCGCATTGAGCCTGCGATGAGTGGGAAAGCGCGGGGTACAAATGTAAAAAAATAAATAATAAATAAATAAATAAATATTTGATCTAATGTTTGAATGTTTTATTGTAACTCCCAGAATGATTGTTTCTGGTTTTCTTTGTGTAACCCGCCTTGAACCGTTAAGGTATATGGCAGATAACACGTTGTGTTATAACATAACATAACAAATCTCTAGTATTTAGCCATTCAATGAATTCTAGCAAAGCTGATTCTGTACCAGTCCAGATGAAAAAATATATACATCATTCAAGAATCTCTTCCAAATTAAAATAAATTGAAACCAAACTGAGGGATAAAATTCCTTTTCTTCCAATAAAGCTACATAAATAGTTGCAATGGAAGGAGCAAAAGATGCAACCATTGCAACACCATAAATCTCTTCATAATACTTGCCTACAAACCAAAAATAACTATGAGTAAAGTGAATTGTGAAATTCATATGATGGACTTAATATTATTTTTGGAAAAAAATATCATTGGGTGAAGAGGGGAATGTTAATATGTGTCCCAGCTTGAGACCCATCCACTGGAATAGTGGTGGGCCGATTTACATAGCTTAAACTGCTGAAAAGCACTGACTAGGCCTAAAAATCTGATGATGGCCTTGTTGCTGAGCACCTGCAGAAGCAAGACTGCTTGATAAGCCTTATTAGAATTTAGTGTGACATTCAAAAGCAGTGCAAAAGCCAAGATCAAGGAATTGATGGCTAAAATCCTAAAACGTTTGGTTCAGAACATGGAGTCTGTTGCAGTTAAAATGGCTCCCAGAGTCACAAGATACAAAAAAACTGATCTCTCTATATTAGGAGAGATGTTTACAAGTCCGGAAATTGACGTTATTAAGAAATATCAGAAAGGAGGGGCAGGTGGGCACCTGACCTGCGGTTAAGTATGATTCACAGATGAAAAAAAAAATAGAAAAAAAGTCTTTCTCCATTGAGTTGTATGGACTGCAAATACTATATAAGGACTGTGAATCTGAGTTAAAATTGGAGTCCTTCCCCAACGCTAGTCAGACGGCGAACCCAGAATCTGACTGATGTGTGCACCAGCTGGCAGTTTCACTTGGTGAGAATAAAGACTATCTTTATCACTAAACTTCTTCAGCCTCAGTTTCAATCTTTTCATTATCTATTTGTCTCTTTGAACTGTCTCACACAAATAGTATACACATAAGTAAATTATCTTTCACTCATGTAGACATTATGTGGGAAAATAAATGGCCAAAGATTCACATAGATCCTAGAAGACAGAAAGTCGAGGTCATGGGAATTAAATTTGAACTGCGCCTTCTGTCACCCCCTCTACACCTCCATGTCCGAAGGCGGTCCTTTGGCCCCCTGTTCACCTCACCGTGGAAAGGGGTTCCACGGAGGTCTAGAGAGGGGTGGATAAAACAACTCCTAAATAAACAATATAAAAAATGGACCAATGAGGAATGGAGGTGTTGACATAAGAATATCCATATCTTGAGATTCTCAATGAGGTATGCTACTATCCCATGCCACTGCAGATGACAGTCCATCCCTAATGGATACCTTGCAGATAGATGGGCTGGTCAAAATTGTTCCCTATAGGTTTATTGTGATTTGTTTTCTGCTCTGTGTCTATGTGAAAATACAAGCCTGTCAAACAGTGGTGTAGCTACGTGGGGCCTGGGGGGGCCTGGGCCCCCATAGATTTGGCCCTGGACCCCCTGCCGATGACCCTCTCGACCCCCCTCCCGCCTCCAACCCTCCCCCGCCGTCGCCGTGGGCTACCTTTGCTGGCGGGGGACCCCAATCCCCGCCAGCCGAGGAGGTCCTCTTCATCCCGCGAAGGCTTCGTTCTGTTTCTGTGAGTCTGACGTCCTGTACGTACAATGTGCAGGACGTCAGAAACAGAACAAAGCCTTTGTAGGACGAAGAGGACCTCCTTGGCTGGTGGGGATTGGGGTCCCCCGTCAGCAAAGGTAGGCGACGGCGGGGGAAGGTTGGCGGCGGCAGCGGGGGAGGGTCATCGTCGGCGGGGGCGTCGATAATGGCTGGGGGGGTTGGCGGTGCCGGGGGAGGGCTAAAATGTGCCCCCTCACCTTGGACTCTGGACCCCCCTGCTGCCGAAGTCTGGCTACGCCCCTGCTGTTAAATCAGGGAAGGGATATAGCTCATGCTTTTTTTTTTTCAGTTATAGCTCAATATGAGTTGCATTCAGATACAGTACAGTAGATATTTTCTTGTCCCTGGAGGGCTTACAATCTATCCCCCCCCCCCCCCCCCTTTTTACAAAGCCACCATGCTAGTGACTGCCTGTGCGGTAATGCTGACACAGCCCATTCAAAGTGAATGGGCTGTGTCGGCATTAGCGTGCGGCAAACACTAGCGCTACTTTGTAAAAGGAGGGGTAAATTTATACCTGAGGCAATAGATGGTTAAGTTACTTGCCCAAGATCTCAAGTGTCTGCAGTGGCATTTGAACCTTGGCTTTCCTAGTTCTCTGTAACCATTAGGCTACTCCTCTGTTCCAAGTTCTGTGTGGTTAATGATCTACAAAAAAAAACTCATACCTCACATTACATTTTGTGTATATAGTAAAGAGTTTGTGTACCAGTATTTTCTTGGGTTATTTATATCTGTGTGTTGGGGGGGGGGGGGGGGGGGTAGGTGTTTATTGTAGCCTTATTTATTACGGTCTATATGTGAACCGGGAAAGTCGTATGTAATCCAGAGCTTTGTTTACAGCCACTTCCCTAGGCAGTGGGAGAAAATGACTTTCTCCTAGTTACACAGAGAGTCAGCAGTAAATGCAATACTTCAATCCTGTCTTCCTACTACTACTACGACTACTTAACATTTCTAGAGCGCTACTAGGGTTACGCAGCGCTGTACAATTTAACAAAGAGAGACAGTCCCTGCTCAAAGAGCTTACAATCTAATAGACAAGTGAACAGTCGGTCCGATAGGGGCAGTCAAATTGGGGCAGTCTGGATTCACTGAACGGTAAGGGTTAGGTGCCGAACGCAGCATTGAAGAGGTGGGTTTTAAGCAAAGACTTTAAGCAATACTTCAATCCTGTCTTCCCCTGAACATAACCCTCCATTGCCTTATACACTAGACCAGTCTCCTCCCCAGTCATTCCACAGCCTGTATCCCAGATACCATCACAGCAGGCTGAATAAGGGCTTAGTGGGGAGCACGATTGACTGAACACTGAAGTTTAGCATTTAAGCATCTTTCCATGTAATACAAGCATATTACCATTCATCTGAGCCCACTGGAGTTATTCCAGGTTTTTTTAAGTGGAAAAAAAAAATCTCTTTGTTTTTCTTTGGAGGAAGAAGCATTGCAGGGGTCAGAGAACTGCTCATGATACTGAGACATCTATTTAAATGAAGTCCAAAGAAAAAAAGTAAAGTACAAACCCTGCTTCAGCATTGTTGAAATCACTCTTCAGGCTATCTGGTGGTTATTTTAGGACTGCTATAGATAGCTTGTAGAGTGGATCACTGGAGATTTTAATTAAGCTGTGTGTTCTGTTTTTGAATTATTTAGATATTTGAACTTGAAATTGTTTTAAGTGGTTCCAATATTTGCTGAATTAATTTATTTATTTTGAATCTACAATCTAAGGGTCCCTTTTACTAAGCTGCGGCAAAGGAGCCCTGCTCTGCCGTTGGCATGTGTTTTTCATGCGCGCCGAGGCCCCTTTTTACCACAGCGGGTAAAAGGGAAGTCTCTCTTTCCTGCAGGAAATGGCCATGCTTCTATGTTTGTGCAGCACTGCGTATGCCTTGTAGCGCTATAGAAATGCTAAATAGTAGTAGTAGTAGTAGTAAAGGGGAAAGGGAAATAGGATTTGATATACTGCCTTTCTGTGTTGTTGTTGTTTTTTTTGCAACTACATTCAAAGTGGTTTACATAAAGGGGCATAATCGAACGGAAACGTCTATCTCCATGGGCGTTTATCTCCGAGAACGGGTCCGTGAAGGGGCGGACCGAACTGTATTTTCGCAAAAAATAGACGTCCATGTTTTATTCGACAATTTGTGAGGTGGGCGTTTTTGTTTTTCAGCGATAACGGAAAATGAAAGCGCCCAGCTCAAAAACGAATAACTCCAAGACATTTATTCGTGGGAGGGGCCAGGATTCGTAGTGCACTGGTCCCCCTCACATGCCAGGACACCAACCGGGCACCCTAGGGGGCACTTCTACAAAAAAAAAAAAAAAAAGGTAAAAGAGCTCCCAGGTGCATAGCACCCTTCCCTTGTGTGTTGAGCCCCCCAAATCCCCCTCAAAACCCACTGCCCACAAGTCTACACCATTACTATAGCCCTAAGGGGTGAAGGGGGGCACCTACATGTGGGTACAGTGGGTTTTGGGGGGCAGTTTGGAGGGCTCCCATTTACCAGCACAAGTGTAACAGGTGGGGGGGGGGGATGGGCCTGGGTCCACCTGCCTGAAGTCCTCTGCACCCCCTAATAACTGCTCCAGTGACCTGCATACTGCTGCCAGGGAGGTGGGTATGACATTTGAGGGTGAAAATAAAAAGTTGTGAAACATCATGTTTTGTGGTGGGAGGGGGTTAGTGACCACTGGGGGAGTCAGGGGAGGTCATCCCCGATTCCCTCCAGTGGTCATTTGGTCATTTAGGGCACTTATTGGGGCCTTATTCGTGGAAAAACAGGGTCCAGGAAAAGTGCCCTAAATTCTCGCTACAAATGCATATTTTTTTTCCATTATCGGCGAAAGGCGCCCATCTCTGATCGGCCAATAACCACGCCCCAGTTCCGGCTTCACCACGCCTTCGACACGCCCCCATCAACTTTGTCCGCATCCGCGACGGAGTGCAGTTGAAAACGTCCAAATTCGGCTTTCGATTATACCGCTTTATTCGTTTTTGTGAGATAAACGTCTATCTCTCGATTTGGGTCACAATATAGGCGTTTTTCTATTTCGATTATAAGCAGGATAGTATATTCAGGTACTTATTTGCACCAGGGCCAATGGAGGGTTAAATGACTTGCCTAGAGTCACAAGGAGCTGCAGTGGGAATTGAACTCAGTTCCCCAGGATCAGAATCCACTGCACTAACCACTAGGCTACTCCTCTGCTCCACTTGCTGTGTAGCCATACATATATACATATATATATATAAAAATGATAAATTGAATGGCACCCTGATGTTTCTCATCAGATAAAATGCTGCAAACCTCTTCAAACATGTTTTTCAGGTTCCTGCAATACCTGCTGGCAGCAGAAGACTGACATTAAATTTGTTTTAAATCTGAAGGCAGGTTAAGTACTTTGATAAGTGAGTAATATCGTGTGAGGGATGTGTCAGGCAAGATTAACTGCTTGGCAAATTATCAAAGGTAACCAATACGGCAAACAAGTCTGGACTCTGAAGATGGCAATTTAAAGTTTGGTGTAACTTTGCCCTGGATAAATGCAGATGAGGTGAAACTGTTTAAAAAACCCTTTTGACCATACTACATAATTCATGTTTTATATTTTTATGACTTTTTTATGTTTTATTTTATGATTTATTGTATTTACTGATTATGTATGTTTTCTGTAAACTGCATTGGATGACAGTATATTAATTTAAAACTAAAGGGCACAATATTCAAAAGATTTATGCTCCTAACTGTGGAGCCCTTTTACAAAGGTGCGTTAGGCGCTATGCGCGTGCAGCATATGCCTAAACAAGACTACCACCAGGCTACCACACCCCCTGCTGGTAATTTTAGATGTGGCGCCTGCCCATAGTACCTGGATGATTTATTTATTTATTTCCTCCCACGCATGTCATTTCCAGCAATAATCGGCTGTTGGCGCGTGCTGACCTGTCACCGCACATGTAGCACACGAGCTCTAGATCAATGGGTGGCATTAAGGGCTTAGGCCAGTTTTAGATGCACACCGGTTTCAATTTTACCGCATGCCCTTTTCCTGTTCCATTAAAAAAAAGCCCTTTTTCCGAAATGCAACAAAAACTGGTCCAGCGCATGCCCGATACACTCATCCACACTACCGCAGGCCACTTTTTACCATGGTTTAGTAAAAGGACCCCTTAAAGAGTTATGTTACTAAATTGGCCTCTCTAAAATTTACTAGGGCTGAGTGTCTAAAATTGGACTCAAAATGTTATTAAATTCCTAAATTTAGGAGCATAAAAACTGGGTGGCAACAAGGGTGATTTAAGTTTACATATAAACATATCTGCACTGATAGCAGGTACAAATTTGTTCATGGAATTTTCCCAAGTGCATTTTCAAAGGTAGAAACTTTCCCTTTGAAAACTAGTGTAAATTTTGCAGGGGGGGGGGGGGAAACACTTGCACATTTTACACATAAGTAAAAGTTTGAAAATTGTCCCCACGGAGACAGAAATGATGAGGCTCTCTGAAGGAGCAGTCACCCTTCAATAGTCGATTCCAAGCCACCAGCTGAAGCTAGGGATGTACATAGGCACACATTTTGTTTCTTTTTTCAATTCATCTAGGCTTTTTTTTCCTGATTTTTTTCCAACTCTTTATTTTTTTCAATTTGTATCACTCATTCATTTTAATAAAAAAAAAAAAATAGCTTTAACACACATTGCAACTTTTTAATGCACACTAATCAACTTAATTCACATTAACGGGTAGGTGAACATGCACTAAGGGGTCCTTTTACTAAGCTGCAGTAAGAATTGGCTTTAGCACTCTCTTGCATGGGTCTTTCTGGCGTGCTAAGACCATTTTTACTATGGCCATAAAAAAGCCTCCCCCCCCCCCCCCCCCGTTTACTAAGCCGCACGACAATGCTGACACAGCCCATTCAAAGTGATGGGCGTGTTGGCATTAGCGCACTGCAGCTGCTAGCGTGGCTTAGTAAAAATGGCCTTCTTTTCAATTATTTTCATTAATGGCCATGCATTAATGTTAGCAAACATAGTCAGTGTTTTGGCATAATAATGCATAATAATCGGTGTAATAATCAGGCCCCTTTGTCCAAGCAGCAAATAAAGCATCTTATAAGCACTTCTTCCTGCACTGGAGTGTCTGTTGATCAACCTCTACTTCTGTTCGTTGCATTGTCCATGTAGAGGTCCCTCCTGTTCGCTGTTCCTTGCATTAATGTTACTACTATAAATCATTTCTATAGCGCTACCAGTCGTATGCAGCGCTTCACAATTGAACATGAAGAAAAGACAATCCCTGCTCAAAAGAGTTTACAATCTAAATCAGGACAGACAGACAGACAGGAACAATAAGGATAAGGGTAGGACAGACAGAAGACACATAGGGAAGGGGACTATTGAAGAGAGGAAGACAAGATAAAAGTTACGAGCAAGTGACAAGTTAGGAGTCAAAATCAGCATCAAACAGGTAGGCCTTTAGCCCGGATTTGAAGGCGGCCAGGGATGGAGCTAGATGTAATGGCTCAGGAAGCCCATTCCAGGCATAAGGTGTGGTGAGACAAAAGGAACGATGGAGGAGAAGGGTGCAATTAGCAGAGATTTGCCTAGTGAACGGAGTTCCTGGGAAGGAGTATAGGGAGAGATGAGGGTGGAGA
Source organism: Microcaecilia unicolor (assembly GCF_901765095.1). Taxonomy (NCBI): domain Eukaryota; kingdom Metazoa; phylum Chordata; class Amphibia; order Gymnophiona; family Siphonopidae; genus Microcaecilia; species Microcaecilia unicolor. The sequence goes on along the minus strand of NC_044038.1, from coordinate 210,086,980 downwards.
GGTAGTGAGGGGCTGCAGAGTGAATGCACTTATAAGTCAATAAGTGGAGCTTGAATTTTATACGGAAACGGATAGGGAGCCAATGAAGTGACTTCAGGAGAGAGCTGATATGGGCATAGCGACTTTGGCAAAATGTTAATCGTGCAGCAGCATTTTGAACAGATTGAAGAGGAGAGAGATGCTGAGTGGAAGACCGGTGAGAAGCAAGTTGCAGTAGTCCAGGCGAGAGGTGATGAGAGTGTGGATGAGGGTTCTGGTAGCGTGCTCAGAAAGGAGAGGGCGAATTTTGGTGATATTATAGAGGAAGAAATGACAGGTTTTAGCAATCTGTTGAATATGTGCAGAGAAGGAGAGGGAGGAGTCAAAAATGGCCCCAAGGTTACGAGCAGATGAGACAGAAAGAATGAGCGTGTTGTCGACAGAAATAGAGAGTAGGGGAAGGGGAGAGGTTGGTTTAGGTGGGAAGATAAGGAGCTCAGTTTTGGACATATTGAGCTTCAGATGGCGGTGAGACATCCAGGTAGCAATGTCAGAGAGGCAGGCAGATACCTTGGACTGGATTTCTGCCAAGAAATGTTACCATTAGCAAGTGTCCATTTAAAAAAATTACTGCAGGAGCACTTACTGCCACCTATTTAGGAAGTAGTAAGGACTCCCACCTTAACCCTGCATTAATCAGTTAGAACTCGGTAATGTAGATTCACTAACTGGTTAGTGCGGGATTGCCCACTCTCCACTCCTGGCAAACCCCGCTCAAAAAATAATTACAAATAAATAATTGCCATGTGGTTAGTACGCATACATGCAAAAACTAACGTGAAATGCTTTTAGCATGTCCCACGTTAGGCTATTTTTGGTATGTTAAGCATGAGTTAGTGCTTAACGTATCTTAGTGAATGGACCCCTGTATTTTTTAAGGCATATTAACAAATTGAAAACATACTAACGGATGTATACCACTAGTTGGGAGCTTATCATCTCCCTGCACGGAATAGGAAGCACTTCTCCTTTATTCCCAGTCATCTTTTATTTACACTAAGAGCAACACCGTAATACTTGCTGAAAATGGAAGATGATACCATAAGTGCACCACAGGAGATCCTAGATCAGTGGTTCTCAATCCAATCCTCAGGACACAACCAGCCAATTAGGTTGGTAGGATATCCATGATGAATATGCATGAAGTGCATCTGCATGTTCATGAATTCAGTGCAGGAAAATCTCATGCATATTCATCACAGATACTCTGAAAACCAGACTTGCTGGTCATGTCTCAAGAACTGGTTTAAGAACCTAGAAATTGTTCAATGGCGGTGATGTTAGTAGAACACAACTGAAGATGAACTCTGAAGTTCCTGTTCATTCAGGCACATCTGAACAGCAAACTATAGGGCCCTTTTACTAAATTGAGGTAAAAAGTGGCCTTAGTGTATTTTTATGCTGGTCATTCCCATGTGCTAAGGCCATTTTTACTGTGGGGTAAAATGGCAGATTTTTACATTTTCTATATTAATGGCCATGCACTAATTTTCCCATTAGCGTATGGCCATTAGCACATGAGCCCCTACTGCCACCCATTATGTGGGTAGTAAAGGCTAGTAAGGGCTCACACACTAGGGGAAAGGGAAATGGGACTTGATATACTGCCTTCCTGAGGTTTTTGCAACTACATTCAAAGTGGTTTACATATATTCAGGTACTTATTTTGCATCAGGGGCAATGGAGGGTTAAGTGACTTGCCCAGAGTCACAAGGAGCTGCAGTGGGAATTGAACTCAGTTCCCCAGGATCAAAGTCCACTGCACTAACCACTAGGCTAGTCCTCCACTCCAAGCAAGTGCTAATTCGTTAGCACCCAGTAATGTAGCTACGCTAACCGATTAGCATAGAACATGCCCACTCTCTGCCCCCAGAACCCCCCCCCCCCCCCCCACTAAAAAGTAATTTTTATTTTTTTAGCACATTCAAAAATTACCATGGGATGCCTCTGTGGTAAGCATTTCATGCTTCATTAAGCAAGTGTTAGTGCTTATCACAGCTTTTTAAACGGGGGGGGGGGGGGGGGGGGCCTGTATGATCTCCACACAAGACTCTGAAAAGCACTATAGAAATGGAAGCTATAGTGCCATTATTGATACAAAAATATAGTAACATAGTAAATGATGGAAGATAAAGAGCTGTATGGTCCATCCAGTCTGCTCAACAAGATAAACTCATTTTACATGGTATGTGATACTTTATATGTATATCCGAGTTTGATTTGTCCTTGCCATTCTCAGGGCACAGACCGTTGAAGTCTGCCCAGTACTGTTCTTCTACTAAGTTCTGAAGCTAACGTCGAAGCTCCTTAAAATCCAGTCCACCCCTATCTATTCAGTCATGATCAGGGCATAGACCGTAGAAGTCTGCCAAGCTCCCGTTTTGTTTCCCAATTACTGACGTTGCCACCCAATCTCCGCTAAGATTCCACAGAACCATTCTTTCTAAACAGGATTCCTTTGTGGTTATCCCACGCACGTTTGAATTCCACTACCATTTTCATCTCCACCACCTCCCGCAGGAGGGCATTCCACATATCCACCACCCTCTTCGTGAAAAAATACTTCCTGACATTAGTCCTGAGTCTGCCCCCCTTCAACCTCAATTCATGTCCTCTAGTTCTACCACCTTCCTGTCTCCGGAAAAGGTTCATTTGCGGATTAATACCTTTCAAATATTTGAACGTCTGTATCATGTCCCCCCTGTTTCTCCTTTCCTCCAAGGTATACATGTTCAGGTCAGCAAGTCTCTCCTCGTATGGTTTGCAACGCAAATCCCATATCATTTTTGTAGCTTTTCTTTGCACTGCTTCCAGTCTTTTTACATCTTTAGTAAGATACAGCCTCCAAAACTGAACACAATACTCCAAGTGGGGCCTCACCAATGACTTGTAGAGGGGCATCAACACCTCCTTTCTGCTGCTGGTTATGCCCCTCTCTATGCAGCCTAGCACCCTTCTGGCCATGGCCGTTGCCTTGTCGCATTGTTTCTTCACCTTTAGATCCTCAGACACCAACACCCAAAGGTCTCTCTCCTGAGTCGAGCTTACTAGTCTCTCTCCCCTCCTATTCGGTATCTCTCTTTTGGGTTTCTGCACCCCAAGTGCATCACTCTACACTTCTTGGCATTAAATTTTAACTCTAACTATTTGGGTGCTATATCAGTATAAACTGGTATACAATAATGTACTAATGTGTTTTACATTTTAGCTGCCAGACCCTCGACCATTCTTCTAACATTTGGAGATCCCTTCTCATCGTTTCTACTCCCTCCAGGGTATCCACTCTATTACCTATTTTTGTGTCATCCGCAAAAAGGCACACCTTTCATTCCAACCTTTCAGCAATATCTCCCACAAATATATTAAACAGAATAGGCCCCAGCACCGACCCCTGAGGAACTCCATTGCTCACCTTCCTTTCCTCCAAGCCCATTATAAGTGCTATGGATTGTCTTAGAAAGAGATGATGGAACATCCATCCACACGGGTGTTGTCTACTGACCTCAAACACAAACAGAGAAGTTGGACAAATATTTAGTCATAGATATCCAAAAGTTGAGAATGAAGGGGGAGGTACTGTTGTTGAAGGATTTCAACCTTCTGGATGTGGATTGGAATGTTCCATCTGCGGAATTGGAAAGAAGAAGAAAAGATTGTAGATGCTTTTCAAAGTTCATTGCTAAGACAAATGGTGATGGAACCCAAAAGGGCTGAGGTGATTTTTTTTTCTCACAAATGGAGATAGTGTATTCAACGTCAAGGTGGGTACCCACCTGGCCAATAGTAATCATCACACTGTATGTTTTGATGTAATGGCTAAAGCAGAATGTGGTCGCACAAAGATCAAAATCCTGGATTTTAAGCATGATAATTTTGTTAAAATGGGGGAGTAACTGAAGAAAGATCTGATGGGATGGAAGGATATAGGAGTGGTGGAGGATCTGTGTTTCAAACTGAAAGGAGCTATAAAATCAGCAGCAGGTCTTTATATAAGGAAGGTAAACAAGAATAAGAGAAAAAGGAACCCGTATGGTTCACCAAAATGTTGCTGACACAGTAAAGACAACAGAGGTGGCATTCATGAAATACAAAAGAACACAAGAAAAGGAACACAGAAGGGATTACCGGATACAACTGAAAGAAGTGAAGGGACAAATATGGCTGGCAAAGGCTCTGGCAAAAGAGCAAATGGTTAAAAACATAAAGACTTTTTCAGGTATATTAGTGACTGGAGGAAGACTAGAAATGGAATTGTGAGACTGAAAGTTGCTGTGAACTGCTATGTGGAGAGTGATGAGGAAAAAGCAGAGGTGCTTAACAATTACTGCTGTCTTCACTGAAGAAAATTCTCGGTCAGCTGATAAGGTTACATATAAAAATGAAGTTGATACTACAACATTTACAAAAGAAAGCTTTTATGAGCAACTTGAAAAACTGAAAATGGACAAAGCCATGTGGCTGGTTAGGACCCATCCCAGAATCTTGAGAGAGATCATAGAGATTCTTGCAAGTCCTCTTAAAGATTTGTTTAATAAATCCTTGGAGATGGGGGAGGTTCCGCAGGATTGGAGAAGAGCAGATGTGGTCTTTCAAGTGGAGACAGAGAAGAAGATGGAAACTATAGACAGTAGTTGGAAAGGTAATGGAGGTGCTGCTCAAGGAAAGGATAGTGAGTTTCCTGGAATCCAATGGTTTATAAGATCCAAGGCAACATGTCTTCATCAAAGGAAAATAATGCTAAATCTGATTGATTTCTTTGACTGGGTAACCAGAGAATTGGATAGTGGACATGCGCTAGATGTAGTCTACTTGGATTTCAGTAAGGCCTTTGATATGGTCCTTCATAGGAGGTTCATAAATAAACTCAGCTGGCTAAATTTAGGACATAAAGTGGTGAACTGGATTGGGAACTATTTGACTGACAAACAGTAGAGGGTGATGGTAAATGGAGTCTACTCAGAGGATAGAAATGTAAGTAATAGAGTGCTTCAGCGATTGGTGCTGAGGCCGATTCTATTCAAAATATTTGTGAGTGACATTACTGAAGGGATAGAAGAAACAGTTTGCCTTTTTCAGATGACATCAAGATTTGCAACAGAGTGGACTTCCCGGAGGAAGTGGACAATATGAGAAGGGATCTACAACAATTAGAAGAATGGTCAAATGTTTGATGGTTAAAATTTTATGCAAATAACTGCAAGGTGATATTTGGGGTGTAGAAATCCAAAAGAACTATATGTGCTAGGGGGTGAGAGACTGACATGTATGGATCCGGAGAGAGACCTTAGGGTGATAGTGTTAGTGGCATACCTAACTTGGTTGCCACCTGGGGTGGAGCACCCCCTCCTCTAAGCAGTAAGAGGGTGCATTGAGCAGTTGCAGAGTCACAGACTATATGTGCATGGCTGTCGACTTTACTGGTCCCCTGCTCCAGAACAGGAAGTTGACATCAGAGGGGACAGAGGACCACCTGATCCAGCAGCTACATGCATGTAGACTGCGACTCCATGACTGTCTGTAGCCAGAGTGGACCGCATCCACTGCCCCGCCATTGATATACCACTGGAGTGCCTGAGGATCTTAAGGCAGCAAAACAATGTGACAATGCAGTGGCTATTGCCCCAAAAATGCTAGGCTGCATAGAGAGAGAGGCATTACCAGCAGAAGAAAGGAGATGTCCTTGTACAAGTCATTGGTGAGGCCCCGCTTAGAGTACAGTACCCAGTTTTGGAAACCGTAAATCTTCAAGGACATAAAAAGATTTGAGGTGGTTCAGAGGAAGGCGACAAAAATGGTACAGGGTTTGTGCCTTAAGATATATGAGAAGAGACTGAAGGACTTGAATATGTATACCCTAGAGAAAGGAGAAAGAGAGGTGATATGATACAGACCTTTAAGTACTTGAAAGGTATTAATATGCAAACAAACTTCTTCCAAAAATGTAGGGGCGATAGAACTAAAGGACATGAATGGAGGTTGCAGGGAGGTACTGTAACCTGGTTATCTCCACCGAGAGCTGACCTTGCGGTTTTGGGAGCCTGACCTGTAGCCAGATGACACCCCACAGTCAATTTTCTCCGATGAAACATCACTTCCATCGGAGATTTGGATTTATTTATGGGTTACTTATATCCCACATTTTCCCACTCATGCAGGCGCAATGTGGCTTACAGAGAATTAAATAAGAGTACAAAGTTAAAAGCTTAGGTAAGCATAAAAGAAGCAAATAGGGGGGGAGAAACTAACAGCGTGAACTAGGCAGGGTAAGGGACAAGGGAATGCATCAATCAACATGGTAAGCTAGGGGGTAAGTCTTAGCAAAGAGGAATGTCTTTAACAACTTCTTAAAAAGGGCATGGTCCACTTGAGTTTTAAGGTGACGAGGTAGCGTGTTCCAGTGTTTGGGACTCCAATAACGGAAGGACGAGGTGAAGATTTTCTTGTACTTGACACCCTTACAATTCGGAAAATGGAGGTGGAGATAGGACCGAGCAGCAGGGTTGGCATTTCTAGGCGGAAGGTCGATCAAGGGGCGCATGTAATCCGGGGCAGCCCCATAGATGATTTTATGTGTTAGGGAGCAGATCTTAAAAGCAATGCGCTCCTGTACAGGCAGCCAATGAAGTTTAAAGCGCAGGGGTTCGGCGTGTGCAAAACGCCTTTCTCGAAGGATGAGCCTCGTCGCAGTGTTCTGAGCCGTTTGGAACGTTTTCAATAAGGAGGCCTGGCAACCAGGATCCAGCATTACCGTCCCAACTTTTCAGGAATCTACCCTGAAAGAAATCACTAGCCACAGGCAGACAGCGTCCTACTCTTGAGCCCAGTTTGTGACGAGACTCCCCAATCTCAGCCCGCAGGTCGGCTCCTCTGTTGGCTAAGGAGATTAACAGCAATTACTCTGATCCTGTTCTTCTATCATAGTTGACTCAGCAGGTACCCCTCTCTCTTTTCAACGGGTCACTTGGCGGGGTAAAGCGTTCTTAAACACAGGCTACCAAGGGCAAATCTTACAATACTGTCCGTCTTTATATAGTAATTATCAGCTCCACCCCACACTGAGATTTCACGAATCAGGGCACTCCTAAGTGTGAGATGGCTTCTCCCATCTAGGGCTCCAATATAGCAAAGGGTTACAGTACACTTAGGAGTATCTTCAGGAAATACTTTTTCACATAAAGGGTAATGGACGCCTGGAATGCCCTTCCAGGAGAGGTGGTAGAGTCAACAATGGTGAGCGAAGTCAAAAATACATGGGATAGACACAGGGGATGCCTAAATAGAAAGAGAATGGAAACACAACATGGTTATTGAGGTGTTATCTTGGGCAAGGGTAGTGGAACTGAGCCAGTGGCAAAAGACGGAAAGAAGATTTAGCATCTCCAGCATTGAGGAAACCGAGGCTGATGCCAGACAGACATCTACAGTCTGTGTCCTGAAAATGGCAAAAGACAGGTGAAGCTTCAGCAACTCCATTGTTGCAGATCAATTGTTTTGTCACATGCTGCAAGTGGGGGGTTCTGTGCAGCTCAGTGGGGAGGGGAAGACATCTTGACCACATATCATCTCCATCATGTTTAGCTGCCTATATGGTTGGAATGGTGGAGGCTTGACAACCAGCATTTAAGCATGGGTGACTGTGGCCCACACAGAGTGGTGGGCATGCCTCTAGCCACCTTGTTGGGCAGACTGGATGGACTGTGTGGGTCTTTATCTGCAGTCATTTACTGTTTTTCTGTGTGTTAGATCTCTGCCATAGCAAAGACAGAGGAAGTAAGTGTGCATACAACAGCCCTCAAACGCATCAAGGCTGATTCTAAGCTAGAGGTTGTTCTTTTCTAGCACATTTTCATGAGCCCTTAGTCTTAGAACTATTAAATGATTAGGCCAAGAATGACAAGTGTAACTGGTAGCAGAGAATCTTGGCACATAATAAGACAATCAAAACCACCCTTCCCCTCTGGGCACCATCTAAATTGTTACAGCAAGGAGCCCCAAGAACTTGTCTTCATTGTCAAACCTGTGCAATTTAATTAGGAAATGAACAAGCAATGAAATCCTAGTTATCTAGGTGGCTCTACATTGTTTTGCTTAAATTTTAGAGTTTTTTTTAAAGAGGCAGAACACTTGTGTTTATTTATGTGCATTTAATTCATTAATGAATTTGTAACCTTCATGCTTTACTTAGCATTTCATGCCAGCAAAGTCCAGCAATAATAAAAAGAACACAACGCAATCCTTTCACAACAGCACCCTGCCAAAATGTCTTTGGGCAACTGCTGAAATAGATTTCCAAAGCGGGTTTTCTTTTTGTGGTCCATGAATCCTCTGCACTTTTGAAGACACATTTACTTTTCCTATCCAGTAGTAGAGTGCTCCATAGTCCTCTGATAATACAGTGAATTTTAATTTAAAATAGCATTATGGGGATAATGTTCCTGATGTCTAAAACCGCTAGGAAATGAGCCTAGGGGAGACAAAAAAAAACCTAGGAATGTCTTGATAACTTGCATGAATTATTTTATCATGTGTTAGAATGTTCACTATGTACTTGCAACTGGGTTCCAAAGGGCTTTGTTTAAAGGCTAAAAACATTATGGGCTATAGAACAAGAGACTCATTCGTTACACTAGGGGTGGGAGAGAGTGCCCCTATTCAAATACAAGGAAAGGGAATATCGGCAAAGGTTCTATTCTGTATATCAGAGTATTCACTATAGCAAGGGTCCCGGTTCACTATACCAGGGCTTTACTGTGCACATTCAAGTATAAATTAATTGGTGATTAACTCCCACCGGACTACAAAGATCCATTATCTCCTCTGTAAGCATTAAGGGCTGCCAAAAAAGCTTGATATGCAAATCCATGTTCAATACCCTTTCATCTCAAAGAGATGGGTTTTGAGTACAATCCTCATACAAGGCTTTAAAATCATTCCAACCTGCCCAGCTGCAGAAAAACTTAAGAAACACGCATTCAGAAAAGCAACTTATAGTTCAAAAGCACTTCTATTCCCACAAGGACATAGTTATATAGACTCTGGTCCTTTTTAGCTTTGGTTTTCTAGTCTAGAAATTAAGGTAAGATGAACTGATTTATGCTAGTATTCAATATTGCTGCTAGGGAAAAGAACTTTAAATACAGTCTGTAAGTTGGGTTATCTAATACTATAACATATTATCGTACTTCAGGATGGAAATGCAGATTTTGAGGTCTGTGAAACCTCAATGGTAGACTACCAGTCAGTAGCAAGGATGTTTGGACAGTAAGAGAGTAATTTTGTAATTCATTTTTGTGAGTAAAATGCTGATTTATGCATGTAAATGTACTCTTATAAAACTGGGTCACGCCCAAAACTACAAGCAGTTCAAGCCAGTGTATGCTTGCACAGTAGGTGTGCTCAGGGGTGGAGTTTGGGCAGAGCTGTAATTTACACATGTATGGTATAAAGGACACACAAAAAAATTGATGCCGTCTCTCTAGGCATGATTTCTACAGGATTTGTGTTAGTATTGTATATTGACACATAGGGGCTCGTGTGTCTTTATAACATAGGCTGGAAATAGGTGCCTTCTTGCCCTATTAACTTTGGAGCCCTGCTATAAATGTGGAAACCTTTAAGGTTCAGCCTTGTTCGGGTGGCAGAGACCTCAAGTGGTTCTACTGGTATAATGCATAGTGACTTGTTTATACCCTTCCAGTTTCCACAACAGGGGAAGACTCTCCTGACCTGTGAGGTACTGGTGGGAGGACAGCTCTCTTGGAGATAAACTATCTTATTCTACTACAAGGAGTAATGAATCACAGAGAGCAGACAGGGGTTCCTTAGGCTTTTGCATTTTATTGAAAGTGAGTTCTGGAGAGCTAAACCAGAATGCCCTGTTTGTGAGGACAAGAAGGGGTAGCAGAAGAGGCAAGCCTTTGAATATCCAGGAGAGAGGATCCCTGGTCCTAGTAAAACCAGAATTCCCTGTTTTTCAGGACAAGAAGGGGTAACAGAAGAGGCAAGCCTTTGAATATCCAGGAGAGAGGATCCATGGTCCTAGTAAGTAAAGAAGACAGCAGATGCTCTCTCGAGACAAAGAGGGCAAGGTTCCAGGCTCGTGCCACCCTTATGTCCACATCTAAGTCCAGCATTCTGCATTAGAAGGTACTCGTGGAGTAAGTGAGCGGTGTTCTCCTGACTCAAAGAAGTTCAGCAGAAGGAAGACATCTGATAATGACACAGGTTCTCATGACTCTGGGAAGTTCCAGCCTAAGGACGATGTTTGTTTCATTTCATGTTTTGTACTTTGCCTATCATTTCAGTATTGATTTGATCTTCAAAGACTTTATGTTTTGTTTCAGAACAAATCCCAGTTTGGATTGAGGTTTTGGGAGTGAAGGACTAGAGTGAATAGATTCTGGTGTCAGTGACCTCCCAGTTTACTGATCCCATCCTTGAACCCTAAATTCCCATAGAGTTTAACCTGTAAGTTGTGCCCTAGTTTGCCATAAACAGAAAAGCAGCCGATATGAGAGTTCCCAGACTGGCAGGGGTTATATAAAATTACCCCTTAAGTGGATGAACCAATTTATTTACAGCATACCAACACTTTGCATGCAATTCCTGTGTTTGTATTAAAGGCATTTCTCCAGAAAGCCTTATAGATAATCACCCATAATTAAAAGGTTTAACTATAATATATTCTTAACGTATCCTCACTAATACACTTTTAATCCAGTAAAGTATAGTATTAGTTTATATCACATGGTAACAATAAAGCACTTTTAGACTATTAAAATGTACATGAAAACTGATTGCAGGTCTCATGCACATCCTGTAACAATGGCAAGTCACTTAACCCTCCATTGCTCCAGGTACAAATAAGTACCTGTATATAATATGTAAGCTGCATTGAACCTGCTATGAGTGGGAAAGCGCAGGGTACAAATGTAACAACAAAAAAAACAATATTTGCCATTTTTAGCATTCTTCTGTAAAAATGTTAATTTTTTTAAGTCATTCCTATTTAGTTACTGTAGTACTTCAAGTTCTTATTAAAAACTAATTTAATAAGTGCAATTACTGTACCAAAAAATATGTCCACAGGACTTCCAGAAAAAAATAAAACTGCAGTGGAGGCATTCATCATTGAAACAGCAAACAAGATGGTGCAATAATCTCTCATTAATCAGCTCTAACAGTGACAGCTGTTGTTAAGTTGATTTACTGTTAACTTAAAGGATGCTGAATGCATAAAAAAAAATGACTCCTCACTTCTCATTGGAAGCCAAAGATTCAAAGCCTGTGGCAAACAGATGATCCAACTTGCAAGATGTAGTGTAGATGCTTGTTTTAAATTAGTCTGCTTGGCAACATATCCTTACGGCAAAAAGAATAATTTAGCTCTATAGTTCCCAGACCTGCCCTAATGATCCCATAGCCAGTCATCTTTTTCAGGATATGCAAGAGATGAATTTGCATATACTAGATCTCTAATGCATGCAAATATTACTCATACATATTCATTCTGGGTTTCCTGTAAAGCCAATGGACTAGGGGCCCCTGAGGGTAGGTTGAGGAGCCACTGGCCTTTTTTGCAATGTTATGAGAATGTTTGTAAAATATAGGTCGAAGGCTGTGATCTTGATCAGCTAAACTTACCCAAGGGAAAAACTTACTGAGAGCTTTAGCATTACAAATGAAGGTTCTAGAAGTCCATGTTGATCCTGAGAGCTGGAATCTTTGTAGGTCATGATAACCTTTACTGAATCAGCAATAGCTCATGTACACACAATTCCAATAGAGTGGAGGAGTAACCTAATGGTTAAGGGAGCCAGAGAAGCTGACCTTGAGCAATCACTTAAACCTCAGGTACATCTCTTTAACAAGGCATACCACAAAGACCAACAAATGTAAACCTCTCCACAAGTATCCAGAAAAGACTTAACATACCTGCTTGTTAGACTACTATCTTGGCTTATCATAATCATGTCACCCAAGATCTGTCTGTAATACTAAATAGCTATCTTATCATGTATTTGCATTATTCATGATGTATTGTAAGCCACATTGAGCCTGCAAAGAGGTGGAAAAATGTGGGATACAAATGCAATAAATAAATAAATCTTAGATTACAAGTCTGCTTGGACAGGGAAATAACCTGTGTACTGTACCTTGCTTAGAGTTCACCATTGCTGGTGGGGGGGGGGGGGGGGGGGGGGGGGGGGAGAGGCATGCTATTAAATCTACAGAACAAATAGCAATGAAAACTCTTTCGCTCCGTAAAGATTCTAACCACATTTATAGTCATCAAGTTCAGTACAGTACAGTCTCATAAAATAAAGTTATATCTCTTCTAAACTTTTTGCTAAAAAAAAACCCCTGCAATAAATAAATAGGAAATCATTGTGGTGTGGTTTGAAAACTTGAGAGGACTGATAATCTGAGCATCAAAGCAGAGCCTGTAAACAAGATTTTAGTAAACAGGATCTAAACCCCCACATGGTGAATTTGCGGTTTGCTCCCCCTCCCCCTCCCAACCTCTGTTTGTTATGTCTAAGACTCCTACATCCTGTTAATTATGGAACATAGTTGGAAAGCTTTCTGTAGATTATTTCCACGTTCTCAAACTTCCACCATAAAGAGAAACATGTTGAACAGAGCAGAACTCGTGCACTTTCCATGAGGCAAAAAGTTGTATTAAAGTGACTGGTTAAGGTAATTACTAATAATCATTTCTATAGCACAACTAGACATATACAGTGCTGTACGTTTTCTATCCGTAGAGGACTCACGTTCTGTCCCTAGAGGGCTCCATTTGCCCCAATTTTTGTACCTGGGACAATGGAGGGATAAATGACTTGCCCAAGGTCACAAGGCGCTGCAGTGGGAATTGAAACCAGGTTACCAGGATCAAAGCCCCCTTCACTAACCATTAGGCTACTCCTCCACTGCAATCTTATAACACTGCTAACATTCCCCCTTATCATCAAATAGGTAAAAAAAGAAAAACCCTCATTTTGTTTCGTAATAATAGTTCACGTGATGTTTTTGTTTAAAGAAAGAAAGAAAGAAATGCACCAGTTTATTAACGCTAAGATGAATTTGTAGCTAAAAAGTTATGCTTCTATGTTTGGCTGAAAATAGGACACAAATTTAGGAAGCTAACTTAGGAGCATAAATTTAGGAACTCAGCATTTTCTGAGTATTGAACCTATAAAATTGATCCATGGTGCATAAGCAATCTTTAGTGCTATATCCAATTTAAAATAAAAGCTCTTAGGTCTGATCACTGACCAAGTGGCAGTACAGTACACCACCAGGCAACAAGACTGGGACCCATTAGTTACATTAACATCTGATGCTTGGGTTAGGGCAGACCTCCAGATGAGAAACACTACCGGTCCTTACTCAAGACCATACCTGTGCCAAGTTCATGACTGAGCTCTATTTCATGCTTTTCCACCATATGTCTGGGTTATATGGTGGAAGATGACCGAGGCACAAAAGCTGGAAACATTCCCCTTTGGGGAGATGCAAATCAAATTTTATGTGCTGTAGCCCAGGTGGAGACTGAATTCCATTGCACTGGAATTTCTAAAAGAGCAAAAGAAGGCTGTCAAGCACAAAATATTACATATAAATGAAGACAAGTCAATGTTCAAAGAAACTTGTACATTTGTGGTTAATTTTATGAGGGTGCGTATTTCTAGTTTCAAAGTACGCACCAAACTGAGGGTTATTATTTTCATTCAACGAAGAAAATAAGATCAAACCTCAACAGTTCTCAGCCCACAGAAAAGGGACACAGTCACAGGAGCCAACTTTTCAAAATTATTGGGGGTGCTAAGCCCAATGGAAATTACCCCTCACTGGACACATGCAAGGAATTTTCTCAATATGGGGGGTGCTCAAGCACCCACAGCACCCACAGAGTCGGCTCCAATGGACACAGTGGAGATGACCAGTAAAAACAAAACCACCACAGATAGTTGTCTTGGATCAGTAGATGTTTTGGTTTTACTGGTCATCTCCACTGTGTCCTCTTTTTATTATTATTATTATTATTATAGTCATTGACATAAATATGCAGTAACATATGTGTGTAAATGACTGTTTTTTTTTTCATAAAATTGCGACCAGTGTAGAAGTTCCCATGTTACTGGATGGTGCGTACTTTGATAGTGGATGAGCACTTGAGGGGAGTAGGCAGAACACAAGTGCACAAATAAATCATAAAATACTGTTTTAGAGGACTGTGGATCAAGATATGTATCTGCAGATACTGATTATGTTTTATATTTGAGGGTATTTTCAAAGCCATTTCTGTGGCGAAAACTGTACTTTACCTCTGGGAATTGGGCTGTTAGAAAATCGCCCACCCCGTTTGCTGTTAAAAGTGGTTTACTACAGTGGGTTTACCCCTACAGGGCCGAATTCTCTATATGTCACCTACAAAAGAACCGCCAAAAGAAAACACGCTTAGACATATTCTGTAAAACGTGCCTAAAGTTAGGTGCGGTTTACAGAATATGCCTAAATCCATTCACGTGACTAGAATTTAGGCGCAGCCAATTACGCCAATGAAAACCTGGTGTAAATGACTACACCCAACTTTAGGTGTGGAGCTGGTTATTCTATAGCACTGCACATAAATGTTTGGAATGCCCATGACATGCCAATGCTTCTCCCATAGACACAACCCCTTTTGGGATCCGCACGGTAGAATTTATGTGGACTACGTTATAGAATACGTTTAGCAAGTAGCGCAAGTAAATTGTAATTATTTCCAATTAGTGCTCATAATTGCTTGTTACCATCCAATTATCAATGGTGATTGGTTCGTTATTAAAGTAAGTTATGCACACAAATGAGCTACATGTGCTGATTTGCGCACGTAACTCAAGGCACCATATATAGAATTAGGTAGACATAGTCCTGCTTATGAGGATGGTATTTGGGTGATTAATCATTTTGAGGGCTTCCTTTGGGGTCCTTTCACTCATAGGCGCCGACTCTGTGGGTGCTCCAGCACCCCCAATATTTCACCCGCCGGAAGTTCGTTCATTCTCTCCCTCCCTCCCTCCCTCTGAATTTTAAAAGTCATCTATTTTACCTTGTTGGGGTTAGGGCGGCTGCGGCAGCAGCGGTAAAAAGCATGCAGGTTCGGTGCTTAGTTCAGTTTTCCCTTCTCTCTCTCTCAGCTCTGGTCCCGCCCTCATTTCCTGTTTCCGCAAGAGGTAAGATAGATTACTTTTAAAATTTGGAGGGAGGGGGCCTGCAACTCGAAGGGAGGGAGGGAGGATGACGACCCTGGAACTCGGAGGGAGGGGGAGACCCTGGAAATCGGAGGGAGAGGGAGGGGGGAATGCACCACCTGTAAAAAAAAAAAAAATTCAGCACCACCAATCATTTTGAAAAGTTTTTTTTGTTTGTTACATTTGTACTTGTACCCCGCGCTTTCCCACTCATGGCAGGCTCTATGCGGCAGGCAATGGAGGGTTAAGTGACTTGCCCAGAGTCACAAGGAGCTGCCTGTGCCAATCGAACTCAGTTCCCCAGGACCAAAGTCCACCACCCTAACCACTAGGCCACTCCTCCACTAACTGACTAGTTGGCTCCTATGCTTTCACTAAGTGGCGGTAAGCACTAATGCAGGCTTACTGTGCACCAAAATGCACTACCACTGGGTGCTCAGGTGCCCTGCGGTAATTTAGGCATATGCATTCGCATGTTTGTGGGTGGAGAGTAGGCGTACCCATTGCTAGTCACTTAGTGCAGCTACACTGTCGCACAACAACCGATTAGTGCATGGTTAACACGTGAGTCCTTTCCACCTCTAAACAGGTGTCAGTAACAGTTCATGCGCTAATGGCCACACACTAATTTGGAAATTAGCACCTGGCCATTAAGTGACCCCAGTGTGCAGGAAAACCCATGCACTAATCATAGCACAATCTACCTTTTAGGCAATATGCTGAAATCTTCTGCCCAGTGTGCAGCGGTGGCCAAAAGAGCAAATAGGATGCTAGGAATTGTTAGGAGAGGGATGCAAAATAATGCTTCTGTATCGCTCTATAGTGTGACCTTGTTTTGACTATTGCATTCAGTTCTGGTCGCCATATCTCAAAAAAAGATATAGCAGAATTAGAAAAGGTTCAAAGAAGAGTGACCAAAATGATAGATGAGATGGAATGCCTCTCGTATGAGGAAAAGCTCAAGAGGTTAGGCCTCTTCAGCTGGGAAAAGAGACAGCTGAGGGGGTATATGATTGAGATCTACAAAATTCTGGGTGGTATGGAGCGGGTGGAGGTGAATCGATTTATCACTCGTTCAAAAAGTACAAAGACCAGGGGATACTAAATGAAATTGTATGGGAATACCCAGGGGTGTGCTGGTAAATTTTTAACAACAGGCTCTTTCTCCGGATGTAGGCAGCTCTGCAGTTGGAAGGGCCAGGGGTGGCCGGGAGGGGGGAGCAACACTTGCCTCTCTCTCCTCCCTCCCTTCGTGCGGGCACGCTAGTCATACCTTTGCTGACAGCCAATAAATGGACTGCCACCACTCCCAACATCTTGCTCTGAGCAGCATGCTGAAACTTCTCTCACATGCTGGAGAAGTCCCAGCCTGCTGCTCAAAGGTGGAAACAAGGAGCGGGGAGCAGCAGCAGTCTATTTACTTGGCTGGCAGGGCTCAGCATCCCCACCAGCAAAGTAAAAGAGAATTCAGCAGGGGGCCCAAGCCCACATTTTGGGAGCCAGTTGTTAAAGTAGCCATGGAGGGCCCTACTGTAACAACCGGCTCCCAAAATTCTTAAAAACTTAACTGGCTTTTGCGAGCCTGTGAGAGCCTGCTCCAGCACACCACTGTGTACGGTCCCTCCAGTCTGCCCAACAAGATACTTTATATGAATACCCGAGTTTGATTTGTCCTTGCCTTTCTCAAGGCGCAGACCGTAGAAGTCTGCCCAGCACTGTTCTTGTACTAAGTTCTGAAGCTAATGTCGAAGTCCCTTAAAATTTACACTTCAATACCTTTAAAACAAATAGGAGGAAACATTTTTTCACTCAATGAATAGTTAAGTTCTGGAACTCTTTGCCGGAGCATGTTAGCATATCTGGGTTTTAAAAAGGATTGAACAAGTTCCTGGAGGAAAAGTCCATAACCTACTTCTTCCTGGTTTCACCAAGATTCATGGACTCTATTACCTAGTATTATCTTTTGCTATCTTTGTTGTTCATAAGATAGCGATTTGCCTATTATCTTACTTTTACATAGTTTAATTGTACTTTTTCTGTACTGTAGCCTACCCTACGGTTTGTGTAAGCCACATTGAGCCTACAACTAGTGGGAAAATGTGGGGTATAAATGTATTAAATAAATAAATAAATAGTCTGTTATTGAAATGAATAAGGGGAAAGCAATTGCTTGCCCTGGGATTGGTAGCATGGAATGGTGCTACTAATTGGGTTTCTGCTAGGTACTTGTGACCTCGATTGGCCACTGTTGGAAGCAGGATACTGGGTGAGATGGACCATTGGTCTGACCCAATATAGCTATTCTTATGTTCTTATCACATTAAATATATAAATTATTTCATATCAATTCTGATATTGGTCTGTTGTTATTGTCTACATTTAGTAAAGGATTTTCTGGATGAAAGATTGCAACAACATACATACTTTTGTATTTTCGAAAGCACACACATGTTTTGGTGAGAAACTGTACCCACCAAAAAAGGAGGTGTGATTAGACACTTTCCCTTAGGCAATTTTCAAAGTGGAAGTATGCACATATTTCACTTGTAAAACTAATACATCTGCAGTTATAAAGAGGTCAGTTCTGTGACAGGATGCCTGATATTACAAAGCCTATTCTATAAAGATGATGATGATGATGGGTACTTATAGCCCACTTCTCTCCCTAAATTTAGGCTCAAAGCAGGTTAACAATTACCATATAAAAAAACAGCACAATCTATATCTAATGATACTAATTAATCAAACATATAAACGGCGAGTGACCGACTCACTCGCAAATGCGAAGTAGAGACTTCCCTCTCTGTCCCGCCCCCACGTCAATACGTGATGACGAGGGCGGGACAGAGAGGAAAACTGCGCCGCCGAGGTTGATACCGCTCCCCCTGCCCGCCCGCCCGCCCGCCTGAGATCGCCGCTACCGTTCCTCCCCCCCCACCCGGCCCGGGCCCTCTCTCCGCTACTAACACATCCATTCGCCGGAACGCAACATGCACATCAGGTGAGCTGCCATCGGCCTTCCTTCCCTGCCTGTGTCCCGCCCTCGCTGACGTTACGTCACAGGAGGGCGGGACACAGGCAGAGAAGGAAGGGCCGCCGGCAGCTCAGCTGATGTGCGTGCTGCATTCCGGCGAATGAATGTGTAAGTTTAGTAGCGGAGAGAAGGCCCAGGCCAGGTGGAGGGATGGCGGCAACTCCGGGGGGGGGGGGGGGGGACGGTAGCGGTGGCGACCTCGTGGGGAGGGAGGGGGAAGGAAAACCCCAATACCAGCCCGTTTTTACGGGCTCAACGGCTAGTAATAACATAAACAGAAAAGTGACCATAAACTCATAACATAATAATAACAAACAAAAAAGTGACAATAACAACATATCATAATAATAACATAAACATAAAAGTGACAAAAATCCATAACAAAACGTTTGTTTCCTTTATAGAATACTAGCATAATCAGCCATATACGCTTGTATGCACTTAGATGCAACCACTTACACCAGCCATAGAGCTGGTGTAAGTGTTTATGCCTAAAGACTGGAGATAGGCGCATAACTTTTTGTATTCTATAAGTTATGATATAAGTGTGAGTCCCTCCAAGACTCCGCCCATGTGTACTTTATGCCTTCCTGTAAAATGTGCATCATGTAAGATTTGTGCGTATTTACGGAAAGTGCTTAAACTTTTTCTAATCATTAATGCATGTAATCAGCATGTAAATATCAATGCCTTCATTATAGAATTATTCCCAAATGCCTGTGGATATTGCAGCAGTGTACACACTATGAAAATTGTCCTCTAATGGAGGCAGGGTAGGACTGACAGGGATCTGGGCCCCTGGGAAATAAGAGAGTCCTGGACCCCCCCAACCCTGGATTCCACATCTCTCCCCCTTCCCCAGATCCAACATCTTTCTTCCTTCCCCTGCCCCAATGCAACATCTCTACCTCTCATTCTTTCTCCCTCCCTTTGATGCACCATATCTGCCCCCTTCCTCCCTTCCCCAGGTCCAACATCTCTCCCCGTCTCCCGAGGCCAACATCTCCCCCTCTCTCCTCTCTGTCCCTGGATCTGGTTCTCTCCCCTCACATTTACCTCAATAGTCCCTTTCTCTGTATAGGGCCCTGGCTGTCTGCCACTAACTGGAACCTCTCTGCCGCGGCCCACTCTTGTGGAAGCAGGAAGTTACATCAGAAAGGGGCAGGCCGTGGCAGAGAGAAGATTCCAGTCAGTGGCAAACAGATGGGGCCCTGAACAGAGAAAGGGACTTTTGAGGAAAACAAGGGGCGTGCCTGACTGGGGATGGAGAGGAAAGAAATGTTGGACATGTGGGGAGGAGGTAACAGGCCTCCTAACTGCACTGGGTCCTCGGGCACTGCCCACTTGCCCGAATGGTCAGTCAGCCCATGAATGGAGGAGATTTTTCTACAATGCACTAACATCCTTATATATATTGTAGTCAAGGTAAATAAACTGTATATATTGTCTACACATCTAATATAGACACCCCTTACGCTTGTTAAAAATGTTCCAATAAACTGATTGTAAGTTGAATTACTTCTATAGGAAGAAACCTGAGACTGTAAATACACCACAATAAAACTGTACATTCTATAAAAGTTTCAAGTTTTTAATTTATATTTGATATAACGCCTGGTGGGGCACCTTTCCAGCAGTTTACAGTAAAACAACACCCTGTCAGACTGTCATAGCAATGCTTGAATGTTTTTCACTTATATACACTGTCAGCTAGCACATTTGCTTATTTCCGATCTGACGAAGAAGGGCAACCTTCAAAAGCTAATCAAGAAATGTATTAAGTTATGTCCAATAAAAAAGGTATCATCTTATTTTCTTTTCCATGTTTTATTTTGTTTGATTTCTATAGATTCTACATGGAATGTTGCTATTCCACTAGCAACATTCCATGTAGAAGTCGGCCCTTGCAGATCACCAACGTGGCCGCGCAGGCTTCTGCTTCTGTGAGTCTGACGTCCTGCACGTACGTGCAGGACGTCAGACTCACAGAAACAGAAGCCTGCGCAGCCTTCTATATGGAATGTTGCTAGTGGAATAGCAACATTCCATGTAGAATCTCCAATAGTAGCAACATTCCATGTAGAATCTCCAATGGTATCTATTTTACTGTCATAGTAAAGCTTGAATGTTTTCACTTATATACACTGTCAGCTAGCACATTTGCTTATTTCCGATCTGAGGAAGAAGGGCAACCTTCGAAAGCTAATCAAGAAATGTATTAAGTTATGTCCAATAAAAAAGGTATCATCTTATTTTCTTTTCCATGTTTTATTTTGTTTGATTTCTATTGATAACAGTAAAACAACATAAAGTCAAGTAGAAAGAAATAGCAGTTAGGATCTACATTCTCTTAGGATAGGAATAAGACAGAATTCTATGCTCCATATCAGTCTCGCCGTCCATCAATTCAATGCTCTATAGTTGAATGTATTAATCTCTAAAGGCATCTCTTAAATGCTAGGGCACTATGCTATTCCAATGGCTTCCTGCCCTACATGTCCCCAGGACGTTAGACACCAAAACACAGGCTGAGTTTAAAGAAGGATTGCTATGCAGATAAAGATCAGATTGACAGAGTCTGACATCTGTGTGAAATCTGACACTTCGCAATGGTTATCCATGTAGCAACCGAGCAAGTTGGTACAAGAATGTGCTCGCACCCTGTCATTTTGAAGGGAGGCATAGTTCTACCCACTCTGAGTTTCCCCAAAACCATTTCACAGGTATTACCCCAAAGCCCCTTTAATTCCCATGCTGGCAGCTTGTGAAGCACCTCAAAAAGTCCAGTTTTATGAATTTTATGGAAAATCAGCGCAAGATACTTCAAGGTGAAATGCAAAGGGTTATAGGCAGGGACATTTCAAAAGTAAGCTAATCAAGGCACCATATTGGGATGGGTCCTCACACTTCATTTTTATGTTCCCTAAAAGGTTTTTTTTTCCCATGTGTACAGCCTGTTCTTTACATATGGAAAAGGTTTTTTTTTTTATATAAAAGTGTGCTGAAGTATATGCACAGTGACAAAAGAGCATGTACTTAAACCTGCTCCAACTGTAGGCATTCCCAGGGTCATAGTTTGGGTGAGCAGGGACGGAGTTGCAGTGTACCTGTACGCTTTTACAGCTGCCTTGGAGCAGGTGTAAATATCTGCATTGGTGTTTGTGCACCTTTGGTGCTGAAATTAGGGCCTATTTTATAATGACATGTGGAGGGGCATTTTTGATAATGCATCTAAGTTGAACTTTGGATGTTTTGCACAAAATGCACCAATTCCAAGTAGGAAATATACCTCTTGTTCAAAAAAAGAAAAATGTCTATCATTTGTTTTTTTTAATAACATTTTGAATACGGGTTTGTGCTTTGTGCATTTAACTTTTTAGGCCACTTTTGAAGAAAAAAAATGCACAAGTTAAAAACGCACAAAATCAAGCCATTGGGATGTAGGAAGGGCCAGCATTTTTAGCAGACTGGTCCGACATCCCAGGAGAGCAGTGGAGCACCCTAGGAGGCACTGCTGTGGACTTCATATAAATGCTCTCAGGTACACATCTTACCATTGCTTCCATGTCTGCTGAGCCCTCCAAAACCCACCAAAACCTACTACCCATATCTGTACACCACTACAATAGCCCTTAGTGGGTTTCTGGTGGGTTTCTGGTGAGTTTTGGAGGGCTCACAATTTCCACCACATGTAACAGGTAAGGGGAGGTATGGGCCTGGGTCCGCCTGCCTGAAGTGCACTGCACCCACTAAAACTGCTCCAGGGACCTGCATACTGCTGTCAAGGACCTGAGTATGACATCTAAGGCTGGCATAGAGGCTGGTAAAAAATATTTTGAAAGAAGTGGGAAACTACAGACTGGTAAGTCTCACGCCAGTGGTAGGAAAAATAATGGAGTTGCTGCAGAAAGAAAGGACAGTTAACTTTCTAGAAACTGACGGGTTACAGGACACGAGGCAACATGACTTTACCAGAGGAAAATCCTGCCAAATGAATCTTATTGACTTTTTTGACCGGGTGACCAAAGAACTGGATGAGGGACGTGCGCTAGATGTAATCTACTTGGACTTCAGCAAAGCCTTTGATACGGTCCCCAACAGAAGACTCGTGAATAAGCTGAAAGGGTTGAACTTAGGACTGAAAGTGGTGAACTGGATAAGAAACTGGTTGACCGACAGGTGGCAGAGACTGGTGGTAAATGGAATCCACTCGGAGGAAAGGAAGGTGAGCAGTGGAGTTCCTCAGGGGTCGGTTCTGGGGCCTATTCTGTTTAATATATTTGTGGGAGATATTGCTGAAGGGTTGGAAGGAAAGGTGTGCCTTTTTGCGGATGACACGAAAATAGCCAATAGAGTGGATACCCTGGAGGGAGTAGAAACGATGAGAAGGGATCTCCAAACGTTAGAAGAATGGTTGAGGGTCTGGCAGTTAAAATTTAATGGAATAACACTGGGGTAACTCTACTTCCTGGTTTCAGAATGTAAACCTATAACATACATAGAAACCGTTGGCTATTACTCATTTATCTATTTTTTAAATATTTTTACTATGCTGTGACCCAAATATACTGTGCTTACCTGTAGTCCAGCAGAGCTTGCCTGTTACTCACTATTGAAAATGTGATAGTGAAACAGCACCACCTATTGACAGGGCTGTAGGTGGAGGACTCCTGCTCAGCTTAGAGTGAACAGTGCTCGGGACTGAACACAGTTGGCACCAATTCAAAGTTGTCTTGATTGACAAAATGGCAGAGTACGAAAAATGTGTTGCAGACCTCAATACACCTCTTCTTTAGCTCTGTAAACACTGCTAATCCAGAACACACACTATAGAAACAACAGTGAGGGATAGCTTCGGGCAGCATAGCTTTAATGCTGAGCTTTCTCTGTAAAGCAATAGCACGTGTTACATTGAGAAATCTGGATGGGAAGATCTAGAGGTGGCAAACGTTAACTCATCTCATCAAGAAGTCTGAAAAATAGCAGCAGGAAGTTAGAATACTCTGCTTTAAGCTTGCAACCTCTCGATGCCCATTGTCTCAGGATACAACAGAGGGAAGGCTGAAATACTTTGAATTAGATCTAAGTATGGAGGGATTGAGCAAACCTTGGCTAAAGTTGGCCCTGACCTTGGTAAACAACTGGTAATATTCTGTCTTAATGGGGAGTTAATGTTAGAGGTCCCTTTCAGACTTATTTTCGAAAGAGAAGGGCGCCCATCTTTCGACACAAATCGCAAGATGGGCGTCCTTCTCCCAGGGTCGCCCAAATCGGCATAATCGAAAGCCGATTTTGGGCGTCCTCAACTGCTTTCCGTCGCGGGGATGACCAAAGTTCACGGGGCCGTGTCAGAATCATAGCGAAGGCGGGACTGGGGCGTGCTTAACACATGGGCGTCCTCGGTCGATAATAGAAAAAAGAAGGGCATCCCTGACGAGCACTTGGCAGACTTTACATAGTCCATTTTTTTCTTGTGACCATGCCTCAAAAAGGTGCCTGAACTGACCAGATGACCACCGGAGGGAATCAGGGATGACCTCCCCTTACCCCCCCCCCCCCATTGGTCACTAACCCCCTCCCACCCTAAACAAAAAGCTTTAAAAATATTTTTTGCCAGCCTCAAATGTCATATCCAGCTCCCTGACAGCAGTATGCAGGTACCTTGAGCAGTTTTAGTGAGTGCAGTGCACTTCAGGCAGGCAGACCCAGGCCCATCCCCCCCCCCACCTGTTACACTTGTGGTGGTAAACGTGAGCCCTCCAAAACCCACGACAAACCCACTGTACCCACATGTAGGTGTCCCCCCTTCACCCCTTAGGGCTATGGTAGTGTTGTACAGTTGTGGGGAGTGGGTTTTGGGGAGGTTTTGGGGGGCTCAGCACGCAAGGTAAGGGAGCTTTGCAGCTGGGAGCAATTTCTGAAGTCCACTGCATTACCCCTAGGGTGCCTGGTTGATGTCCTGGCATGTGAGGGGGACCAGTGCACTACGACTGCTGGCTCCTCCCACAACCAAATGGCTTGGATTTGGTCGTTTCTGAGATGGGCGTCCTTGGTTTCCATTATCGCCGAAAACCGGGGACGACCATCTCTAAGGTCGACCTAAATGTTGAGATTTGGGCAACCCTGTCCGTATTATCGAACCGAAAGATGGCCGCCCATCTTGTTTCGATAAATCGGGTTTCCCCGCCCCTTCGCCGGGACGTCCTGTGAGGACGTCCTCAGGAAAGCTTGGGTGCCCCGTTCGATTATGCCCCTCCACGTTTCTCAACTGCAGTGGAGGCCCAGGCATGGAGCCTTACCTTCCCATATATAGGGGTGGGCCCTGCATATTGGGTTACTTGGGCATTACCTGTGCTGTACCTGTTCTATGGTTAAGTGGAAATGTTTATTTTCTTAACATTGCTTTAAATTTAGGGGCCCTTTTACAAAGGCACATAAGGGCCTATGCATGTCCAGCATGTGCCAAATTGTCATTACCGCCTGGCTACCACATGCCCCAGGTGGTAATTCTGAATTTGGTGCGTGCCGAAAAGACATGGCAGAAAATAATTTTCTACTGCAGGGACATTTCCAGTAGTAATCGGCAGTTGGCGCACGCTGGACGGTTACCGTGCAGGTAACGCGTGAGCCATAAATAGATGCACGCTGGTTTTTATTTTGCCACACGCCTATTTCCTGACCTAAAAACTCCCCCTTTTTTACAGATGCAGTGGAGAAATGGTCCAGCGCACTAAGGGCCCCTTAGTGACTTCATGAACACACAGGTTAGATGCTAGAAACATTTCATAACACTCCTTTAATAAATAAATTAGGATTGGGCTTTTATTTCCATGAGCACCTCCTTTGTTTCCAGACATCATAGATGCTCTATCAAAACTGAAGTCAACGACTAACTAGGATCTAATTCAAGCACTTCAAGCACTTTTATGATTTTATCTTGAGCACAGTGATATGGTTGCCGTGTGAAATCTCATTTGCAATCTTGTCTGCATATCAACAAATCCAAATGCCCTTTCCTTTATTACCCCCTTGTGTAGATACCTGACACATACTGCAACAAGTGGAGTGATCTTTACATTCATCATCTAGAGTTGCATAGTATGTGTTATTGGTTTCATGTATTTCAGATTTGATTTTGCATACCAGTAGCACAGCGGCAGATTCCCAACAGCTCATTCTGAATATCTGGGCTCATCAGAGTTGCATTCTTAGGGAGTTTCTCAACACAACTTTGTATTTCACTGTTGTGTTTGCTGAGGAGTTTAAACAATTCCAAAAAGTTTCCTTTATTGAAAGCATTGTAGGTTTCTCTGTGTCTGTGTGGTGGAATTTTTTGCTTTGCACAAAATATCACAATATCAAGCACTAATGTTCACAATTCCTTTCTACAATATGAAAGGTCATGGCATCTTGGTTTAGCTGATTTAAAATGGTTTCACGACCTCTCAGAAGGTGACTCTCCTTGGAGGCCCGGGGAATTTTGTCCCCCCCTGCCCCCCCCCCTCGGCGGCCCTGCGTAGGGGGGCCTGAGAGAGGGATGGGGGGGATCTGGATCCCTGATGCCGCCTATAGCTAATGGTGCTGCCTCTGGAATCCCATTCCTTGCTGCCCCAGGAAACAGAAGTCAGATCCCACTACTGAATCTGCATCTTCTACAACACCACCACCACCACCACCACCAGATAATGCATCTTAGCAACTTCCTCTTAATTCTGGCTGTTTTCTGGCATCTCTGAGTAGATGAAATTCATTTTTGCAGTGTATTTGCCCACTCATTGTCTCCTATCAATCTACTCAGGGATGCCAGAAAACAAGATAAATACCATCTTATCCAAAAAAAAAAAAAAGTGAAGAATGAATAAATGTCACTTGCAAAGCTTCAGGTTGCCTAATTCTATCTCTGCTAGTCCAGACTTGTTTCACCTTAATCTTAACATCATCCTTGACCATAACCAGTGATGAGGCCTGTCAGCAGAGCACCCCGGAGCAATGAACTGCTTTAAAGTTATAAAAAGCTATCTCCAAATGGAATCCAATTTCAGAAAAGAGCTTTTAAAGAAAAAAAAATTCCTTGGGCTTTCAAATGTCTTCATTAATTTAATTCTACTTGTTTTCTCCTTGTCTTGTCCTTTTCTGGAACTTCTTTCTCTTTTTGATGAAGCAAAGCAGGCTACAGATTGATGCTTTCAATAATTTTCATAAAATTAAAGCAAAGTTTTTGATTCTAGTTCGACCTCCCTGGGCATATTTTCAGCGATTTTTAGAGTTCACACTGAGCTCAGGAAGCTCTCTGTAGGTGACCCTTTGGCTTTTTTGAGTCCTTTTACCAGCTGTGGTTTATGTCCCAAGAACAATGTTTATTTTGCCCCTGATACAGGCACCAGGCTGTCAAAACATTTTTGTAACCAGGGTTAAGAGGAAAAAAAAAAAAACTTACCTGGGGTCCCTGGAGGCTGATTTTAGGCCCGTTTTAGAAGGGGGAGAGAGTCGAGCAGTTCGGGGTCGATGTCGGGCCCATTTTTGTGGTCGGGAGCGCTGCAGGGGGAGAGTGGCGCTCCCGATGTATTTTGGGGCTCGTTGGGGGCCGGAGCTATAGCTACAGAGGCAGCGGGGAAGTTTTTGTGGTCCAGGGATGTTTGGCGTGTCCCCGGATGATCCGGCGTGTTCGGGGTCGTTGTTGGGCTGATTTTTGGAGCCTCCGCAGTGACGAGTTTTTTTTTAGCTCCCAAGGACAATTTGGCATGTCCCCGGGAGTGAAGAGGAGGTTCGGGGCCGTTTCCATGGGCCGCTGGTGTCTGGGCTAGTGGGAAGAGAGGCAAGGAGAGAGCGCCGACTCTGGAGGCAGTCGCTGGGGTCGGAGCGCTAAGGAGGATGAGTGGAGGCTGCGCTGCGAGAGGCAGCGGCAGTGTTTTTGCGCGGGTTTGGTTTTTTTGGAGAGCCCGAGAAGGGCGAAGACGCCGGGAGGTGTGCGCGCACGCGCACAAACTGTTTTTCGGCGGGAGCTCCGGCGAGGCCTACAAGTCGGGGCCTCGATTTTTAAGCCGGAGCTCCAGAAGAATCGCCATTTTTGGGGTGATTTTTGGTTTTTACTCCGTTTTCGTGCCGGGACGTGCGGGACCGGGACCGGAACCGAGGGCAGGCGTCAGGTGTGCGGAAATTCTACATAAAGGTAAGGGGTCTTTCGACCCGAAAATTTATTTAAATTAATTTTAAATTGTGAATATTGGGATTTTTATTTTTAAAAAATCAGGGGTTTGTTGAATTTAAATTTTGTTTTCTGAATTGGGGTTAGGGAATGTTTTGTAATTTTCCTGATATATTAGTTTTTTATTTTTAATATTTTTAGGGGGTGTTTTGGGAAAGTGTGGGTTTGAAGGGGTTAATTAAGAGTTTGTGGGCTAAATTCGACATAATGGATTAAATGGTTGGGGTTTGAATTTTTAAAGTGAGTTTTGAAATGTTTGGGATTTTTACGGGGGTGTTAGAGGGGTAAGTGTTCGGGTGGACATTAAACGGGATTATTTTTAAATTTTAAAAGGATGATTAAATAGAGGACAGGAAGCTTTATTAGTTTGGAAATTTTGGGGTGATTTAGAAAAAGCTTTATTGGGTTTTTATTTAATTTTATTATTTTTCCATTATTTCCTATGGGTTTAAAATGGGGATTTTGCACTGCTGGCCAGAATTCCGCTGGTCAGCAGTGGAATTTGGAATATTGAAAATGGACAGGGATTGGCTGGAGGGGTCTTGGAACGCAAGCCAAGGCTGCCTTGGAACGCAAGCCGAGGCTGGGTAACCAAGGCAACCGGGGAGTGGGCAGTTGGCAGAGTGAGATTGACGGTCGGAGAGTGTGGATGTGCTATGGAGGTGTTCGCAGAGTGGGAAGTGTTTTAGAGGTTAAAGTTAAAATATTTGGTAAAATTTTGAAGTGATTGATGGTGAATGAGTGCCAGGTGTGTGAAGAAGGTGAAATTTGCAAAATTAGTTTTAAAAATTTTTGAGGATTGGGAGAATTGATGAAAAGGGTAGAAATTAAGGGGAGTTTGTTAAAGGGGGTGTTATTAGGGCAGTAGTGGGGACTGAATAAGTTTTTGGGTAGAGGTTTAGAGTTAAATTTAGGGGTTTATTTAAGGGGTTAGGAAAAATAGTGATAAAAGGTTGTGTGAGAGTTATAACGAGAGTGGGACTGTCAATCTCTCACAACTAAAGTATAGGGACCCCCAAAAATATAGTTTAGGTTTGGAAGACAGGGCATTTAGTTAATTTTGTTTTTTAAAATAGTTGGCCACAGTTTTTGAGGTTCAATCCCTTAGAGTTCCAGTACAAGCAGGAAGAGAAGGTTTTGCCTTTATTTAATTTATTAAGGGCAGGTGTAGGAGGAAGATTACAGAAAGAAGAACACCGGATGACATCAAAGGAAACCGGACAACTTTCAAGGGCCCCTCCGCAAGAAAGACTTCAGCACAATGGAGCGAATACCGAACGCAGCTAAGTGACATTGTTGAAAAGAGAAAAGAAAGAGAGAGACACAAACACACGCACACAAAACTATACTACCCTATTTCCTTAGAGAGAAGGGTGGGTTGTCCTTGGAAACCTGAAAAGAAGGAAAGCCAAAGAATCAAATTCAGGAAATAAATATATAGGATATAAAAACACATAAAATAATTGAGATTTCTGATGTTAAGTTTTACTTATCTGAGATTGGGCTTGTCCTGAGGGGAGCAGATGAGTACCTTAGAGAGAAAAAGAAATGTAAAGTTAAGTATCACAGCAAAGTGTTAATCTGAATACTGACTTGTGATAGACATTAGCATTTACTGTTATTAGTAATGTTATATTTATTTTTAAAATTAAAATTGTCATTTTATTGTAAGATTCAATAGTGGTGTAGTTCTGTTTAATTTAAGTAGGTATCCAATTTAGTTTATTTTCCTCCCGCATCACCGTTTGGTGTGAGGGACGAGGTTAGTATTCCTGCACCTTTCCCTGAGCTCTGTGAAGTACCTGAAACAAAACACGACTACAAACAACTGGTGTTGGGTAAACCACCTCAGATACGACGGAGCGCAGGAGGGAGGTGACATTTTAGCTTTTATTAACAATTATGAACATCATCAAAGGTTGCTCTTTTAACAAAGTATTCTGATGGTCACAGCTCTTTTGCTATTTTTGCAGCTCATCTTTTTGGACACCATTTTGCGGGCCATTTCAATTTACTTGCATAATGTTCTTCTGCTCTTCGTGTTTCTTGTGCCTTGCTTATAATCCAAAGGGGCTGAAGTTATTTCTCAGAAAGGTCGTCCTGGTGGGTAAGAAGGCCATACTCCATTTGTGGATAGCCTCTGACTGCCCAGTTCTTTCCCAGTGGCATTCAAGGATGATTTTTCTTTGTTTGCTGGAACATAGAGATGTGGGCGATTTAGCATCGTCTAAAGGGGATGAGTTTTGTTGTACTTGGTCCCCGTTTTGGGACTCCCCGACGGCGGTGGCACGAAGCAGAATTCTAAACTCTTAATGTATGACATGGCACAGGAGGGGAGAGCAGAAGATGGGGAGTGGGGGGGGGGTAATAGGCAGGAGTTTGTTCTTTGTGGTTTGGAGGAGGAGGCGGGAGGGAAGGGGATGGGGGGTTGGGAAGGTGTTGGGGAGAAAATACAAATTTGTGATTGATGGATGATGTCATTTACTGTTGTTAAAGGAAAAACAAATTTTCCACGGCATTGGTTGTTTGACAAAGCCAGTTGACAAATGTTACTGTTGTAAATTTTGCCATCAATAAAAAAGATTGAAACATAATTGATTTTTTTAAACTGCAACTGGGTTTTTTTCACATGTTCTACTTGGAGGGGTATAGAACGTGATCAATTAAGACACTATGAGAAATTTCAGATTAAAGCCTACTGAAGTACTTTGGATATAAGATGTGACATATTGGGTCAGACCAAAGATTCACTGAGTCCAGCATCCTGTCTCCAACATTGGCCAATCCATGTCACAAGTACCTTACACAAGCCTGCTTTGCTTAAAATGGCTTATGGACTTTTTCTCTAGGAATTTGTCTAAACCTTTTAAAATCCAGATACAGGGCTATATTTATGCATATTGTGTATCCTAAGCTGTAACATTTCGGAGGCCCCCTCGATTAAGTAGGAAGTAAATTTTAGATTTAATAGTTTTCCGTGCTACTGAAGTGTGAGGCCCTCGTAATGTGAGGCCTATGCTGTAGCTTGTCTAGCTTATATGTAAATCTGGCCCTGTTTAGCTATACTAACTGCCTTGACCACAACTTTTGGCAACAAATTCCCACAACTTAATTGCATATTGAATGACAAAATATTTTCTACAATTTGTTTTAAATTTTCTACCCATTAGTTTCATGGTGTATCCCCTCTTTGTGGGACTATCTAAAAGGCTAAACAATTTTATTCTATTTACAGAGACTCATAAGTACACAACTGTTGCCATACTGGGACAGACCGAAGGTCTATCAAACCCAGTATACTGATTCCAACAGTGGCCAATCCAGGTCAGAAGCATCTGGCAAGATCCTGGAACAGTAAAATAGATTATGTGCTGCTTATCCTAGAAATACTGTCCAACAATTTACGGCCTCACTTAGTCCTCTGAATTCAGACAATATCACAAAACCACTAACAGAGTGTGTTCAACGAGTTAGCTATGTAGATAGACTATATAGCTATACTTTTTCTGTGAGGTAGAGTTTCATATAGCTGACATGGCTGTTCTCATTTCACTCTAAGGTGAATCACTTGCTCGTGTTCATTTTTTTTTTTTTTTATTTGCATTTAAAATTTAAATACATCTAATACATAAATGTAAGATATGGAAACAAAATTAAATCACAATTCTAACATAGGAAAAATAACCCATTATTTAGACCACTATTTATGAGCAAGAAACAAGGTATGATATACTATACAAAGGAAAAAAAAAGAACAAATATTAAGCAGGGACATGCGGGTATCAGCAGCCAGAGTACATCAGCGTGTTTTCACTCTATTAGGAGTTCTGGGAAAGTTCTTGACTACTTTCTTTGGCAATTAAGAAATCTTTCAGTTTTTTGGGTTCCGTAAACATATAATTCACAGTATTCAAGGACAAAATACAACGACAAGGAAAAATTAGCTTAAAGACTCCCCCTATTGCAAGAACTCTTGGCTTTAAACTCAAGAATTCTCGCCGACGGGCCTGAGTGTCCTTGTTCAAATCAGGATAAATTCTAACGGTACCCCCAAGAAAATTATCATTCAAATGCTTAAAATACAGTTTGAAAATATTCATCTTATCCATCTCAAGTGCAAAGGAAACTATAAGGGTAGTCCGTTCCGATACTAAATCCATTGAATTTTCCAGAAATTCTGTTAGATTCATCTCAGGTTGTTGTTGAGGACTCAGAGGATTTAATTTTCTCCCAGTTATATACAGGGTTCGTACAATAGGGGGAAACCCCTCTATTGGAACTCCTAAAATTTCTTTGAAATATTTACGAAGCATATCCAAAGCTGGGATCAATGGTGATTTAGGAAAGTTAATAAATCGCAGATTATTCTTTCTCCCCTGATTATCGAGGAACTCTAGCCTTCTAGCCAGAATTTCTCTATCCTTAACGACAACCCCAGCAAAATTCTGAAGATTAGAAAGTTCAGTCCTTAAAGACTCCATTTGAACTTCTTGACTCTGAGTTTTCTCAGTCAGTTGTTTTTGAGACTGTTTCAATTTAGACAAATCTTCAGTAAAAGAATTGGTTACCTTTGAAAGTAGAGAATTCATTCCCTGAATTACATCCCATAGATTCTCTAAAGTTACCACAGTCGGTCTTCTCACATCCAACATCACCGGAATAGAGCCCATTGGAGTGGGGGTAGATGTACCTATACCCCTCTGTTGTTCCGTTTCACTCACTACTGGGGAAAACGCTGTGGCATGGCCTCCTTGGGGTTGGGGGATTCTTTCCACTTCGGGCGTTCCCTCAACACCCCTCGCCAACTGCATGCTATTTCCGGGTTGTGGAGGCGCTGTGATCGCCGGCGGGCTCAAAGAGATCGCCTCTACGCTGTGTCCCGCCGTTGAAATAGCGGAACAATCCAAAGCTGGTAACCGCGTGGCCAGTGGCTGAAGCCCGAACTGCTCCAGAACCGTCTGCCAAGTAGCAGGAACATTCCCAGGGGCCAAGGAGGCCGGCACACTGGTTTTTCCTTTCCGTTTCCCCATAATCGCTCAGGGGTCGGAATCTGCAACACCGCCAAACGATCTGGTAAGTGCGGAGCGCTTTCAGACACGTCTGCTCTCGTCGGCCATCTTGCTCGGATCGCCTGCTCGTGTTCATTTATTAATCATAGACTCATCCCCCACCTCCTAATAAATTTGATATTTAGATAATGCATAAATCTGCTTATAACATCTTGACCGTAACCATTCTTATAACTGTGCACACGACACTTATCTTATGCAGATTGGTGTACTCTTACACCCCAACAGGTCCCCGTTTCGTAACACTTTATCAAGGGGGAGTATCACCGCATCTGTCGATAAAAAAACAGAATGGACGCATATGTTGATTTATATTTTAGTCCTTTGCAGCTAGGGTATATGTTAAAGATCATATTAAAGCAACAGAATTGCAGGACTTATGGGATAAGAAGGAGGCACTGAGGTAATCTGGAAAGAGGGAATGGAACATCCATTGACATTAATGTGATATACTGACTTCCTTCACAGGCAGAAGATGTGGACAGAGATTTCACTGAAGACATTCATAATCTTACTATGAATGAGGAAGTATGATTAAGTGATTTCAATGTGCTGGATATTGCTTGGGACATCACCGCTGTGGTGTCATCTAGAAGTAGGGACATTCTAGATTCTTTATATGAAGAACTGTTCTAGCGCTTGGTAGTGGAAACCACATAGGAGGGAGCCAAACTGGATCCGGTGCTTACAAATATGGAGAGTGTTTCTGAGGTTATAGTGGGTAATCATCTGGCATCCAGTAATCACCGGACAGTGTGGTTCAATATTAGGACATGCATTGAGAGGGTTCATTCAAAAGTGAGGGTCTTAGACTTCAGGAACACTAATTTTGTGAAGATGGTAGATTGCCTCAATGAGTCATTAGCTAGATGGGAACATCTGGGAGAAGTGGAAAAGCAGAGATTTGGGATTCCATTCGCATTTTATGACCCAAGGTAATAGAGGTTCATGGGTCGCACCCTCATTTTGAAGACAGGGAGGAGGAAAACCTGTATTGGTAGACATTCTTCAGATATTCTGCAGTCTGAAGGTTGAAAAATCAGGAGTCCCCCAATTTAGGAAGTCCTAGGGAGCTAGCAAGACAGAGAGGCAGAGAGAGAGAGAGAGAATTAAACAGAAAGGTAGTGCCAAACACAGTGAATAGGATTTCATGTTTATGTCAGCAGGCATTGGGAATGGTATTACAGGTGTGGTGAATATGTTAAAAGAAAACCACACTTGATGTGTATTATGCATCATTTAAAAGGAAAAGCAGAGAAATCTATCCACCTGCCTAAATGCCTCTTTGTAGCCCATTTTCTACCTAGAGGTAAATCACTTGTTTACTCTTTCCAAAAATACTAGGACTAGGGGGCAAACAATAAAGCTAGTAAATTTAAAACAAACTGTGGAAAATATTTCTTCACTCAATGTCTAACTGAACTCTGGAATTCGTTGCCAGTGAATGTTTTAAAAGCAGTTAGCATAGCAGGCTTTAAAAAAGGTTAATTTCCTAAAAGAAAAGTCCTTACACCATTATTAAGATGGACTTGGAAAACTTTACTGCTTATTTCTAGGATAAGCAGCATAAAATCTGTTTTACTGTTCTGGGATCTTGCCAGGTACTTGTGACCTGGATTGGCCACTGTTGGAAACAGGATACTAGGCTTGATGGACCTTCAGTCTATCCCAGTATGACAACACTTTTGTTCTTATGTAATGCGCAGTAATTACCTTCATGTTAACTGTAAGACTCGGTCCCCACCCAATTCTTACCTATTACCCATCCCATTCCACATCAGGCATTTAATACAGGAATTAGTGCATTGTCAAGCTGCTGCACTGTTAGCACAAGCCTGCATTAATTCCAATGTTCATTGCTCAGTGTAGCTTAGTAAATAGGCCCTTTTGTGATTAAGATACATTTCTCTTGTACAGAAAATACCGTGAAGACCTTTATATGTGAATCTGCACATGCCGTTAGTGTAAAACATTATTAGCAGTTACTGCAGTGGCTTGATATTTAACAAATGCCAATTCATGTATTAACTGCCTAGCACAGAAAGAGGCAGGCAACGAGCACGGAATGCTCCTTACAATTAACAAACAGCAACTTACTTTGTTTTAACTGCTACCACAGCAGATAATACAAATCACTTAAAGCCTCCTCACTGCATCGTCTTACATTGAAGTGTTCAATAAAATGTTCAATAGCAACATACCACCAGCATCTGCCCTTTGGTTAACCATTTACCTTCAGTTTCTATCTTTAATTATACTCTTTCTCATGCAATAATATACATATTGTACTATAGCCATAATGCTGACAGTCTTCCCAATAGAATTTGCATTGTCAGTTGCAATTAAGATACATGGTATAAGCCATTTGTGGGGAGGGGGGCTGGAAACTAAAATCAATAGTCAGATTAGAGTTCTGGTGTTTAAAAAAATCCTTAAAAATAAGTATAATAAAATCAAGCGATTAGTGGTAAAATATGACTTCTCACAAAAAGATATTTAAATCAATAGTAAAGGTGCTGGAGACATCTACTGGTGAGCTGCGACACACCACTGAGGCACTGTTTATGCTTTTGGGCTACCTTTAAGACGTATTATTTTACTGCTAACCCCAGTTATTAGTAACTAGATCTCATTGCATAAAATGGGACATCTGCTAAATATAACACGAGTTAGAGGTAAAATAACCCATTTTAACAATAGCCCACATTGATCACTTCTCCCCTTAGTGTGAAGAGTTTCAGTCTCTGGTAAACAGAACTAATATTGTGATGTCATAATGTCTCATTCCACCAATGCCTAAGAGCCAACCTCATCAGTGATGTCACAATGGCTTGACTTCCCTATACTTGGCTCACTTTTATTACATATAGCAGGGATTTCAATTTCTAGTGAAATTTCTTTTTTCTTTAACGAAAGGGAGAAGTGATCAATGTGGGCTACTGTTGACATATTCCCCCGGATTCCATACAGTGCAACTTACGCTGCATGCACAAATCCAGTCATACTAATTATGCGCAACCTAATTATTTAACAAGCCCATCGGCAATGATAATTGCCACTTAACAAGCAATTATTGACACTAATTAGCATTAATTAGAATTTACCTGCACAACTGTCTAAGTGTATTCCGCAAAGTAATGCATGTAAATTCGAAGGTGCATAGTTGAAAAAGGGGCGTGGTCAGGGGCATGGAATGGGCAGGTCGTGGGTGTATCTAAAAGCTATGTGCGTTTTTACAGAATATAGCCGGTCCATGCCTAATTTAGGCATTGGTGTTTACATCAAGTTTTACGGGCGCTAGGTGTACACCTAATTTTAGGTGTAATTTTTTCCGGCGCCGATTTTTAAGGCACCATATATAGAATCTTACCCATTATGTCACTGTTATTTTTAATTAGGTCTCATTGCATACAATGGGACCTGTGCTAAAATAGCATGGGTTAGTGGTAAAATAATCAGGGCTTTTTTTGAGGGGGTACTTGGGGGTACTGAGCACCAGCACCTTTTCCATTGTCTGCTAAAATTAACCCATGGACTACATGTTTTAATGAAAGAGCTCAGGCTCTACACACCAATTCTGCCTTGTCACAGTTTCTGTGACTGGTTGTAAGGGGCCTGCCTATTGTGGGGTGGGTCCCTCAGTGATCATCACCTCACCCCTGAAGGGTGGACTAGCATTTGAGTACGGGCACCTATTTTGCTAGAAAAAATGCACTGTAAATAATTGAACTTAACAGTACCCATGTTGATAACTCCCCCCCCCCCCCCCCCCCCCAGTAAATGACAGATAAAGACCAACTGAACCATCCAGTCTGCCTGGTTTAATTGCATTCCTATTTCAAAAGTGCTTTTATTATTATTATTATTATTATTATTATTATTAGATAGATAGATAGATAGATAGATAGATAGATAGATAGATAGATAGATAGATAGATGAAATGGCTTTTGGAATCTTTCTTTTAGTTTATGATGAAGGGGCATTCTACTGTTATTGATTTATTGTCAATTTTATGCTATTTTAAGTTATTATTGCTTTATGTATGTACATTTCATTGTGACCCTCAAGAACTGTAGATTGTAAGGGTTATAAATATTTTTAAAAACATAAGTACAAAATTGTTTTTTTTAACAATTTCCTTTTTAAAATACATTCAGCAGCGAAAAGATTGAGCAGTCCATTAGAACTTAGGAAAAGAAATTTTGTTACAGAAACGAACTGATGAACTAAATGGCTTTTCTGAAATTTGGCATTGTTCTAATTATAGATTCCTATTATCACCTCTTAATTTTTTGGACAAATACAGATGTTTCAAAGTAACTTGAACCTCTGTGTATCTTTGTTGAACTACAACATAGGTCACCAGTGTACTGCAGGTCAAGAGGTGGTCCAACATCCTGCAGGCTTGGGCTGTTTCATGGTATTTGTAATGAAACTTTAACCCTGGGATGTTCTGTAGGATTCCTAAATTACTGGTATTGAACAGTGACATTAAGCAGTGATGTCTTTGCATCCCATATTCCTTCCATCTCCTTACTCTAAGATGCCGAAGTATCAGAAATGGACATCAAATTCAAATCAGCTGAATACAGGTCAATGGTCAAGAGCAGAAGGAAACTGTATGACTGCCTCAGGCCTGCAGTAAAAAAAAAAATTACGAAAATAAACTATCCCATTGAGTTCTGGCTCCAGGGCTTATTAAAGCTCAAAACGTCTGACTGGCAAAAGACAAAACAAAATATACTTGTTATTATTTTCAGAACTGGGCTAATATCACCTGATTTTAATCTTGAAAGCATTTTGTTTTCAGATTGAACTGCTCAAAGCAACATTTGGCCTGGTGTCTATCTCAGTTATTAGACATCATTTTGCTTGTCTTGGATGCTGTGTTGAAGTATAGATCATATGTATACTTTAATAATAAAAACATGGCTCGTGATCGTGGATGGCAAGGGATTAAACGCACAAGGAGATGAAACAATGATATCTGCCTCTCTGCATTAAGCTTCATGAGAACTGAAGGGTCAGTAAAAGGAATGAGTTTTTATTAGACTACCTTAAGTAACTTCATTTGTTGAAAGTCCCAAGAGATCAAAAAATCAGAGCACTTTGAAATGTGATGGTACTTCTGCTGAAAACTGGTCTACAATTTACAAACAAGGCAATTCACTAACTGGCAAGAGAATTGGTATTTATACTCACGTGTGCACTATCCCTCTTATTCCATGTAGCATGACCGAAATTGCACACACAAATCTGGTTGCATTCTGGATTTGCGTGTGCAATTTAATTACTTAACAAAACAATCTGTGCTGATAATTGCCACTTAACAAGCAATTGTTAAGCAAATTCTAATGTGCACTGTCAAAAAGGGGGCATGGCCATGGGCATGGAATGGGTGGCCCGTGGGCATTCCAAAAATCTATACACATGGTTATAGAATACACTCTCACCGCCTAACTTAGGCACCAGTATTTACACCAAGTTTAGGACGCGTCTAGAATTAGGTGCAGCATGGCCATTACACTTATTCTATAAACTGGCTAGGCATATTCTATAAACTGCATTACAGAATACACCTAAGCGGAAATATTTTCAGTGTCAATTTTCCAGGCACCATATATAGAATCTAGTCCTATATTTATTTATTTATTTGTTGCATTTATATCCCACATTTTCACATTGGCTTTCATAGTACCAGAGAGGCGTTACAGACTCCGGCGTAAACAAATACAAAGTGGCGTTGTGGTAAGATAAAGTTCATGTGGTACAGCCACACTAGGGAATCGTACAATGGAAGAGTTGTGTTATGTCCATTACATTCTTTAGTTTTGTTGTGTTGCAGAGATCAGGCATTTATGTTGGATCGGTAGGGTATGCCTTTTTAAACAGGTTATTTTTTAGTGTTTTCCGGAGGTTTAGGTGGTCGTTCGTAGTTTTCAAGGCTTTTGGTAACGCGTTCCACAGTTGTGTGCTTTTGTAGGAAAAATTGGATACGTAAGTTGATTTGTATTTGAGTCCTTTGCAGCTTGGGTAGTGCAGATTTAGGTACGTTCGTGTTGATTTGGATGTGTTTCTAGCTGGTAGGTCGATCAAGTCTGTCATGTATCCCGGAGCTTCACCGTAGATAATTTTGTGAACCAGAGTGCTGATTTTGTAAGCAGATTTTGATGCTCATAAATGCCTTAGCTCATAATTATAAGGGATCATACATGTGGGCGGAGCATGGGAGGGGCATTGGTGTAGCTCCATCTTAGGCACATAACTTGAAGGTTAGGTTAGGCGATATAGGAAATGTTAATAAACTTTGGACTCAGATCCCCTCCAAATCTGCAGCACCCGTTGAATGCCTGCAGGGATACCCAAGCCCCCCCCCCCCCCCCCCCCCCGGTGCAGCCTCAGCAGCGAGGATGTTGGTAGTGTATTTCCAGCTGCCAACCCTGGCATTCCTCGCACATGCCCAGTTCGTGCATTAACTGAACATGCACTGGGAGTCCCAACATCGGTGGCTGGAAAACACACCTCCAACTTCCTCGCTGCTAAGGCAGAAAAGAGGAAGGAGCGCATTGAACAGCTGATCTCTTCTACTGGCAGGGGTTTGGCATCACCACCAGCAAAAGTATGATTTTTAATGTGCAGGGTGTGAAGAGCAGACAGTAAAAGTGTGCTCTCTCCAAGTCTATCCTACCCCCCCCCCCCCCCCTAAAAAAATGAACTCCCGGCTATGCCCCGGATACAAAATGGAACAACTTAGACATATGGGACTAGAAAAAAAAAGTGCTGAGCACTATTCTATAAAGGATAGTAACAAAGTAGATGACAAAAGATAAAGACCTGTACGGTCCATCCAGTCTCCGCAGCAAGATATAGTATAAGGTATGATACGTGTACTTGATCCTGATTTCTCTTTGCCATTCTCAAGACACATACCATAGAAGTCTGCCCAGCACTGGCCTTGTTCTCCAGTTATGGAAGCTGAATCTGTCAGCCACAATCAGGGCACAGATCATAGAAGTCTATCAAGCACTGGCTTCGCTTCCTAATGGTGTTTGCCATATTATCACTGCTAAGCTTGATTGGTACCACACCTTCTAAACAGGATACCTTTATGTTTATCCCACATACTTTTGAATTCCTTTACCATTTTCATCTCCACCACCTCCCATGAGAGAGCATTCCAGGTATTTTATTTTACCACCCTCTCTGTGAAAAAATACTTCCTGATATGTATCATATCACCCCTTTCTCTCCTTTCCTCTGGGTATACATGCTCAGGTCCTCAGTTCTCTCCTCATAGGTCTTGTGACGCAAATCCCATCCCATTTTGGTCGCTTTTCTCTGAATCACTTCAAATCTTTTTATATTCTCAGCAAGATACAGCCTCCAAAACTGAACACAATACTCCAAGTGGGGCCTCACTAATGACTTGTACAGGGGCATCAATACCTCCTTTCTTCTGCTGGTTACACCCCTCTTTATGCAGCCTGGCATCCTTCTGGTTGTGGCCACCGTCTTGTTGCATTGTTTCGTCACCTTGAAATCCTCAGACACCATCACCTCAAGGTCCCTCTCCTGAACTGTGCTTATCCATCTCTTTCTTCCTATCTGGTACATCTCCTTTGGATTTCTGCACTCCAAGTGCATCATTTCTAGTTCTTGGCATTAAATTTTAACTGTTACTTATATTGTGAAACCTTGTAACATTAACAAAAATTATCACCTAATCCTATATAATAAATTGCACCTCCGTCTGGATGCCTGGGTTCGTAACACACTTCCCATTGGTCCGCCCTGGCGATGACATCAGAGGGCGGATCAGTGAGAGGGAAGGGAACCCAGCACCAGCCAGCGAAGGTGAGTAGAGAATCGCCCCTCCCTCCGAGTTGCAAGCCCCCCTCTCCTCCAAGTTCCAGCCCCCTCCCCTCCATGCCCCCCTACCTCCCTCCCTCTCCTCCGAGTTACAGGCCCCCCTCCCCATCGAGTTGCAGAACCCCCCTTCCCTTTGAGTTGCAGGACACCCCTCCCCCTTGAGTTGCAAGACATCCCCCCTCCCCTTCGAGTTGCAGGACGTCCCTCCCACCCTCCCCTCTGAGTTCCACGCCCCTCCTCTCCTCCGAGTTCCACGGCCCCGCGCCTCCCTCCCTCTCTCTCTCTCCCCTCCGAATGCAAGCACGACCTGTCCTCCGGCAGCCCCTCACCTTCCTGCGTGCCGGCTGTAATTTAAAAATTCTTACCTTGGGGTCTGGCGTCTGCAGTGAAGACAAGCGGCATTTCAGACTGCCTTCCTATGTGTCTCAGCTCTGCCTCTGGTCCCGCCCTCATTTCCTGTTTCCAGAAGGGCGGGACCAGAGGCAGAGCTGAGACACATGGGAAGGCAGTCTGAAGCGCCGCTAGCCTTCGCTGCTGACGCCGGACCCCGAGGTAAGAATTTTTAAATTACAGCCGGCACACAGGAAGGCGAGGGGCTGCCGGAGGACAAGCCGTGCTTGCACTTGGAGGGGACAGAGAGGGAGGGAGGCACGGGGGTGTAGAACTCAGAGGAGAGGGGGGCGTGGAACTCGGAGGGGAGGGGAGGTAGGGGCGTCCTGGAACTCGAAGGGGAGGGAGGGGGTCCTGGAACTCAAAGGGGAGGGGAGGTAGGGGGTCCTGGAACTCAAAGCGGAGGGGGTCCTGGAACTCAGATGAGAGGGAGGGAGGGGGCTGGAACTCGGAGAGAGAGGGAGGTAGGGAGGGGGCGCGGAACCTTACTAGTACCTGTTTCATTTCTTTCGGAAATGGGCCTCTTTTACTAGTATATTATAAAATATTATAGATAGTGCTCAGAATACACCCATTACTAGGATCCATCGCCTCTATAATGCACTAACTTTACCATCATTGCACTGGAGTCCAACCCTACCCTGCCTATTAAATCACTATGGGCCCCTTTTACCAAGCTGCGACAAAAGGGGGCCCGCACTGGCGTTGGCATGTGTTTTACATGTGTGCCGAGGCCCCCTTTTACCACAGCTGATAAAAGGGAAGGTCTCACTTTCCTGCAGCTAATGGCCAGGCGGCAAGTAAAGCACTTGCCACATGGCCATTTTTTTTTGGGGGGGGGGGGGCCCTTACCGCCATCAACTGAGGTGGCGGTAAGGGCTACCATGCTAATCCAGTGGTAACCGGGCAGCATGTGGCACTGCCCAATTACTGCCGGGTATAGTCTGGCATTACAAAAATAAATAAATTTTTGTAGCGACAGAAATGATGGCACGGTAGGGGGTAAGAAGTATCGCCAGGCTGCTGCAGTAGCCCGGCGGGTTATAGCGAGCGGTAAGCCCACATTGGGCTTACTGCCACTTAGTATAAGGAGCCCTATATTTCTTAACGTTCACTGTTTAATATGTATTATACAAATCTTAATGTGTCAAGTTGTAATCCAGCATAATATTGACCAGATTTACTTATCTCTGATCTCTGCAACACAACAAAACTAAAGTACGTAATGGACATAACACAACTCTTCCGTTGTATGATTCCCTAATGTGGCTGTGTCACATGAACTTTATCTTACCACAACATCACTTTGTATTTGTTTACACCGGAGTCTGTAACGCCTCTCCAGTACTATGTAAGCCACATTGAGCCTACAAATAGGTGGGAAAATGTGGGATACAAATGTAACAAATAAAAATAAAATCTACAGGTCAGGTTTCTTCCATACTGCAAACCCTTCATACGCTTTCAACTTCATCCATTATAGAAGTGGCTCCCTCACTGATTTGCTCCCAACTCATGTGAAAAAGTGTCTTTGTGATTCCCAATCAACTGCATTCATCTTTGTTCTCTACATGATACCATGTTTTGCCTACCAAGACGTCCTCAGGAGAACATAAACTAAAAACTAAACTCTCAAAATTAGATTAACAAGCCTCTCTCATTCTAAATGTCATATTATATAATGTCATTCGATTCTTAAACTGAATTTTCAGCATACCTGCGATGAGATCAAATGCTCCAAATCCAGGCACTACAGGAAACTGCAAAACAATTGCGCATTTGTTGGCGTTTCCTGTAGAGCCTGGATTTGGAAGTTGAAGTAGAACGCATATGAAGAGTATGCAACATGGAAGAAACCTGACCTGCAGATAAGTAAATCTGGTCAATAGTATGCTGGATTATGACTTGAGATATTAAGATTTGCATAATATATATTGAACAGTGAACATTAGGAAATATATTTATTTTTGTTACATTTGTACCCTGTGCTTTCCCACTCATGGCAGGCTCAATGCGGCAGGCAATGGAGGGTCAAGTGACTTGCCCAGAGTCACAAGGAGCCGCCTGTGCTGGGAATTGAACTCAGTTCCTCAGGACCAAAGTCCACCACCCTAACCACTAGGCCACTCCTTCATATCGATTTAATAGGCAGGCAGGGTTGGACTCGAAGGCAATGATGGTGCATTATAGAGGAGATGGATCCTATACAGAGTAATGCACATATTCTGAGCACTATTTATAATATTTTATAATGTATTAAGTGATAATTGTTGGTAATATTACAAGGTTTCACAATATAAGCAACTGTGAGTTGGAAAATTGAAACTGGAAGTAATTTGGTACCCTAATTATTAACTTTTAACTGCCAGACCTTTGACCATTCTTCTAATTGTTGGAGCTCTCTTCTCTTTGTTTCTACTCCCTCCGGGGTATCCACTCTATTTCTATTGACTATCTTTGTATCATCCGCAAAAAGGCAACACATTTTAAAAAATGATACTTTTTTTGAGCACCCGTGTTAGCAATGCATTTCTGTATATACAGGGCTTTTTTTCAAGGGGTACTGAGTACTGGCACCTTTTCCATTGTCTGATAAAATTGACCCATGGGCCCCAAGTTTTAATGATAGAGCTCAGACTCTACACACCAATCCTGTCTTGTAATAGATTCTGTGACTGGTTGCAGGGGGTCTGGCTATTATGGGGTGGGTCCCTCAGTGATCACCCCACTCCTGAAGGGTGGCCTAGCATTTGAGTACCGGCACCTTTTTTGCTAGAAAAAACACACTGTGTATATAGCACACACAACAAAAAACACACACACACATATGACTGGAGCATTACATGAATGCTTATCAATGTCTTTTAACCTTCTAGACCATGATCAGATTATAATGATCCCAAAGTTAAAGGATGTGGAACTATGGGGCCAGATGTTAGGAATTAATATTATATAGCACACCAAAAGTACAAAGAGTAGGGGACACTCGAGGAAGTTACATGGAAATACTCTTAAAACAAATAGGAGGAACTCTGGAACTCTTTGCCGGAGGATGTGGTAACAGCGGTTAGCGTAACTGGGTTTAAAAAAAGGTTTGGGTAAATTCCTGGAGAAAAAAGTCTATAGTCTGCTATTGAGACAGACATGGGAAGCAACTGCTTGCCCTGGGATTTGTAGTATGGAGTGTTGGCATGATTTGGGTTTCTGCCAGGTACTTGTGACCTGGCTTGGCCACTGTTTGGAAAACAGGATACTGGGCTAGATGCTCTGACCACTTATGGCTTTCTTATGTTCTAAGCAAATTTATTTTATTTTAGTTACATTTGTACCCCACACTTTTCCACTCATGGCAGGCTCAATGTGGCTTACATTGGGCAATGGTGGGTTAAGTGACTTGCCCAGAGTCACAAGAAGCTGCCTGTGCTTGAAGTGGGAATTGAACTCAGCTCCTCAGGACTAAAGTCCACCACCCTGACCACTAGGCCACTCCTAATTCCCAAATCACCTTCACAATTAAGATCAGCACAATCCAAGAAGGTAAAATTATGTATCATACCTGATAATTTTCTTTCCATTAATCATAGCTGATCAATCCATAGACTGGGTTGTGTCCATCTACCAGCAGGTGGAGATAGAGAGCAAACTTTTGCCTCCCTATATGTGGTCATGTGCTGCCGGAAACTCCTCAGTATGTCGATATCAAAGCTCCATCCGCAGGACTCAGCACTTAGAGAATTACACCCACAAAGGGACACTCTGCCCAGCTCACCACCGCCGAAACGGGGGAGGGGAATTAACCCAGCTCATCCCCACACAAGTGGGGGAGGGGAATCCGTCCAGCTCATCCCCGCGGAGCGGGGGAGGGACACCACACCCGCCGATGCGGGTGGATCTGGCTTATCCTGCAACCGCAACCGCGGGAGGAGCTGACTGACCCTAACACCGCCGAAGCGGGAGGGGTACAAAGCTGCCCTACAGCCGCACGAAGC
The DNA here is from genome assembly GCF_901765095.1 of Microcaecilia unicolor. NCBI lineage: Eukaryota > Metazoa > Chordata > Amphibia > Gymnophiona > Siphonopidae > Microcaecilia > Microcaecilia unicolor. The sequence goes on along the minus strand of NC_044038.1, from coordinate 210,042,145 downwards.
GGGAGGAAGTGCCGGCAGAATTTAAATCTCAATCCAGCCCCGTAAAACGGAGGGGAGAGGAATGCAGCAGCTCACTGTAACACAACTCGTCTCAACTCTTGAAGAATCCAAGTGAAAGAAGAACTTGAACACGAAGTCCTCCTGAAGTAACTGAAGGCTAAACTTGAACCTAAAATTCAACCAGAATATAAACAGTACAGATATCTGGGAGGGGCTATGGATTGATCAGCTATGATTAATGGAAAGAAAATTATCAGGTATGATACATAATTTTACCTTCCATATCATCAAGCTGATCAATCCATAGACTGGTGGGATGTACCGAAGCAGTACTCACCCAGGGCGGGACATAGAAATCCCTGACCGCAACACTGAAGCTCCAAACCGGGCCTCCGCCCGAGCAGCCACAGTCAAGCGGTAATGCCTGACAAAGGTATGGGCCTTCCCCGCGGCCACCCAAGCCGCTGCAATGGCTTCCTTGCCCATCTTGCCACTGTAGGCTTAGAATCCTGCAGACCCTTACGAGTACCTGTAAACAGGACAAACAGATGATCCGATTTCCGGAAATCATTGGTCACTTCCAAGTATCTGATGATGACTCGTCTCACATCCAGAAATTGAGAGCAGAGTATTCCTCTGGGTAGACCTCCCTACGAAAGGAAGGGAGACAGAGCTGCTGAATCACATGGAAGCGAAAAACAATCTTGGGCAGGAAGGAAGGCACTGTGCGAATAGTCACTCCTGCCTCAGTGAACTGCAGAAAAAGCTCTCGACATGAGAGTGCCTGGAGCTCGGAAACTCTTCTGGCTGAAGAGGTAGCCACCAAAAAGACTGCTTGCAACGTCAGGTCTTTCAGAGATGCCCTCGACAAGGGTTCAAAAGGCGGCTTCTGCAATGCTCTTAGCACCAGGTTGAGATTCCACGCAGGCACCACTGAGTGCAGAGGAGGGTGCAGGTGATTAACTCCCTTGAGAAAGCGCACCACATCTGGCTGCGAAGCCAGGGAAGCACCCTTCAGGCGGCCCCTGAAGCAAGCCAGAGCCGCTACCTGAACTTTCAGGGAACTGAGCGACAGGCCTTTGTCCAGACCTTCTTGCAGGAACGCCAACACTGAAGAAATTGGAGCAGTGAAGGGAGAAAGTGAGCCTGCTTCACACCACGCTGCAAAGATACGCCAAACCCTGGCGTAAGCAGTAGAAGTAGAGCGCTTCCTCGCTCTCAGCATAGTGGCGATGACCTTGTCTGAGAAGTCCTTCTGTCTCAGACGCTGCCGCTCAATAGCCAGGCCGTAAGACCAAAGGGGGAGGGATCCTCCATCACCACGGGACTCTGATGTAACAGGCCCTGCTCCACTGGCAGCCGCAGAGGATCGCCGACTGAGAGCCTGATCAAGTCCGCATACCAGGGACGTCTGGGCCAATCCGGACCCACCAGGATTACCCTGCCGGGATGCTTTGCCACCCAGTCTAGCACCCTGCCCAACAAGAGCCAGGGCGGGAACACATAGAGAAGCTCTTGTGTCGGCCACCGTTGGAGAAGAGCATCTACTCCCAGGGATCGAGGGTCCCGTCCTCTGCTGAAAAAGCGCGGCACTTGGCAATCGGCCGATGACGCCATCAGATCTAGGCTCGGCTGGCCCCAGCGCTTCGTGATGCCCAAGAACGCCTGAGCAGATAGCTGCCACTCTCCGGGCTCCAAGGTATGGCGACTGAGAAAGTCCACCTTGACATTCATGACTCCGGCAATGTGGGCCGCTGACAGCTGTTCCAGGTTCGCTTCCGCCCACTGGCATAGATTCATGGCCTCCTTGGCTAGAGGGGCGCTCTTGGTACCTCCCTGGCGGTTGACATAGGCCACAGCCGTGGCATTGTCCGACAGGACCCGTACAGGCTTCAACACCAGTACCGGGATGAACTCCAACAACACCAACCGAATGGCTCTGAGTTCCAGGAGGTTGATAGACCACTTGCCTCTGCAGGAGAGCAGAGCCCCTGCGCTGTCCTTCCCAAGCAGTGGGCTCCCCAGCCCATCAAAGAGGCGTCTGTCGTGACGACAATCCACTTCGGGGTCACCAGAGGCATTCCTGCAGACAACTTGTCTGTCTGCGTCCACCAGCTCAGCGTCTTGCGCACTGCTGGGTCCAAGGGAAGGTGCACAGCATAATCCTCCGACATCGGAGTCCAGCGCAGCAGCAGAGATTGTTGTAGTGGTCTCATATGAGCCCTGCCCAGGGCACTACTTCCATCGTGGCCGGCATAGAGCCCAACAGCTGCACGTAGTCCCAAGCCCGAATAGGAGAGGCTACTAGGAACTAGTCCACCTGAGCCTGAAACTTGACAATCCGATTGTCTGGCAGGAACACTCTGCCCACTTGGGTGTCGAATCGAACTCCCAGATACTCCAGGGACTGAGTCGGGCGCAGCTGGCTTTACTCCCAGTTGATGATCCAACCCAGGGAGCTCAAAAGAGCAACCACCCGGTTCACAGCTTTGCCGCACTCTGCATAAGAGGGGGCTTGGATCAACCAGTCGTCCAGATAAGGATGGACTTGAACTCCTTCCTTCCTCAGGAAGGCCGCGAAGACCACCATTACTTTGGAGAAGGTCCGCGGAGCAGTAGCCAACCCGAACGGGAGGGCTCTGAACTGGAAGTGTCGGCCCATTACTGCAAAACGCAGAAAGCGTTGATGAGGAGGCCAGATGGGAATATGCAAGTACGCTTCCTTGATGTCCAAGGATGCCAGGAACTCTCCTGCCTTCACTGCCGCTATAACAGAGCGGAGGGTCTCCATGCGAAAGTGCCGAACTTTCAAGGCCCAATTGACCCCTTTGAGGTCGAGGATAGGCCGTACAGAACCTCCTTTCTTTGGAATCACAAAGAAAAAGGAGTAACATCCCTTGCCAAGCTGAGTTTCTGGCACCGGAACGACCGCCCCCAGGCGGATCAGATTGTTCAAGGTCTGCTGCACTACCACAGCTTGACCGGAGACTTGCAGGGAGAGAGTACAAACCCGTCTTTTAAGGGTCGGCAGAACTCTAGCTTGTAGCCGTCTCTGATGACTTCCAGCGCCCAAGCGTCTGAAGTTATTGTGGTCCACTCGCCCATAAACGAGGACAGCCGTCCTCCAATCTGCACTGGGGCGTGGACCCAGGCCCCGTCATTGGGTACGAGACCCTGGGGGAGGACCGGAGGGAGCACCTCCGGGACGGCGGTCTCTGCGAAAGGAATGCTGCTTGGGGGAGAAGTTCCTCTTGAAGGAAGAGGGGGCAGAGGAGCCCGACCTGCCCGGGCGGTACCGACGGGTTTCCTGAAACCGTCCTCTGGAGGTACCAGGGCAAGTACTAGCCCGAGCCCTGACCTCTGGTAACTTCTTGCCCTTAGACGTGCCGAGATCGGTCACGATTTTGTCCAGCTCGACCCCAAAGAGCAGCTTGCCTTTAAAAGGCAATCTAGCCAGGCGGGATTTAGAGGCGTGGTCAGCAGACCAATGTTTCAGCCAAAGCCACCGCCGCGCAGAGATTGTCTGAGCCATGCCTTTCGCTGAGGCCCTCAAGACATCATACAGCAAGTCTGCCAAATAGGCTAAGCCCGATTCCAGGGCCGGCCAATCAGCCCTCAAGGAAAGATCCGAGGGGAAAGCCCGCTGCACCATAGTCAGGCACGCCCTGGCCACATAGGAGCCGCAAATTGAGGCCTGCAAACTTAAAGCAGCTGCCTCAAAGGACGACCTTAAGGCCGCCTCCAATCTTCTGTCTTGGGCGTCCTTTAGGGCCGTGCCACCTTCCACCGGCAACGCCGTTTTCTTAGTCACCGCAGTGATTAAAGAATCCACGGTAGGCCACAGATAGGCCTCACGTTCACTTTCAGTCAAAAGATAGAGGCGGGACATAGCCCTAGCCACTTTAAGGCTCGCTTCCGGGACATCCCATTGAGCCGCAATTAAGGTGTGCATGGCATCATGCACGTGGAAGGTTCTAGGCGGGCGCTTCGTCCCCAGCATAATGGCAGAGCCAACAGGGGCTGAGGGAGAGACGTCCTCCGGAGAGGAAATCTTCAAAGTGTCCATGGCCTGTACCAACAGGTTGGACAAATCCTCTGAGCTAAAAAGCCGCGCTGCAGAGGGGTCATCCGCTCCAACCGAGCGGGGATCCGTCTCCTCCAAGGAATCCGCAAAGGACCGTTGGGAGACCTCAGATACGCTGCCCTCATCTACATCGGAGGAGACAAAGTCCTCCAAGGCCTGTGAATCAACCCGAGGGCGTTTACCTCTGGGAACCTCAACCTCTTTACCAGACGAGGGAGCAGGGGCAGCGTTTTGCATAAGGAAGGCCTGATGCAGCAGCAAAACAAACTCGGGGGAGAAACCCCCCAGACTGTGTACTTCCGCAGCCTGGGCAACAGCCCTAGACGCACCCTCAACCGGCGCTCGCAAGAGCGGGGGAGAGACATGCTGCGCATCCAAAATGGCGTCCGGCGCGACACTCCGCGAAGGAGCCGCGCGGGAAGAACGGCGCTTAACTTTAGCCGCTTTTGTGCCGTCGCCCAAATTAAGGGCGTTTATGGCATTAATGTCTCCCAGCTCAAGGGCGGCCCAAGAAGAAGCCGTCCGAGCCGCGTGGCCAGCCAAGATGGCGGAGGCGAGGAGCGGGGGATGGGCGTTTATGGCGGGAAAAATCACCACGCCGGAGGAAGGACCGGGACATTCATCGGCCACGAAACTGTCACCCAACAAGGGCGAATCAGGCTTTAAGACCCCCGCATCCCCTCTAGAAGCGCCCAAGCGATCCGGGGAGCGACTCTTTACGTCCTCGCCCTCCGACGCCATATGCCACGTGGAGATAAATCGGGGAACCCCCTGCCCGCTATAAAAAGGTAAAAATTACCTGCTGTCCGCTCCGAGCTGTAACGACCTGGTGTCCCAGTGAGTAGCTGCAAGTCGAAATAAACGCCTTTAAGGACGTTCAAAATTTTTTTTTTTTTTTTTTAAACGGAGCCAGCGGGAGGGGGGAGAAAAGGAGGGACCTGGCACCACCAGGTTTGCACTTGCTCAAAAGAGCCCTCAACCCCAGGCACTCAACAAAACCTAAAAATTAGGCTTGGAGGCCTAGCCAGAGCTGCTGCTGTGTGTGACCACCACCTGCTGAGATAGAGAACATACTGAGGAGTTTCCGGCAGCACATGACCACATATAGGGAGGCAAAAGTTTGCTCTCTATCTCCACCTGCTGGTAGATGGACACAACCCACCAGTCTATGGATTGATCAGCTTGATGATATGGAATCAGACTACCTCACATTTATAGAACAAATAGAATTATTGTTTCATGCACATTAAAAAGAGGATTAAGCTCCATAATTATTTTTAAATTATATATTTAAAATATAGTATTGACTGTGAATTGGTAAAAGATGAAAACGGATGCCATCCTGCCACTACATGATGTATTAGGGACCAGTTTACTAAGTTTTCTCCTATTTTGTCTATGGGGAAAAAGATTAGTAAATGGAGCCTTAAATTTATGCTGTGCATATGAGATGAGATCTGTTTGAGAAGTCTGCAAAGCTGCCTTCAACGCGAAATACTCAAGACGCTTGCAGAGTTAAACATCGGTTTATCGCCATTATAAGAGACTGTTGAAGGAAGTAGGTCAGCTCTTTTACCCTCGTCTGAATGAGGCCAATAGGAGCAGCAGAGACGCGGACCGCGTGTCCGCTGCTCTGAGGAATGATGACGCAGCATCTGGCTTGTTCAGGACAGGTCAGGTGTTGTGACGTTCAAGGTGTGTTGGGGGAGGTGAAGAACAGGGAGGATCGAGTCATTTGTGAGCGTCCGTGTAAACAAAGCGAGCGACGCTCCCAGTACGTATAAGCGATCGCTCAGGCGCTCACCTTAGAGGTCACACCCCAGAATACGTCTACACAAAG